>NW_027555625.1:387899995-388499995 GCF_003287225.1 Phascolarctos cinereus | reverse complement strand
TCAAAGTGGGGCTAGGACTTTCAAAAGGAGATAAAGGAAGGCCTTTCTGGGGCCTATAGACAAGAGCCAGATTCTATTCAGGGCAAGAGTTGAAGGTGCACCTGAATAAGATCTAAAGGTAAGCTAGGGCTTTCAAGGGAGATGAGGGTCTGGGGCCTGTGAGTCAGATTCCCTTTGGGGCAAAGGGTGAAGATCTTGGCTTGGGCCCCGCCCTCATCATATGCCACTTCTTTCACTATCTAAGGTATAGTTCAGCTGGGTCAGGTGACTTAAATTCATCAAGAACATCTTACTAACTTCTTATTTATCTTGAGGATCAACTCCCTGTCTATCATGATTACTCTATCCTTCCCAGTATAAAGTTCATGCTACTGGTCAGAGAAAACCCAAAGAAAATGTGACTTAAACAGCTCTGCCTTCTTTCTGTTGCCGCTGGGATCATCCAATTCGATTCATGCAGCGGTCCCATCCATTCTTTAGTCTTCTTTTACCCTAGCTATTTTTCAAAATATATTTTTGTTGCTTTTTTCTTTCCTAGATAACTTCAACTCATTCAACTCCTAACACTGTTTTTACGGGACTGTATCATATTCATGTTTTGTTTTGTTTTCTATCTATTTGCCCTTGCCTCCTTTTTCTATGAATATGTGTGCAAGTATGTCAGTTAGTGAGTTCCTTCTACATCTACATCTGTCTCTTGAGAATTCCCATTTTTCCTCCTCATCAGAATTGCTTTTCCTTTGTGTCTTTGGAATTTCATGTAGCTTTCCTACAATTCTTTAACTGATTTCTTCAGTAGTTTTAGTCTATGGGACCCTATATAGCCTTCCTCTGAACCCACAACCCAGGGTGCACATCAGATTATGCATGACTTTCCTCTCTTCTACCACAAGGAGGTAGGATATATTCACTTCACTGCACAGTGCTAATGAGGTGTTAAATTGTGAAAAAAAAATGCGTTCACTCCCTTATTCCTTTAATAGAATTAAAGGGAACAACCTCATTTTGAGAAGCAAAAATTAGACATGCTTTTGCAGTTTTTTTAAAGAGTTAAACCCTAAAATAGTGCAGACTTGGAGCTTCTTTGTGAAGAATACTTCTAAAGGAGTGGGAGAGGGGCTTGATTTCTCTCCTCCCACCCTTATTGGTTACTATGGCTAGAAGCAATGCAGGAGGATTCCCAACCAGCAGTTCAAGAGTTTGTCAGTTTAAGACTTTGGACATAATTAGGAGAGCAAAGGTACACATTCCAGACTGATACAGTTTAAAAAATTGTAGTCATTCAAGGGAGGAAGCAGCTTTGAAAAAAGGAAGAGGGGAGGAGAGCCATGAAGAGAAGCAGATCCTAGGAACACAAATGAGCAATCATCCAGAAAAGACGCTCCACTCAAGGATAGCTGTATGAGGACTCTTCAAAGAGAGATTTCCTTTCTGACAGAACCAGAAGTCGAAGTTACCTTTGACACACATATAGCGTATGTATGTGCCTCATACCTTTGTACTTTGTTGACTCCGCTCTTCCCATGCATGCTGTGTGTTTTTGTGGAAGGGTATGCCTCACGTTTATGGGGAAAGCTGTTTTGCAGACATTATTTTCACTTTAGCATCATATTGGATAGCTATGCTAAGAGCTAATTGTGTTTACTGGATGATCATTAAGGGGCAACATTCCAGTAAGGGCCCATGAATTATAATAGGAGGGCAGCCACAGAGAACCCAAGTTAGTAACTGTCTACCTTTTGGGGACCTATCCATAAGTGCAAGTACGATTCAGAGAAGTAATCCTAAAGTGGTATTATACTGACTTTGTCACCAATAATCTGTGTCTTTGGAGTAATGCCTCCTTTCTGGACCTCAACTTCCACATTTGAAAACTGAAATATTGGGCTAACTGATCTCTGAAGTCCCTTGCTAGTTTAAAAAAATCTTATGTCTGTGGGTCTATTCTTTCTATAAGTAAAAACAGCCCTTATTTTAGTAAGTACTAAATACAATTTTTTATCTATTCTCTCATAGTTCACAAAAATATATCAAATTTTTTTAAAGTTATCAAAATAAGAGCATTATTTTATAGTTCTTTAAGGTTTGCAAAACATCTTATAAATTACCTCATTTGATCCTCACCACAACACTATTAGGTTGTAAATATAAGTGTTATTTTTACCCCTATTTTACAGATGAGGAAACTCAACTCTTAAGAGGTTAAGTGACTTGTCCAGGGTCACAAAGCCAAGAAGTGCCTTAGATAGTATTTAAAATGCTGGCCTTTCTCATTCCAAGTCCTACATTCTATACTCTACAGCTTGTTGCAACTTTCCCCTTACCCCAGCCTTCTCCATAGAGCAGACAGAACTGAAATTGACCGCACTGAGTAGAGACCACAACCTTACTTATTCAGTCCATTAGCCTTTTCTTACTGCATCTGGGAATTTGCAGTACTATTCTGAACCCCTTTGCCTGCCCCCAGATTCAGTGAAGAGATGAGGTAATTCACTATGAAACTGCAAAGCAGATGATAGACGCTGCAAATGTGAGAACCCTAAGCCCCCCTTCTGTTGTGGTTGGCCCACTGAGCTAGGCAGCTTCTCAGCACACTAGGCATTGCTGCTCTTGAAAAAGTATGCCCTGGAAGTCCCAGTGCTAATATTAGTGCTCACAGTGTCCAAACCTTCCTTGGGGGTTCGGGACTGCTGTCTCTCTTCACCCACTCTCCTAAACCAACCTCAGCTTAATAATGATGCGGCTGTGTGGTCTGAGAGATCTTTTGAACAATTCAGTCACTGATTCAATATATTCCTCCAGGGATTTCTGACAAGTGTTGGAAATGAAACCCCAAGCCTATCAATGATTGCTTCTTCCGTGTGTGTGTGTGTGTGTGTGTGTGTGTGTGTGTGTGTGTGTGTGTAAGAGAGAGAGAGAGAGAGAGAGAGAGAGAGAGAGAGAGAGAGAGAGAGAGAGAGATGTGGGGACTTCTAGTTAGAATTTTTTCAGTTCACTAAAGTACCATCTTCACCTTCTCATTAAAAGACTCTTACTACCACGTGTCCATTTCAGACTATTAAACGCTTAGGATTGTAATAGTAATATAAGTTGAGGCACCAAGAATTTCTCATCAGCTCCCACTCCATGCAAATAAAATCCAGTTGGAGAAACTGTGGTACATAATTAGTCTGTAAATTCCCCCAAAGCCCTAAACAATTCCTTCCCCATCTCTCCCTCCCCAGGCCTTTGCACATTACAATACCAGTTGCTGGTAAGCTGGACAATCCTGTCTGATTATTCTATGGTAATGTCATTGATTAGAAAGCCATGGGGATTCAAGTTTCTATATCATCCACAGATGCCACAGAAGAGCAAGAGTTCTTTCAGGGTCTGGCATATTCCTTTGACAAATATTTATTTCTATCACTCCCTAGGTAGTCTTATTTTCTGTAGCTTCTTTTCTCTATCAATACCCATTTTCAGTCATCAGGTTGGACTGGCAATAATAATACACTAGTTCTCATTTCTGCAGTGCTTTATAGTTTGTAAAGTGTTAGTAGTCAGTCCACATGTGATCTTCTCCATTTTACAGATGAGAAAACTGAGGTTCAGTGAGATTAGTAATATGTCCTCAGTCACACATCTGGTAATTGGTCAACTCTGGTTTTGAACTTAAATCTTCTGACTAAATCTGGAAAATCTAGGTGCAAGCCCATGGACATTTAAAGCTCTTTGCAATGTGGCTCATGTCTATTTTAGAGGCTCATTACACATTACTCCCCTTCACATGCTTTATGTTCCAGCCTCACTGACCTGTTTGCTAACCTCCAAACATGACATTCCATCTCCCATCTCTGTGTCTTTGCCCAGGCTGTACTCCCTGCCTAGAATGCTTTCTCTCCTCACTTTCATCTCTTTGGAAACCCTGGATTCCCTCATGATTCAGCCCATATGCTGCTTCCTAGGCAAAGTCTTTAATGATCCCATCAGATATGAGTGACCACCTAACACTGTATTTATTTGTGAATATACATACTTCCCTTGAGTGACAAGACTGACTTCTTTTTACATTTGGGTCTTCTGTGTTTAGCATGGTACCTGGGACACAGTAAACTCTTAAACACTGACAATCTAATGGAGGAGACAACATATAAACAATTATGTACAGAAAAAACGTAGGGTGAATTGAAGATAATCAACAGAAAGAAGGCTTTACAGTTAAAGGGAGTTGGGAAAGTCTATATGCATCTATACATATACGTATGCATATGTATTTAACACATACATATACATATTTTATGTGTATATCTCTGTGTGTGTAATTTGTTTTTAAGTAGTCAAAATACACCTTCTTACCCTGCTACCTCCCCTCCCCAACCCCAACTGAGAACACAAAAAAAACCAAACCCATTACAAACATGTATGGTTGATCAATGTCAGTCAATATATATTTAAGTGTCTGCTATGTGTCAAACACTGTGCTAAGTGTTGGGGAGACAAAAAGAGGCAAAAGACTGTCTCTGCTCTCTAGGAGGTCACCATCTAATGGGGGAAACAATAAGCTAATAAATACATACAAATCAACTATATACAGGATAAATAGGAAATAATTAAGAAAGGGAAGCCACTGTAGCAGATGGGATTTTAGTTGGGACTTAAAGGAAGCCAATCAAAACAACTTTCTGCATTGGCCATGTTTAAAAAATATTTGCATTATTCTGCACTCTGGGTAACCTCCCTCTGTTGTATCATCAGTCTTCTGGAATTATGGTTGGTCATTACACTCATAAGAATTCTGCACATTTATATACCATAACTTATGTATTGTTTCCCCATTTTGTGGATACTTCTTCAAATGCTCATTCTTTGCCACTTGGAAAAGAGCTATAAACATATTTATATATCCATAGCGTTCATTTGCTTATAACTGGTTCCTCCCTTAATGTGTTGTTACTTAGTGACCCCATGGACCACACTGTCCATGAAGTTTTGTTAGCAAAGGTACTGGAATGGTTTGCCATTTCCTTCTCCAGTGTATTAAAGCAAACAGAGGTTAAGTGACTTAACCAGGGTCACACAGCTAGTAAGTGTCTGAGGCCAGATCTGAACTCAGGTCATCCTGACTCTAGGCCTAGTGTTCTATTCACTGAGCCATCTAGCTTCTCCTTTCTCAAACTGAATGTCCAGTAGGTATCTTAAATTCGATATGTCCAAAAAGGAATCCATTATCTTCCCCTGAACCCTTTGACCACTTACCTTCTTTATTACTATAGAGGGCAACACCCTCCTTCCAGTCTCTCAGGCTTATCATCAAGGAATCATCCTGGACTCCTCATTATCTCTCAGCCACCTTTCCCCCCCCCCCTTATGCAAGCTGTTGCCTAGGCCTGTCAATTTCACCTTTAGCTTCCTCTCTCCAACATGAGCCCTTCTCTTCTCTGACACTATCACCTGCCTGGTACAGACCTCATCACTTCGTGCCTGGATTATTACAATAGCCTGCTGGTGGATCTGCCTGTCTCAAGTCTCTCACCACTCCAATTCATCCTCCATCCAGTCACTAAAGTGATTTTCCTAAAGTGCAAGTCCAGTCATGTCACCCAGTGACTTCCTATTAACTCCAAGAGCAAATACAAAATGCTCCATTTGGCATTCAAGCCTGCCCTTCATAACCAGCCCCGTTCTAACTTTCCAGTCTTCTTAAACCTTACTCCCTGCCATGTACTCCTTGTTCCAGCAACACTGGCCTCCTGATTGTTCCAAGAACAAGGCATTCCACATTTTGAATCAGGGCGTTTTCTCTGGCTTTTCTCCTCATTCCCTCTCTCTTCCAATTTGACTCCCAACCTCCTTGGATTCATTTAAGTCCCAGGTAAAATCCCACCTTCTATAGGAAATCTTCTCTAACCCCTCTTAATTCCAGAGCCTTCTGTTAATTATCTCTTATTTATCCTGGTCATAGCTTGCTTTGTATATATTTGTTTGTATATGCTAGCTCTTCTCCATACTGTAAGCTCCTTGAGGACAGGGATTGTTTTTTAGCTCCTGCTTCATAAATATTGATTAATTAACTATCATTATAACACAAAACCTCTTACTTTGCATGTTAATAGGTGTTTCTTGAATAGCTAATATAGAAACAGTTTTTGAATGATTTTACTTGTATAATGGGCATTATATTACTTGCCCATGGGTGGGGGAGGGGATGGAGGAAGGAAGAGAATTTGGAATTCCCAATTTGAAAAAAAAAATTATAGGCTTAAACAAACAAATACATTTGTTGAGTTGAATTATACTACATTGCCACCAATTAGGAAATCATAGATCTAGAACTAGAAGAGGCCACAGATGCCGTCTAGTCCAACTGTCTTATTTTAGAGATAAGGAAACTGAAGCCCCTCCCAGTGAAATGACTGATCCAAGGTGACACAGCTAGTAAATGACAGAAATAGTTTTTGCACACAGATAGGGATCCCACAGGATCACAGTTCTAGAACTGGAAGGTACCTCAAAGACCTTCTAGTCAACACCCTCATTTTGTAGATGAAGAAGGGGACCCAGAGAGGTTAAAGGAGTGCCTAAGGCCACATAGGTACTGATGACTGACTTGGTTTAAAGAGTTGCTTACTTCTATCAGGGATATTTGCTTTTTAGTAGAAAATAATGCTGTCACACTAAGGAAAAAATCCTAAGGGTGGAGTTTTGGGTTTTACTGGCAGGCTTCTGCTTTGCTCAGGAGTGAGGCTAGGCCTGGTAGTTGGAGCAATGTGGACGTTCATGCTTGTTAGGGGATGAGGCCTGGAGGCTGAGAAAACTCCCCCTGCTGCCCATTTCTCAGAGCTTTCAGGGCAGAAAAGAGCACCCAATTTATCAAACAGAAAGCATGGCACATTCTTGTCACATAGCAACAATAGAGAATTTCTCAGAGGGCTTGCTCAGGGTGTGGAAAACAACCTTATTTATAGTCCTGGATTAAAATAACAGGAGCGGCAGAGAGAAAAAGGAAGCTCCCTAAAACAGGATGAAAGAGCTACCAGACCACTGTGGAAACACATACACAAGTCTGGGGAGGAGAAGATCCCCAGGCAGTCCTGCTTCTAAATTTTCTGAGAAGCCAGAGAAAGAGGTTTCCCGATGTGGATAAAGAAAACTGAACCACAGCAACTAAGATGGCTTACCAACCCGACGCCAGAAGGTCCTATGTCAAAATCTCAACTGCCAGGTGCAGGTCCACAGAGTTACTTGGGTCATTCTGGGCAAACCTGAGGTAGTTCTCTTAAAATTAATCTGGGTCCAAAATGACTAAAGAACTATATAACTTTGCATTTGATGAACCAATAAAGAATCTATTCAAGTCTTAAAAGATAAAATGCAGAGGTAGTAGATCTAGGGGCCCTGCCACTTATTACATGTGTGACCTTATGCAAGTATTTTAGCTTCTCTGAGCCTCAGTTTCCTCACCTACATAATGAGAGCGTTGGACTAAATGATCACTAAGTTCCCTTCCAGTTTTAATGCTTTATGAATCTAAACAGATATTTCTTAATCATCTACTCTGTGCCAGGTGGGGGGGGGGCATCAATAAGGAATGGTCCTTGCCTTCCAGGAGCTCACATTTAAGTCGGGTAGATAAATCATGGGCAAAAATAACAGCAAAACAAGCCATGTCCTCAGGGCATAAAACAAAAAGAAATACCTAGGAACATAGTGGAATGGAAATACCACATTCAAGGTGAGGAGTGAGTCATTTTTCTAGAGAAGCAATGTGGAATACTGGCTAGGGTACTAAATGTGGAGTCAAGGTGACATTCCTACATTCTACTTCTTACATTTATTGTTTGTGTGACTATGAGCCAGTTGTTAAAAGTCTCTGAACCTCAGTTCCCTAATCAGTGAAATGGGCATCAAAATAGTTATTTCATGGAGTGTTATAAGAATCAAGAGATAGGATGCAAGTGAAGCACTTTACAGACTTAAAGCATTATCTAGGAGTGTAGTTTTAGAGTTAGAAGGGAATTTGGAACTTATCTAGTTCAATGCCCTAATGTTCCATCTAAGGACACTGAAGCCCAGAAAAGTTAACTGATCTGCCCATAATCACACAAGTTACAGTAAGTGGAAAGAGTGGAATTTTAACTTTTTTTTAACTTTTTTTGGGGGGCAATTGGGGTTAAGTGACTTGCCCAGGGTCACACAGCTAGTAAGTGTCACGTGTTAGATGTTAGGCCAGATTTGAACTTGGGTCCAACTTCAGTGCCGGTGCTCTATCCACTGCACCACCCAGCTGCAGTTCAGCTTTTGCTCCAGATTGCTATATTGTCTTATCTATTATTATTGTACTCATTGTTATTTGTTTGTTTGTTAGCCATTTAACAGAAGTTTTGTTTGAATGGGCTGGAGAACTGCCACATGAATAAATCAAATCAGCTAAAGTTTACTAAATATTTACAATGCAAAGGCCTTAAATATGGACAGAGTAGATTGGATTCCAGGGGCACTGGGAAAGTGTTATTGCCACCACTCAGCCCTTCTTCCCACCAAAAAAAAATAAAAAACAAAAAAAAATCTTTCCTGCCCAGTTACCAGTATCTGAAATTCCATTCTTAGATATTCATTTCTTTGCATTTATCTCCCTAATACTGTCTTTAAAAATATAAAGACTCTATGGAGGGATAATTCACAGACATTAGTGATTCATCAGATCTTCTTTCCATCTGCTGGAATGTGATGACAATGGAGAGCCCTGAACTATAGAGGTGCATGCTGGAAGAGAGCCTGGGAAAGGAACTTAAAAGAATGCAAAAAGTGAGAGGCAGGAACACTGAAGTCACAGCACTAGGTAGAATGCCTTAACCCTAGCTGGTGCTATGTTTGTTGAATGAATAAAAGACGGAATTTTTTTTGCTTTGGGCTATTCCTTTTCAGACTCTGCTTAGGCTATGATGTGGTGTTTTGCTTTTCTTCTAATGAATTCTTCAAATAACTGTATGTGATTCTTTTTCTTTGAAGTCTATAATATCAAGCATCCATTTTACATCTCATTTCATTTCTACATTTTTCTCTTACCCACTACCCCTTCGATAGAGGCTCATTGAATCTATTCCATTTCTGTGAAATTTGTTGCCTAGAAAGTAATGAATTGTAGGATTTAGACTAGAGCTTGAAAGGACTCATACAGATCATATAGTGAAACACCCTCATTTTTAGAAATGAGGGAATTAAAGACTAAAGATGCTAAGTGATTTTCTCAAGATCACAGAGGCAGAAAGTATCAGTCAGGATCTGAACCAAAGTCTTTTCACTCTGCTCCTTACAACCTATGTGACCTTGGGAAAATCACTTTTATCCTTTGGCTTCAATCTCCTCGTCAATAAAACGAGGAGCTTGTACTAGATGGAGTCTAAGGTCTTTTCTGGATCTAAATCCTATGACACCCTACCATGATTTTCTTCCTCCTCGGTTCTCCACGATGCTGGCTTATTTGTGTGGATATACTATTCCTTTCTATCCTAGGAGCCAGAATTCCTGGAAAATTCCCGGGCCAGAATGTTCTCTGGCCAGAAGTGGCTATTTCAGTGTTTGTTTATTTTTCTGTCTGAATCAGTTTTCAAAAGAAAAGTTGAAATAAATAAAAACAATTCATGCCTCATCTCTTTTTTTTTCAATGGGAAGCAATCAGGACACTAAAATTTAGCGAAAACTTCCTGTTTCCCTCTTGAGGTTCATCTGAATAGAGGATGCATTCACATGTCAATTATGCCTAGAATTAGGATCATACAGCAATGGACTCGACCACTTCTTTTTTTTTCTTTTCTAACCTTTAAGTACTTGTACCAGTGTTGGCAAGATAACATGAGACAGATAATCTCTTGACCCTTTCAGTTTCACCCCAGCTCCATGTGGAAAATTCTGTCTCATAGGCTTGTCAATCAATGCCCTGTGGTGTCTTAAAGATATTCCAGGCCCAACCTCACATCCAAGCAACGTACTCATGAGAAAAATGAGGCTGTGGCTTCTGAGAGTTCTTGATCCTTTAATTGGTTATTAAACAATCTCAACTACTTAGTTGGAAAATTAGGTCAGATAGAGGGAGGATGGCCTTTTGTGAAAGGAGGCCTTGGAGAATGTTTTTATCCAGAAAACAGAGCTGCTAAAAATTCATAGTTGGCAAAGAAGACTTTAAAGGATGATGTTTTCTTCACGTTATGAACAAATAACACTCATTCTGCAGTTTTCAAACCAAATAGTCAAATTGCCCATACCACTTAGGATAAAAACAAACAAAACAAAACATGTTCCCCTTCATGACCCAATATTTGATAAATTCAAAACCACAAAAGTGACTGGGCAAGTCACTTAACCTTTATTTGCCTCCATTTTCTCATTTATAAAATGAGGAAAATAATAGCACGTACCAGCCAGGTTGTGAGGAGATAATATTCATAAAGTGCACAGGACAGTACCTGGTACATGGTAGGTCATACATAAACATTAGCTATTATTGTGATTATTTTCATTCAATTATTTGGGGAAGTACTCCTTTTTGGAAAGAACTGCTAGTAAAAAAAACTATAAAGCAGCTTGAACGATCTTAAGTTGAGATCAACATCTTACATCATATACCACAATAAGCATAAAATGATACTTGACTTGAATATGAAAGGATATACTTTTTAAAAATTAGAAGAAAAGAAGATTAAGTAACTTTCAAAATTTCAGCAGGAAGTGTTGGGGGCGGGGTTTGGGGACTTGAGGAAATTCTTAGGCAAACAAGAGAGGTCATCACAAAAGATACTAAAATTGTACCTGTGATCTCATCGGTTCCATCAATGATCCCCTAGATCACAATTCATCCATGCTTGTCCATCCTGTGCCACTCTTAGCCATATCCTTCCATGGGTTCATTACAAGGAGTCCATTCAATGTGCCGGAGGCCTTCCTACTTTCCTCTTGACATTGTAAGGATATTGGTGGAGCATTCTGGCTGTCTATCTCTTGCCCTTACCTCATGACCAGCCCACCTTCTTTTTCTATCATACATTTCATTAACGTCGTCTTTTAATCATGTTCTTCAGAGCTCCTCAATTATATGGTGCAGCCTCTACATGCCCTTCATGTATCTCTCCTTTGATTTCTTTGTGCTGTTCATTTTTAAATTTTGAAGTATTTATTTATTCCATTTCTCACTGCCATACAGCAACTCTGAAAAATGAATGTGGCTAATAAGAAGATGGGCATTAATTTCCATAGGAAGCTGAGGGTCATTAAAAGAATTTTGAAATACTTTCAATACAACCCAGTCCACTCTCTTTCTTCTGTTCAACTCTGGGTTCAACTCATTGTCCATTAGTACTGTCTATCCCAGGGATTTGTGCTAAGGTATGTCTAGTGTTGTATACTTATAGGGCATCCATCTAAATATGTGTCACCCTCCAGGCGATAGATATTCTTCTCCAGCTTGTTCTTTCTTATGCTAAGGATCAAGACAAACTCTTGAGAAATACAGATTTCTTCCTGGTGAGTTTTCAGTGTTCCAGGGCTTGAAGCAACTGCCACAGTGTCACTATAAAAAGTAGCATCTGGTGGACTTCATCCACAGAGACAGCCTCTTCAACTTGGCCTCTGAACTAGATCTCCCCTATCACAGTGGCAAATGTCCTTGTTGAATATGGATCTCCTTTGTTCTCTTTGGCCTGACATTTATAATCAGATGGCCATTGAACAGGGTTTTTTGGGGGGAGATAGTGGGGGGTGGGGTTGATTGCTATATTTCAAGAAATCATATTTTTTTTAGTGAATGGATAGCAGACACTTTGAAAAGATCAGTCAGTTTATAAACATTTGTTAAATACCTACTATGTGCCAGTATTGTGCTAAGAGGTAGGAATACAAAAAGAGGCAAAAGACAATCCTGCCCTTAAGGAGAATACAACGTAGTGGGGGAGAGAGGAGGAGATTATGCAAACAAATATATACAAACCAAACAATATACAGAATAAATAGGAGATAATTAGCAGAAGGGAGACCTTGGAATTAGGAGGGATTGGGAAGGAGGCAGAGCCAAGGTAGCTGAGTAAAGGCAGGGACTCACCTGAGCTCTCCCAAATTCTCCTCCAAACAACTTTAAAAATAATGCCTCAAAATGAATTCTGGAGCAGCAGAAACAACAAAGGTAGGAGTGAAACAATTTTACAGCCCAGGGCAACTTAGAAGGTCACTGGGAAAGGTCTATTTCAGTAGGGCAGTGGTCAGACTGGGCTTGCTAGGGGACGAGCAGCAGACCTTGGATAGAGTTCATTGGAAACAGCAGCAGCTGCTTCAGGAGCTCTTAACCCACAGACAGTAAGGGAGTTGAACAACTGGTCAGAAGGAGATTACAGAGAACACTTGTTGGCAGTGGGTGACTTGTTCAAAGACAGTTTCTAGGTCAAAGTCCCAGAGCTAAGAGGAGCACCAGCTCACTGACACTTGTGGCAGCATGAATTAAGAGGCCCTGGTCACAGTTATAGGGCAGAGAAGAATACTTCCGGACACTCACAGACCAGTGCACTGGCCAGGAGGGCAATAACCACACCTCTTCTTAGATGATGCCACCTTGTAAGAATTGAAAACCTATAGACTCCCAGAGCTAGTTCTGAAAACAATAGCAAGAAAGACCTGAAGCTTGGGATAGTGCCCCCTCCACCCTGGGGGCAGAGCACAACGTTAACAAAAATTTATAAGTCAAGAAATAAGATGGAAAAATGAGTAAACAACAACAACAGAGAACCTTACCATTGGAAGTTACTATGATGACGAAGATCGAGACACAAACCCAGACAAAAACAACAATGTAAAACAGTTACATGCAAAGCTTGAAAGAAAAATGTGAATTGGGCTCAGACCTCCAAAAAGGAATTCCTGAAGACTTCAAAATGGATTTCAAAAATTAAACAATAGAGATACAAGGAAAATTGGGAAAAGAAATGACAGTGATGCAAGAAAACTGTGAAAAGAGACACAATAGCTCAGTAAAGGAGGTACAAAAAATACTGAAGAAGATGGCAGAGTAAAAGCAATGATTTGCTTGAGCTCTCCCCCAAACTCCTCCAAGTACCTGTAAAAATGGCTCTAAACAAAAAATACAGAAGAAAATAACACTTTAAAATAGAATTAGTCAAATTAAAAAGGAGGTACAAAAGCCCAACGAAGGAAACAATTCCTCAAAAATTAGAATTGGGCAAGGGGAAGCTAATGACTCCATGAAAATTCAAAAAACAATAAAAGAAAATCAAAAGAATAAAAATGGAAGAAAATGTAAAATATCTTATTGGAAAAACAACTGACCTGGAAAATAGATCCATGAAAGGCAATTTAAGAATTATTGGATTACTTAAAAGCTATGATTTAAAAAATGAGCCTAGACATCATCTTTCAAGAAATTATCAAGGAAAACTGGTCTGAAAGTCTAGAACCTGAGAGGAAAATAGAAATTGAAAGAATCCACCAATCACCTCCTGAAAGGGATTACAAAATGAACACTCCCAGTAATATTATAGCCAAATTCCAGAGCTCCCAGGTCAAGGAGAGAATGCTGCAAACAGACAGAAAGAAACAGTTCAAATACTATGGAGCCAGTCAGAATAACATGAGATTTAGAAGCTTCTACTTTAAAGAATCAGAGGGTTTGGAATAAGATATTCTAGAAGACAAAGGAGCTAGGATTACAACCAAGAATCATCTACCCAGCAAAACTGAATATGATCCTTCAAGGGAAAATGGACATTCAATGAAATAGAGTATTTTCAAGCATTCCTGGCAAAAAGACCAGAGCTAATAGAAAAAATTGACTTTCAAATACAAGACTCAAGAGCATAAAAAGGTAAACAGGAAAGAATTCATAAGGGATTCAACAAAGCTAAACTGTTTATATTCAAGAGGATTCTGAGAAGATGGAAGAATAGGTCAGAAAATTCCAAGCTCTCCAGATTTCCCCCACCAACAAGACAAAATTGCACCTGAGGGAGAATGTAGAGAGGTAAAAATAAACAAGAGTTGGGGCAGAATAATGGTCCTCTCCCAATAACAGGAGAAGAAGGGGGAGAAAAACCCCAGACCTGAGGTTTGGTCCCTGTGAAATGTAAACACCTCCAGGCTAGTTCCACTGAAACAGCAAGCAGTGAACCCTGCAGCTAATTGGGTTGGGAGGTAGCCTAGGCCCCAGTCACAGAGGTTTTCACTTGTAGTACACTGTGGGGAGTCAGGCATCTAAGAGGGGGAAGATTGAGAAAACCTCTACTGATAAGGGATGCTAGGCACAGCTGTGCTGCCCAGATGCAGCCCTGGATGAAGAGGAACTAGCACATACAGTTGAGTACCATGTGATTCCAAAAAGTAATTCAGACTAGGAAAAGGCAAAAAAAGTAAATATCTTATACAAATGAGGTGTGAGGAGAAGAATTGATACAGAGTAATTAGGTGGGGGAGGAGGGCTAATAGTTCTGGAACCCTACTCTCATCAGGAATAAGTTAAAGAGGGAACAATATATACAAAATTCGGAAAGAAAGACTGCAAAGGGGATACAGAAGGGAACATGATAAGGGCAGGATTTTTACAGGGAAGGGCAAAGGGTGAAAGGAGAGGATAAAGGAGGGACCTTTGGAGGGGCATAGGTTAAGTAATAAGGTGGGCAAGGTAGGGAGTAGAAGTAAAGTAGAAGAGTAAGAAGGGATAGGAAATGAGCTATCCACAAACATAAAATAAAGATCAGGAGTAGAATTTATAGGAAAAAAGCAGGTGTAGTAATCATAATCTCAAACAAAGTTAAAGATAAAATAGATTTAATCAAAAAACAAAGGTAGGGATACTACACTATATGTCAGCCATATTAATCAATATTGTTTTAGACTATTTAAAATAACTAGATAGTATAAAGTTAGAATATTGCTGTGGCGTAGGAAACGGTGAGTTGGTGGACTTAAAAATATGCAGAAAGACTTGGACTTTTCAAGGAAGCTGTTATCTACCCTCAAAGAAACAGAAGACAAACACGTAAAGTACAGCATGGTCTTACATGATTGCATGCAAGTGTATATATCTATATATAAGTATAATTATAGATATCTAAGTGTACGTGTATGTACATGTGTGTATGTATTTGTATTTGTATGTGTGTAGATATATATGTTTGTGTGTATAGGTGTGTATATATGTACACACACACACATATGCATTTAATTATAGCCTTCTTGGAGAAGGGGGGAGGAGAAAGAGGGGGAAAAGAACAAAGTAAAAAATGCACAGCAGAGGATAATAGAAAGCTTACAAGGAAGCAAAGATGGACAGCTCTGAACACAATGTGCAATATTTATTATATAGGCTTTCTTGAAATAAGAATTTATTGCTGTATGTTTTTTTGGTGTATATATTTTAAATCCTCTCTTGCATTATGCTGTGCACATGGCAATGCCTTGTTTTTCTCATTTTTATCTTGTATTTAAGTTTAAAATAAATTAATAAAAATAACAGGGGGAAAAAACAGTTTACATTCCTAAATGGGAAGAGATACCTGTAACTCTTAAAAGCTATATCATTATTAAGACAGTTAGAAGGAGTATGCATAGACAGAGAGTACAGGTATGAGTTGATTATGATGGGATGATTTAAAAAAATTAATTAAATTAAGAGAGGAGAAAGAGAGATGCACTGGGAGAGGGGGTAGAATGGAGTTAATTATCTCACATAAAAGATGTTTGAAAAGAAGAACTTTTATAACAGAGGAAAAGATGGTGGAGGGTAGGAGGCAATGACTGAACCTTACTGTCATTGGAATTGGCTCAAAGACAGAACAATATGCACACTCATTGGGTATAGAAATCTATCTTACTCTACAATGAAGTAGGAGGGGAGGAGGATTAGAGAGAGGGGTGTGGATTGGAGAAGGCAAGGGTCAAAAGCCAAACACATTTTTGAGAAGAGACAGGACAAAAGGGAAGAGAGAGAAAGATAAACAGGTAGAAAATAGGATGGAGGGAAATACAGTTAGTAACCACAACTATGAATGTGAATGGTATGAACTCACCCATAAAATGAAAGCAAATAGCAGTGTGGATTAGAAACCAGAATCCAACAATATATGTGTTTAGAAAAAACACACTTGAAGCAGAGGCTACAAAGAGAGTAAAGAGAAGGGGCTGGAGAAGAGTCTATTATGCTTCAGCAGATGTTAAAAAAAAGCAGAATTAGCAATCATGATCTCAAAGTAAAAATAGATCTAATCAAAAGATATAAGCAAAGAAACTACATGTTGCTAAAAGGCATCATAGACAATGAAGTAATATCAATACTGAACATGTATGCATCAAATGTTATAGCGTCCAAATTTTTAAGAAAGGCGTCACAAGAGGAAATGGTAGAAGTATGCTAGAGTGGGGCCTCAACTTTTCCCTCTCAGAACTAGACAAATCTAATGAAAAAAATTAGGAAGAAAGAAGTTAAGGAGATGAATAGAATTTTAGAAAAGTTAAATATGATAGACCTCTAGAGAAAATTAGATGGGCATAAAAAGGAATATACATTTTTCTCAGTGGTACATGGCCCCTACACAAAAATTGACCATGTTTTAGGGCATTAAAACTTGACAAGTAAATGCAGAAAAGCAGAAATATTAAATGCATCATTTTCAGATCATGACACAATATAAATTACATTCAATAAAAGGCCATGAAAACATAGATTAAAAATTAATTGGAAACTAAATAACTTAATCCTAAAGAATGAGTGGGTAAAAGAATAAATCATAGAAACAATAAATAATTTCATTAAAAAGAATGACATCAATGAGACAATATTCCAAAATTGATGGGATGCAGCCAAAGCAGTATTTAGGAGAAAATCTATATCTCTAAATGTTTACATAAGTAAAATAAAGAAAAAGTGGATCAATGAATTGGGTATATAAATAATAAAAAAAAAAGAAAATAAATAAAAAATTCCCAATTAAACACTAAATTGGGAATCCTGAAAATGAAAGGAGAGATTAATAAAAATGAAAGTGAGAAAATCTTTTAACTAATAAAACTAGGACCTGGTTTTCTGGGGGGAAACAATAAAAATATTTAATTTGTTTTTTAAAAAGAAAAAAGAAAACCAAATTACCAGTCTCAAAAATGAAAAGAGTGAATTCACCACCAATGAAGAGGAAATTAAAGCAATTATTGGGAGCAACTTTGCCCAATTATATGCCAATAAATCTGACAATATAAGTGAAAGGGATGAATATTCATCAAAATACAAATTGCCAAAATTAACAGAAGAGGAAATAGAATGCTTAAATAATCCTATCTTAAGAAAAGAAATTGAACAAACTATCAATAAGCTTCTGAAAAAAAAATCCCAACAGCCAGTTGGATTCATAAATGAATTCTTCCAAACATTTAAAGAACAATCAATCCCAATATTATATAAACTATTTGGGAAAAATAGGCAAAGAAGAAGTGCTGCCAAATTCCTTTTATGAATCAAAATTGGTGCTTATGCTTAAGCCAAGAAGAGCAAAAAGAGAAAAGGAAAACTATAGAACAATTTCTCTATGGAATATTGATGTAAAAATTTTAAATAAAATACTAGTGAGGAGGTTACAGCAATATATCACAAAAACCATAGACTATGACCAGCTGGGATTTATCCTAGGACTGTAGGGCTGGTTCAGTATTAGGAAAACTATTAGCATAATTGAGCATATTAATAACAAAAACAACATAAATAATATGATTTCTCAATAGATGCAGAAAAAAAAAACTTTTGCCAAAATAGCACACTCATTCCCATTAAAAACATTGGAAAATACAGGAATAAACTGAGCTTTTCTTAAATGATAAATCATCAGTAAGCATCATCTGCAATGGGAATAACCTAAAAGCCATCCCAATAAGATCGAGGTGAAGTAAGGATACTCATTGTCACCACTATTATTTAATATTACACTAGAAATTCTAACTATAGAAAAGAATTAAAGGAATTAGAATAGGCAATGAAGAAACAAAACTATTGCTCTTTGTAGATAATAGGAGGGTGCACTTAGTGAATCAAAGAAAATAGACTAAAAATCTAATTGAAATAATTAACAACTTCAGCAAAGTTGCAGGTTATAAAATAAACCCACATAAATCATCAGTATCTCTATATATTACCAATTAAGTACAGCAAGAAGATATAAAAAGAGAAATTCCATTTAATATAACTACAGAATGACTACCCATGTAAAATGTATTTTAAATTACTTGCCTTCTCAATTTAGGAGATTGGGAGGAAGGAAGAGAGAGAATTTGGAACTCAAAGTTTTTTAAACAAATGTTAAAAAATTGTTTTTACATGTGATTGGGGAAAATAAAATACTAAATTTAAATAACATAAAATAACTGCAGACAATATAAAATACTTGTGAGTCTACCTGCCAAGACAAACCCAAAACCTATATGAATATAATTACAAAAAACTTCTCACACAAATAAAGTCAGATCTAAACAATTGGAGAAATATTAATTGCTCCTGGGTAGGCTGAGCCAACATGACAAAAATGATTCTACCTAAATTAATTTACTCATTAAGTGTCATACAAATCAAACTATCAAAAAGAATAATAACAGAATTCATCTGGAATAATGAAAGTTCAAAAATATCAAGGGAATCAACAAAAAACAATGTGAAGGAAAGTAGCCTACCAGTAATAGATCTAAACTGTGTTAAAAAATGATAATTATAAAAATAATCTGGTACTAGCTAAGAAACAGTGTGGTGGACCACTGGAATAGATTAGGTACACAATATACCATAGTAAATGACCATATAATCTAGTGTCTGATAAACACAAAGATCCAAATGTCTGGGACAAGAACTCATTATTGGGGGAGGTGGGAAATCCTGGGGAAAACTGGAAAGCAGTCTGGCAGAAACTAAGTATAGATACATTATATCTCACACTGTATATACCAAGATAAAGTCAAAATGGATTCATGATTTAGACATAAAGAGAGATAACATAAGCAAATTAGAGGAGGATGGAGTATTTTACCTGTCAGATCCATGGATAAGGGAAGAATTCATGACAAAACAAGAGATAGATAACCTTACAGGAAATTTTTGATTACATTAAATTAAAAAGGTTCTGCACAAACAAATCCAATGTAGCCAAAATTATAAAGAAAGTAGAAAACTGGGGAAAATTTTTAGAGTGAGTATCTCTGATTAAGGCCACATTTCTCAAATGCATAGAGAGCTGAATGAAATCAATGAGAATACAAGTCATTGCCCCATTGATAAATGGTCAAAGGATATGAACAGGCAATTTTCAGAGGAAGAAATTAAAGCTATCTATACTCATATGAAAAAATACTCTAAATCACTACTGATTAGAGAAATGCAAATTAAACAACTCTGAGGTACTCCTCACATCTATCAGATTGTCTAACATGATAGAAAAGAGAAATGACAAATGTTGGTGGGTATGTGGAAAAATTAGGACACTAATGCATTGTTTGTGGAGTTGTGAAGTGATCTAACCATTCTGGAGAGTAATTTGGAACTATGCTCAAAAGGCTATAAAACCTTACATAACCTTTGATCCAGCTACAAAATTGTATCTCAATTTTTTTTGTATTTTTTTAAAAAAGAAAATGACTTTCATGTACAAAAATATTTCTAGCAGCTCTTTTTTGTGGTAGCAAAGAATTGGAAATTGAGAGGCATGCCTATCAATTGGGGAATGGTTAGCTCAACAAGTTGTGATATATGATTGTGATGGAACACTATTGTATTATAAAAACGACTATGACAGGGTGCTCTCAGAAAAATTTGGAAAGATTTGCATGAAATGATGCAAACTGAAATGACCAGAACCAGAACATTATACACAGTAACAACAATATTTTATGAAGTTCAACTGTGAATGACTTAACTATTATCAATATAATGTTCCAAGACAATTCCAAAGGACTTAACATGAAAATGCTATTCACCTCCAGAGAAAGAACTGATGGAGTCTAAATGCATATTGGAATATACTATTTTTTTATTTTATTTTTCTTGCTATTTTTTAAAGTCTGTGTTTTCTTTTACAACACGAGTAATATGGAAATATGCTTTTGCAAGACTGTGCATGTATAGTCTACATCAAATTGATTGCCTTCTGAAGGGGGAGGGAAAGAAGGGAGAGAGAAAATTTGGAACTCACATTTTTAAAAATGAATGTCAATGATTATTTTTACATGCAACTGGAAAAATAAAATATTGAGAGACAGACAAAGACAGAGAGAGAGAGACAGAGAGGGAGGGAGGGAGAGGTTGGGGAAGGCTTACCTTTTGGTGGGATTTTAGATGGGGATTAAAGGAAGCCAGGGAGGTCAGTCATTGGAACAAAGGAAGGAGAGTGTTTCAAACCTAAGGGATAGCCAGAGAAAATGCCCTGAAATGAAAAGTGGTGTTATCTTGTCTGTGGAACAGCCAAGAAGCCAGTGTCACTGGAACGAAGAGTACATGTCAGGGAATAAGGTGTAAGAAGACTGAAAGGTAGAAAGGGATTATGTTTTGAAGGGCTTTGACTGCCAAACAGAGCATTTTGTATTTGATACTGGAGGCATCTAACAACCTCCAAAGTGGCATTTCTGCTCCATCAAATTGTTTTATAAAATTATCAACAAATAATAAACACAATGAAATCTTACATCTTCTATATCTTTTAGACAATTCAGAAATAGTAATTATCTATTTCCAGATATCTTCCTATTCCTTAACAATATCCTCATCAGGGTCTTTGATTTGTGTACGCAAAAGAAGCATTTGATTTTGCAAGATCTTACTAAAAGATTTTATATTGCTTGGAATGCAGATATATAGTTCAGTAGGTTTTTTTAATGTTTTCTGTCACTTTTCTTGAAATCGATGAGGTCCAAGCCTTATTTTCAATAACTTTACTATTTCTTATTCAGATCACAAAAGACAAAACAAATAATTTTGATTACATGAAATCAGAGTGTTTTTGTAGAAACAAAATCAATGTAGCTGAAAAGAATGGAAAGAGTAAATTGGGGCAAACTATCCTTGCAGCGGATATATCTAGATGACGCATATAGGCAATTAACATAAATATATAAGAATAAAAGCCATGCCACAGTAGGTAGGTGATCAAAGACTATAAACAAACAATCCAAAAGAATTGTAAACTATTAAGAAGCATATGACAAATTAGTTCATATCACTAATAAAATATAAATACAAATCAAAAGAATGTTTAGGTTTCACCAGAAAATTGAAAAAAAAATGACAAAAGATCAGAATAGTAAATTTTAGGGGAACTGTGGAAAGATAGGCATATTTATGCACATTTATATAGCTATGAATGGGTTCAATCTTTATGGAAAATAATTTGGCACTATGTATTTTTAAAGGTCATTAAAATGTTCATACCCTTTAATATGATCTCATGAACAGGCATATATACTATGGACGTCAAAGGTAGAGAGGACTCATATATACTCAAATATTCACAGTGACACTTTTTTGCAGTAACAAAGAAATGGAAGCAAAGTAGATGCCCATCAGCTGGGAATATGACTAAACAAATTGTGTTGCATGATTACACTGGGATATTATTGTGCTGTATGCAGAGACAAATATGAGAAATTTAGAAAAAACATAGGAAGACAAATGAACTGATGCAGAGTAAAGTTAAAGGAACCAGAAAAAAATTCACAATGATTTCAAGAATTTAAATGGAAAGAACAAGAAAATGAAACAGAATGCTCTAATGACCACACTTAGACAAAGAGGTTTTTAAAAAATGAACATGCCTCCCTTTTTTACAGAAGGAGTACATAGGTGGGCAACACCGCATATACTGTCAAACTTGTTTAATGTATTGGCTAGTTTTGCTGAACTACTTTTATTTTTCTTAATTTTTTTTTGTTACAAAGCATAGTTCAGTGGGAAGGAGAAGGGAAAAGAATATATTCAGAAATGAAGGTGATATAATAGCAAAAAATATCAATGAAGCTGCAAAAAAATCAAAAACAAAAACAAAACCACTTCTCTCCCCTTACCTAGGGAGCTGTGTGAAACTCAACTTGTTTGTATGAAAGCTAGGGTGACAGTGAAAAGAGTTCTAAACTAGGGTCAAGATTTTAGCAGTCCCAGGTCTACTGTTAATAAGCCTTTGACACATGCTCTCTGGTACTGTTTCCTCCGTTGTTAAATAGGTCAAACTAGTGATAACCGTAGTAGTAACAATACCTGAGAAATCTACAATGATTTAATGTTTACAAAGCACTTTACATTCATTTCATTTAAGCCTCACTCCCAAAAAAATCCTCTAAGGTAGGTACTACAGATATTATTATTATTATTATTCCTGCTTTACTGCTTAAGAAACAGATTTAGAGAGACTAAGTTATTTTGGAGTCAACAGTCAATAAACATTTTATTAAGCCTACTACATGTCTGGCACTATGCTAAGTGCTAAGGGTACAAAGAAAGCTAAATGATCATCTCTGCCACCAAAGAGCTCACAATCTAATGAAGGGAAGAAACTGAAAAAGGGTCAAAAGGTTGGGGGGACATGATAAAATCCTGTAGCCATGATAGGAAATGATCTGAGGTGTGAGTTGCCGAGTTAAATATGTTTTACAGAATGATGAGTTCCCGGACATCATGAAACCCAGGGGGTCAAGCAGATACAAAATGATGAGGTAAATTCCTTTTTAAACGGTAGAGGACCTGGGAGGAGCTCTCCAATGTCCAATCTCCACCCTCTCCAGTCAGAGGTGGGGAGGGGCCCCATGGCTAGGGGGTGCCAAGGAGGTATAAATTTCTGACTTGATTTAATCATGCAGAATGATGAAATTTTAGATATCATGAAATCCAGGAGGTCAGCCAGATGGGAAATGATTCACTCCTGATCTCACCACTAGCAAATTTCAAAAGCAGTATTCAAATTCAAGTCTTCCTTATTAACTCTAAGATTGGTATTCTATCTACTTCCATCTCTGACACTCTTTGTTCTAAGAGCAATTCCAGTTCTGATGTTCTATGTTCTATGTTCTATACTCCCTTTCAGCACTAACAGTCTATGTTCTCTCTTCTATAATCTCTTCCATCTTCAATACTGATTCTTCTACATTGTCATCCATCACCTTTTTTTTCCCTTTTGTGAGACCAGCTGCATTTCTTTAAATAACAGCCTCAGCAGAGTAGTCTGCTGTACCATCTACTTCAAGGAAGAACAATTCACTACTATACTCATTACACTCATTAATTTTATTTATTAATCACTATAATGTCTTGTAATTTTATGAGCCTATACCAAGTTAGGTCTACAATTCACATACCCAAGTACTGTAATTGCTTCTTTCTCCAAAGGAGAAATGAGGCTAATGGTGGGGGTGGGGGGGAAGCAGAATGTAACAAAATAGGGATTTCCAGGCTATTCTATGAGCTTAAATACAAAATCCTTCAAACTTACTTTCTCCTTGAGGCTTTGCAGACATATTTTTTTCTGTTATCCCAACTGACTAATGAAAAGGGAAATTGTACTCTGACTCCACTCCTCCTGGATCAATCTTCACTTCTGATACAAAAAAGGGGGTATATAAATGTTTATAACAAGGACACTTTCTTATATGGGGATTTCTACCCCAAACAGATCATAATACTGCCTAGTAAATCTGCCTTTGCTATGATTATGTGAGAACCATTTCCTTTTATTTATTTCCTCCTACATAGCATGCCTTATAAAAGATGATCCAGGACTGTGATGCCAGAGAAAGATCTAAAAACAATGGGCTTTTTGAGGGTCATTGTAAAATTTGCAGACGGCTGGGATTGTTAGATTGGGACCAAGTTTCATTTTTCACTTGCATTCTGCTTAATTTAACTAAAGTGTCATCTACCAGGACTGTCAGCTTAGGAAGCAACTGTCCTTGTGGTTGGGTTCCAGAGCTACTGATGGCTGAATGGAGGGTGGGGAGGGAAGGTCGTTAGCCTACATGACTTTGGCCTTAATTCACAATTTCCACACTGTTTATTCAGGGTGTGTCTGAGCCTTTGTGCCAGAGGGAGAGGAATCCTTGAAGCTGAACAGATGGGTAGGCAAAGATCCTGGCAGTATCTGTTGTCTCTTGTGGCATTTCTAGCTACTTCCATTTGGAGATAAACCCTTAGCTTTATGCTACTTATTGCTTGGAGGTGGGGGAGAACAGGGAGAATCATAGAACCATTATCAGATTTTAAAGATGGAAGCAATTCCATTCAGGAAACATTTATTGTGTACCTACTATTTTCTCTAGGCAGTAAAAAAACAAAGATAAAAACATACTTCCCTCAAGAAGCTTATATACTAATGGGAAATGCAATATGTAAACAGATTACAAGATAATTTGAGGTAGGAGAATCCAGCATGTACACATATGCATGTGCGCGCGCACACACACACACACACACACACACACACACACAAAACTAGTGGGATCAGGACAAGTTCACTTAGGATAAGCTTTTAAATAAGCTAAGGATTCTAAGAGGGAGAGATAAGAATAGACTGATTATAACTATGGTGAGCAACCTGTCCAAAAGAAAGAAGATGAAAGATAGAATGCCAGCTTCTGAGAACTACAAGTAGGCAAACTTGGCAGGAATATAGAGTTAAAAAACGGGAGTAATGTAAAATGAGTCTGGAAGTATAGGATGGAGGCAGATATGCAGTCCATTATATGTGAAACTGATGAGCTCATATTTTGTTCTAGAGACAAAAGAAAAACATTGAAGATTCATGAGCAGGGGAATGATGTGGTCAGATTTGCACTTGATTATTTTGGCATTTGGCTGGAGAGTGGATTGGAAAGAGGAAACGTTGAAAGCATAAAGAACAATTAAGAGACTAGTATGATAGTCCAGGTGAAAGGTGATGAAATTCTAAGCCAGGGTAGTAACCATATTAGGGGTTTAATAAATAATAGAAAGTCATGGGTGCAGAATCAACAAGACTTGAAACCTGAAAACAAATGAGTGATAAGGGAAAGCATGATGTTAAGGTAGTAAATGTAGGTGAATGGAAGAATGGTGGTACCCTAGATAAAAATGAGGAAGTTTGGAGGAGGGGCAGGTTTAAGAGGGAAGATAATGAGTTCTATTTTGAATATGTTGAATTAGATATGCACATAGGAAATGCAGGTAATGTCCAACAGCTTGTGATTGTGGGATTAGAGGTCAGGTTAGGGATGGATCTATAATTGTTGAGTCATTTTCTTAGAGGTGATCATTTAAGAGAGCGAGAGAGACAGGGAGAGAAACAGAGACAGAGAGAGACAGAGAGACAGAGACAGAGAGAGATGCAGAGGGAAGGAGGAAGGGAAAATAGGGAGAGAAGGTAAAGGATCATCCCAGGACACAGCCTTGTGGTACAGTTAAGACATGACATAAATCTAGTAAAGACAATTGAGAAGGAATAGTCAGATAGCTTGGAGGAAATTGGAAGAGAGAATTTTCACTAAAGCCAAGGAAGGGTAAAGTATATATGAAAACAATGTGACTGACAATGTCCAAAGCTGAAGACAGATCAAGGAAGTAAGGACCAAGAAAAAGCTATTAGATTTAGTGATTACAAACATTAGTAACTTTACACCAGACAGCTTCAATCTAGTGGTAGATTTGGAAGCCAGGTTCCAAGGGTTGAAAAATAAAGAAGTAGAGGTGATGAGTTTTAGTAACCTTTCTGAAACTTTGACTGTGAAAGAAAGGAGATGACCTAGCAATACCACTTCTAGGGCTGTATCCTATAGAGATCATACAAGTGGAAAAAGGACCCACATGTAGAAAATATGTATAGCAGCTCTTTCTGTGGTAGCAAAGAATTGGAAATTGAGGGGATGCCCATCAATTGGGGAATGGCTGAACAAGTTGTAGTATATGAATGTAATGGAATACTATTGTGCTATAAGAAATGATGAGCAGGCAGACTTCAGAAAAACCTGGAAAGACTTCTATGGACTGATGCTGAATGAAGTGAGCAGAACCAGGAGAATGTTGTACACAGTAACAGCCATGTTGTACAATGACTAACTTTGATAGACTTAACTATTCTCGGTAATGCAAGGATCTAAGACATCTCCAAAAGTCTCATGATAGAAAATACTTTCCACATCCAGAGAAAGACCTATGGAGTCTGAATACAGATTGAAACATACTATTTGTTCCCTTTTTTCCTTCTGTTTTGTTTTGTTTCTTCTTTCTCATGTTTCCACCTATTGGTTCTAATGCTTCTTTAAAACATGACTAATGTGAAAATATATTTAATAAGAAAATAAAAAAGAAAGGAGAGATTGAATATTGTAATTTGAAAAAAGCCAAGGGGAGCTTTTTTAGAGATGGGCAATACCATGACTATTTATGGCAAAGGGAGAGTAGATGTGGAAGCCACAAGACTTGATGAATTATGTTAGGGTATTTGAAGGAACAAAAAGCATTTATTAGATCCTTCAAGTAGACGTTGGGGTAGAAGAGAGTTCTGTGATCCAGATGTTAAATTCCTTGAGAAAGGAAGAAAAATGTCCTGGGAGGCTAATAAATGACTGCAAGGAATGCAATGTCTTTTTTATATTTTATTTTTCCCACTTACATGTAAAAACAATTTTTATAATTCTTTTTTAAAATGTTGAGTTCCAAATTCTCTCCCTCACTCCCTCCTCTGCAATCATTCAAAACATATTTTTATATTAGTCACGTTGTGAAAGAAAACAGAGACAAAAAGAAAAAGAAAAAGAAAGTGAGGTTTGTTTTTTTTTTTTAAAGTGTGCTTCCATCTGCATTGAGACTTCATCTCTTCTTTCTCTGGAGATGACATTGTCTTGAATCATTGTATTGTGGAGAATAGCTAAGTCATTAACAGTTGATCATCATACAATATTGCCGCTATTCTGTACAATGTTTTCCTGGTTCTGCTCATTTCAAACTGTATCAATTCATGAAAGTCTTTCCAGGTTTTTCTGAGTGCGTTCTGCTCATTATTGCTTATAGCATGTCGGTGTCCCATCACAATAATATATCACAACTATTTCAGCCATTCCTCAATGGGCAGGCATCCCCCTGAATTTGCAATTCTTTGCCACTATAAAAAAGCTAGATATAGGTCTTTTATGTGCACACATGTATGTATATGTGTGTATTTTGGAGGATATAAACCCAGTAGCTGTATTTCTGGGTGAAAGGGTATGCAAATTTTTATAGCCCATTGGGCATAATTCAAAATTGTTCTCCAGAATGATTGTATCACTTCATAACTCCACAAACAATCCATTAGTGTCACAATTTTTCTATATCCTCTCCAATATTTGTAATTTCTCTTTTCTGTCATGTTAGCCAATCTGATAGGTATGAGGTGGCACCTCAGAGTTATTTTAATTTGCATTTCTCTAATCAATATTGATTTAGGGTATGTTTCATATAGCTATAAATAATTTTGTTTCAAATGAAAACTGCCTGTTTTGGGGAATGAATAGTATTCTTATAAATTTGACTCTTTTCTCTATGTATTTGAGAAATGAGACATTTATCAGAGACATTTGCTGTAAAAAATTTAAACTATTATGATTACTAACTTTGTCTCTACCTCCTTTTACCCTGTCCATTCTCAAAAGTGTTTTGCTTCTGACTTCCATATCTCTCAATCCTCTGTCCTGCCTCCCTCTCTTGTTGCTATCCCTTCTTACTTTTCTGTAGGATAGGATAGCTTTCTATACCCAACTAAGTGTGTATGCTATTCCCTCTTTGAGCCAATTCCAATGAGAGTAAGGTTCAGATATTCCCACAAGTCCCCTTCACTTCAAAAGCCCTTTCATGCTTCTTTTATGTTGGATAATTTACCCCATTCTACCTGTCCCTTCCCCCTTCTCTCAGTGCATCCCTCTGTCTCTCCCCCACCTTAATTTTATTTTTTTAAAGTCATCCCATTATAATCATTTCACATCTATGCCTTCTGTCTATGTATACTACTTGTAATTGTCCTAATAATGATACAATTCTTAGAAGTTACAAGTATCCTCTATCCTCATAGGAATGTAGAAAATTTAGCCTTATGGAATCCTTTAGGATTTCTCTGTTCTATTTACCTTTTTATGCTTCTCTTGAATCTTGTATTTGAAAGTCAAAATTTCTACTCTTTTCATCAGGAATGCTTGAAAGTCCTCTATTACATTAAATATCCACTTTTCCCCCTGCAGGATTATATACTTAATACATGGGTGATTCTTAGTTGTAGATGTGGGTGATTAGGGTAGGTGATTTTTGGTTGTAATACTAGCCCTTTTGCCCTCTAGAATATCTTATTCCAACTCCTCTGATACTTTAAAGTAGAAGCTGCTAAATCTTGTGTTACCTTGACTGGGGTTCCATATATGAATTGTTTCTTTCTGGATGCTTGCAATATTTTCTCCCTGACCTTGGAAAACTGGAAATTAGCTATAATGTTCCTAGGAGTTTACACTTTGGGATTACTTTCAGGAGCTCATTGGTGGATTTTTTCAACTTGTATTTTCCCATCTGGTTCTAGGATATCATGGTGATTTCCTTGATGTCTAGGCTCTTTTTTAATCATGGATTTCAGGTAGTCTAATAATTCTTAAATTATCTGTCTTCTATCAGTTGTTTTTCCAATGAGATATTTCACATTGTCTTCTTTTTTCATTCTTTTGACTTTGTTTTATTGTTTCTTGATGTGCAATGGAGATCTTAGCTTCCACTTGTTCAATTCTAATTTTTAAGGAATTATTTTCTTCATTGAGCTTTTGTACCTCCTTTTCATTTGGCCAATCCTACTTTTCAAGGGGTTCTTCTCTTCAGCTAATTTTTGTATATCTTTTTCCATGTGGCAAATTCTGCTTCTTAAGTTCTTCTCTTCAGTGAATTTTTGTACACCTTTTTTTACATTTGACAAATTCTGCTTTTTTCAATTTATTAATTTTTAGTTTTCAACATTCATTTCCACAAGATTTCGAGTCCCAAATTTTCTCCTCTCCCCCCACCCCATGATGGCCTGAATTCTGATTCCCTCTTCACCCAATCTGTTCTCTCTTCTATTCATCCCCTCTCTTATCCCCTTCCCCTTCTATTTTCCTGTAGGGTAAGATAGATTTCTATACCCCTTGTCTTATTTCCCAGTTGCATGCAGAAACAATTTCTATCATTCATTTCTAAAACTTTGAGTTTCAAATTTTCTCCCCTCTTCCCTCCACACCCACCCTCATTGATAAGACAAGCAATTTGACATAGACCTCTCTACCCACCCACCCTCATTGAGAAGGCTTTTTGGACCTCTTTGGCCATTTGGGTTAGGCTATTTTTTCAGTATTTGGGGGGGGGGTCTCCTTTAGCAAGCTTGACTTGTTTTTCGTGATTTTCTTGCATCACTCTCATTTCTCTTCCCAATTTTCCCTCTACTTCTCTTACTTGATTTTCTTTTTTGTTTTTGTTTTTAGGCAATTGGAGTTAAGTGGCTTGCTCAGGGCCACACAGCTAGTAAGTGTCAAGTGTTTGGTCTGAGGCAGGATTTGAACTCAGGTCCTCCTGACTTCAGGGCTGGTGCTCTATCCACTGTGCCACCTAGCTGCCTCTGAAAAATCTCTAGAACTTTCCTTACCTATTCATAGACTAGTTGTCACTTGTGCTGATGGAGGGAGTTTCCCAACCTGAGGAAATCACAGATTCTTCACATAGTCATGTAATATTTTGCTATCGAGCTCTTATAGCTGTTATGTAGAACCAATAAGAAAATACATGTAAAGTACTTTATATCCTTAGAGAACCAATTTCTTTTCATTTTGAAAAAAAAACAACCTTCTTTTAAGTATTTAAGTTTTCAAAGTGTTTATTACTTATAAGGCAAGTAATTATTAATATTTAAACAATTAATCATTCAATCACAATCTCCCCTAATAGATTCAAATACTTGTCTTTCTGTCTTAAGACCCTTTCAGCTCTAGGAATCTATAAACTTCTATGTAAGATGAGCTTTTTGATGTCAGCAGAGTAATACAACACTTAAAAGGCACCAGTATAGGTTTGTATAAGTTAGGCATCTCATAAAGAAAAGGTAGTGCTGCTGTCACCTCCACCAACAGGGCTTCCTCTGTCTCTCTTCATGGAAAGGCATGGGGTCATGGATACAGTGCGGTTTTGGAAACAGGAAGATTTGGCTTCGAATACTGCCTCTGATACTTGCTGTATGACTATGGCCAAGTCACTTAATCTTTCTTTGCCTCAGTTTCCTCCTCTATAAAATGAGGGCCTTTGCCCAGATCATCTCTGAAGTCCTGTCCCTGCTCTAGATCTATGACCCTAAGTATCTGAGGTTACAGAATTTAAAATAAACCTGCTGCACATCAAAATAGCATTTATCACAACACCTGCCAAGTCAAATGCAAACTGAAAACTGAGGTTGTCTACACACACAATTTACACTAAGTTGCTAGGTTGTACAGGAAATGGAGTGCTGGGCCTAGAGTCAGGAAGACCTGATTTCAAGTCCAGTCTCAGACACTTTACTAACTGTTATCACCCTGGGCAAAGTACTTAATGTCTTCCTTAAACTGTCTTACTCAGTTTCTTCAAGAGTAATATGGGATAATAGTACCTACATCCCAGGGTTGTTGTGAAATTAAAATGAGATATTTGTAAAGCACAGTCACTAGTGCACAGGAGGTGTTGAATAAGTACTTATCCTCTTCTGTCCCCTCCACCCTGACACTTTGACTGAACTGGACAGTTTTTCAATAAAATTGATGGGAAGCTCAGTAACAAAGTTAATTGAGCCATTTGTTGAAACAATGAGACTTTTGAACATATTAAATTTATTCATAATGGTGAGATAAGTTGCAAGAATGGACATGTCCAGAGATAGAACTTGGCATAGAATGGACCAGCACCAGAGATTTAGAACAAGGAAAGATCATTTCAGTCATCAAGGTGAACCACTGTATTTTACAGATGAGGGAACTGAGGGGCTGAGAAAAGATGATAGAGGGCCAAGGACACATAGCTAGCAAGGATCAGAGCCCAAATGTGAAACCAGCTCCTATGGGGTTAAGGCAAGGCCTTTGAAAAACTAAGAGGACAAGCAACAAGAACACAGCTGTTTTGCTTATATCATCCTTATGGTATATCAAATAAATTTATTAAATTATCAAATGAGACTTGTGGCAGAACAGATTTTAGAAGTAATTATAGTGCCATGTAAAGGAGTTTCAAGGCAAAGGTAAAAGAGAGAAACCTATTAGAATATACATATACATATACACACACACACACACACACACACACACACACACACACACATATATATATATATTTATATTAATATATATATTATATATTATATATATATATATATATATATATATATGTAGACTATTGAGTCTCCATCAATCAGCATTTAACAAATCCAGCCTTGACATTTCAAAAAGTGAACTTATCATTCCCCCCCAAGAATCTGCCTCTTTTCCCCACTTGTCTATTTCTTTTAAGGGTATCACTGTCCTCCCAGTAACACAGGCTTAAAATTTCAATATTTTCTTTCCCATCTGATTGTCAATTCCTCTCAATTCTACTTCAAAGATATCCTGAGTGCATCCCTTTCTCTCCTCTCCCTCTGCTACCACCATAGCAGGTAGGTGGCAGATTGGATAGAATGCTGGCCCTGGAATTAGGATGATCTGGGTTCAAACTTAACCTCAGCCACTTCTTAGCCATGTGACTCTGGGCAAGTAAATTAACTTCTGTCTGCCTCAGCTTCCTCATCTATAAAAATGGGGATACTTACCCAGAATTATTGTGAGGATCAAATGAGAGATTTGTGAAGTGCTTAGCACAGTGCCTCGTACGTAATAGGAGCTTAATAAATGTTTGTTCTTTTTCCCTTAAAATTTCACCTGGATTATTGTAATCCTTCTAACTGGTTTCTCTGCCTCCAGTCTCACCTCTATGTTTCATATAGCTGGCAAAATTATTTCCCTAAAACACAGGTCTTACCTCACTACTCTTTTGCTCAAAAATCTTCAGAAACACCTTATGAGTTCTAGGTAAAATATTAACTTCCCAGCCTGGAATTTTATGTCCTCCATTGTCTGGCAATAACTTCTCTTTCCAGCACTGTTTTACATTCCTCATCTTCACTCACTCTATGTTCCAAACAAAATGGCTGACTAGCTATTCTCCAAACTCAGGATGCTACCTCCCATCTCTATGCACTTTAGAAGACCTTCCTACATATATGAGTGCACACTTTCTCCCGTTGTTTTTTTTTCAGAATCCTCCTCTTCCTTTGAAGCTCCATTCTGAAAGTGCTGTCAAGAGAGGGGCAAAGGTCTTCCACTGCATCCTGGGCCATCTCCAGTCATCCTGATCAATATCTGGCCACTGAACCCAAATGGCTCTGGAGGAGAAAGTGAGGCTGGTGACTTTGCACAGCCCTGTCTCACTCAAATCAAAGACAATTACAAGTCATGTCATCATCTCCCTGATGTCATGCTCCTCTTCGAGAACAAAGGACAAGGCACGTTCTGAAAGTGCTATCCCCTTCCTCACATTTTCCTAGAATACCACAGATTTCTCCTTTGCTCTCAACATACTTTGCCTGATTTCATACTTATCTGTGTACATCTTGTATCCATCCCTGTACAAGCCCTACTGTCTCATAGAATGTAAATTCCATGAGTATGGGGCCTCTGTCTAGAATGGACTTTAAACCTCATCTAGTCTATTGCACTCATTTTAAAGATGAATAAACTGAAACATAGGATGACAAAGAGCCAAAGTTGCTCAAATACTAAATGGTAAAGCCAAGATTCACATCCATGTATTCGAACTTCAAAATTTGATGGTTTTTCAACTTTACCATTTTATCTCCTCTCTTGACAAACAGGGTTTTCCCTAAATCTCCAAGGATTGGTGGTATTCCACGTGAATCCTTAAAGCTTTCTAGAATAGGCTCTTTGCCAATCTTGCTTGGCAGCTTAAAGTGGGGTCATGGAGTCAGAGATTTAGAGCTAGGGGACCTCAGAAGCCTTCTAATGCAACTTCTCCATTTTACAGATTAGAAAACTGAAATCCAGAAAGGTCAAAATTGACTTGTCTAAGTTCATATAAATAGCATGTGGCAGGGCCAGGATTTAAACCTAGATCTTCTGACTCCAATGCCAGCACTGTTTTCTACTATATCATTCTCATGTAATGATATTCTGCAGATGAATGTTCTTTTGATATTGTCGAAGGTCAAAGTGGGTATTTGGAATGATTGATTTATCCAACTACATATGACAGTATGTCAAAAAGATCTAAGTTTGAATCCTGCCTTAGATGTTTACTAGCTTTTGACCTTGGACAAGTTACGATCTCTCTGGGACTCAATTTTCTCACTTGTAAAAGGAGACTATGGACTCAATGACCCTGAAATTTCCTTCTAATTATATCAATGCTCCCATATTTCTTCTGCCCCTTCACACTTGTTTTTGTGGTATGGTGGGAAAACACTAGACTTGGAGTCACAAGACCTGATTGTGACTCCTGGTCACACAATTGGCTCTGTGATTATGGATAAGTTCCTTCAAGTCTCTGATTCACTATTTCTTTCTCTGTAAAGTGAGGCTATATTGTTGGGAGGTAGCTCACAGTGATGGTGTGAGGAAAAGCTTTGTAGATTGTAAATGTGAGTTTTTCCATTGGGAAGTAATGACAGGTTTTCTTCATTTCCTTATTCAAATATGACTTTGTATAGACCAAAGGACTTTTTTTTAAAATTTTCAGGTGACAGTCTCATTTGTTCCATCATGGTTTTTTTTTTCTTCCCAGTGGTGATTACTGCTATTTTCTTTCTGTTATTAAGATAGATTAGAGTGTTACAGTATGAGTAACCAATCTGGTAACAATATCACTACTAGGGCTGGAGCATAAACTGGGTGTTCAAAAAAACATGTGTGAGTGGGGAGTTTGGGGCTAAGATGGAGAGAAGTGCTTAATGGGAAATGGAACACATTAACTCAGTGTATTATTGTTTGGGGCTCCTTTTATTTTCTGGCACATTCAAATTACAACTTCCAGAAAGACCCAGCTTCAGGCTACAAATGTGGTCAGTAGGGAGGAAAAAATACTGCAGCTATTGGTTATGTTCTGCTGTTTTTTTCATTGCACAAGAGGGCAAAGTCATGGTAGGGCTTCATCATTTCAGGAGTCAGGCAGAAGACCTATTCTTAATTTTAAAAGGGTAAATAAATTCAAGGCTCCTGGTCATGTTCAAGCACATCTGTTTGTATGTATGTATGAATGTATGTATGTATGTGTATACATATGTATATATACACATATATCTTGTAGATTTAAGCTAATATTCCTAATGAACATATCTGTACTCTGTATGAACAAAAAAGGAATATCAGTCTTTCAAAGAACTCAGTGTGATATGGGGAATAAATATCCTATTGACTTACAGGGAACGAACACACTTCTCCAGCATCTTACTGCTAATAATTCAGTGAAATTCAAACACAACTCTTTTATGTTCTATTTCTGGGGATAAAGCAGCCAGTTCTTAGGGCATGTCTCCTTCTAACAGAACATACCCCATGGAGCATGTATAGGAATGGTCATCCAATTGGACACATGTAAAACTGAGTTCAACTCTCCTGGTCATTTCCAAGGATTAGTGTCTTCAGCACTATAGGATTGATTTCACAATGATGAAGCACTAACATAGTCCCTGTGATGATAGCAGGGAGAGTCAAATGATAGCAAGGACTGTGTCAGAGGATTAGCCACTTCGTCAGGAAGAGAGTCACATCCTCATTAGACTTTAAAGACTTCATTTTCTTCTTTCTCCATTCTTAGTGTTTAGGGAGTCTGGGAGCTCTCCCTTGGATTTCTCATGGGGAACAAAGGGGATTTTGCTACCCTAACTCATAAGTAATGAGTTATGGTAGCTGCTCATACATCCCATTATGTGTGTGCAAAGCTAGGTAGCACAGAGAGTCTAGAGAGATGAAACTGAGCCTGGACTACAGGGCCCCGGATGCATGCCTCTTCAGTTTTATGCATGTCCTTGTGAGGATAGATGACTAAACAATGATCCTGAGATGGAAGTTTCTAGCCTTTATGGCAGCCTTGGGAATGTGAGAAATTGGGAGCTCTTAGATACCTCAATTGGAGCTGAGTGGCCACAAAGGTCTTTTCTTCTGAGGCTCAACTTTTAGAAAAAAATGATCACGCCTGGGAAGATGAGCCTGACTTTCCAAAAGGCATGGAGTATTATCATGGCTGTCTGATAGAGAGCTAGAAATATTAGCTGTAGCAACAAGTCAAGAAAAAGAAATAGGAGAATAATCATGGGTAAAGAAAAAGCAAAATTGTCTTTGCAGATGATATGATGATGGTTTGCTTAGAGAACCCTAGAAAGTCAATTAAAAATTAATATAAAGATTACTTTCAGCAATTTTACAGGATATAAGATAAACCCATATAAATCATAATCATTTGCATATAATACTCCCCTAAAAAACAGGAAGAGATAGAAAAAGGAATTCTATTTAAAATAATTACAGATTATAAATAATACTTGGGAGCCTGCCAAGCAATACATAAACAGGAATGTTGTCAATGCAAGTAAAATGTGTTATGAAAATATAGACCAAAATAATTAGAAAAATATTAATTTCCAATTTGTAGGCCAAACCAATACAGTAAAAAACCAAAATATTGCCTAAATTGATTTATTTATTTAGTGCCATACCAATCAAACTACTTTGTAAAGGCAGAAAAAATAAAACACATCTGAAGGAATAAAAGTTCCAAGAATCTTAAGAGCAATAATGCAAAAAAAAAAAAATAGAAATGAAGAGAGAATAAGTAGTACCAGATCTCAAACTACACTGGAAAGCAAAAATCATCAAAATGATTTGGACATTGGTAAAAAGTAGAGAGGACTAACAGTGAAACATATTAGTTATAAAACATACAGAAACCAATGAAGCAAGTAACGTGGTGTTTTATGAAAAATCCCCAACTCCCAAATAATAGGGTAGTAACTCTCTATTTAACAAAAAAACTTCTGGAAAAACTGGAACATAACCCAGAAGAAATTAGTTTTAGAAACAACATCTCATAAATCACAAGGCAAGATAAGTTACAAATGGATAAGTGAGTTAGACGGGGGAAAAGTTCATGGTCAAACAAGGGATAAAGTGAATCACAGAAGATAAAATAGATAATTTTGACTTTGTAACATTTTTAAAGTTTTACCAAAACAAAACAAAAATGCACTTAAAATTAGAAGGGAAACATGTGCAGCAAGTTTCTTGGCTAAATGTATCATTTCTAAGAAGTGTGAAGAATTTATTGAAATTTATAAGGATATGAGCTATGCTTCAATTAAAAATGGACAAAGGATATGAATAAGTAGTTTTCAAAGGAAGAAATTAAACCAGCAAGAACCATATGAAAAATGCTCCAGATCAGTAATAATTGAAGAAGTACATATAAGGTTCTACTTTATATCTCTGAGATTGATAAGGATGGATAAAAACAAAAATGAGAAATGCTGGTGAGACTACAAGAAAACAGGCATGCCAATATAACTTCGTTGGGGCTATGAATCAGTTTGGCCATTCTGGAAAGCAATATGGAACTATACCAACAAATCTGATGAATTGTGCATACTTTTTGACCTAGTGAAAATGCTAAGGGGTATATATGTCAAGGAGGTTAAAGATTTTTAAAAATTCAAATGCACAAAAATATGTATAGATGTTCTTTTTATAACATAAAAGAACTAGAAGCTAAGGGAGAGACCATCATTGGGAAATAGCTAGTATATAGCTATATTACTGTGCGCTAAGAAATAGTGAAAGAGATAGTGTCAGAGAAATCTGGGAAGACTTGTGTGAAGTAATGCAAAATGAAGTGAACAGAACAAGAGAACAATTTATATAATAACAGAAATACTATGAAAAGCAACAAATTTTAAGAACTTTGATCAATGAAATGACCAACTACTATTTCAAAAGGCCAATAATGAAGTATACTCCCCACTTCCTGGTAGAGAGGTGATGGAGGAGAAGAAGGGAACAAGCATTATATTAAGCATATGCTATGTGCCAGGCTCTGTGCTATACAGTTTACAAATAATATCTCATCATCTCATGGACTCAAGGTGAAGAATGAGACATAAGTTTTTGCACATAGCCAATATAGTTTTAATTAATTATGATTATGATTATGATTATTAATTATAATTATTATATGGGCATTTTTTCTTCCTTTTTTCAATGAGCACAGAGTGGGGGGTAGGGAGGAGAGGAAACAAATTCTTGTTAATTAGAAAAAGTAAAATAAAACTAGAGGTTAAAAAAAGTTGCACCTCGAAGGAGTTGTTTGGACAGTACAGAGACTAGATTAAGATGAAATAGTCATTCAGCAGTCTCAAGTGGCTCCTATCTTAGTATTTTAAGCATCAACATCCTTAAAGAATATGATAGAAAATTTCAGTTACTTTTTAACCTTTTAAATTTTCTCAAGGCATGGTTTTGAGTCTTTTATGCTTTAATCACTCTTACATGAATCTAAAAGAAATAAATAGCAGTGCTATAACTGATTTACATTGTACATTGAGTATTTTTCTGTGCCCTTTTTGGGGAGACTCTAGACATGAGCTCCCTGAAGCTCCAGGAGGGGGACACAAAGAGCAAGGGGGTTTGATAAAGAAAGGCACTGACCTCTCCCTTTCCCTGCATGTCTGAGTAGTGTTTGTCCTTGTGTTTCTAGATGGAAAGAAAAATTCTAAGATATAAACACACACACACACACACACACACACACACACACATGTTCCATATGTTATTCTGTAAGTACTGTTGCTTTATGATAAGGAATCACAACCATCCATCAAGCATATGGAGGGATCAAAGGATCACCATAGAAAGGAATCTGAATTTAGAGATGGAAAGGGCTTTAGAGTTATAGGTAACAAAATAGGCCTAAATAAGTTCTTATTTGCATGACATCTAAAGTCACAGAGGTAAGCTAGCACTTGAACTCAGTACCCACAAGACCATAAATATTGCAGAGAGCTTGGACCAGGTTCAGGTATGCTCTCCTACTCTCAAGTGAATTTTCCCCTTAAGGGAAGGTCCAGTGGTTCATCTGAGTGTGGGCTAGCAGACTCTGCTTGCTCTCTAGGGCCACTTAGGTAGAAGAGCTTAACAGGACTATAGCAAGTATGGCATGGCTCAACTCTCCCAGAATGAAGCCTACTGCATCTTTTACCTCAGGGTTCTAGGGATACACTGAGAGGTTGGATGTGTCATTTTTCTAATGCCATCTGCTCAAGATCCCACCAGTTGCATCTCACTTCCATTTATGATAATAACGTAATAACTAACATTTATTTAGCACTTATCATGGGCCAGGCACTGTGCTACACATTTTGCAATTATTATCCCTTTTGATCTTGAAAACAACCCTGGGAGGTAAGAGCTATTATTATCCCCATTTTATAGATGAGGAAACTGAGGCAAACAGGGTTTAGTGACTTACTCAGAGTCACCCAGCTAGTAAATGTCAGATTTGAACTCAGGAAGATGACTCTTCCTTATTCCAGGCCAGGCACTCTATCCACAGAGCCAACCTAGATGCCCTTTCTGTGCTACCTAGTTGCTTTAAGCAGTTAACATCCATTAACTTTTACAAAGAGCTACTTACTTCTAAGATGCAGCAATAAAAAGTATAGATATTTCTACCCAAAACCTTGAAGGCAAAGTCTCCCTTTTGCCACCTAAGTTTCTACATAGCATTGACCCCGCCAAGTTCATACGCAGAGGCAGAACTGCTACCAGATAAGTCTGCGTGACAGCTACTGTTGGTTTGGGTCCTAAAAGTCACACACAAAAGTCACTCCTTGTTCCTCAGTGCATTGATACTGAGCTGGCTGCAAAACACAATGCCACTATGTAGGGTCTTTTGAAGCGAAGGGAGGAAAGGAGGGAGAAAGGAAGTAAAGGATGGAGAAAGGGAGGAAGGGAGGAAGGGAGGAAGGGAGGAAGGAAGGGAGGAAGGAAGGAAGGAAGGAAGGAAGGAAGGAAGGAAGGAAGGAAGGAAGGAAGGAAGGAAGGAGGGAAGGAGGGAAGGAGGGAAGGAGGGAAGGAGGGAAGGAGGGAGGAGGAGGGAGGAGGAAGGAGGGAAGGAGGAAGGAAGGAGGAAGGAGGGAAGGAGGGAAGGAAGGAAGGAAGGAAGGAAGGAAGGAAGGAGGAAGGAGGGAGGGAGGGAGGGAGGGAGGGAGAGGAGGAATGAGGGAAAGAAGGAAGGAGGGAAGGAAGGAAGGAAGGAAGGAGGGAAGGAAGGAAGGAAGGAAGGAAGGAAGGAAGGAAGGAAGGGAGGAAGGAAGGAAGGAAGGAAGGAGGGAGGGAGGGAGGGAAGGAGGGAGGGAGGGAGGGAGGGAGGGAGGGAGGGAGGGAGGGAAGGAAGGAAGGAAGGAAGGAAGGAAGGAAGGAAGGAAGGAAGGAAGGAAGGAAGGAAGGAAGGACTTATTAGCACCACTTATGTGCCACACACTGTGCTAAGCACTTGATAAATGTGACCTCCAAGAACAGCAGCTGGAGGGAATTCTGAGGCTCTGGCCACCAGTCCTTTATGAAGGCATTCCCAGTTCCAGCTAATCAGCCAATCAAAAAGGCTTCTCCTCATCATGTGCTCAGTGGATCAGAACCAGTTACAAGATGTCTATATGTGTTCAAATCTCTCCAAGGCATCTCCATTACACACAATTACAGTTGTCCCAGAAACAGGCCCCTTCTCTTCTTCCACATGGTAAGTAGCGTCAGAAATGCTCCACACATGAGCCAGGCCTCAGTAATGTGATCATGTAGCTAAGGCTAAAAGGGACTTAGAAGCCATTTGGTTCCCCCCTCCCCCGCCACTTACTTTACAGAGGCCCACAGATAACAAAGGTCAGAGAAATCCATGTCAAATGGACCTTGGCATATTCTGCAACCTCAGAAAATATATTATATAGATACCAATTTTCAAACACTTCCTTCCTTGCCAAAGCTCAGCACAGCAGATCTTAAATGGACTGAAATATAGACCTCAACTTTTCTCAAATTTTCCAATTTGGTTGAGAAGTCTGGTATTCTTCTTAGGACAGAGACATTATAATCTGAGCCATGAGAGGTTAACAGATAGGATAGTGTCTTCTTGCTTTTCTCAGAGCATTAAAATTATGACACCACAGGACAGTAATGAGTGCTGAAAAAGAAGACATCATAAATCCATTCAGGGGGAGAAATTATTGCTTAAGCAAGGAGTGCACTGTGCAAATTTCACCTTTTCTTATTATATTCCTGAACTCAGTCTTGTGATCTTCCTGCCATTCCCAGAATATTTAGTGCCTTATCTGAGAACAAAGCTCAAATTCATAAGAGGTCACTAATGTAATACTTTTCATGCTAGTTTCAGTGGCTCTAAACCACTCTCTCTTATTTGAGTTCAATCTCAATGGCACTTTCTCCTGCCGTGGAAAAACAAAGGCTATTTTGCATGCTTCCAACCCTAATCCTGACCCTGTTGTACCTTTCAGCTAGAGAGCTTGAAGGTATCCCTTCATTCTGACAATGTCCATGGGGTTTTTTTGTAAATGAATTGTTATATATCCTGACAGTTTCCAATAAATATTTAACAGAATATGTGAACTAGAAGAGCCCACAGACACGATCTAGTAGAACCTGTCATAAAAAGTTAATTATAACTTTTGTTTTTATATCATCTTCCTTCCTCAACATATCCCTCCTATTCCACCACCTCCTTTCAAGAGGGCCATTGTTTATAACAGAAACTTTAAAAAGAGAAAGGAAATATAAAGCTCAACCAGACTAACACATCAGTTAAGTCCAAAAATAATTAATAATTAAATGAAGAAGTGTTTCCCACCTCTGCAAAAAAGGGAGCGGTACACATTTTCATAGCTCTGTTACTGGGTGAGACTTCTTAGTGTTGTTACACAGTCACTTTCAGTCATGTCCAACACCTTGTGACCCCATTTGGAGCTTCCTTGGCAAAAATACTGAAGTGGTTTGCTATTTCCCTCTCCAGCTCATACTACAGATGAGGAAACTGGGGCAAACAGGATTAAGTGACTTGCCCAGGGTCACACTGTTGGTACCCGAGGCCAAATTTGAACTCAGGAAGATGAGTCTTCCTGACTCACGGCTTGTGCTCTATCCACTATACCACCTTTCTGGGTGAGACTTATACATTACTATTATGATGCAGCCTTCAGTTTGGGGATTTGTTTCCATTGCTATTGTTCTTTCCAGGTACATTATTGCAATAATATAATAACTAGTACTTCATAACATGTATGTAGCACTTTGTAAATATTTTCTTATTTCATCCTCAGAACCACACTGTGGGAAAGACTGTTATCTTCATTTTATAGATGAGGAAATTGAAGGTCAGAGAATTATATATATAAAACTTATACCAACTCACAGAGCTAGTCTGAGGGAGAATTAAGACTCACGTCTTCTTTTCTCCAAGTCCAGCACTCTAACCAATTGGCCGCGTAGCTGCCTTTACACAATAAGCCTTTTTATCACTTCTCATTCATCTTGCCATGACCTTCTGTATTTTTTATATTCATTATTTCTTGTTAGTACAATTTAACATTGCATTTATGTATCACAATATATTTAGCCCTTCTGCAACCAATGGGTATCAATTTGGCTTTCAGTTCTTTGATACTGTGAGAATGATATAATCATCTTAAATTGTATTATAAAGCAGTAATCATCAAAACTGCTTGGTACTGGCTAAGAAATAGGGAGGGGGATCAGTGGAATAGGTTAAATATGCAAGACACAGTAGTCAATGACTATAATAATCTATTATTTGATAAACCCAAAGACCCCAGCTTCTGGGATAAGAACCCATTTTTGGAAAAAAAAACTGCTGGGAAAACTGGAAAAGAGTATGGCAGAAACTAGGCATAGACCCAAATCTCACACCATATACCAAAATAAAGTCAAAATGGGTTCAGGACTTAGATATAGAGGCTGATACCATAAGTAAACTGGGAGAACAAGGAATAGTTTACTTATCAGATCTATGGAGAACAGAAGAATTCATGACCAAACAGGAGACAGAGAACATTATGAAAAGCAAAATGGATCATTTTGATTACATTAAATTGAAAAGTTTTTGCACAAAGCCAATGCAACTAAGATTAGAAGGAAGGTAGAAAACTGGGAAAGAATTTTTACAACCAGTCTCTCTGATAAAGACCTCATTTCTAAAATATATAGAGAATTAAGACAAATTTATAAGAACACAAGCCATTCCCCAATTGATAAATGGTCAAAGGATATGAACAGACAGTTCTCAGATGAAGAAATTAAAGCCATCTATAGTCATATGAAAAAATGCTCTAAATCATTATTGATTAGAGAAATGCAAATCAAAACAACTCTGAGGTACCACATCACACCTATCAGATTGGCCAACATGACAAAACAGGAAAATGATAAATGTTGGTGAAGATGTGAGAAAATTGGAACACTAATACATTGTTGGTGGAGTTGTGAAATGATCCAACCATTTTGGAGAACAATTTGGAACTGCCCAAAGGCTACAAAAATGTGCATACCCTTTGATCCAGCAATAGCACTTCTAGGCTATATCCCAAAGAGATCAAACAAACGGGAAAAGGACCCATGTGTACAAGCAGATCTTTTTGTGGTGGCAAAGAATTGGAAATTGAAAGGATGCCCATCAATTGGGGAATGGCTGAGCAAGTTGTGGTATATGAATGTAATGGAATACTATTGTGCTGTAAGAAATGATGAACAGGCTGACTTCAGAAAAACCTGGAAAGACTTATATGGTCTGATGGTGAGTGAAGTGAGCAGAACCAAGAGGACTTTGTACACAATAACAGCCACATTATGCAATGACTAAGATTGTTAAACTAAACCCTTCTCAGCATTATAAGGATCTAAGACATCTCCAGAGGCCTCGGGATGGAAAATGCTATCCACATCCAAAGAAAGAACTATGGAAGTCAAATCACTATCACTTATTTTTACCTTCTGTTGAGTTTTGTTTCATCTTTCTGATGGTTCCTCCTACTGGTTTTAATTTTTACTTACAACTTCACTAATGTGAAAATATGTTTAATAGGAATGTAAATGTAAAGCCTACATTAGATTGTGTACACTCTTAGGGAGGGTGGGGGGAAGAAGAGGGAGAAAAATTTTCAACTCAAAAGCATAAAAAAAAAAGAAAATGGTATAATCATTTTGTGCATATTGAACCTTCTTTTCTATCTTTGACCTCTCTGGCATATATTTCTGGCAGAATCTCTGGGTAAAGTTATGGATATTTTAGTAACTTTCTTAGCGTTGCTATGAATTGCTTTCCAGAATAATTGAGCCAATTCATAGTTCTAGTAATAGATTATTAATATGCCTATCTTTCCAAAGCCCCTCCAACATTATCTATTTCCATCTTTTGTCATCTTTGTCAATATGCTAGGTATCAGGTAAAACGTCATGTTGTTTTTATTTTCATTTTTCTTACTATAGTGGTTTAGAAAAAAAAAATTTTTCATATAGCTGTAAAGAGTATGCAATTCTCCTTTTGATATCTGTCTGTTTTTATTTGTTGACTAATTTTCCTTTGAATGACCTATGATGTCATATTTTTGTATTACTTTCCCATTTAAATATCAACACTTTTAAGAGATATTTAATAAAAGTATATTTTTTCTCAATAAAATCTTTTCTTTCTTATCCTAGGTATATTCATCTTATTAATAAAAAAAGTTTTTATTTGATGCAATTAATATTGTTTCTTCATTTGTGATTGCCCATATTCCTTATTAACAACCTACTTATTTTCCAAATTAATAATCTGAGTTCCATAAGAAAAAGGTAATATACATGATATATTATACATTATATATTCTTAATATATGATCCGGTGTTCTTTCTACTGCCCTGTTGCCTTGAGGCAACCTACAAAGTTAAAGCAAACGTAAAAGAAAACACCTTTAAAAAATAGTTCAACCTATGGCCCAAGTCCCTATGATATGGGTTTATGAGGACCATGTCAAATTGTGGGGATCACTCAAAAGATATAGCTTTCTGTTTAGTTCGTTAAGATGACATACAGAAATCTCAGAGCACAATTTGTGTCTGTATCTCCACAGATAGGGGTAAAAGCATCCCTATAACCCATACAACCACTGAGGGTTATAAAGCATTAATCAGATACAGAACAGACTCATTTCACTCCAGAGAAAGCACAGAAAGCCATAGACTCATAGGGGACTCTGAAAAAATATAGAACATATATATATATATATATATATATATATATATATATATATATATATATATATATATATATATATATAAAAGATTCAATAACCCATAAATAACCAATATAATTCTCTTTTATCTGGTGAATCCCACTTATAAGGTCCTAAATTCCCCTAGAATTATCACTGGCCTGCGGTCCCCTTTAATATAAGGGAAGTTTCCCTCTATTTCAAATTATTATTGAAATATTGAACTTGGGGCTACTTTAAAGACAAATATCCAGACTAGCATTGCCCAGGAAATCCTTCTTCTTTGGCTCTAAGACCATAGATGGAGACCTTCAAATTTGGGCCGGCTAGGAAGGCAGTCAGCCCTTTAGGAATTCTCACCACTCGGCCACATGATGCCATTCTGTGGTTGGATCCAATACTCTCAACTTCTTGGCTCAAAACCCAGGTCTCCTTCTGACTCCTACTTATTAGTTCACAACTAGATCACACAGCGTAGATCTCACAGCTATGAACTAGGTGTGAGCTAGTGAGTAGGAGCACAAGTGTGCAAGTGACCTCAGCTTTCTAGACCTTAATTTCCTGCATTGTAAAGAGAAGAAAAGAGACTAGATAATCTCAGAGATCAAGACAGTGCTTTGGGTGATATAGTGCTTGTGATTTGAGCAAAAGTAGTGTACAACTTAGTCTACAGGGGGAAAATAATTTTTCCTGGCACTGGATTTTAGAAAGAATTTATTAACTAGATATATGGGACATTAGGTAATACAATGGCAATGTTTTCAAGTATAGTTTTGCAAAAGATACAGAAATAGTCTTCAAATAGAAATTACTTATATCAACCCTCTATAAAAGTTGAGAGTATAACATTAAATCCTCACTCAGTGACACCTAAATTAGATTTTATTCAGCATATTCTGCAGCCTGTTTTTTACCCAGAGTCATGGCTCAGAGGATTTAGAGCTGCAAAGTACTTCAGAAATCATGAAATCCAGTCCCTTCATTCTACAGATAAGGAAACTGAGGCCCAGAAACACAAAATGACTACGTAAGGGTCACACCCTTAAAAAGTAGCAGAGTAGAACTTGATTTAAACCCATGGCTTTGTTCTTTTCGCTCTGCCATACTGCCTCCCTGCCATTTCCCATCTACCCACCATTAAACAAACTTGGGAGTCCACCCAATCTCTTGTTTCCTTATAATAGCATTCATCATCGGATGAGTAATATATTAGAGAACTGAGGAGAAAGTCAGGATAAAGAGTGCTACCCACAGGAGGTCAAGCTGCTTCCAATACTCTTGTGACCGGGCCACATGTTAGTCAATTTTGTATAGTGGAAGGAACCCTGGTCCTATAACGAGAACATCTGAGTTCAAATCTCTATTCAAATACTTTCAAGTGGGGTCAGTTTCCTTCTCTGTAAAATGATAAGGATTAAGAAGGTCCCTTCCAGTCTTAAGACCTATGATCTGTTAAAAAAAAAAAAAGAATTTTAAAGGTAGGAATGGAGAATACTGTAGGGCAAATTCAGTAGCCACCAAAATATTTACAGTTCTAATGGAGACAAGACAGGATGATTTGAGAGAAAACAGAAGCCAAGATGCAATTGTCCAGCATCCAGATCAAGTTAGCCATCAGCAGCAGAGTTGGATAAGGTGGCTTCTTAAACAGTTCTCCTAGCCTCAGTCATCCTTCCACTCCCCATCCCTAAATCAACTGCCCTGGGAGTTACTAATATTGCCTCATCCTTTATGAGACCCTTCTTCATCCCCTGTCCCCCAAATTAACCTCTCCTTCCCCCAAAAAAATTACCTCATATTTATTTTGTATACATAATTTTTTTTAAATTTACCTATATATGTACACACAATTTCCTCTAATAGAATGTAAGCTCCACAAGAGTATGGACTATTTTGTCTCTTTTTTTACATACCCAGTGCCTAACATAGTATTAAACAGTAGGTATTTAATAATTGTTTCATTAATAAATATTTAATAAAAAGTATTAAATTAAATGTTTGTTGACTGATTAATTGAAATTTCATTCAAAATAGTATTAATCCAGAGGAAGGGAGTGGAAACAAGTAGACATGCCTTCCTTTTGTTTGCTGTTGAATAATGCAATCCAAGATAAGATTTGAGATGTTGTGGAGGAAAGAGGTAACAGAGAAATGAGCATAGGGACCAATTTTTTGAAAGAGCTTTCCTCTACCCAACTGTTTCTTGGGAAAAAAAAAAACATTATGGAGGAAAGAAAGAAATGGGGGGAAAAAACTGAAGGTCTCAGTTTAATTAAGCCATATGATCCATTTCAGAGGGAAACCCATTTCATTGTGCATCCCACAAGACATACAAATGGCAAATCCATGATAAAAATCCTCCTCTCCTCAGCCCCAGGGTCCATAATCATCTTGGAGTTTGAGGTGTTAAGGACTGGCTCTGTGGGTTGATGGAAAGTTTTACTTGGCAGCTGAAGTTGGAAGCAAGAGGTGATTAGCAGAATTGGTCAATCGGTCAGTCATCCAGTTTTTAAAAGGTTTTTTTTCTTTTTTAGGCAAGTGACTTGCCCAGTGTCACACAGCTAGCATGTGTCAAGTGTCTAGTCTGAGAACGGATTTGAACTCAGGTCTTCCTGACTCCAGGGCCAGTGTTCTATCCACTGTGACACCTAGCTGCCCTGGAAGGTACTTTCTTGTCTTTTCTTAGCCTATTTCCTATGCCTGAAACACCCTCCCATCTCTTCTTTGCCCTTTGAGTTTCTTCCTATTTAAAGCTCACTTGCAGCATAACCTCCTGCACGAGTCTTTTATTGATCTACCTAATGGCCTAAGTTCAGATTCAACCTCAGATGCCTACCTACTAGCTGTGCGGCTCAATCTCCTCAACTGTAAAATAATGATAATAATAGCACCTGCCTCCCAGGGCAGCTAGGTATAGTAGTGGGTAAAGCACTGGGCCTGAAGTCAGGAAGACTCATATTCTGAGTTCAAATCTGGCCTCAGACATTTACTAGCTGTGTGACCCTGGCTAAGTCACTTAACCCTATTTGTCTTAATTTCATCATCTATAAAATGAACTACAGAAAGAAATGGCAAACCACTCCAGTATCTTTGCTAAGACAACCCCAAAGGGGATGACAAGGAGTCAGACAGAACTGAAACAACTGAACCAGAACAACAACATGCCAGGGTAGGGTTATTGTGAGGATCAGATGAGACAATATTTGTAAAACAGCCCAATGCCTTGTATACAGTAAGCACTTAATACATGGTTTTTTCCTCCCCCCTCTCTCCCTCTGCCCCCAGAACTCACACAACACTTAGTTTCACATTTTTCTTATGGATGTAGCATGCAATGTTATATATTATCACATTTATATATATTTGCATCATATTTTTCTAGTATTCTATAAGTGCCATTCAAACAGAAGAATCGTAATCTAAACTTTATATCTGCCTTTGCACCTAAGACAGTATTCTGGAACAGAGTAGGTAATTAATAAATGTTTGCTGTATTATATAGTCTGTTGAGACTACAAAAAAAAAATGTAGGGCTGAACAATATCGAGAAGAAAAGACATAGGAAGAGAGAGCCCCCAAAGAAGGAAGGAAGGAGGGAGCAAAAATAAATGGGAAATTCCTGTACTAAAACCAAAGTGAAAGCTAAACCCAGTTTCTTTATCTGTAAAACGGGTGGTTGGCATTAAAGATCTCTAAGCTCCCTTCTAGTTCTCCATTCTATAATAAACTATCCAGTGTCAGTCAGCTAAAAGCTAACTGCAGATGTATTTTCTGGTTACAGGCTATTGCATCTCTAACTGGCAGGGCTGTAAGCCACAATTCTGACACCTGGGGGAAAAATCAATTGTGTGTATGGTGGCAAGGAGAAGGGAGGGTGCGTAATGGGAGTAAGGACAAAGTCCTGCATTGCCAGGACAATCCACCCAGCTCTGTGAGCAGGATGCTGCTCGGGAAGGTTTTCTGCAGCACGGGGACCTAGTCGGAAGGAAGAGCTGGCTGCAGCTCTTGAGGAGCTGATGCACCACTGCTGGTAGCTTCCTGTTTTAACTAATTACTCTTGCTAATGAGGTGCTAAATTCAGTTGTTTCTTCATCCTGAGGACATATATCAGTTTGTTGGGGTAAAGCCCTAGTCACTAGTTATAACTTGGTCCACAGGAAGGGACTAAAGACTGAGTCTTCAGGGTCAAAGCAATGCAGTGCAATGGAAAGATTACTGAAGGTTTGGGCATGAGAGGACTCCAGTTCAAATTTGGTCTCTGTCTCTTACTACTTGTATGACCTTGAGTAAAGCGTTAGGCTCTCGAGGACTCAGTTTCTTCATTTGTAAAATGAAGAAGGAATAAATAAATGCCTCTATGATCCCTTCTGACTAAAGATGTGGTCCTATTGTACATAGAAATGTTGGCCCATGCTCACTTTGAGTTAATTGAGCTTGACAAGAAGATGAGAGGTTATGAAGGGTGGAGTACCAGTATTAATGAGATCTCACTTCCACTGAAGTATGGAAGGAGTCACTTAGGTAAGACTGAATTAACCAGAAGGTAATTTATTTAAAAGTTTCTTCAAATGGCTGTGACTCGAATGGTTCCAAGAGGGCCACAGTTATACTCTTCCCTACAGAAGACCAAGGGTGGGGCAAAGATGTTATAAATTAGAGCAACCACGCTAATCTCTGTATGTTCACATCATCTTTGCATACAAAGATAATGCAAAAAAAAAAAAGTTATGTAGTTATAGAGGAGAAAGCTGGTGTGCTTGAAAGAGCCCCAACCTCTATTCAGAGGCCCTGGCTTTGAATCCCAGCTCTCCTACTTGCTAATTTATGACTTTGGCCAAGTCAATAAAGCTCTCTGGGTCTTAATTTATTTAAGTAAAAAGGACAGGTAGAAGTAGATGACCATCAGGATCCCTTCCAGTTCTAACATTCTATGATTCAATATATTTAAAGAGTGAAAAGTAAAAAGACTTTTAGCACATAGGAAACTTTGCAGTATATAAGTGTCTACATTCAATCCTTCCTTGTCTCAAGCTCCTCTTCTTACTCTCCGGACTTCTTTCTCCACCAGGCTCCAGTAGCCTTATCACCCCATGCCTCAGCCGCCCTTCAGCCTCTTCCTCTGATTGGCCACTTACTCATAGCCCCTTCATTTGATGGAAAGTGCCCAGGTCAGCCATGTTCATGCCTTCATTCATCTCCTGGCTTTTCTCCCGACTCAATAGACTCCTCTGTCTACCATGCCCTTTACCCACTCACATGTTTTTCAGCTGCCTTTTATGCGTGATCTTGCCCCACTGGAATGTAAACTCCCTGAGGGCAAGGTCTATCTCTTTTTACTTCGATTTGAATTTCTAGTGCTTAGCTCAGTTCCTAGCAGATAGTAAGCGCCTAATAAATGCTTGTTGACTTGTATGTGTAAACAAAATAGAATACCTAACAATAATACAGAATATCTATATAATAATATACAAATATAGTATCTAATACTAATAAAATGTACAAAATGCATTACAAATGATCTCATTTGATCCTCCAATAACTCTGGGAAGTAAGTGCAATAGACATGCTTACGCCCATTTTGTAATTTAAAAACTAAGTTTACAGCTGGCTTGTGCTACTGAATGTTTAACAATTGACTGTCCAAGAGAAAAAAAAAATGCTCCTACAAGACATTTTTAGCTTTAATGTGCATCATTAATATTTTTCTTAAGTCTAGATAAGCAACAAAACAACAAATTAAGTCCTGGTTTGCAGCATTTACCAATTCCCAAGGTGTCAATGATCACACTTAAAATTTAACAGTCTGATCTGTTAAGCCAGTAGGAGCTGGCTCCAGAACATGCCTAGTGTAGATAAGGAGATAGGGTGTCTACATCTCTCTATGAGGTTAAATAATTTGCCTGTGGTCTTACAGTTAGTAAGTTTCAGAGGTGGGAATACAACTTTGGTCCTCCTGACTCTATAAAGTCCTGTGTTCTGCCTACCACAACATGGCAAGGTAGGATCTTCTTGGAAAGCCTGGAGTAGCAAAAGGTGTAAGTTATGACTTAAATTTCCCAAAGAAATTAGCAACTTCCTCTGAAACTAAAGGAGCCCTGTTCAGCCTTTTTCTTAATGTGATTTTATATCCCGTAACCTTCTTTTTAATGGTAGCTATCATCCTTTCAAATGTGAAGTCAAGACTTAAGGTAGAAATGATCATTAGCTTTTAGAATTAAAAAGCAGACATAATTGTCTGATAATCTGTTCCCATTAAGCTATTTGCCTGCTGCTCTCTATTTTTCTTCTTTATTTCAAGTGTGAAAAATACTTAGCAGGTGGACTTCCTATTCAAAACTAAAGGAAGATGTATTTTTGCTAATCACTTCGTGCACTAGTCGGTTAGAAAATAACTTGTAGCCTTAAACAGCAAGATAAGAGGGCAATTAGCAGCAACTATGGGGGAATTACAGAGCATAAAAATATTAGAGAGAGATTAATCTGATGAGTGAAAATGGAAGATGATGAAGCCTGGCATAGGAGAAAAAAGACTAGATTCAGAGTCAGAGTTCAATTCAACCGCTCAGCAAATGTTTTTTATCTAACTGTGGACAAGGCACTGAGCTAGGGAGGTCTGGGGGAATCCGCAAAGGAACATCACCCCCATATCTGGTCTCAAGGTGTTTGGAGTGTGAAGGAGGAAATACCATGTACCTAAGTGCCCCAGGGGCAAAAAACCTGATTGATTTAGACCCAGACTAAGACCTATAGAAAATATTAAAACAAGAGAACACTGTCTGGTGAGGAGACCAGGGGAAATTGACTGGGGAAGGTAGCCTCTGAACTGACCCTTGAAAGGAGAAAATTTCCAAACACAAAGATGCATTATGGCCATAGGGGATGCCTTGTGCAAATTCACAGAAGCAGAAGGTTGGCTCCATGAGGTCTGGTACTATGGCTGGTAGCCTGCCTTTGGGAGGTAAGGATATAACAGGGAGTAATGGGAGATAAGGTTGATGCTACAAGTCAGGACTGACTCAGGCCAATCTGGTGCTTCAGGTTGGGGAATGGAAAGAAATGAGACATGTATAGACCATCTGACAGTTAACGAACCAATTCAGGTTGATTTAGGATTCCCTCTCTCCATTCCCTGTATAGGAACATGCCTGGTCCTACAATATAAAAACATGTCTGTTCCCTCTGATATAGAAACATGCCTAGACAGAAGAGTCTATTTATTTGAAAGGGAATGGACCATATGTCAAGTCTAAAGGCCACTGACTCCTCAGGGGCTGATCTTTTTATGCTATAGGTGACGTGGGAGTTTGCATTGGTGACTTGAGCCTTAGCCCTAAAGACAGCTTCCCAGTCTTTCAGGGGAAAAAAGTAGCCCATATGGCAGGGCCTTAGGGGAAATCTCTCCTCACCCTTCTCTCCTCTCCAACCCCTCCTTCTCCTACCCCTCTACCCACCCTCCCACCCCCACCCCCACATGTGTCCAGGCCTTAGTAGCTATTTTACCAGCCATGGTTGGGAAGGTAGATTAGAGCCAGATTGCTGAGGACCTAGGGTAAAGAGTTGACATTTGATCCCGTGGGCAGTTGGGAATTATTGAAGGATTATAAGCAGAGTAAATGACAAGCTCAGGTCTAAATATGAGTCCTGGCTGTGACACTTATGACCCACGTCACCACGGTCAAGTCATTTAACTTCTCTACACCTTAGTTCCCCTGCAACATTTACCTCACAGGATTGTCATGAGGAAAGAATTTCAGAAACTGTAAAAATGATCTTTACTCGTGAGCTATGTTGATATTGTTATGCAGAATGGGTAAATCTACCTCTATTTAGGGAACTTTTAGGTCCTGCAGGAATAAAAGAAAGCTATTCCCCAAACTGTCTTTTATTTCAGTCTGAAACCCTCAAAGTGAGGTCTTTATAGGTTTAATTTGAGCCTAATCATTTGTCAGTCTATTCCCACCAGAAGTAATATGCCAGCAGTTCAGTTTGTCCTCTCCTATTGCTCTGCTAAACTCTTAATTTGAATGAGCACACACACACGTACATACACATACACGCTGCTGCAAAAGCCTGTCTCTTTAATACCAATATTCTCTGGGCAATGTTCTATGGCTACAAAGCTCAGAACACCACAATCCTGGAAGAATTTAAATTACAAATAACCCAAAGGGCAATGAAGAGACACATGGTGGGCGTAAGCTGGCTGCAGCACACTACTACTGACAACTTTCACGCAGGAAGACGCATAAAAAGCATTACCGATGACACACATGACCCGAAAAACTGAGCCAGGTATGAATCAAGAATGGGAAACGGCAGATGGAGTGTCTGAGTGCCACACAGGCACCGCTGAGATACTAAAATAAGGCTGCTGGGTACATCCTCTGTGGCAAATTTATGGGAAAGCCTGGACAAGAATCACACTGGATGATAAGAGGTAGCAGGAAGGGATAACAATAAAGTTTTGTGAAAGGACCACTGGCCTTGGAGTAAAAAGACTTGGGTTCAAATCTCAGCCTGTTCTTTATTAACTATTTTCCTTTGAGCAAGTCACCTAAATTCCCCAGGTTTCAGTTTCCCTATCTGTAAAATGGAGTAATTGTACAAGATGATCTCCAAAGTGCCTTCCTACTCCGAATTCTATGATTCTGTATTGAGAGTGTGTCGAGGCAGGAGGGAGTCATTTGAATGAAACCATAACTCTTTTAAAGTCCCCACACATAGGGACCATTACTGCTATCATGTAAATGTGTGTAATTTTATGTATAATGCATCCTGTTACTCAAAATAATAGCCAAACAAGTGCATATTCTGATCATTCAGCATTATCAAAATAAATCAGTTCAATATCTCTGCAAAAATGGAAATCTGACAAGCAAGGCAAATATTTTACAATTAATAGTAATGCATGTTACCTACGTAGGGACCAAATCTTTAAAGCACTTTCATATCCATCATCTTACTTACATATTTACTTAGCTGTGTGACCCTGGGCAATTCACTTAACTCTTTTTACCTCACCTTCCTCATCTGTAAAATGAGCTGGAGAAGGAAATAGCAAATGACTCCAATATCTTTGCCAAGAAAACCCAAATGGGGTCATGAAGAATCACACAGGACTGGAAAAAACAACAGCAGCTTCAGTCATCTAATTTTATATGCACAGATAAAAGAGGTGACCTAGTACAGTGGGCAGAGAGCTTGCCAGGAAGCCCTGGGTTCAAGCATATATTGGCCATGTGACCCTGGGCTAGGCCCTTCAACTCCTAATGCTGTAGGCCAGTGATGTCAGACTTAAATAGAACTAGGGACCAATAACCATATAGAAGGATCCCTGTTGCTACATATATTGATTTTGAAAACCATGTGTTAATACTATCTGTGTTCTATTGTATTTGTATTTTTTTTAATATTCCTCAGTTAAATTTTAGCCTAGTTCAGGCCATACTGGAAGTGTTGAGGGAGGCATGACACCTCTACTGTAAGCAATTCTCTAAGATGGTAAATTATAAGAAAAGCTAACAATCTCAGTTGGCATAGGGAATTTCTTAACCCAAGGAAGAGGCAGCTGAGAGCTCTCTAAGCCTGGAATCAGGAAAGACTGAGTTCAAGTGTGACCTCAGACATTTACCAGCTGCATGACCCTAAGCAAGTCACTTGACCTCTATTTGCCTCCATTTCCTCAGGTGTAAAATGAGGTAAATAATAGCACCTACTTCATAGAATTGTTGTGAGAATCAATGGAGATAATATTTGTAAAAGCACTGGGCAAAGTGCCTGGTACATAGAGGGCACATATAAATGCTTATTCCCTTGCCTTCCTCAGGAGTACCCCATACCACTGAAATCACAGGTTCAGGCCTTATCCACATCCCCAGTATCTTCTGAATTGGAACACCATGTTTGTTGACCTCCACTTGAGAGATGAGGGAAGAAAGCCTAGAGTGTTTAGCAACTTACCAAAGGTCACACAGCAAATTGACAGAGTTATATCTAATGCCCAGGTCTCCTCTGTTAGCTTCCAGCCTTATACTCTATCACCCATGATATAAAGTTCTCTTTGTCCAATACTCCTAGAGACTGGTCTATTTTGGCCAAGTTCAGTGAGCTCCCATCTGTCTTAGCAAGGACCTGGAGTTCTATTCAGTCCACTTCATAAATCTCAGTTCATCCAAAAGGAGACCTAATTAATACTCCAAGCTGGCTATGAAAACAATTTAGTCTTTTGGAAGGGATTGGGAATAGATCCTCCAAGGACCTGTCAATATGAGTTTCAAGCAGAGACAGAGGCAGGGGAAAAAAAAGTATATAGATGTTGGCTGCAGAAGTGGTATGACATTGAACAGACCTCCCATGATGCCCTTTCTTCAAAACAGGGGTCACCCCAAACCATCTACTCCTGGTTGGGCTGGTCTTGGTGAGCCCTTTGTGTCTTTTCTCCTGTTCTTCCTGGTGTTTATATACTGATAGTTACATAGGAGCAGAGACTTTCTTTGTCACATGATTCAGGGACCTCCAAGGACTCTAGGATCAAACAAACTTGATCTAAGCCTAGAGGCAGACCCTAAAGAGTCAACTTTTCTCTCTGGCTCATCACTCCCAACTGAAGGTGCTCTTAGAAAATCTCACAGTACCCTCACAGCATAGAATGTTTCTAGGTTTCCTCAAAAGTGGATGAAAAGGATCTGTGGCTCTTGCACTGGAACCCAAGGTATGAAAACCATATTTGGTAAAGGGCAAATTTTATTTCTCCGCACAGAAGATGCACAAAATGTGAAGGAGTCATTGCAGCCATATCCAGATGCAGAAACAGTTGCCCTCAGAAGGAAGCTGAGCTTAGAGCTATTATCAAGGCAACACCATGCATGACATGTCATTAAAATCCCTCTTTCCCACAGTCATGTATAGTCCCTTTCACATTCAGAGGGCCACCCTGTGGTTTGGACTCCTCTGAAAAAACCATCTTTGAAAGCTATTAGACAGCAAGGCCTTACACACTCTGCCTGGGTAACTCACTGACTTTGTTCTCCAAGAATGACACTGTACAATAACTATCTGGGGTTTCTATTTTTTCCTCTGAGGAGCACAGTGCAACAGGCTTGTCACTCTAGAAGGTCTGATCCTCAAACTCTCTTCTCAAGTCTCAGTCTTAAAGTTAAGCAGGCATATACATTCCTGCTTCTCTCATGTGCATCTAAGGGAAATCTCTCTGGGCCTTCTTTGCTAACATCCAGAGCTAAGGAAATCCCCCATCAAGTTCCCTAGTCTCTGACCTGTGTTCCTAAAAGGAATCACAAAAGCAAAAAGTGGTCAGGAATTTGAAGTCCAAGAACTCACTGCTGAGACCAGAGAGACAAATGCTTACTGCTTTCCAGATATTTGTGTTGTAAATCACCATTGCCTGCCCCAGGTAGGAAAGAAAAGGGTAGCTAGGTGGTGCAGTGGATAGAGTACCCAGCCTGGAGTCAGGAAGATGTGAGTTCAAATCCAGCCTCAGGCACTTAACTATGCAACCCTGGGCAAGTCATTTAACCACTATTTTCTTCATCTGTAAAATGGGGACACATTGGAGAAGAAAATGGCAAATCACTTCATTCTCTTTGCTAAGAGACCACATGGACAAGTCTGTGGGGTCTCATACAGTTGGACACAACTAAACTACAACAATGAAATAATACATGAGCACAAGTCTTCCAGTACGTCTTATGAAGATGGATGGGAAGTCCATGAAAACTCAAGAGTTAAAAACAACTCACTTTTCTAAGCTAGGGGCTAGGGCATGTGGGTTGGGGTGAAGGAGGGAAGGGTAGGAGGATTATTCTAAGTGAGCCACTCACTAGGAAGCAGCCCTAGTCTCTAAAACCTAACCAATGAGCTGCCAATGGGCAGGTTAACATTCCATGTGGAAATGCTCTTCACTTGCCTCCAAACAAAGATTCTCACCTTATAATCTTGTCAAGTTAATTGGGTAACACATCAAATTGATCATGGACTTCCCATAAGCACGTTCTTCCCCTCCCCCTACATTTTTATCTAAATTCTTTTTTAATTTTTTTTCACTACCTACACCTAGTACAGTGATCTGCACAAAATGGGTGCATTGAATATCAGAGGTGGAAAAGACCTCAGAGGTCAGCTAGTCCAACCCATTCCTAAAAAAGCAGCCCCTTGGTAGCATCCCTGACTAGTGGTCTACCACCTTTGCTAGAAGGTTCTCCATGACAATGAACCCATTACCTGCTAAGATAGCCAATTTCTTTTCTTGAAAGCTCTAATTGTTAGGGAGTTCTTCCTTACATTCATTTTAAATCTACCTCCTCATAACTTTCTCCCATTGCTCCTAATAAGGCCATCTGGAGCCAAGCAGAACAATAAATCAATGTTTGTTAATTGAATCTTGCTTTCCCTTATGCCAGTGATGCAATCCCTAACCATTAGGACTCAATTCAAGTCACAACTCTTAACTCTTCCTTTCTGACTTATTGGTTTCTTGCTTATCTGAAGTACTGGTACACTTACAGCCTTCCTGGTCATTTCAGTTTAATTCAATAATAATAACAATAACTGACACATATAATATTTATATACATATAACATATGGTGTTGTAACATTTACAAAGTACTTTACAATCCACCTCATTTGAGCCTCATAGGAATCTTGTGAGATAGAAACAATAGGTCTTTAAATCTCTGCTCTTCAGAGGAAGAAATGAAGATGAAGAGAGTTTAAATGGCTAGTTCAAGGTCACACAGCTAATAAGTATAGGAATTGTGACAGTGTTTTACAGGCATTGGAAATAGTGTGAGCAAAGGCAAGAGATTAATGATCAGTCAATCAATAGGCATTTATAGGAACCAATTAAGCATCTGCCAGGCATTGTGTTAGGTGCTTCTGACACAAAGACAAAATTAAAAAAAAAAAACTTGCGCTTAAGAAGCTTATAATCTAACCACAGAGAAAACATGCACACATAACAGTATGTTCCAAATATCTTAGTGTACTTATAGACTCAAGAGCTTAAGTTTTCAGATTGAATAGCTTAAAACTGAACTAAGGAGGGCTAGGAGGGCAACTAGGTGACATAGTGGATAGAACACCGGGCTCGGAGTCAGGAAAATTCATCTTCCTAGTTCAAATCTGGCCTCAGACCCTTAGTAGCTGTGTGGCCCTGGTCAAGTCATCTAATCTTGTTTGCTTCAGTTTCTTCATCCATAAAATGAGTTGGAGACTCAAACTACCCCAGTTATCTTTGCCAACAAAACCCCAAATGGGGTCATGAAGAGTCAGATGTGGCTGAAATGACTGAACAACAACAAAAAACTTTGGGGATACACTGAATGAGTATGTACAAAATATGTATGTGTTGGGGAAGGAGGTGATCTCTGAATAATTGGTTCCATGTAGTCTAGTTGACGAAATCACAGAAGGGGGTATCTAATAGAGAGTTGAGGTGTTAATGTGTTAAGTGGAGTACAAAGACATATCTACACACTATTACCTCTTTAAGAAGTGTGAAAGAGTTCTCCCTGATGGAATAAGAGGGACAACTTGACATTGGCTGGTGGAAGATTGGTCACACCCCTGATTGCCTTTAAAAAGGAGCCTGCCAGCTCCTAGAGAGGTTCAAGGTGTGAAGCAGCTTTGTGGAGTGTGACCCAGACAGGCTCCTCTATCAGAGGGCAGCAGGGAGAGAGGATTTCTCTCTCCTCCCTGCCCCCATCAGCCATAGTGCCTTGCAGCAATTTTAATTGCCCAGGAGGAGACACTGCATCCAGCAAAGTGTGGAAGAGAGCCAACTGGGGAAAGAAGCAGTTTTAAGGAATGTGACCCCTGATAGGAAAGAAGACAGACATCTGAGGATTCAAGGGGGAAATAGCCCCAGCATTTGGGGTGTAGGGTGTGTTCAGGGAAGAGGAGTACCTCTGATATGAGGGCTGCTGAGCCCCTTTCAGGGCTGCTTTCCATCTTTGGTGTCCACCTGATCCACCTAACTCTCACCTGTGGCTCCAAGAAGCTATAGCATGCCCAGAAGCAGCGACTTAGTAAGCCATTTTGGCAGATGGGCTAAACCAGGTTGAGAGTAACTGAGGAGTCTCAAACTCTTTGTTGAGTTGGGGGGGGGCGGTGTCTACCCCAAGCATGTGAAGACTTCTCCTGGTAGAATGGACACATGAGAACAATTTGTTCCAATGGCCATCAAGGCAGCTGGAAGCAGGAGCTGTGGAGCGCTTAGAACTTGGTTAGACATCAAAGATACCAAGGTCATCCACTGCACCCTGAGCTATCACCAGTCCTCTTGACTATGTCCTGCCACTACACTGCGATGACTCTGGAAGCAAGAGTGAGGCTGATAACTTCATGGAACTCTGCCTCACTTAAATCCAATTTATGCAAGAGTCAAAAGACATCAAAAGACCAAAAATAAAAATAGAAAGTCCTGCCATTTGGGAGATGGACTACCACAGGAGTAAGCCTAGGGGCTCGGATAACAGACTCATCCCCCAAACACACTGGCCCAGGGGGGAGCAGTGTGAGGGAACCATAATTAAAATAAAAGACCATCAGAGCCCTGAAGTTAAAGAATCGTGAATTGCCTTGACCCATACATGTTCCTTATGTGAAGGTTTCCAGTCACCTTATTCCATTTATGTCTACTCATCCTACTTGTTTTATGCATTTGTGGGAAAATGTATCCTAGCTTTATGAGAACGTTGTTATATAGCTACTCTTCTTACCACAGCATCTTAGTAAATACTGATGCTTTGAGCTACTTTGTTTCTACTGTCTCTTGAAAGTGAAAATATCAGTGGGAGTTTGTGAGTTAGAGTTTGGGGAGGAGGGACCCATAGAGTACCTTGAACCAGAGTTTAGTCACTCTACTGGGGACCCAATATTCAACCTATGAGTATCAGGCTTGGGGTGGGGGAACAAGTAGAAGAGGGCACGTATACAAAAATGAGGTAAGTTGGGAGGAGGGGATTCTAGCAGCTGCTGGGATCTGGAATGTTTAATTTAAAAGGTGGAACAAAGTGATCAGTAAAGGTAAGGAGGGAATAAACTCCAGACCTGGGGGGAGGCCTGGGGGGAGGTCTGGAGGGGAATGTATAGGCAGTTTTACAGCACAGAAAAAGGAGACAGAATGTCCTGTGAGAACAATAACAAGGCCAACTTGATAGAATCATGAAAGCAAGGAAGGGAAGGAATATAGAAAAAGGCTAGCCGGGCAAATTAGGTCCAAATTGGAAAGACCTTTAAATGCCAAACAAAAAAAGTGATGTTTGATCCCAGAGGCAGTAGGGAGGCATTGCAGTACATGGAGTAGAAGAGTGAAGTAGTCAGACCTGTACGTTAGCAAAATTACTTTGGCGACTAAAGGAAGGACGAACTGGAGAGATCACCTTGATGAAGGGATAACAATTAGGAGGCTATATTAATAAACTAGGCAATGGGTGCTAAAGGCCCAAATTAGATCAACGACCATGTGAATAGAGAAAGGGTAGCATGCTAGAGATGCTGTGAGGTAGAAATAGCAAAACTTGGCAACTGACTGGATACCTTTCATGCTTTTCTCATAGGAGATAGGTACAGCACTCTGAAAACTTTAAAGAGCTATAAAATGGCCATTATTATTTGTTGTTATTTTAGATGTATTATTCTTTTCTCCTTAAATTTGATTGCAAGCTCTTTGAGGAATACAGTTTCTATTTCTTTAATACCCAGCACAGAGACAGCTAAAGGTCACAGTGGAAATAGAGAGCACAAGCCCTGGAATCAGGAAGACTTGAGTTGAAATCCTACCTCAGACACTTACTAGCTATGTGACCCTGGAAAAGTCACTTAACTCTGTTTGCCTCATTTCCTTATTCGTAAAATGAGCTGGAGAAAGAAATGGCAAACCACTCCAGGAGCTTTGCTAAGAAAACACCAAGAGGGGTCACAAAGAGTCAACACAACTGAAGCAACTGAACGGCAACAATATATCCTGTACGGTGCTGACCACAACCCTGATTGCATAGTGGACACGAGTGCCTATGGGTTCATACAATTATGTTGTGGTTTTCTTGCCCAACAAAGCTGTTCTACTTATGCTGCTTTGCAACAAGCTCATTGTCTGGTTGGAGCTCCTTCTGAGAGTTATTTTTAAAAGGTGAAAAATAAGATAGTGAAGTGAAAAGTAGAGAAGTGGGTGAATCCTAGGTGCCCACCTGCATGGGGGCAGAAACCCTTCTGGGGGAACAACCTATCTTTCCCTCCCTCGAATGTTGATTGTAATGTGTACATTTGTGTGTGTCTGCAAGGAAAAATTCCTCAGGCATTCATCACCCAGCAATTATGCATAAATGTTGCAATTAAGGTTTTTTTTCCAAGCTAAGTGGCAAGGGAAAAAAATTTAAATCCACTTAGGCAAGGCAGGTTTAGGAAATCTGTAATGAATTGAAATTACATCAGTGAGTCCCAGTTTCCTTTTGGAAGCCCAGAAATCATGCTCATTGGACTGGTTTTCCTTCCATTTGCCCACATAAAGGAGTAGGAGTCCAGGCAGCCAGGGATGTTTCCTGAGGCTTCCTGAACAACAGTCAGTCACTATAGCGGGTTCCAGATGAGCTGGAGGGAGAAGAGAGGAGACAGCTCATTGCTCTGTGGTGGGTGGAGATGATGAATGGAGAAGCAGTATTTACTGAAAGAAAAACAAATACTCGCCTCTGTCAAATATTACAGTTAAGGAACAAGAGAGGTTCTAAAATGAATCAATGAAAAGCATTGTCAAAGCACTTACTATGTGCCAGGAATTGAGGACTCAAACACAAATATGCAACAGTTTCTTCCCTCAAAGATCTTACATTTTCTAAAGAGGGAAGACAGTGTGCCGTATACAAGAAAATAGAAAATGTATATGAAATAAATGGCAGCTAGGAGACATACAGGATAGAGTGCTTGCTTGGCTGGAATCAAGAAGACTCATATTCCTGAGTTCAAATATGGCTTCAGACACTTACAAGCGATGTGACCCAGGGCAGGACACTTAGCCCTTTTTGCCTCAGTTTCCTCGTCTATAAAACGAGCTGGAGAAGGAAATGTCAAACTGCTCCAGTTACTCTGCCAAGAAAACCCCAAATGGGGTCATGAAGAGTTGAACACAACTGGAAAATAACTGAAAATATGAAATAAATACAAGGCAATTTGAGAAGGGCGGCACTAGGCAGCCAGATGGTACAGTGGATAATGCACCCGACCTGCAGTCAGGAAGACTTGAGTGCAAATTCAGCTTCAGAAACTTACTGGCTGTGTGACTCTGGACAAGTCACTCAAGATTTTTCTTCTTCAACTGTAAAATACATCCCAGAATTGTCATGAGAACAAAAGGAGATGATATTTGTAGTGACATGCATTCCTTAAAATCCAAGTATCTGAATAAAATTCCATCATGCAAGCTCCCAGACAAATGGTCATCCAGCCCCAAATATATATATATATATATATGTATATATATATATATATATATATATATATACACACATATATCTATATCTACACATGCATACACACACGCATATGCATACACATACACATATACACATGTAAACATACCTATACATACATATACACAAGCATGTACACATACATAGGCATGCATATACCTATACATATACACATTTTAAACATACACATACATACATGTAAACATGCATATACACATACATGCATGTGTACATACCTATACACATGCATATGCATACATATGTATACATACAGAGAGACAGAGAGGGAGAGACAGAGAGAGAGAGACAGAGACAGAGGCAGGAAAAGAGAGAGAGAGAGAGAGAGAGAGAGAGAGAGAGAGAGAGAGAGAGAGAGAGAGGGATTGCGATAGTGTTGATTATGACAAAGGTTATCAGGAAAGGATTTTTGTAGGAGCTGACTCTTGAGCTGGATTTTCTTGGGGAGAAAAACCTAAGAATTCCAAAAGGCAGAAGTGGGGAGAGAGTGCATCCCAGGCAGAGGCCCTACCAGTGCACAGAGCACAGAGATAAGAGACAGGTGCCATGGTTCGAGACCACCAGTAGGACCAATGTGACCAGGCTGCAGAGGGCATACGTGTGAATGATGAGCCATAAGGCTGGAAAAGCAGCCTGGGGCCAGGTTGTGAAAGACTTTACAAGTCAAACAGAGGAGCTTCTACATAGATCTCCTGTGAAAGTTAAGGAGGAACTTCTGAGTCTAATTTTGATAATTCCTCGTTTGGCTGTTGTGAATAAGGAACGATGAGGATAGAAATCGAAAGAATTGATCAAGTAGCGTTTAACTCCCTTTGTGTGTACTTTATAAACAGGACAGGGCATGGCTTTTCAAAAATATGCATATGCCTGGGTATGCAGATTTTCCACCTCAAAATGAAGAAAATGTAAGTGTTAAGAGTAAGTCTGTTATCAGTATCATTTAACTCCTGAATCTGGTGTTCCAGATCCCCTTAGCACTGTGTTATCCTACATTTCCAGCATTATCTCATACTACCTGGTGGCAAAGTGGATAGAGCACTGTACCTGGACTCTGGAAGACCTGAGTTCAAATCTAGCCTCAGATATTTACCAGCTTTGAGACTCTGGACAAGCCATTTAACCTGTCTGCCTCAGTTTCCTCATCTGTAAAATCAGGATAATAATAGCACCTACCTCTGGGATTGTTGTGAGGATAAGAATGAGATAATATTTGTAAAGCACTTTGCAAACCTTAAAGTGCTATGTAAATGCTAGCTATTAATCTTAGATATTATTATTTAAATATGTGCCAATAAAACTGGACAAGTCACCATCCTCCAAATGTGGCTGGGTTGCTTTAAATAGTATTTTCCCACCTCCCTGCCTTTGCTCACACTATTCATTATGACTTAAAGAACCTGTCCCTCTTCACTTATCCACTTGTTGAAATGAACCAATACTTTAAAGCCCAACTCAGAGAAATAGAGAACCTCAGAGTAGGAAGGGATTTCAGGGTTCCAAAACTTTGTATACCTGAATAAAATCCATCCTGTAAGATCCTAGAAAAATGGTCATCCAACTTTCGCTTAGAAACCTCTAGTGAGTGGGTACTCACTATCTCCTGAGGCAATCTGATGGGCCATAACGTAGCTCTAATTTTAGGAGGTATTTTCCAAATACAGAGCCTAAATCTGCCTCTCTGCAATTTTTATCCATTGTACTGACTTCTCTCCTTAGGAACTAAGTAGCAGATAGAGCTTAGAAAATAAGCTCTCTTCCACATGGCAGTCTTTTAAATACTTGAATATAGGGGATCAGGAGACCCCTGAGTGAGAAGGAAAAAGAATAAGAATTTATTAAGAACCTACTACATTGCTGGTACTATGATAAATGCTTTACAAATATTATCTCCTTTGATCCTTACAACAGTCATGGGAAGTAGGTACTATTATTAGCCTCATTTTGCAGTTGAGGAAACTAAGGAAGACAAAGGTTAAGTGACTTGCCTAGGGTCACAGAGCTGGTAAGTATCTGAAGCTGGATTTTAACTCAGGCCTTTCTAACTCCAGGCCCAGTGCTCTATCTACTGTGCCACCCAGCTATCTTCTAAATATTAAACTGAAGAGAATCAAGAACAAGCCCACAGAGAAGTCTTCCAGACACCTTCTTCCATGCTGACATTGAGATTACTGGCTATTCTCTGGTTCCAGCTATTCCAAGCAGGCCAACATTCACCTAACTAAGCTCTCAGCTAGCTTCCAACTCTCCAACTTGTATACAAGGAAATGGTGAAGGACTTTGTCAAATGCCTTGCTAAAATCTAGTTAAATTATATGTGCAGAATTCCCCTGATAATCAGAAGAAAGTGGCTAGGTGGTTTAGTGGATAAAGCATTGGGCCTGGAATCAGGAAGGACCTGGGTTCAAATCAAGCCTCAGACATTTGCTAGCTGTGTGACCCTGGGCAAGTCACTTAACCCTGTTTGCGTCAGTTTCCTGATCTGTAAAATGAGCTGGAGAAAGAAATGGCAAACTACTTTAGTATCATTGCCAAGAAAACCCCAAATGGGGTCACAAAGAGTTGGACACAACTGAAAATGACTGCACAACAACAAAATGTATGTTTGTAGCTACATATTGTATATGTATATATGTGTGTATATGTATATATGTGTGTGTGTGTGTATATATATATATATATATACACACACACATATATACATATACACACATATATACGTATACAATATGTGTATATGTATATATGTGTGTGTGTATATATATATGTCATTTAATCTATCAGTATAACAATCTTGTCAAAGAAGGCAATGAACTTAGATTGGACTGACCTGTGCTTGAAGAAGCTATACTATCTATATGCGATCACCATTCAGTTTTTTAAATATTCACAAACCATCACTTCAGTGTGATATGTTAGTATTTTAAAATCGTTATTGATATCTTTTATTTTTATGTCATCTTCATTTCCAAGCAGACTCCATCCCTTGTATCAGCAACAAGAATAAAAATTAAAGAAAGGGGGAAGAAAGGGGATTCAGCAAAAGTGATCAACTCATGAAATAAGACTAATAATACATACAATGCTCCATACTCTTAGTCCTTACTCTCTCTAAAGAAAAGAAGGTACATTTTTTTTCATCTCTTCTTTAGGGCCAAACTTGTTCATTAAAATTATACAGTGTTCAGTTTGATTTATCTTGTTTTCCATTACACTGTTGTATTCATCGTGTATACTTCAACTGTCTCTTTGATATTTTGTTCTATAATTTTGTGAGGAATCAAAGTTAAGTTCCTGGCTAATAGGTTACAGACTCTCTTCTCTTCACTTTTTAGAACATTGGGGAATCATATGCTCCACACTATTCCTGTGGAACTCTCCCATTCGCCATAATCTGTCCAAGACATGGGCAATGGCTTGGCACCCTATCTGTCCGTTCTTTCAGCGGCCTGGCTCATTTAAGTCTGTTCACTTGAACTAAAGTCTCATCTTTTCCAGGAAGTGTTACCTGATGTCATCCCACCACCTTTCCCACCTCAAACTCCACATGGCAGTTTTTGCACTTTGTGATGCAATTATTCTAGGTCATTTTGTATTACTGTTTTTCACATGTGATTATTAAAATCCTCTGCTACATTGTAAAACATATGAGGTCCTGGACATGGCCTTCATTTAATTTTGATCTCCCTCAAGCCTTGGAACAGTATTCTGCTCACAAGAGGAGCTCCACAGATGTGTTTTTGAATTAGATTGATTTATTTGCAATGTTTGACATTTGAGGAAGATGCATTCCCTCTTTCAGACCCATGGATTACTGGTTCACAAATGACCTCCTTTGTTGGGCTAAGTGGTGTCCTAGTGACCTACAAAAGACAAGATGTGCTTTGGGAACATTTCTCCCCTTGAATACAGTAAGCCTATATTAATGCCTCCTCTTATTCAATAGGAAAAAAAGCCTTGAAGTAGCACTTTAAATATCCTGGGTTACTATAATCACATCCTTTCAAAGATATCACTTTGAATTAAGTATGTGGAGGTGTTTCTGACTCCATCTTAAAATGGATTTAACTAGTTTAATTATACTCCACTGAATTAATTTGGCTACTTCCCCCACTTCTCATGATTTAAAAGAACAAGGCTTTCAATCCAATGGCACAGCCCCTCAATATGGGATTCTTTTGAAAGACATCTCTATGTCAAAAGGCTGTCCGGGGTAATACAGATTTTAGATTTTCATACATTGTGCATCAATCTCCCTGGACTTTTCTCATGTCTTGCTCATATCGTATTCTTATAGCACTTGCTGGAACAAATTACTTATTTCAATACTTCAAGGACCCCTGGTTTCATCAGAGCAAGTTTTCCCCTCCAGCACTACACCTAACATAGATTTCAATTTCTCCTCACCTTAAGAGATGTTATGACTGAAAAAAAAAAAAGTCCACCCCCTGGTGTCCAGCCTTCTGGTGCTGAGCCTCTCAAGACTTACCTAAGCTAGTCCTCAGACAACAAATTACCACTTAGCCCCTATTCAAGACTTCCCGGTTTGGCAGAATCTGCCCAGGCCAGAGTTTGGGCTGCACTCAGATAGCCTTTGGACTGTTTTGTTGAAAACAGATTGTCCAGAGAGATTCTGAACTCTCTCTTTGGGATATTTAAAAGTAACTGGGATGTTACACAAGGAAAGAGAAGGCTGCTTCTGCATCCACTCAAGGCTACTCCAAGACCAATAAGTCTATGAACTGCTAGAATGGAGAACAGATGTATCTTGCAGAATTTTAGTGCTTTGGCTACCTATCCAAATTTTCTTGACACTGTGAAACTATGTACTCTCCCCCGCATTTGTTTTCATAATTAACTTCTGGGACAACTGTCACAGAGTTTTTCATTTTTTTAATGTCATAGGCGCCCTTGAAAGCCTGGCAAAACCTATGGATAAGGCCTTTCTCAGAATAGTGTTTTTTAAATAATTTAAGGGAAAGCTAAATTTCAGGGGTTTTTGTTGCTCAGTCCTTTTTAGACATGTCAGACTCTTCATGACCACATTTGGGTTTTTTTTTTGACAAAAATACAAAAATAGAGTGGTTTGCCATTTCCTTTTTCAGCTCATTTTCCAGATGAGGAAACTGAGGCAAACAGTGCCCAAGGTCACACAGCTACTGTCTGAGGCCAGATTTGAACTCAGAAAGAGGAGTCTTCTTGACTTCAGGTCTTGTACTCTATCTACTGTGCCACCTAGCTGCTCAAATTTCAGTTACAGCTTATTAAAAATATTTTTTTTCCATCCACATTCACAGAACTCCTGAAATCTATCCTTAAAGGTCATATGTGGACCCCAGTCAAGTATGTTGGGTTGCCCTTCATTTTGCTACTAGAGAGTATTTGGAAATAATGCCATAAGGCAACTTTGCAAATAGGTTCCAAGTGTAATTCAGTCCACAACATTTTTTTTAACCAAAAGCCTGTTTCTCTACCAGTCTTTATTCCCCAACTGCCAGAGTTCTGAATGACTCATCTCTGAGGGTCTTTAGGGATTTTAGGAAATTCCCAAGCAATGACAGTGTTGCCTGATTTCTTTAAGACTGGTCTTAAGCTGGGTTGTTTAATGCTATCTTCAAGACTAGATTCTTCTGTTTTTGGAGGGGTGTGTAGATCTGTGATCTCACCCATGTCTGTAGTGCCCCTTAGGAAACATTCTCTGCCAACACTCGTTAGCATCTGCTCTGTAACTTAGGCAGCTAGTGAATAGAGCACCAGGCCTGACGTCAGGAAGATCTGAGTTCAAATCCAACTTCAGACACTTACCAGCTGTGTGCAAGTCACTTAACCCTATTCTTCATCTGTAATATGAGATAGAGAAGGAAATGGCAGACTACTCCAGTATCTTTTGCCAAGAAAACCCCAACATGGGGTCACGAAGAGTCAGACGTGACTGAAAAGACTGAACAACAACAACTGTTATTTAGAGTTTCCTGGGGCTCTTAGAGCTGTGTAGCGCTGCACAGTCAGCATGCATCAGAGACAAGACTTGAACCCAGGTCTCCCTTAATTCCATGGTCAACTCTTTTTTTTCACCGCCCCAGTATTTTTCACATTCCTCTATGCTGTTACCAATGAGAAGCTAGAAGTATTATATTATGTACTTTAGCAGTTCTACATTCATTTTTATTTTAAGGTTTTATATTTCATCTTCTTCCACCCACAGGGATGGGAGGGGAAGAAGAGGAAGGCTAGAGAAAAAGGAGTAAAGGATGGAATTCGTTCCTTAGGCTCTGCTATGAGTCTTGTAAACATCCACTGAGGACTCTGTGAAGTTCACAATCTTTTGAAGGTCACAGTTAATAAAGGTGCCTCTCTTGGGAGGTTTAAAAAGGCTGATGGCTGCCTGTTGCTCACTGTTTTAATCATTAAGTACACACTCTATGTGTTAGTTAACTGTTCCTGCCCCAAAAGCTATTCTGATTGAAGTGCTTCCGCCTTAACTTTGCTGCTCTGTATACAGACCCCCTGCTCATTTGGGAGTTTATAGGATCATAGCTCTAGAGCTGGAAGAGACCTGCTCCTACCCCCTCATTTTACAGATGAGGCAACTGAGACGTGGAGAAATGAATCCCCAAACCCCAGAGTGGCAGAGCTGATCCTGGGAAGGCTGCCTCAATAGACCATTTCCTTATCTCCGCAGAAAATGAGACACAGTATTGCCCTGCCCAAGATTATGCACCTATTTATCATAGACTTGAGATTGAGCTCCAGGTCTTTTAACTCCTATTGGAATTTTCTGGCCATTATCATATCCTTTTGCTAGACTATGCACTCCATGAAGGAAGGTCCCAGATCACAGAACAGCAGTGTTTAAAGGGATCTCAGAGGCCATGTGATCCATCCTGTACCAGAACAAGAATCATCCCCACAACAACCATGACAGATGTTCCTCCATCCTTAACTTAAGCACCTTCATTGAAGGGGGAAACCATGACCTCCTGAGATGCTTCATATTATTCATGGTCAATTCTGTTTGTTAAGAAGTTTTTCCTTATATCTAACAAAAATCTGTTCCATACCCCCAGCTCCTTCAATTGATACTTATAGCCTTACCATTTTGCTCATCCTTCTTTGTACTCTTTCCAACTAGCTAAATTTTAATGCATCACATCTAAAAACAAATTTTCAATCTCCCCTCAGAGCCTAACACAACAGTCTCCACATAGCAGCCACCACTATCTTTAAAACTATTCCCTAGGTACAAAGAAGGATGACCAGGATGGTTAAAATGAAAGTCCTCTGAATAGAGGCCTCCCTCTGACATTCTGTGATATGGGTCATCCTCTCCTAAAGCTTATGATCTAATAGAATATGAAACATACACAGTAGCAAGAGCATTCCACTAATCTATCACTAAATAGGTGTGTGATCTCAGGTAGGCAACAAATACCGTTTCATATTTTCTGGAGAGGTAAGCATGGTGCCTTAAAACAGTATGGTACATTGGAAAGAGAGCTAAACTTGAGGTCACAGGACCCCAGTTAGAATCCTAACTTTGCCAGTAACTCTGTATAAGACTTCAGGCAAATCACTTGTATCTCAGTTTCCTCATCTGTAAAATGAGAGAGTCAGGTTCAATAGCAGCTAATATCGCTTTCAGTTTGAGATTTATGATCCTATGGACCTTCCTCCATTCATTTCAGGTATAGAAGGATTATGGATGTGGAATATTGCACATACCATCAGATATAATCAATGTTGGTTAGTTTTGCTAAACTGATTTCCTTTTTCTTTTCAAGACTTTGTTCAAAGGGAAGATTTGGTAGGTAAAGAAATAGAGGATGAACATGTTTGGAAGGGAATATGATATAAAAACGAAAAGCATCAATAAAAAACATTTCCTTTCCCTGCACAAAATACCTGAGCATTTCAGAAGTAAGTTAAGAACTAACTCCCATAATTACTAAAAGGACTGCCTATTTAGAAATGATTGGACTACCTGAAAGCCATGATCAAAAAAAAGTCTTCCTGCTTCCCAGGCTGACTGCTCCTTAGCCCCCCAGATAACTGGTTTGTCTTTCCTCATTCTTAGAGATTTCTTGTGCTCAAGATCAATCCCAGAGCTCTCAGGAGTGAGGTAAGAAAGAAAGAAAGAAAGAAAGAAAGAAAGAAAAGAAGAAAGAAGAAGGAAAGAAAGAAAGAAAGAAAGAAAGAAAGAAAGAAAGAAAGAAAGAAAGAAAGAAAGAAAGAAAGAAAGAAGAAAGAAAGAAAGAGAGAAAGAAGAGAAAAGAAAAAGAAAGGAAGGAAAGAAGGAAGAGAGAGAAAGAAAAAGAAAGGAAGGAAAGAAGGAAGAGAGAGAAAGAAAAAGAAAGAAAGAAAGAAAGAAAGAGAGAGAAAGAAAGAAAGAGAGAGAGAGAAAGAAAGAAAGAAAGAAAGAAAGAAAGAAAGAAAGAAAGAGAGAGAGAGAGAAAGAAAAAGAAAGGAAGGAAAGAAGGAAGAGAGAGAAAGAAAAAGAAAGAAAGAGGGAGAGAAAGAAAGAAAGAGAGAGAGAGAGAAAGAAAGAAAGAGAGAGAGAGAGAAAGAAAGAAAGAAAGAAAGAAAGAAAGAAAGAAAGAAAAAGAAAGAAAGAAAATTATCGGAACCAGGTGTTTACATAGCTTTCCTGTGAACTAAAAAGTGCTAAAAATAAGTTTTGCAGCTCTCCAATAAATTATGCCAGGTGGTATGGTGAGAAGTAATGGAAGACAAAGCCACATGGGTTGGGTAATTGGTGCCAGAGAGAAGAGCATCTTGAATGCCAAACTGAGAAAGGTGATAGGTGAACCTGAGATTCACCTTGATCTTATTACCTAATACCTTCTCCAGTAAATTAACTGTAATGGGAGCCCCCAACCAGAACACAGCCACTAGAGAGTCCAAATGTTATAGGACTTTTTGAAAGTAACATTGATGCCTTTTGCTTTTATATCACAATTTTTTCTGACATATGCCTTGCCCCCAAACCTCTTCCTTATAACAGAGGGGGGGAAAGGAAAGCAAAATCAACCAATACAGTGACCATGTCAGAAAGCATATGTGACATTCTGTGTCCATAATGCCTTGCTTTTCTACAGAAAGAAAGGAAGTTTCATCATCTGTTCTCTGGGTCTAAGATTAGTCATTAGAATTAATTACTGTTCAGCTTCCTGTTAGTGTTGTTTTCATTTTACATTCTTGTAGTCCTTGTGTATATTGTTCTCCTGATTCTACTTACTTCTCTTTGAGAAACCATTACTTTTACAATCTAAAGAATAAGAAATATAATGGGGAAAAAATCAGTAGGATAATAGGAGAAAGAAGTAAGTTAATATTTCAAGGCAAATTATCATCCCCTCATTTAGTAAATATATGATATGTGTGTATATTTAATGGAGGGAAAAGATAACGTAGAAAAATTAGAACAGAGAAAGGTAAAGGTGGGATTAGGTAGACCAGAAAAAAAAAAAAACTGGTTAAGGCTTGAGAGAAGAAATGGATGAGTTTTCCGTTTCTCACAGCATGTTTGGAGATAGTGGGAGAGAAAGGAGAGAACATTAAGAAAGGGAATTCTCTTGCATCATCAAAGGAACCCCACAACTTTAGGAGAGGTGAGATGAGTCTTGAAACCAACACTATATGGGGAGGATAGGAAGGGGATGGGTACAAGATTGGACGCTCTGAGAGATTAAATTCTTGAGAAACGAATTCTGAATCTCAGTGCTAATTTCACCCATTGGGGAGAAAGTGGTTGGGAAGATTGTAGGGAGGAGGTTCTGAAGGTATGGAAAAGACACCATAGGTTCAAAAAAAAGGTGCCATGACATTAAAAGAGGCAAGTAACATGGAAAAAGGCCAAGAACAAATTGGGCTCCTTAGAACTAGGATACAGAGTAGCTTCTATTGTACCTTAATGCAATTCTGAAGAATTAAAATTCCTGGAAATATGATCTAGAATATTTTAGAAGGAGAAAGGAATTGAAAGGGAATAGAATGGAAATCTTATTGGCAAAGATATTTTACAAATTGCTACTGAAATGGCAGACTGGATGGGAAGGACAGGGAGGATTAGGTAGTTAACACTTATCTAAGACAAGAAAGGCAAAGGTTAAAGAAAAAAAAAGGAGGACAGAGGAAGGGAAAAAAAAACAATGTGGGAAATAATAATTTCCCAGTCATTTCCTAAATACTTTGGCCATTAACCTCATCTATTCCTCACTGGAATCTTGTATTCTGCACCTCATCTGTCATCTGATAGATGACCTTTTGCCTTATTTTTCCAGAAACTAGACCTCTACATCAGTAGACCATTTCCAAACCATGCTGCTGTATGAGTTCCTCCCTACCCCTGCTCTTTGTAGCTAAGCTCCTTCAGGGTTGCTTCCTGTGTTTATGTCCCCAGTGCCTAGTATTGTGCTTGCTGTATAGTAAGTGTTTAATTAATGCTCAATTTATGTATCTACCTATCTAAACTCAGGGAATTTTGAATCAGGTAGAGTAATAAGAGGGAAGCGGCATTGTTGGAAGGAAAGCTTGACCAGATTAATATAAGAAAAATATTGTAGAAACTAAGTGCTAATAGGGGAGCATAAAAATTATACATACATACATACATACATGCAGCTATTTAGATTTAATGAAAGAAAATACAAACGTAATAATTATGGCCTTGGATATTAATGGGTTAAATACATCAATGAATTTTTTTTTAAAAAACTGAGGAATGGATTTTTAAAAGGAAAACCCAACAATTTGCTGCATACAAGAAACATTTTAAAATGTATCGAGACAAATGAAAACGATGTTATAGAGAACATTTATCGTTTTCCAGGTGACTCCAAAAAAGCAGGACTTATATTCATGTTTTCAAATAAGTCAATAATAAACATTGATAATGCAAAGAGAGAAAAACAGGGAAATACCAAAATATTCAAAGGCACCATGGGTAAGTTCTTTTTAAAATTAGATTTTTGTTTACATCTTTTATTTTAAAAACACTTAAATTTATCCCTTTATTCCTTTCCTTCCATGATATGTTCTTAAAAGGAAAGCTAGAAGAATTATAAAAAGATGTTGATAATAACATGATATCAGTTAGATACCTTAATCTTCCTCTGTTAAAACTAGATAGAATCAACAGAAAACTAAATGAAGGAAAATATAGAACTGAACAGATATTTGGAAAAAACTCAGTTTGAACGACCTATGGTGACATCTAAATGAGAAAATTAAATGATATATATATTTCTTAAAATGTCATGTTGCCTTTATAAAAATTGAACCATGTGCTAAGGCATAACAGAATTATAAACAAATATAAAAAGGCAGAAGTAATAAATATATCCTTTAAATACCATGGCACAATAAAAATAAATATAAGCAAAAGATATAGATACAAATGAAGGTCAAGTAATACCATCCAGAATAATGAGTGGGTCAAAGAATAAAACACAGAAATAACAAATAATTGTCTTAAAAATATTGTTAACAAGGAAACAAAATTCCAGCCTGTATGAGATATAGGTAAAGCACTTGTGACAATAAAGTATGTAACTCTGAAAACTTATGTTAACAACATAAGAAAAAGAGAGAATTGACAAACTTTGTATGCAATTAAAAAGGCAAAAAGTAAGGAAATCAGTAGCTATAAAACAAGTACAAAAGAAGAAATTACAAAAATTAGAGAAGAAATAGCAGCAATTGAACATTAAACAATTATAAAACTGATAAACAAAGCTAATGCTTTATGGAGAAGAATGACCAAAATTATCAACCTAATCAAGAAAAAGAGCAAGGAAAGGAATTTTTAATTCCCTGAAACAAAATGAAGATGAATGAACAATACAGCATTTATGTGCTATATTGGATATGTGCTGGAAAGTGCCCTGAGTACTGGGTTTACAAAGGCACAAGTAAGAGCTTCTACAACAATAGAGGGGAATGGTGACCAGGGAAGGAAGTTTTGGTCTAGGGAGTCACAGATGGTTAGTTGATCCATAGGACAATTGACTGACATGTTCTTTCCAGAAGCAATAGTAGTGTCCAAAGTGAACAGGGGAAAGAATGACATGTTTCTAAGGCTCCTGGGCCTTTGTCTGGTCTGGGAGTAGGAGACTGTGCTCTCATTTACCAATCAAGACATTTTAGCCCCAGCGTTAGCATTCCAAAGTTCCCAGGGATAATGAGCACGGTTTTTGAAGATCTGGTCCACAAAGTGGTGTACCAGGTGAAGAGAAGCAAGGAAGAAGCAATGCTTATGGGGGGGGAGGGGAAGTTAATTCTCAATAAACAGAATGGAAATAATAATAATCAGAAACTACTATACAAAATGATTCACCTGTCAAACTGAAAATTAGAAGAGCTGATTAATTAACTCTTATGAAAAGTATAAAATACTTAAAACAGTAAAAACAAAGAAAAAGAGTATAAATAACCCAAATGCAGAAAAGAAAACTGGTCAGTTCAAAAATTATTTCCCAAGGGGAAAAACACCATGGAGCACAAGGGTTTACAAGTGAATTCTGTCAAATTTTCAAAGAACAACTAATAAGTAGGCCACAAAAATTATTCCCAACAATGGAACCAGAAAACAATACAAAATTCGTTTTATGAAACAGTATGGTCCCATTACCCAAATCAGGGATAGACAAAAGAGAAAAATGGAATTATGTGTCAATTTCACTAATTATTATTGATGAACATTTTCAAATAAATGAAAGGGGCATAGTATTCTCAGACCTTAAACTATATTATAAAGCAGTAACTGCAAAAATTTGGTTTTGCATAAAAAATAAAAGTAGTTGATAGGAGTGACTAGATAAGTAAGAAACAGAAACAGCAGAAACAATAACCCAACATTTGACAAATACAAGAACATACAGATTTGAAAATAGAAATTCTGTAACATGAACTCCTGGGAACTAGAAAACAATTTGGCTAAATTTAGGTTTAGACCAATATCTTGTCTGACACACAACAAAATGTTTTAAATGATTACTCTATCTGAATTTAAAAGGTCACATTGCTGGGGGGACAGACAGAGACAGTGAGAGGAGAAACAGAGACAAAGAGAAAGACAGAGAGACAAAGACAGAATAAGAGTAGCTATCTTTCATAATTACCAACCTGGGGGGGATTCTTAACAAGACAAGGGATAAAAGTAACTGTAAAAGAAAGAATATATCATTTTGATAACATTAAATTTAAAACATTTTGCACAAATAAATAACAAATACTGGGGAAAGCAAATGGTGTGGTAAAATATATTTGTATCCAATGCTTCTGATGAAAGTCTGATAGCCAATAGATATAAGGACAAATACCGAGAGCAATCCCCCAATCAGTGATCAGAGAATATGAACTGTTTTCAAAAGAATTGCAAACAATTCACAAACCATCTGAAAACATGCTCTAAAGCACTGATAGGAAGAAAAACAAAAATTATAACAGCTCAGGAATTTTCACCTTACAGTATTAAAATTGGCAAAGATGACAAAAATCAGGAATAGTCAAAGTCAGAGGAGGTGTGGAAAGATTGGTACAATAATAACCTGTAGCCTGAGTTGTGAATTGGTCCTACCCATCTGGGATATCAGTTTGGAATTATGCAAGAAAAGTCATTAAACTGTCCATAATCTTTGACCCAGTGATCTCTCTACTGGAAATATACCCCCAAGAAAATCAAAGAAAGAAACAAAGATTTTAACATATATGAAGATATTTTAGCAGAACTCTTTGTGATAACAACTAACTAGAAACAAAATTGGTAAGAAATTAGGAATATGAGCAGTTCAGAGAGACATTGGGAAAGTTAATATGAACTGATGCAGGGTAATATAAGCAGAACCCCCCAGATCCCTCCAAAAGAATATACAAAATGACTACAAATTACAAATTAAAAATTCATTAAAAAGAAGTCAAAGATTTTTAAAAATTAATGATGGTTCCTAGCAGTAGGTAATGGAATATGTCTCCTTCCTCATGACAAAGGAACGGGAGATTGCTAGGCTTGAGTATCACATACACTATTAAATGTACTCGTTCAGCTAGTTGCTTTGTTTAGTGGCTATTGGTGGTGGTGGTGTTACAATGGAGGTTTCAATCTGGAAAAAAAAAGAAAGAGCTTTTTTATTTGCTTTTTTCCCACAGAAATTATTACAACATAAAAACAAAAAATATAAATAAACTCTGTAATAGTGAGAAACAAAACAGTGTTGCTACGACTCTTTTGGCATATACCAGGGCTTTATTTTTGTGTCCTTGACCTCCTTAGTGTATATATTTGGCAGTGAGATCTCTGAGTCAAGGTATAAATCAGGGGTGAGGAACCTGCAGCCTCAAGGCCACATGTGGCCCTCTAGGTCCTCAGCCGTGGCCCTTTGACTGAATCCAAGCTTCACAGAACCAATCCCCTTCGTAAGAGGATTTGTTCTGTAAAACATGGACTCAGTCAAAAGGCTGTACCCAAGGACATGAAAGGCCACATGGGCAGCGAGGCCACAGGTTACCCACCCCTGGTATAGACTGACCAAAATTAGGCAGTTTGCTGTTTTTTTACCGTAATATCAAATCATTTTACAGAGTGGTTGAACCAACCACAGGACCGCCACCAACAGTGTATTAGTCAGTCAAAAAACATTTATTAAGCACCTATTATATGCCAGTTACTATTGTAAGTGCAAAGATACAGAGAAAGGCAAAAGCATAGTTTCTGTCTTCAAGGAGCTCATATTCTAATGACAACATGCCAATAATTATGTGCATACAAGATACATTTAGAGTACATGGAAGATAATCTCCAAGGGAAGGCACTAGAAGTGACTAGGGGATGTGGGGAGGGAACACCTTGGAAAGCCTCTGATAGATATTGGGATCTGAGTTATCTTGAAGGATACCAGAAAATTCAGGAGACAAAAGTAAGAAGGACCAGTATCACAGGTATGGGGAAGAGCCAGTTCAAAGTCTGGAATAGGGTGTCATGTTTGAGGAGCAGAAAGTAGGCTAGTACAGATAGTCACAGGCATTTAGAGGAGCAAAGTATAATGAGACTGGAAAGGTGGGAAGAGGCCAGGTTGTGAAGGACTTGAAATACCAAATACAGGATTTTCTATTTGATCCTGGAGGTAACAGGGAGCTTCTAGAGTTTACTGTGTAGGGGTAACGTTGGAAAGTGTAGTTTCTGTGGAATGATGGGGTCAGAAGCCAGCTTATGGAGGTGAGCAAGGGGAAAGGAAGTAGTAAGCACCTAGATTAGGAAGCTTCCTCAAGGAAACCCCTCTTCCCACTGCCTCTATAACATGAACTTTGTGCATTTTTTTTGCCACAATTGCTAATGTTCTGTATGTAATGTGAAACCTCAGAATTGTTTTAATGTTCTATTTCTTTTACTATGATCTTAAACATTTCTATACAATTGTTGGTGGCTTGCAATACTTCTTTTGAAAACTGTCTGTTCATATCCTTTGACTGCTCCTGAAGTCAGTCAAAAACACAAGCAGCTTCTCTTTGTTTAAAAAATAACAAAAACAAATACCTTCTATCATTACCCTACCTGAAATAGAATTTGTATTAGGTGTTTCATGATACATGATTTAACGATTTAAAAATTGAAAGATCATTTCAAAAATGATCATGAGAACCCAGTGATTTGAGGCTTCTCTCTACTCCTGTGAATTGAAGACAATCAGAGTTTCACCTTATTATCTTTTGTGAGAACAGAAAGAAATAATGGCAAGACAAAGAAATCACAGGATGCAGTCTTAATTTTACATCAGCTTTTAGAGAGGTTAAGAATAAAAGAGAAGGTTTGTATTAATAAATTAGGTTTTACTCCCTCTGTAACCTCCAGCTTCCTCATACATGGTACAGCTGGCTATGGCATCTCCAGTCCCATCCAGTGGTTCAAATGGTGTTATGCTGGCACAGTTTCCTGGAGTTCCTGATATCCCCTTCTGGCTAAAAGTCGCCATTCTTCAAATGGAAAAGATGGAAAGACAGACTATCTATCCTGCAAGCTTGGGGGAGGGAGTGGAGGAAAGGGAGGATGGCACACAAGAATACAATGAATACAGATAAAAGTGTGATAGCCAAAACATAGAGGGAATTAACGCAAATATGTAAATCCTTCTTCAAAAAATTAAAGATTTTATAATTGTCAAAGGATATAAACAATCTTAAAAAATTTAAACTATCAACAATAATATGAATGTTCCAGATCACTAATAATAAAAGAAATGCAAATCAAAGAAACCCTGAGGTTTTTACCTCACACTCAGCAAAGTGGCAAAGATAACAAAATATGAGAATAATCAGAGATAAAAGGGCTATGGGAAAACAGGAACACTAAATGCACTGAGCCATGAGTAGCTTGAATCATTCAGGAAAACAATTTAAAATTGTGTAAAAGAAGTGATAAAAACATCTCTACCTTCTAACCTAGAGACCCTCCTGCCAAGTATATACCCCAAGGAAGGAAAGCTTGTATTTAACCAAAACATTCATAGCAGCACTTTTTAGGTAGCAAAACACCGAAGCAAGTTAGATTTAAAGGCACTGGGCAATGGCTAAACAAAATGTGGTCCATAAATATAATGGATGTTTAACTGAATCAAAAGAAACAGTGAATATGAAAGATTCAGGGAAGCATTGATTTATATAAACTGATGAACATTAGAGTAAGTGAAATGAGAAAACTATGCACACAATGACTACAATAATGGAAAAGAATGGAAAAAACAAAAATAAAACAAAACTTAATCCTGCCTTATGTGACCAAAGGTTGGCCACGAAAAGAGAGAGAGAGAGAGAGAGAGAGATAGAGAGAGAGAGAGAGAGAGAGAGAAAGAGAGAGAGTGAGAGAGAGAGAGAGAGAGAGAGAGAGAGAGAGAGAGAGAGAGAGAAATAAGATAAGAGGCCTCCCTCCTTTATTTGCAGAGATTGCTGACCAATGGGAACAGAATCTTGAATACACTGTCAGGCTTGATTTATGTATTGGTTAGTTTGACTAAACTTTATTTCTTTTCCTTCTTTTTCTTTTCTATTTTTGTTGCAAGAGATAGCCCTCCAGAAGGGGAGGGCAAATATATATATATATTTTTTTTTTTTAAAAAAGTAGCATGAAAACAGAAAAATGTGAATAAAAATATAAAATTAAAGACAAACCCAATTTCTTATCTTCTACTTTACTCCTCCTAAACCTGTTCTTTATTCTCATCACAACCTCTAGTCCCTAAATCCCCACCTATCGTCTTATTCTATTATTTTAGTTTACTTCTGAACCCACTTTACTCACTTCACATTCTTGACCCTAGAGCTATCCAGTTTAACCCAGCATAACTCATCATCCTTGGACATATCCCTTCTTATTCTCTCTTTCCACTGTTCATGCCACACAAACCCCTAAACCTGGGTTACCTCTACCATCTGTATTATCTATTCCCAATCTTACACTGCTAAATGTTACTGGAAAAAGTCAACAGAACCATGCAGACTGGGTGCACTACAAATTCACATCAACATGTTTTGCATGACTTCACATGTATAATGGAAATTGTATTTCTTGCCTTCTCAATTTGGGGGAGGGTGAGGAGCGAGACAGAGAATTCATAACTGAAAATAATTCTTTTTTAAAATCTGAAGTTAAAAAAAATCATATTATTTAACCTCAACTAAGCCCTGATGCAGTATAGTATTACTTGTGTTCATCTCTGACTAACAATAGCATTTTCCATAGCAGTACTCCCAAGCCTTCTCTGCTTTCCTTAAATCTCTAACATGACCAGTCTTCTTTATCATAGCAGATGCATCTCAATTTACTTTGAAAATTAAGGTCCAAAAAAAAAAAAACCAAAAAAAAAAAAGAAAATTAAGGTCAAGGGGGCAGCTAGATGGCACAGTGGATAGAGCACTGGCCCTGGATTCAGGAGGACCTGAGTTCAAATCTGGCCTCAGACACATAACACATACTAGCTGTGTGACCCTGGGCAAGTCACTTAACCCCATTGCCTAGCCAAAAGGAAAAAAAAAAAAAAGAAAATTAAGGTCAACCATAGTCTGCTTCCCCATCACGCATATTCTACCCCCTCAATATTGCTCTACCTCTTCACCTATCGTATTCTACTTTCCTCTATTCTCAGAGGATGAGATAGCCCTTATTCTTTCCAGGGTTAACTTTTTCACTTAGGTCCTTGAGCACAATTCAAAGTCTCATTCAAGATTTTGTCCCATTGATCATTCTCTCTCTCTCTCTCTCCTCTTCTCTCTCATTCATAGCTACTTGTTCCTTTTGTACTTCCAAGTGCCTCAGGTATTCTCTGTCTCAAACAAAAACTCCTTTGACTTTTCTGTTCCTTTAAACTATTACACATACACACATACATGCACATGCACACACACACACACACACACATCCCTTTCTTCTAAACTCCTCTATCTACACTCACCACCTCTACTTTCTAACCACCAACTGAGACATCCACCATTGGCTTCAAGCAGGGGAGGTATCAAGGAAAACTTTGGTGAAAAGATGCCAGTTGAACTAGGCCTTGAAGGATGGTTATCATATCAATTGGCAAAGGAAGAGCATTTTCAAGTCACAGGGAACAGCCAGTTTTTTGTATTGATTTGTCTTTTCATGGGTAGGTCTTGTGTTCACAACTAGACTGTGTTTGTAAGGCAAGATCTGCATCTGATACCTCTTTGTATACAAGAAAGCCTAGCCATGTGCATAGTATGTACTCACGGAATCTTTATTGATCATTGCAAACACATATCTTTCCCCCATCTGTCCTGTATGTCATCTTTTTTCAGCTCATGCTACCATGAGCATGTACAAGAATGCCCTCAAGTGAGGAGGTCAATTAAATTCTATTCTCAACTTTTCTATTCAAGAAGTTTGTATTAATACGTGCTCTGTACAAATTAGAAACTAGAGGCATTATGGCAACATGAATAGAAAGCCAACGTCAGCACTCAGAAGACCTGGAGTCAAGTCCCACCTCAGACACATACGGACCATCAAAGTCTTTTATCCTCTTAATTTTCCCAGGTAACTCTCTAAAACTAGAATTTGCAGAGCTGATACTGATCCACATTATTCCCCCATACCAATGAAATCACAGATTCCTAAACAAACAAATACACAAAATATTGCCTTAGAAGCTGGGGTTACAAAGATTGAAAAAAAAAATAGTGTCATATTCCCTTCCCTCAAAAAACTTGGAGAGGATTGTGGATAGATAGGCAAAGTATTAGACATACACAGACATAAACAAAAGAGAAATTTTTATTTTGCTCTATATGAAAATTTGAGAAAAAACATTTTTAACTCAGGGATGAAGAATAAGCTAAAGCTTTACAAAATAGGTGTCACCTCAGTTGGACTTTGAAGAAAGATAAGAAATTGAAGAGGCAGAGATATGGCAGGGAGTGTGTTGCAGACCTGGGGGATGGCCTGCCTAAATATTAAGAGGTGGCCATATGACACTTGGAACATCTAATCATCCAGTTGCTTAGAATGAAAAAGCATAGGTGTGTGGCTGGAAGAGAGATGAGGTAGCTCATGATGGATGGTGTCAGTCGTCTGGGTAAAACTAGAAGTCAATGCATCACTGCGGAGTTTGGGAGCTTGAGAACAGAAAACGATTGAAGCAGTTGCTGTAGGGGGTAGAGGGGTGGTACGGATTATATAACACACGAATTAAAAGATGGCTTTGCTGCTGTGAAGGGTAGCAGGCACGGGAGGAAGAGAGAGGGAGACTATGAAGTTTAGTAAGCATGAATTGGTAGCAGACTTGGCCAGGAGAGTATTGTCATTTCAGCTCTGTGATGCAGTGAACGAAGTATTGGAGGTGGAGTCAAGAAAATAAGTTCAAATCATGCTCTAGACACTTGCTGGCTCTGTGACCCTCAACTTAACCCCTTTGTGCTTCAGTTTCTTCATACATAAAATAGGGACTTTAACAGCATATATTTCACAAAGGTTATCGTGAGGGTCAAATGAGATAATACATGTACATCACTTTGTAAACCTTAAAGTGATATATAAATACTAGGTATTATCATAATTATCTAGTCCAAGAGGAGAAGGTAGGTAGCAGAAAGGATCTATGGTGAGAGATTAACAGGATGGGAACACTGAAAAGACCTAAACACAAAGGATTCGATTATAGGGAAAACTGTCTTATTGAAATGGTTAATTATATAGTTCATTCAAGAAACATTTATTAGAGACTGCAAGAAGGAAAGAGAAGTTGGAAAAGGGAATGGATTGTGGGAACAGGAAGGAATGAAGGTACTAGAGATCATGGTGAAGCTAAAGATAAGGTTTATAAAGAATGATGTGGTTGAAGAAGTGAAAGGCAAGTAGACCATGACCAGAGGAAGAGTCTCTGGAGCTCTGGATCTGGAAGGCAGAGAAGTGCTGTGAGGTCTTGGATCATGTGGGTGATGAACAGAATGTGAAGAAGTAGACCATGAGAATTAAGAAACCTAATGAACTTTGAGACCAACATGTCTAAGAGAGACATCAGTGTGATATTAATGCCACCAAATATGATGATAAGGGTTGGGATGGAAAGAATGACTGTGAGCATAAAACGTAGGTGAGTTTCCAGTGGTGAATAAATAGAACAGGAGAGGGACAAGGTCATATACAACAAAAGAGAGTTTGTTGACTGATAATGGTCAAGCAAGAACCTAGAAATGGTCCCAGGAAATGAGCACAAAGACTGCTCCTTCTGGCCCTGTGCTCACGGAGGCATGGGGCTGGGAAAGGTCTAAGAAGACTGGCATTGCCCGCATTTAGTGGGATGGTAAGGAATGTGAAAGGGCAGCTAGGTGGTACAGCAGATAGAGAGCCAGACCTGGAGTCAGGAAGATTCCTCTTGATGTGTTCGAATCTGGCCTCAGACACTTACTAGCTGTGTGACCTTGGGCAAGTCACTCAACACCATTAACATCAGTTTCCTCATCTGTAAAGTGAGAAGGAAATGGCAAAACACTCCAGTATCTTTGCTAAGAAGACCCCAAATGAGGTCATGACTGAAAACAAGTGAACATATGTATTTAGATAAGGAATGTGAGATCTTCAAGAAAAAAAAAAAGATCCATGCTAGTGTTGAAGCCATGCATGCTGCTGTTTAATGTCTGAAAAGCCAAAGTGGCAGCCATACCAATTGAGTTTGAGCAACTTATAAAATTCTAATCTGCAGGTACCACCATGCAGACACTGGGTTGGCATTGTCCAGATTATTGTAGTTCACTGATCTTGAGCAGTCAGTGAATAAACCACTAAATGCTCTCTTTTTTTTTTTCCTGGTGCATGTCAGCTGGACATCTGATTGATACACTGCACTGTTTTCAATCTAGGCTTTATGGGTCCACATTCAATAGTGAAAACCAAGCCATGTATTTAGAACAGTAATTAGTCTAGAGCAGCCTCCATGCATTCTCCTTGTAAAAGTTTTAAAGAAACCTGAGGATGATGAATATTTGATGTACTGTACATCATTGTCATCTGATAATAAGATTAGTTATAAGGCTATAAGATGTTATGTTAGATTTCTACAGCATATCATTAATATTGTAAAATGTAGCTGTGCTCTCAGGCAGAACTGCCTGACAGCAAAACAACAGACAGATAAGTGACATCAACCATTTTCTTCCAGGCCTAAAAAAAAAAAGTCAACACATTTTTTTCAACAAGACTCATAGAATTCTCAGGCTGAAGTGAAAGGTTACTTGTTTCATTTCTCTGACTATACATAAGAAGGTACCAACTGCCCCAGAAAGACAATTATCTATCCTCTATTTAATGTAGAATACAATAATAAGACTACATATGGTCAACGTTAGGATTAAATGAGGCAGCTAGAAGCTATTGAACCCCAAAGTTGGAAAGGAAAAGACAGACATAGAGACGGAGACTGAGAGAAGAGAGGGAGAAAAAAGATTGAGAAGAGGAGAGGAGAGAAGAGTGGAAGAGGGGAGAGGAGGGAGGGGAGGAGGGGAAAAAGGGAGATAAGGGGAGGAGAGGAGAGGAAGAGGAGAAGAGAAGAGAGGAGAGAAGAGTGGAAGGGAGGGCAGAGAGAGAGAGAGGAGAGACAAAAACAGAGACAGAAGAACTGAGAGTAAGAGACTGAAGGAGGAGAGGAAGAGGGAATATTGAGAGAGGGGAGAAAGAGATAGAGAGATAGACAGACAGACAGACTGTGTGAGACTGAATAAGACTGAGAAAGAGAAAAATAAGAGGAGGAGAGAGAGACAAGGGACTTGAGAGAGAAAGAAAATAGCTATCTATCTAGATAGATAAATGATAGATTAAATAGAGAGATAGAGAGATAGATAGATAGAGATAGATAGATAGATAGATAGATAGATAGATAGATAGATAGATAGATAGATAAGCTTTTACTGTGCACCAGCCTCTGCATTAAGCACTAAGTTTGCAAATACAAGCCACCCAGGGAGTTTACATTCTAATGGAAGAAGACAACACATAAATTGGAGTAGCTAAGGACTTGGAGGGGAAGGAGGAATAGGCCTAGCTGTGCTCAGTATGGAGCAGTCCAGGAAGTCATGTCGAGGACTAGACCCTTAGAACATACGATTTCCACTGTATGTGAGAATACTTTGTAATTTATAAAGAGCATCACAAGCGCAATGTTCTCTGTATAGGAGACTGTGTGGTAGAGTGGAAAGAGCATTGGCCTTGCAGTCACAGGACCTGAGTGGACTCACAATTCTGTGTCTTACTATCTTGAAAAAAGGTATTTCACTTTTCTGGACCTCAATTTTCTCATGTGGAAAATACAGAGACTGGGTTAGCTGACTCCCAAGGCATTTTCCAGCTCTAAAATCTATTTTCCCATCCTGACCGGTTGTACTTCAAATATGAATGTTCGGCTTTCAGCCCATTTTTAAGCATCCAGAGCAATGGGACCAATGGTATTTAGAATGTACAGCTAATTTTGCTTTAATTCCATCATATCCATCTCATGTATCTGCTAAGTATAGATGCTTTAGGAGAATGAGCCTGCAAAGGAGCAGTGTAGAAAAAGATAACACCAGTCCCAGAGCAAAGTCCTCAGCTTGGGACCTGGCTATTTGCTCCTATGGGTGGCATCACCTTTCTAGGCCTTACTTTCCTCAGATGTAAAGCAAATGTAAGTATGCTTGGACTCCCAACCACGAAGAGTTATTGTGAAGAGCAAGTGATAATATGGGGATCAGCCAACCACAGCCCACTGACCAGATCTGACCAGCTGCCTGTTCTTGCACTGCCCACAAACTGAATTGGCTTGCAGGTTGTACAAAAACATCTGGGGAGCCAAATTTGGCCAGCAGGCTATAGTGTGCTGACCTACAGACAATATGTGAAACTACTGTGTAGCCATTAAGGGTTATATGAATGTTAGGAGTTATTAACAGCAATAAAAATCTTATTTTTTAAAAAAGCCTAATACCCTGAGTCCTTGAGGAGTAAGACTTGCCCCTGTGACACAGAGAACAATGGGAGACAATATATGACCAGGCAGCGTGATGAGCAATACAGACAGTAAGTGCTCTCAGAAGGGAAAGAGCAGCGTGAGCGAGATTAACTGGGAGAGGCTACATCGATTCAGAAACCTCATCTGAGCCAGAAGCTTCAATCTCCTTCCCACACTAAGCCTCAGAGGAAGGATGTTAGAAAGATGCCAAACTGACTGGCTTGACGATGTCATATCCTTTTCTTTGATCAGCCTCTAGTGGCGGGTGCTAACGAGCCGTAATATAACCAAGGAGGAGTAAAGGAGGAGAAACAGAGTTTCTGCCTTTGCAGGCTCTGGATGATGCAGCATTGACGTTGGATGCTGGAGAACCTTATGTGACCTCATTCACCCCATTAACCCCAGGGAGAATCATTGTGAGCATCAAGGGCTGATAATGCCAAGAAAGGCACAGAGGGAGAGGGGCAAGAAACCATAGGAGAAGCAGACCGAACAGCAATAAAAATGGATTAACTCATTAGAAAGCAGGAAAGATTGAGGAAAGGTATACAACCGTTGGAGCAGAGAGGTGGCAGATAATTCACTTGACCTAACTGAGGTCAGCCACTTCAAAACTGTGAGCAGGCCCTTCCTTAAGAGTAGTGAAGGAATCAGAAAGCTGATTCCAGGCACTCTGAAGTTTTAGACACAAATATTTAATTATTCACCTATTTAGACTATAAGGTCCCCCAGTAGAACGTAAACTCCTCAAAAACAGAGGTTGTTTTCATTTTTGTCCTCGTATCCCCCTTACTTAGGAAAGATATTTGAGCATAATAGCATAATAGATACTTAAATGTTTGTTGAATTAAATAGTGGTGGACTTTTAAGGGAGATTTTGGCCAGCAATTTTGGGGGCCTACTAGAGGTTTGGGTATGCTTTTATCTCTAGAAAGGCAGTTGGTTGGGTTGAACCCACAGAAGTAAGTAGCTCTGAGCTCAAGGGAAAGAGGATAGAGATCTTCAGCTTGTGTAGACCTGCTTATAAGGACTGCAAAGAAGGCATGGGTTCGGGAAATGTTCAGGGCTCAGTGTAGGCATAAAGACTGTATATGGCTGGCTAGAGCCTCAGAATTCTAGAGTTGGAGTCAGAGGACCTCAGTTCAAATTTCAGCTCTGCCTAGTTGACATTGAGCAAGTCCCTCTTCCTTCTGGCCCTCACCTTTCTCCTCCATAAAATGAGAGAGTTTTGCTAGGCGAATTGTGAGTTCCCTATCAGTTCGAAATTTATGCTTCCATGGTGTGGTATCTTTCCTGGTTAGTTATCATCCTTCATTTTCGAAGAGGACCAAAATGACATCACTATGCTAGAGTCAAGTTTTGGTGTGTCTTACTGCAGCTGATCAGACCAATATGAGTTCAGAACATTCTACCACAGGGTGGGCACAAATAGTCCATGGGAATCTATGGCATGGATTCTCGAAGTTTACATATCTTGTGTTTCTCTTGAGCTATTTCAATTCTGCTTTGCTCCTAGAGCACAGCACTTTTTCTGATGTGGGCATGCCATGCTGAGTGGTCTTGTGCCAGTGTCTCCAAAGTTCTTAAGAGAAACCTTGAGAGTGTCCTTGTATCACTTCTTCTGACCACCATATGAGGGTTTTCCCTGTGTGAGTTCTTGGGAAAAATAGTCTTTTTGCGTTCAAACGACATGGCCAGACCATTGGAGTCATAATCTTTGAAGCAGAGTCTTAATGCTTGGTAGTTTGGTTCAAAAAAGGACCTCACTGTCCAGTATCTTATCCTGCCAGCTATCTTCAGAATCTTCCTAAGACAATTCAAATGGAAGTAACTCAGTTTCCTGGCGTGGTGCTGATATACCGTCCAGGTTTCACAGGCATGCAACCATGAGGTCAGCACAGTGGCTCTGTAGACCTTCAGTTTGGCAGTCAGTCTAATACCTCTTCTCTCCCATACTTTCCTTTGGAGCTTCCCAAACACTGAGCTAGCTCCAGCAATGTGTGCGTCAACCTCATCATCAATGTGTACTTATCCACAACATTCAAAACTTCTCCGTTTGCTGTAACCGATGGTTCCACATATGGATGGTGTGGTGGTGGCTGATGGAGCACCTGTGCTTTCTTGGTGTTAATTGTTATGCCAAAATTGGCATAAGCAGCAGAGACTCAATCCATACTTTATTATATCTCAGCTTCAGAGACTGCACTGAATGCACAATCATCTGCAAACAAAAAAATCATGCACCAACACTCCCTCTACTTTGCTCTTGGCTTGTAGTTTTTTCAAGTTGAAGAATTTACCATCAGTGCAGTAGCTGACCTTGATGCCATGTTCATCCTCATTGAAAGCATTCGACGACATGGCTGAAAATGTTTTATGTTTCATGTATCTTTCTAGAAGCTTTTAAAAGAATTAGAAAGTGGAGGAGGGTGACAAATCCAACAGCCAAAAGATAGACTTGTTTCCATTGCTATGCTAGTACTTGACTTTCATTGAGCCCACTTTCTCAATTATTTCTCTTGCTTTCCCTTTTAGCAGTTCCCCTTTAAAAAATGTTTTTGTTTGCTTTCTACTTTTTCATTGTGGATCATTGGCTGTATGTTGTTCAATATCTTGCTTTAGTATCTCGGAACTTTTGGAGTAAGACAGATTTTATTAAAATATATATGTATATATCTCTACATTAATATATAGAGATATATACACACATGGAGCAGCTAGATGGCACAGTGGATAGAATGTCAGACCTGGAGTAATCTTCCTGAATTCAAATCTGGCCTCAGACACCTGCAAGCTGTGTGACCCTGGGCAAGTCACTTAACTCTGTTTGCCTCATTTCCTCATCTGTCAAGTGAGCTGGAGAAGAAAATGGCATTATCTTTGCCAAGAAAACCCCAAATGACATCACAAAGATTCAGACACAACTGAAAAGACAGAACAACAACAAATTTACATGTATATGTATATGTATATGTATATACATATATATGTATATTATATATATCTTATTCTGAAAGTTCTAAGATATAAGTATATACGTATATAGGAATAAATACAAAACTTTATGTTTATAAGTATATTATATATACACACATACCTAGATATATATATATATGTATATATATATATATGTATATATATATGTATATATATACATATATTAATAAAATCTGTCTTGTTCTGCTATATATGTACACATATAGGAATGTGTGCATGCACACACATACAACACACACATACCATAAAGAAAGAATTGGAAGCCATATTCCCCAGTCCAGTCTACCAGGAATTACAAACGTCTAAGAAGTGCATTTAGAGGAGGTCCCCATCTGCCTGTCAAATCTAGGTGAACTAGGCCACCAAACATTATTTGCATAGAAAAGCCAGGCAATGGGACTTAGCAAGAGTCAGAAAACAATTTAACATAGTGCAGGGTAAAAAGGGAAGTCAAACTAAGATACAAAACTTTGATACCTATAAAGTCAGTGTATTAAGCAGGGATTGGAACTCTGCCTTTTGGTGTCAAACCATAAGGCAGCCTGGAAGAAAAGTTGGACTTAGAGGGAGAAAAATCTCTTCAGACTCTTAAGTCACTAGATCCACTAACCGCTGTGCTTATCCCCCGATTTTGAGCATGTTCCAAGCTGCAGTTGGACTTGGCGATAGGGAGTGGATTAAGCATCTCTTGGCTTTTACACTTAAACCTCCAGCATTAACTGCTCAGCATAGCAAGGTTTTCCCATTTGAACCACTGTGATTGCAAGTCCCAGCTATTGATAAGTTGCAAGTTGAAGCGTTGATAAGAAATATGCATTTGCTGGGACCATAAAACAGAACACCATAAAGTGGAGTCAGGAGTCTAGGAAAACAGCCAAGTTGAGGCTTCCTCTAGACAAATACTATTTTTCACACATTGCAGAGCTTCAAAAACCATTTTGCATAGGCCAGTTAGCTAAATAGCATCATGCTCTCATGAGGTAAGGAGAGCATCAATACATTAAAAGCACTGATTTAAAAAAAATAAACCAATGCTAACATTTGCATTTGAGGAGATTTTTTTAAGTAGAACTTTCTTCTGCTCTTAGGCATTTATGCCCTATAAGCTGAGATCTTAGCAGTAAAAAACACATATTTGTTAGAACTCCTGTTCTGATTCATGTTGTACTAAGGGCTTGCTTACAAAGATTAGGACAGGGTCGGGAAGAGGGGGAGAAATAGGGCTTAAAATTATTATACCTAGGTTTCCATATAAAGAAAGTGCTTCTTCAGTAATTCTTCCAATAGAACAGAATCTCTGTGAGATCAAAGGATGTCTTAGTTTTTTTTTTCTAAGCATTATCCCAAGCTAGCACAGTGTCTTACACATAGAATATATTTTATAATTGCTTATTGAATTGAACTGAATCTGAATACATAATGATTCTTTATATATTTGACCTCCCAAACCAGTATGAAGAGTGCAATGTGTTTTCACTTGAGAGTAGGACTTAATGTAGCATTTCTCCTTATATCCCTAGTATTTAGCACAGTGGCAGAAGTAAGGGAAGGAAGGAAGGAAGGAAGGAAGGAAGGAAGGAAGGAAGGAAGGAAAAGGAAGGAAGGAAGGAAGGAAGGAAGGAAGGAAGGAAGAAGGAAGAAGGAAGGAAGGAAGGGAGAGAGGGAGGAAAGAAAGAGAAAGAAAGAAAGAAAGAAAGAAAGAAAGAAAGAAAGAAAGAAAGAAAGAAAGAAAGAAAGAAAGAAAGAAAGAAAGAAAGAAAGAAGAAGGAAGGAAGGAAGGAAGGAAGGAAGGAAGGAAGGAAAGAAAGAAAGAAAGAAAGAAAGAAAGAAAGAAAGAAAGAAAGAAAGAAAGAAAGAAAGAAAGAAAGGAAGGAGGGAAGAGAGAGAGAAAGACAGACAGAAAGAAAGAAAGAAAGAAAGAAAGAAAGAAAGAAAGAAAGAAAGAAAGAAAGAAAGAAAGAAAGAAAGAAAGAAAGAAAGTAAAAGGAAGGGAGGGAGGGAGAAAAGAAGAAAGGGAGGGAGTGAGGATGGGAGGAAAAAAGAAAGGGAAGAAGAAAGGGAAAGAAGAAGAGAGAGAGAGGGAGGAAGGAAAGGAGAGTAAACAAAGATATATAAAAGAGAATAATGTTACCTCCTGTTAAGTTAATAAAGACACTCCAGGAAGATGATGAGGCTGCTTTTTCAAGCCAGATCACCCCACGTACTGCCCTTAGCTGCCATCTTTGTTCAGAACAATCCACTCCTTCTGCTTATTTCCATGTACCTTAAGTATTTTTTCCCCTCCCAGTGCAGTTATAAAACTTTGTTAATGAAATAAAACAGCAGGAAGGAGTCAAGCTGTGAGATTCAGGCTGCAGCCTACACAGGACGTCTGCATGTTCAGGCTGACTTTGAGTCCTACCCGATTAAGCTTCAACCAGAGACGTTCCTGCAGGGGCCAGGACAAAAGTCTGTACAACCATGACCAAGTTGAGCTCCAGCTTCATTACAACAGGTTCCACTGCTAATTCTAGACATTAAAGAACAAGGCATTAGCAGCTGTAAAGCCCTCATTAAATGCACAGCACCCTGTGCTGAAAGCACCAGAGAGGAAATGTGTGCGTGGCCCCATCAACATGAATTTCGTTTTATGAGCCTATTGGACCAAGAAGCACACTATTGTACTTTGGATAGAATAGGTTGGAGTGTTTAATAAAGTTGATTCCCATCTTGGGGCTTTGATTTTTCCTCAGGGGGAAACACCTGCTATCTTCTGCTGCATAAGCAAGAGGAGGATCAGGGGCGGTAGGATTGTCAATGTAATAGTCACACTCAAGATCATTCAAGAGTTTATGAAAGGGGAAAGTAGAGTCCGTTCAATGTGAAGATAAATTGCTTTCAAGACCAGGCAGGCTACTTTTAATTTTAAACATTTTATGGGTGGTCTTTTCTTTATTTATGTCACTGACATTTCCCAGTGATTCCCCAGCAGAACCCTGCCTTGTAACAAATAAGCATAGCTGAAGAAAACAAATCAACACAGGCCATGCTTGAAAACATAGGCCTCATTGGGCAGCTATATCCTAACACTTCTCAGCCGAAAGGCAGGCCATATGTTTCACCCTCTAAGGTTGTGCATTCATGGGAATCACAATGTTTTTCAATGTTTTTGTCCTTTAGATCACAATAACTGAAATTTTAATTGTTCTCCTAGTTCTGCTTACTTCACTCTGCATCAGCATCTGCATGTCTTCCAAAGTTTCTCTGAATTCTTCACGCTCATCATTTCTTACGGCACAAGAATATCACATTAATTCACATGGCATGATTTGTTCAGCTTTTTTTCCAATTGACAGGCACCTGCTTTCCTTGCAGATTTTGTGTTTGTTTCTTTGGTTTTTTGCTATTACACAAAAAAGTGCTCTGGTAAATCTTTTTAAGAGATAGGACTTTTCCTCATTGGGGTGGAACGTTAAAACATATGTCAAATGTTGTGTCAAAATGTATCCCAAGATTAAAGGGCTTGTATGGTTTGGTGACTCCTTTAATAGGCTTCCAAATAGTTTTCAGGAACGGACGTACTAATTCTGCCAGCAGCACACTTACTTGCCATTCGTCTAGCAACCTCACCAACATTTACCATTTTCATTTTTTTTTCCTGTCGTGCTTACCAATCTGACAAGTGAGAGGCAAAACCTCAAAGTTAATATAGTTTACATCTTTTATTATTAATGATTTAGGACATTACTGCGTATGGCTGTTGGTAACTTGAAATTCCTCTGTTGAGAAGTGCTTGCTCCTATTCTTTGATCACTAATGTATTGGGCAAGTCTCTTGTTTCTACATATTTGTATTATTTCCCTGTATATCTTAGGTATTAGACATTTTTCAGAGATACCTATCACAAAGATTTTTTTTTCCCACTTAACATCTCTTCTAATTCTAGCCGAATTGATTTGGGTTCTGCAAAAGTTTTTGTTTTTTGTAACAAAAATTGTCTATTTTGTCTTCTTTGATCACTTCTAACCCTTATTTACTTGAAGAAAATTCTGTTTTGCCATAGTTATGTAAGCTCCTTCTTTCTATTCTCCTTTTTTTAAAAAAAGTTACTGTTTTATATTTAGGTCAAGGAATTATTTGGAGCTTTTGGGTATACAGTGTAAAATGTTGATCTAAACCTGATTTTGCCAAACTTCTTTCCATTTTCCCTAGAAGTTTCTGTAAAATTAAGAGTCCTCCCCCACAACCATTGATGTCCTTGAGTTAATCAGAACCTAGTCCACTCTGTTTGATTATGCCCGAATCTTATTTTCCTAATTTGTTTCATTGATCAACCTTTTTTTCTATTTTTTTAATGAATCCCAAATAGATTTGATGTTTACTGCTTTATAGTGCCATTTGAGATCTGGTAATGCCAGGTCCCCTTCATTCCTACTTTTTTTCATTTTTTTAACCTTTGTATTCTTAACATTTTGTTCCCCTGATGAGTTATTTTATTACCTTACATGGTTCTGTCACTTTATGGGAAGTTTGATTGACATAATTCTAATCCTATACATTAATTTAAACAGGATTAGGATTTTTATATTGGTATGGACCCTCTGTGAATATTATGTATTTCTCCAATTAAAAATGTCACATTTTACTTCTAGAAAGATCATTTTGTAGCTGTATTCACACAAGTCCTCAGTGCGTCTCTTGGTGGGTGGACCCTAAGATATTTATGCACTTTGCAGGGGGTTTTTGCATGGGTTTTTTTCTATTCCATCCTGTTGAGCTTTATTAGTAACATACAAAAGATTAATGTTTTTGTGGTTTTATTTTATATTCTTCTACTTCACTGCAGTTACTAACTATTTGAATTAATTTTTCATTAAATTTCTAGAATTCTTTAAATAAGGCATCCTATCAACAACACATAAAGATAATGTGCCTCTGCTTATTCCCTTGATTTTTTTTCTTCGCTTATAGTTCTCTGAGGTTGAAGACTTTGCACGCCTGTGTCTCACTTAAATCCAATTCATACGCCAGCCAAGATATCATTTGTCCTCTTTGAGAATGAAGGACAAACAACCACAACTAAATTCTTTGCGTTTCTAAAACTATTTCAATTAATAACTGATAATAACCATTCTGTCTTTGCCTCTAATATTATTTGAAAGATTTTTTAGCATTTCTCCATCACAGATAATGCTGTCTCTTGGTTTTAGAATTTTTTGCTGTTAAGTCATTTCAGGCATGACTGATTCTCCATGACCCCATTTTGGGGTTTTCTTGGCAAAGATATTGGAATGGTTTTCCATTTCTTTTTCTAGCTTGTTTCATAGATGAGGCACTGAGACAAATGGGGTATGTGACTTGCCCACATTACACAGCTAGTAAGTGTCTGAGGCCAGATTCAAACTCAGGAAGATGAGTCTTCCTGATTCCAAGGCAAGGGCTTTATCTACTGCACCACCTAGGTGTCCTTCTCACTGTATCTCCTCCCCACCCCAACAATGCAGGGTTGTCTTATTTCATTTCTGCTGACTCTGTGTTCAGTCTTATGTTCGTGCTTCCTTACACTGTATTTTGGAAACCCAAATCTCATCTCAAACTGCATTAACACAGATTCTTTTTTCAAGGCTTTCCAATCTAATTCAATCCAACAAGCATTTATTCAACACCGAGTATTTGTAAAGCATCATGCTAGGTACTGGGGAAACAACAGCAGCAAAAAGATGAAAAACAATTCTTGCCTTCCAAGGATTTGAGGATTTTACTAGAGGGATACAGTATGTAAATAGTCAAAAATGTATACCCTAACCTGAGGAGGAGGGAAACAACACTAATGACTAGAGGGCTCTGGAAAGGCTTCCCACAGGAGGTAACTCATGAGCGGAATCATGAAGAAAACCAGGTAATTCTAAGTGGTGGGGATGTGGAAGGAGTGCATTCCAGGCCTATGGGAAGAGCCTGTGCAAAGACACACAGATAGAAGATGGAAAAGGGACATTAGTCTCCTCTGTGGCTCACATGATGTAATCAGCAACAATGCTGGGAATTAATTAATAGGGAGACAAATTTCATCTTCACAGTTCTAGGTATATTATGTACATACACATGTACACACATATTAAGTATATATTTATATGCAAATAAGCATATGTGTATGTGTATGCATACACATATTCATATGAAGCTGACATTTGTCTCCCTATTACTTCTTACAAGTGCTGCTAATTGCACCATGTATATCTATATGTGTGTGTATATATATAATATATTTATTTGTTTGTTTATTTATTCATTCATTCATTCATTTGTTTGTTTGTTTGTTTGTTTGTTTGTTTGTTTGTTTATTTAGGTGCACATATACATACACACTACCCAGCAATTACAGCTGTCTCTAAGTGGAATGGAATCTTTTGGGAGCTGGTGAGTCCACCGAACTTTCAGGTCTTTGAAGAGATATTCTAGACTTACCAAGGATATTGTAGACATGATGCATGTTTTAATTATAGGTTGGACTAGATAAGATTTGAGCTCCCTCATACCTTGGCAGTCCAGGGGCTGTCAATTGGCTCTAGAATCAGAGGAGCTGAATTCAAATTCTGACTCTGATGCTTTCTACCTACATGACTTTGGTCAAGTCACTTAACCTACCTGGGCCTCGGTGTCGCTCATCTATAAAATAAAAGACTTGGTATGGATGACCTCTGAGGTTTCTTTCTGCTCGAGATCTATACTGCTTTACTCCTATGATTTTAGGATGACCAAAAAGAGTATTATTTTTCATTTTGTCAGGTTGCTTCTTTTCTGATTCATTCAAAGGATGAATTTGCATGTCATAAAGGTATCACCAGGTGTGGCTGCATTTCTACAGTTAAACATCTCACTTAGATGAAAACCCTTATATGTTGAATTATGAACTCTATCCAAATCCTATTTCCCAGCTTGATGCTAGTTTAGATGATATTTCATTTTTTAAGTGTCAGAGTGAAGTTGTTTTATGTCTCTGAGGACAATAGTAGAAAGAAGATTGAATAAAGAGCCAAGAGACCCGGGTTCTATTCCCAGAGCATAAACCTCATAACTATGTGACCATAAGCAAGTCACTTGACATATGTGAGCCTCAATGTTCTCATTTGTAAAATAGAGATGATATTTGAACTCCATACCTCACTGTACTTTTGTGAGGAAAAGGCTTTATAAAGTGTAAACTGCTATAAAAATGTAAGATCATAAATGGAGGAAGGTGACACCTTTTCTTGATATAATAAATAGTATCTATCTAGAAAAGAGAAGCTAGTGATACAGCAGATAGAGTACCAGGCCTAGAATCAAGGAAGACTCATCTTCCTATGTTCAAATCTGGCCTCAGACACTTACTAGCTGTGTGACCCTAGATAAGTCGCTTAACCCTGTTTGCCTCAGTTTCCTCATCTATAAAATGGGCTAGAGAAGGAAATGGCAAACCACTCCAGTATCTTTGCCAAGAAAACCCCAAATGCGATTATAAAGTTGGACAGAGCTGAAGAATAACTGAACAACTGAACAACAAGACAACAAGAAGGGCTTATCAGTGAAGATAAAAACATATCAGGTCTACTGATCTCCCTCGTGGAGTTGGGAGCCCCAAACCAGTAAAGTGGGAAGCGATATTATGGGGCTTCTATTTGGGTCAAGCAGGACCAAGTATTTGGGAAAGGAACAGAAACCCTGGGCCTGGTGCACAGACAAAATTCAGGGACTGGAGCTGATTCATGTTGCAGGCCATCACAGGGAGAAATGGGGGTTAGTTGACATTCAGACCCCCTTCCAGCAGAAAAAGGAGCTATAGGCCATTACTATAGACCTTACTTTGACAGGGTGATAAAGTAGTTAAGCCTCCGTAGCAGTTTTTTTTCATCAATTTCTCTTAACAGCATTTGGAAGCTTCTGACATCCTTATAACATCTCTCCTAATTCTTTTTTCCAGGGGAAATACCTGCAACTCTTTCAAGATCCTCATATGAAATGGTTTCAAATTCCTTTACTATACTCATCAACTTTCTCCAAACATACTCACAATTGTCGATGTCATTATTAAAATATGACACCAATACTCTACAGGAGTTCTGACGAGGGCAAAGAACGGATTTTTGAGTCAGGGCTTAAAACAAAGAGCAAGACCTCACAGGCAGTGAAGATGTTATGTAGTCCAATACAAATCTGGATTTGAAGTGAGTGGGTTGGACTAGATAATCTCTGAGGTGCCTTCCTGCTCTAAGATTCTGTAATACTGGGGCTTACCCAACATCACATAGCTGATAAGCGGCAGAACGAGGACGAGAATGCTGATGTAGTCATACACCATCTTGGTGCTGCTGCTTTGGGGGAGGACAGTGGAAAATCCTGACCTTCATGCTTACTACCTATGTGACATTGAACACATCCTCCTTGGGCCTCAATTTCTCAATCTGTAAAATGAGTGGTTGACCTGGTTATAGAATTGTCTTTAAAGTCCTGGTCAATAAGGCCCAAGACCAAGTAATTTGGAGTGACTTAGATACTAGGAGGGGTTGTCAGAAAGAAGAGAAAGGTAGTATAAAATGGCAAATGATGTGAGCAATGAAGTTGAAGCATAGGGTCAGAGACCTCAGCTCATAAAAATACCAATCAAGATGAACCACAGGCATCTCTTTCATCAGTGCCATGATGGGCACAAGATGAATCATGAGATTCTGATGCTTGGCTCCCAGATGGGAGGCTCCCTAAGCAATGAGCAGACGCCACCACTTTTCACAGCTCTGGGGTGGTGAGAGATTGCAGTGATTAACAAGGACATCAGGGCATTCTTCTCATGATGAAGCTGCAGACTAGAACAGTGAGAGATTATGGCGATTAGCCATTCAGAGTGATTAAAAGTTCACTGGCTAAGCCAAAGACTGTGACAACAGAGAAACTGTGATTAAGAGAGGCATATCCACCCTTTCTAGGGTAGATTCCAATTTGATCAATAAGACTGAAATCACATGTTGTCATCAATTGTTATTAACCTGGTTACATCAACACTGGCCCCAAAATGAACTGAACTTCATTGACAGAGAGAGGGAGAATTAATGGGAAAGGGGGGCAATGACTAACACAAGGCCTCAGACAGGTTTTCTGGGGGGAATTACAAATCTTCCATCACAAGACCTTGAATTAGCTTGAATACATCTATCTCCATTGTTTCTCCTTCAGCCAGATCCATGGATAAGTGATTGATTGATTAATTAATTAATAAGTAATTAATTAATTAATATGGGTATGTGGTAATATACAAAGAAACAACTGACTTGTCAAAAACAATCTTAGTTTTCCTCCAACCTGAGGGACTACTACTCTTCAGCCTATTTTACTGTGTCATCATCACCCATCTCCTGCCCATTAAGCATAGGTGTCCCCCAAGGTTCTGGCCTGGGCCCACTTTTCCTCTCAACACTCCACATTGCAGCCTAGTAAGCTCTTCCCCAAACCTGATCCTCTGTCCTATTTTGTAGTCACTTCCCTGTGTACATTTTAAGGCTTCTAATAGAATATAAGCTCTTCGAGGTAAAGGACTTCTTAGTTTTTGTTATTTCATTGCCTACTTCTAGCATAATCCTTTGCACATAGGTAATGAATAAATACTTGTCAATTTAATTTAATTGAATCATGGTCATCTTATCATGTAGCCATTTGCAAAAGAGTCTGCAGTATAATTTATTCTGAGTTCCCGAAAGAGATTCCTGCCAGTTGGGCCCCCTCATAATGGGGTGACATGAAGTGCAGGTCGGGGAGGGGATAGCTAAAATTATGGATGAAAGAATCAAGGTTCTTGTGTGGCAAGGGTCATACAGCTGCGAAGTGTCTGAGGCCCAGATTTGAACTCAGGAAAATGAGTCTTCCGGACTCCAGGCCTGGCACCCACTGTGCCACCAAGCTATCCTTAAATTGTCTTTAGAGGTTAAAATGATGGAATAAACTGCCATAAACTTTAACAGGAATAAATGTGCCACCTTCATCTAGGTTCAGATATAGCTTTACACAAAATCATGTGAAAAATACCTGGATTTTTTCAGCAGACTAGATACTTAATATGAACTAACAGTATATACCTAACACAGATAAAAAAATTAAGCTAAAATAAATGAAAACTAATTCAACTATGAATTGAACACTCTCATGATTTAATCAAAAGAGCCTAGATTTAGTGAGAAGAGATCTAGGTCCAAATCCAATTTCTCCTCAACTGCTCCGCCCCATGCCGCCTCTACCTGGATCATCACTACCACTTCTTCTCAGCTGGTAACCTGGGCACTGACCCAAGGCTTTCTTGGTTCTGATGATTCATGCCACTTCCTGGCCTGGTCTATGCCACACCACAGCCCATGTAATGTTGCTTCCTATGCCAGCTCTCCTTTATGAATTGTTGTGCCCATTAGAATGTAAACACCTTCAGGCAGGATCTGTCTTTCTGTATCTCCAGACCTTAGCACAAGGGCTGGCACATGGCATGTACTTAATGAATATGCTATCTGACCAAACTAGAGATAAAGAACATTATGAAATGCAAAATGGATAATTTTGATTAAATCAAATTGAAAAGTTTTGTACAAACAAAGCCAATACAACCAAGATTAGGAGAGAAGCAGAAAACTAGGAAAGAATTTTTACAACCAATGTCTCTGATAAGGGACATTTCTAAAATATATAGAGAACTAAGTCAAATTTATAAGAATACAAGTCATTCCCCAATTGATAAGTTATTAAAGGATATGAACAGGCAGTTCTCAGATGAAGAAATTAAAGCTATCTATAGTCATATGAAAAAATGCTCTAAATCATTATTGATTAAAGAAATACAAATCAAAACAACTCTGAGGTACCACATCACACCTATCAGACTGGCTAACATGACAAAACAGGAAAATGATAAATGTTGGAGAAAATGTGGGAGAATTGGAACGCTAATGCATTGTTGGTGGAGTTGTGAAATGATCCAACCATTTTGGAGAGCAATTTGGAACTATGCCCAAAACATTATAAAAATGTGCATACCCTTTGACCCAGCAATAGCACTTCTAGGGCTGTATCTCAAAGAGATTATAAAAATGGGAAAAGGACCCATATGTACAAAAATATTTATAGCAGCTGTTTCTCTGGTGGCAAAAAATTGGAAATTGAGGGGATGCCCATCAATTGGGAAATGGCTGAGTAAGTTCTGTTATTTGAATGTAATGGAATACTATTGTGCTGTAAGAAATGATGAGCAAGTGGATTTCAGAAAAATTTGGAAAGACTTAATAGGAACTGATGCTGAGTGAAGTGAGCAGGACCAGGAGAAAGTTGTACACAGTAACAGCCACATTGTGCGATGACCAACTTTGATAGACTTAGCTCTTCCCTGCAACGTAAAAATCTAAGACATCTCCAAAAGGATCATGATAGAAAATGCAATCATATCAAGAGAAAGATGGAGTCTGAATGCAGATCAAAGCATAAAATTTGTTTTTTTTTCCTTCTGTTTTATTTTGTTTCTTCTTTCTTCTGGGTCCTCCTATTGGTTGTAATTCTTCTTTACAACATGACTAATGTGAAAATATATTCAATAGCAATGTATATGTAAAGCCTATATCAGATTGTGTGCCGTCTTGGAGAGGGAGGTGGGAAAAAAGGGGGAGAAAATTTAAAACTCAAAAGCTTATGGAAGTAAATGCTGAAAACTAAAAATAAATTACTTAATTTAAAAAAAATAATATGCTATTTGTCTGTCTTTCCATCTGACACTGATCTAAAGTGTGATTGTGGGCACAGTCAAAGTTTTCTCATCTGTAACATGGGAATAATAATCTTCCATGTATCTCCTGGGTTTGCTGCAAGGATCAAAAGAGAAAATGTATTAAAAAAAAATTTGCAAACCCTTAAGTTTAAAAAAATCAATAATTAGCTCTTGGTCTAGAACTATAGTTTCCTATTTGTATATATTTAAAGTCATTCTATACATACTTCTATTTATCGGTTCTTTCTCTGGATGTAGATGTAATGATAAATATATTATATATTTAAAAGCATAGCAAGTTGTACATAAAAGATTTGTAGTTTCATGTGTAATCATCCTTTTTTATCATACTATGTTATGGAAATGCTTGTTTAATTCCATAAATTAAAAATGAAATAAATAAAATTTAAAATAAATTAACAAAATTACTGGTTGGAGAAAAAAAATTCTACATGTAGTAACCTCCAGCATGGCAGCTCTTTCTATCTCTACCAATAGAGATTCACAATTCATTGTACTCGATGGCCTTACAGAGCTCATCTGGTACACTTAAATGACTTTCCCTGCATTACACACCTAGTTTGTGTCAGAGGTGTGACTTTCTGAATCAAAGACTTCTTGATTCTGTGACAAACCTCTAGCTTCTACGCTGTGATGTTTCTTGTTGATTGTTATACTACAAAAACTAGGAGTGTGGTGTCCAGAATGAGGGAGGTCATGTTCTTACTGTACTTTTTCCTTGTGAGTATGGTGTCCAGTGCAGGGACCACATTACATGAAAACCATTAACAAACTTGAGATAGTACCACTGCGAATGACCACAAAGATAACCAATGTTCCAACGCCATGTTATCTGAGGAATAATTGAAGAAACTAGGTATTTAGACTATAGAAAAGAAGATTGAGGAGAGATATGAATCTTATCTTCAAATATTTTAAGGGTTACAGGGGGAAAAAGATGAAATTTTCTGTTTAGTCTCAAAAATCAAAAGAATGACCAGTAGATGGAAATTAGAGAGAAGGAAATTTCAGTTTAATTTGAAGAATTAGAAGAATTAAAGAATTCCCTAGCAATCAGAACTGCCCCAGATGGAATTGATTACCTCTATAGTCAGTGAGTCCTCTTTCAATAGATATATTTAGGAAGAAATTAGGTAGCCCACTTCCGTCTGGCTCCACTCTTTCTTCTCCTTTACGCCACGTTCCAGCCATGCTGTACTACCTGATATTCCTTCTGTAGGACATCCCACTTCCAAATTCTTTGTCTTCCATAGTTTGTCCTCCATCCATAGAATGGATTCCTTCCTCTCCTCCACCAACCCCTAGGTTCCTTCAAGGCTCAATCTTTCATGATTCCCTCCATTCTTACTACCTACTTCCTACACTGAAAAAAACAAAAAACAACAACAAAAACACCATTCCTTGCTATACATACAATTGATTTATCCATGCACGTATTGCTTTTCCTCAGAAGAATATAAGCTCTATAGGGTCAGAGAATGCATACCACTGTTGTCTTTGCCTGCCAAAGAGTGCTGCTTTAGCCCAATGTGAGACAAAAAGTAGGAACATAACAAATCTTGATAAGTTGAATTGAATTGAGAAGAGTTGACTACAAATACTATAGAGATGTATACATTGGGCAAGGAGTTGGATCGGATGAGCCCTAAGGCCCTTCACAGTATGGTATGCAAGGGTAGGGAACCTGCAGCCTTCTGACCACATGTGGCTTTCTAGGTCCTTGGGTGCAGCCTTCTGACTGAGTCTAAGTTCCACAGAACAAATCTGTTTATTAAAGGGGTTTGTTCTATGAGGTTTGGATTCAGTGAAAGGGCCACACTTAAGTACCTAGCAAGCCACATATGGCCTCAAGGCCGCAGGTTCCCTACCTTTGGTATAAGATAAAGAGTACTAGATTCAAATTCTAGCTTTATATTCTGGTAGCAGCTAGGTGGTGCAGAATCAAGAAGATCTGAGTTCAAAGATGACCTCAGAAACTTACCAGCTATGTGACCCCAGACAAATCACTTAACCTCTCTCAGTTGGTTTCCTCAACTTTGAAATGAAGATAATAACACCTCCCTCTCAGAATTGTTGTGAAGATCAAATAAGCTAATATTCGTAAAGCACAGAGCACAGTCCCTGACATACACTAGGTGTTTAATACATACTTGTTCACCTTCCCTTATATTTAAAAGAATTAATTTCTTTCTTCTTTTCTGACAACTTTCTGGGCCTCATTTTTCTCAAGGCTCATTAAAGGCAGCTGGTGGTACAGTGGGTAGAGTACTAGGCCTGAAGTCTGGGAGATCTGAGCTTAAATCCAGCCTCACACGCTTATTAGTCATATGACCCTGGCCAAGTCACTTGACCTTTGTTTGCCTTAGTTTCCTCAACTGTAAAATGAGTATAATAATAGCACCTACATCATATATCTAAGGGTTGTTGAGATGATGAAATGATATATTTGTAAAAAAAAAATTATTTAATACTATGCCTGGTGTATAGTAGGCATTATATAAATGCTTATTCTCTTCTCTTCTTTTCCTTTGTATATATAATAAGAGTTGAGACTGATGATCTCTGAGACTATGACCCACTTGCCATAATGCCTGAAATTCCTATATTAGCCATTCCTTTAGGCTAAGACCTTGAAGGTCCTTGTCCAAATGTAAATGTGTTAGTCATTGGAAAGACAGCACTTTAACTCATTTTGAGTCATTAATACTTTAGGAGGAATTAATTGATGAAATTAGGTAATTCCTGTCACCTAGGAAAGGTGGGAGTGGGCTTTGAATGCATTGCAGAATTGGGTGGGGGGGACAGTAAAGAGCAGGGGGTGATGCTTGAAGAAGGCAAACCTAGGTGGGTACCACAGTGGGCCTCCTTGGTCAAAAAGGAGCCAGCCTGAGAGCCTTAGGCTCTGATATGAGAATTGAAAGATTCATGCTGAAGACAGAGAGGCTTCCTGGTCCCATTTCACCTGAGGCCAACCCATCTCCCAGGCTACATGTGTTTCTAATCAGTCACTTTGTATTCTAAGGTAGCTGCTCTAATCCATCCTTCACACACTTCACACTTACCATAGCATAGTTACTTGTTTACCTGTCTTATCTTCCCTACTAGACTGCTTCTAGAGAACAGACTGTACCTTATTCAGCTTTGTTCTTCCCAGAATTGCATAAGACTTTACACTTAATAGGTGCTTAGTAAATATTTATCAATGACTCAATCAGCAATCATTTATTAAGCACCTACTATGCTATGTGCCACAAATTGTGCTGGGTGCTAGAGATACAAATACAAAAATAAAACAGTCCTTGCCCTGAAGGAGTTTGCATTCTACCAGGGGAGATGATATGTACACATTAAAGGGATGAGAATAAACATTTATTGAGCCTACAGTGTGAGAAAAGCTTTACAAATATTATCTCATTTTATCCTCACAACTCTGGGCGATAAGGAACTGAGGCAGACAGAGATTAAGTGGCATGCCCAGGAAGACATAGTTAAAAAGTGTCTGAGGTTGGATTTGAACTCAGTTCTTCCTGATTCCAGGCCCAGCATTCTATCCACTATGCCCCATAGCTATCCTCTCAGAGAGTGACAGTAGAGCTATATCCTAATGGTACCAGTTACTCGCAGTGCTTTTGGACCCTGATGGCGGCTTCCCTGACTACTTATATATCACCTATGGAAGGTGGTCAATAAAACCCCTTATTGGTGCTCCCACTGTAGCTATTAGTGGCAGGCATTTCTCCTCGACGAGGATTGTAAGTTCCTTGAGGGGAGAGCCTGCCTTTTGCTTCTTTTTATTTCCCCAGTGCATAGCACAGTGCCTGGCACACAGAAGGCACTTAATAACTATTTACTGATTGGTTGATTGATTGAAGTCCTAAAACTTCGGTTCATTTAAAGAAAGTGAAGGGGGGTGGAGCCAAGATGGCAGAGTGAAAGCAGTGACTTGCTTGAGCTCTCCCCCAAACCCCTCCAAATACTCATAAAAAATGACTCTAAACAAATTCTGAAGCAGCAGAACCCACAAAAAGACAGAGTGAAACAAATTTCCAGCCCAAGACAACCTGGATAATTGATCAGAAAGCTGTATCGCGCGGGGCTGGGAGAGCAGCGCAGCGCAGTGGGGGTGCGCAGGCCTCAGAAAACCTGGAGCAGGCCTCAGAGGACTGAATCGCAGGCAGCTGTGGAGGTTTCCAGACTCCTCAATCCACGAATGCCAAAGACAACTTAGAAGGTCAGTGCGAAAAATCTGTTTCTGTAGGTTCTCAGAGAGGAAGGTGGGGTTTCAGCTCCATTCCCCAAGAGCATGGCCCTGGGGGGGCAGCTGCTTCCCGATCTTCCGGCCCACAGACTGAGGGAGAATCCAGTGGCTGATCAGAGAGGGACTGCAGGGATCTCTTTGCCAGTGCTCAGGCAGGAATCTCTTGCTTTCCCCATGTGTGGATCTGGGTCACAGTTCTGGGCGGCAGCTGGGGTGAGGAGCACTGGCTGTGTGGTGGAGCTTGTAGTGGCTGTGAAGAGAAACCCCTCCTCACAGTTAAGGGACAGAAAGGAATACTTGTGGTCACAAGCCAGGAAAGGAGTAAACACCTCGCCACTTATCACACCGCCTTGGAAGAACTGAAAATTTACAGGTCCCTGCAAGTATCTCTGAAAACAGCTACACAAACCCCTGAAGCTTGGGACAGTACACTCTCCACATTGGAAACAGACTCTTACCTTAACAAAGAGTTTAAAACTCAAGCAATTGGCTGGGATTATGAGCAAGCAGCGCAAAAAGAGTCAGACTAATTATCTTACTTTGGTGAAAAAGAAGATCAAAATATACAACCAGAAGAAGACAACAAAGTCAAAGCTCCTACATCCAAAGCCTCCAAAAATATGAATCAGTCCCAGGCCTTGGAAGAGCTCAAAAGGGATTTTGAGAAGCAAGTAAGGGAAGTAGAGGAAAAACTGGGAAGAGAAATGAGAGTGATGCAAGAAAATCATGAAAAACAAGTCAATAGCTTGCTAAAGGAGACCCAAAAAAATACTGAAGAAAATAACACCTTAAAAAACAGCCTAACCCAAATGGCAAAAGAGGTCCAAAAAACCAATGAGAGAAAAATGCCCTAAAAAGAAAAATTGGCCAAATGGAAAAGGAAGTCCAAAAGATTACTGAAGAAAATACTTCCTTAAAAATTAGAATAGAGCAATTGGAAGATAGTGACTTTATGAGAAATCAAGACACTGTAAAACAAATCCAAAAGAATGAAAAATTAGAAAACAATGTGAAATATCTCATTGGAAAAACAACTGACCTGGAAAATAGATCCAGGAGAGAGAATTTAAAAATTATTGGACTATCTGAAAGCCATGATTAAAAAAAGAGCCTAGACATCATCTTTCAAGAAATTATCAAGGAAAACTGCCCTGATATTTAGAACCAGAGGGCAAAATAGAAATTGAAAGAATCCACAGCTCTCCTCCTGAAAGAGATCCCCAAAGGAAAACTCCTAGGAATATTGTAGCCAAATTCCAGAGTTCCCAGGTCAAGGAGAAAATATTACAAGCTGCCAGAAGGAAACAATTCAAGTACTGTGGAAACACAATCAGGATAACACAAGATTTAGCAGCTTCTACATTAAAGGACCACAGGGCATGGAATATAATATTCCAGAGGGCAAAGGAGATAGGATTACAACCAAGAATCACCTACCCAGCAAAACTGAGTATAATCCTTCAGGGGAAAAAATGGTCATTCAGTGAAATAGAGGACTTTCAAGCATTCCTGATGAAAAGACCAGAGCTAAACAGAAAATTTGACTTTCAAATACAGGACTCCAGTGGAACATGAAGAGGTAAACAGGAAAGAGAAATCATAAGAGACTTATTAAGATTGAACTGTTTACATTCCTGCATGGAAAGATGATATTTGTAACTCATGAGAACTTTGTCAGTATTAGGGTAGTTGAAGGAAAAAAATTGTATATGTATATATAGATAGATAGATAGAGGGCACAGGGTGAGTTGAAGATTAAGGGGTCATATCTGGAGAATAAAATTAAGGGATGAGAGAGGATGATACTCGGAGAAGAAAGGGAGAGGTAGAATGGGGTAAATTATCTCACACAAAAAAAACAGAAAAGAAAAGTCTCTCACAGTGGAGGGGAAACAGGGGAAGGTGAGAGGGAATGAGGGAATCTTATTCTCATAGGATTTGGCTTAAGGAGAGAATAACATACACATTCAATTGGGTATGGAAATTTGTCTTACCCTACAGGAAAATAGTGGGAGAAGGAGACAAGAGAGCAGGGAGGCAATAGAGAGGAGAGCAGATGGGGAAAGAGGGTAATCAGAAGCAAATACTTCTGAGGAGGGACAGGGTCAAAAGAAAGAATAGAATAAATGGGAGGGCAGGATAGGATTAAGGGAAATAGAGTTAGTTTTTCACAACATGTCTACTAAGGAAGTGTTTTGCATAACTGCACATGTACAACCTATATTGAGTTGCTTGCCTTTTCAATGAGGGTGGGTGGGGAGGGAGGAAGGGAGAAAATTTGGAACTCAAAGTTTTAAAAACACATGTTTTAAAAAAAATGTTTTCACATGCAACTGGGAAATAAGAAATAGAGGAAATGGCGTACAGAAGCCTATCCTGCTCTACAGGAAAATAGAAGGGGAAGGGGATAAGAGAAGGGAGGGGGGAGAGATAGAAGAGAAGGCAGACCAGGGGAAGGGGTATTCAGAATGTATGCCATCTTGGGGTGGAGGAGGGGTGAGAAATTTGGAACTCAAAAACTTGTGGAAGTGAATATTGAAAATTAAAAATAAATAAATTTATTTTGGAAAAAAAATTTTAAAAAGAAAAAAGACAAAAAAAAAAAAGAAAGTGAAGGCATGGCTCTCTGCAATTTCCAAACTGGCAAAAAGACCGAGCCAAAGCTTCCAGCAGACAAGGAGGGGATTAACTTGAGTCATAAGCACACTCCTTGGGAGTGGACTAAAGACTGGCATTCTGCACACCAGCAGCTTCTTGTAGAAACCCTGGAAGAGCTGAGATTAAACTTTGCAGCAATAGAAACTCGGGTACCCAGTAGGAAGAAAAGAAAAAAACTCTTCCTCAGTCTCAGTTTCTTTGACACTGACCTTTAGTCCACAGGAACTCGTGAACATTCTGTAAGTCTCCTGTTCCTCTGCTCTGGCTAATTGGCCACCAAGCTCTGCTCCCCTCCCCCCCCCCAGTGGGGAATCTGAGTCCTGACAGAGGCTTGGAGAGGAGGTGCAAAAGGAGAGATGACAGGCTTCCTCCAGTGGCGACACAGGCAGGCTGCCCCCCTAGTCATGGAGGAGGGGGAGGACAGAAAACTCAGCAAGGGTATGGAAATGCTGGGGAAAGCAGTCCTCCAGGCTGGAGACAATGGGATTCTGTGTACCAGCAACTAGCTAATTATTTCTCGCTGCATATCAGCAAAGGCTGACCTGATTAAAATCATAAATCAGCTCTGTGTTTCTGTTTGTCTGCTGGGAAGAGTGTGGGGTTGGGTGTTAATTAAGATCCACTCTGTAATCCAAAGTCCGGGCTTCTGTCAAGTTGTGGTCCCTTTACTTTCCTTGGCTCTAAGGCCCCTGCATCCCATATTTTGTGCCAGAGTTATCTTGGCTGAATCAATGTATTCAAAAACTAGACATGGACCCTCTGCCCTCTGCAGTGTCTTTCTGAATCTTTCTCATCATGGCCAGGATATGGCATGGGGCCATAGAGTTATGTTGGCTTCCAAAGAGAGACGATCTGAAGAATGGGTTCAGAATGCCAAAAAAGGAGGCCTCGTGCTCTGTTCCTTCCACTTTCCCTCCTTATCTCCTTCCTGTGCCCTCTCTGGGATGTTGCCCAGTACTGGCTAAGGAATTAGTATTAACAAATCCAGGACACTCCATCAACACCAGATTAGTGGGTAGGCCGGTATCCTCACAATTTATTTGGACTATCTGCAAAAATTCCCAGGATCCACATGCCAATTTCCATTGAGATGAAAATCCCTCTGTTTCTTTGCTAGAATCAGAGTTCACAGAATATAGAATGCATAAGCCAGAAGGGGCCTTGGGACTTCAGAAAACAGTGTTAGAGCTGGAAGGGACCTTAGAACACAGAATGTCTGTGATGAGAGGAAGCTTGGCACAGAAGAAAGGCAGAGCTGGAAGAAACCTTAGAACACAGAATGCTCCAAATGCTCTGTGATTCATTTCCTTTTTATGTTATAAATAAAAGGCTCTAGACACAGCATAGTTCAGCACAGGAGCAGTGGAAGGGGAGTCAAGAGACCTGAGCTGGGAGTCCAACTTGACCAGTAACTGACTTAGTGACCTTGTATAAATCTTGTCACTTTGGAAAGTAAGCCACTTCACTTTTTTGAAGCTAAATGTCATCATTCATAGAATAAAAACATTGAACTTGATGGTTTCTGATACTCCTTTCAGCTTTAACATTCTGCATTTCTACACATTTTTGGAGGCCTACTAGACATGAGTTGCACTGATTGACTTGTTACTAATAAATATTTGGGGTCGATGAGGAGGAGGCGCTAAAGACCCACCCAGCTTTGATATTCTGTAATTATAAGCATTATTGATGTCTACTAGGGATTAATTCATCTGAATGACCTATTATAAGGAAAGGAGGAAAGGGTCTGGGAGGATGGGTCAAATGAGAGACCAAGAATGGGTAAGTTTCTGTGGGGCATGTGAAGGGAAGGAGGTTGAGGTCAGGAGATAACATCTGAGTCCTCCTATAAGCCTGAATGGAAAGTATCAATAGAGGTAACTGTGGAAAGGTATAGCTTTTGTGGATAAGGACCATCATAGATCAATAAATGCTGGGTGGAAATTAGGCTACCAACATACTAGATAATTGCAAAATCATTAAACAAAAATATCTACTAGGGAGTTGATACCCAATCTGGGTAACAAGATGGTGAGAACGCCCACCAGCCTTTGATGAATTCGAGCCACCAAACTGAACAACATCCTTGGATACTGAAGGAGCTGGTGGATATAATTACTGAGCCACTGCCAAGGATCTTTGAAAGATCATAGAGAAGAAGATTGGAGAAGGGTAACTGTTGTCCTGAATTTCAAAAAAGGGAAAAGATAGAGACTACCAACTCTAGACCTGTGGGTCTGCCTTCAATTCCTGGCAAAATTCTAAGAGCTATCTATAAAGGAATGGTCTCTGAGTATATAGATATAAATATGGTAATTACAAAGAACCTAAGCATATCTTCAGCAAGAAAAAGTCATAGCAGAGTAAGTTTATTTCCTCTTTTTGACAAGATAAGTAGACTGGTAGATGGGGAAATGTTATAGGTAAAATCAACCAGATTTAAATATTTGACAATTTCTCTCAGGATGTCTGCATAAAAGATGCAATGAAGAAAGTGAGATAATATCATAACTCAGTGGATTCAGAACTGGGTGAATAATTATACCCACAGATTGATCCAAGTTGATATCACCTTGGAAGGAGGTCTCCATGGAGTGCCCTGGGGATCAGTGCCTGAGCCGTCAGTTAACATTTTTTTTACTCCCAATACATAGATAAAGGCATAGATGAAGTACTCATCACATTGAAAATGACCCAAAGTTAGGAGGGATAGCTAACACACTGTATGACAGAGTAAGGTTCCAAAAAGATCTTAGTATGCTAGAATGTTAGGCCAACACTGATAAGATGAATGTTAACAGGCATAAATGTTGAACCCAGATCTTACATTTAGGTTCAAAACATTAACTTCACAAGTACAAAATGAAGGAAGCAGTGGTGAGATAACACTTTAACTAAAAAAAGATTAGTATTCATGTGGTTCCTGTGGACTACAACCCCAGAAGTTTGTAATGTGATAAACAAAGTGTGATATGATCATCAAAAAAAGCTAATTTTATTTTAGAGAGGCATAGTGTCCAGGAATAGTTTAATTGGATTCTGACCTGGTAAGACCACACATGCAGTGTTGTATTAATTTCCTGGTACCATATTTTAAGAAAGCTATTGATAAGCCAGACAGTATACAAGGGAGGGCAACCGCTAGACTGAGGGTGTTGAGAGGTTATGTGAGAATCATTTAAAAGAACTGGAAACATTTAACTTAAAGAAGAAAGGAGCTGGTGGAGATAGAAGGGTGAGGATTTTGGCTTTATTCACAGATTTGAAGGGTTGTTATACAGAAAAAGAAGTAACCTTGTTCTGTTTGGACCCAAAGGGCAGAAGTTTTAAATATATGATTTTAATAATACTAAGGAAAGTCACTTCTTTGCTTATGCTTTTTGTATTTTTTAACTTGAGTCCTGAATTTTTGTCAGTGGCTTTTTTTATCTGTTGAAATAATAATGGTGTTGTTATTTTTGTTGTTAATATGATTAATTATATTAGTAATTTTCCTAATATCAAACCATCTTTGAATCCCTGGCATGAATCTAATTTGGTCACAGTAAATAATTTCTAGATATATTTCTACAGACTCTTAATAAGGATGTTTTTAAATGTTTGAATCAATGTTCATTAGTGAGATTGCTTTATAGGTTTCTTTCTCTACTCTGTCTTTTCCTTGTTTGATTATCAGGGCCGTATGAGTCTCATAAGAAGAGCCACGTAAAATATTTTCTGGCTCTATTTTAAGAAGAATTTTCATTACAGAAATTAATTAATGTTTAAATAGAATTCTCTTATAAAACAAAGGGGGTGTAGGAATGAAGGGACAGTAACGCTTCTGCACCTCAAATGACATATAAAATAGTCATCACCCTCATGTTTTTGGTAGCTAAGTGGTACGGTGGATAGAGTGCTAGACACGGAGTCAGAAAGAGCTGAGTTCAAATTCAGCCTTAGACACTCACCAGTTGGGTGACCCAGGGTGTCACTTAACTTTTGTCTGTGTCAGTATGCTCATCTGTAAAACATGGTTAATAATAGCACCTATTTCATTGGGCTGTTACAAGGATCAAACGAGATAATATTTATAAAGCACCTTGCAAACATTAAAGTGCTATATAAATGCTAGTTATTATTATTACTACTAGTTTTGAAAAGTAGAAATTAATGGACTAGATTAAATGAGGAAGAACTAGAAACATCTGACCTCAACAGTTCAGTGTTTGCTAAACCCGAGAACATGAATTACTTAGTGAAAATTTTTCTATTTGACAAAAACTGCTAGAAAAATTAAAATGCAGTTTGGTAGAAACAAGATTTAGGAAAACATTTTATACCATTTAATAATCTCAAAATAGATGCGTGACCTAAATATTAAAGGTCATGACATAACAAAATTAGAAAAGAATCAGATCTTACTCCTTTCACAGCAGGGAGAGAAATTTTAAACATGGGGATGTGGGAAGACAAGCACTTTTTTTTTCCTCTCTTTTTAAAAATCCCTTGTTACAAGGGATAGATCTCTAAAAGAGGGAGGGACAGATATACTGCTAAATGTAAATGACAAAAATTAGATATCAGTAGAAATTGAAAAATGTTTATAGCAGCATTTTTATGGTAGCAAACAACTGGAAAGAAAGCAGATACCAGTCAATTAAGGAATGGCTAAAAATTGTAGTTTATGAATGCAGATATTACTATATCATAAGAAATAATATATATGAAGAATTCAGAGCAATATGGGAATACAGATTGTTGCAAAGTGAAGTGAGCAAAACTTGGAAAATAATATGTACAGTGACTACAGTATTAACAGAAAGAGCAATAATGACAAAATAAAGTGAAAGCAATACAAAGACCAAGCTTGACCTCTTAATTGGAGAGGTTGGAGATGATGGATATGTAACACTGCATATACTATTAACTTTTAGACTAAGTTATATGTTAGTTTTGCTCTCTGTTTCTGTCTCTGTCTCTTCTCTCTCTCTCTCTCTCTCTCTCTCTCTCTCTCTCTCTCTCTCTCTCTCTCTCTCTCTCTCTCTCTCTCTCTCTTTTTCCCTCTCTCCTTCTGCCCCTCTCCCCTCTCCTTTCTTTATAAGGAAATGATAGAAGAGTCATCAGATTTATTCCAAAGTAAAGATGATGTAAAACTTTCTTTAAATATACATTTTATTTCATTAAATAATTTTAAATTACACGTAAAAATTTTTTAACAATTTTTTTTTTAATTTTGAGTTCCAAATTCTCTTTGTCCCTCTTGCCTCTCCCCTTCTTGGGAAGGCAATTTGATTTTAATTGTACATGTGAACTCATGCAAAACATAATTCCATATTAACCAGTTACCAAAAGAAAAGACAGACAAAAACAAATCAAGAAAAATAAAGAAATTTATAAAAGTATGCTTCAATCTGCATTCCGAGTTCATCAGTTCTATCTGAAGGTGGATAGCATTTTGCATCATGGGCCCTTTAGAATAGTCTTTGATCATTGTCTTAATCAGATTATCTAAGTCCTTCACAGTTGATCATCCTTACAAGATCGCCATTACTATCTACAATGTTCAGCTCATTTCACTTTGCATCAGTTCATATAACTCTTCCTAGGATTTTCTGAAACCTTCCTGCTCATCATTTCTTATAGCATAATAGTATTCTATCACAATCATATGCCACAACCTGTTTAGCCATTCCCCAATTGATGTGTATCCTCTCGATTTCCAATTCTTTGCCACCACAAAAAGAGCTGCTATAAACATTTTTTGTACATGTAGGTCTTTTTCCCTTTTTTTTTTTTAATCTCTTTGGGATACAGACCTAGTAGTGGTATTGTTGGATCAAATAGTATGCAAAGTTCTATAGCCCTTTGGGCCTAGTTACATATTGTTCTCCAGAATGGTTGGACTAGTTCACAACTATTGTACTAGTGTTCCTATTTTTCCACATCCCCTCCAGTATTTGTCATTTTCCTTTTCTATCATATTAGCCAATCTGATAGGTATGAGATGTTACTTAGAGTTATTTTAATTTACATTTGTCTAAACAGTAGTGATTTAAAGCATTTTTTCATGAGTATTGAAAATTGATTTCGTCTGAAAACTGCCTGTTTGTATTCTTTGATCATTTATCAACTGGGGAAATACTCTTATTTTTCTGAATTGGGCTCATTTCCCTATATATTTGAGAAATGAGGCCTCAGAGAAATTACTGCAAAATTTTTTTGTTTCCTGTTTTTCTTCTAATTATGATTGCATTGGATTTGTTTCTGTTAAAGCTTTTTAATTCCAAATAACTAAAATTATCTATTTTACTTCCCATGATCCTCTCTATCTCTTTTTTGGTCATAAACTTTTTCCTTATCCATGAATCTGACAGGTCTATTTCTCCATGTTCTCCTAATTTACTTATGCCTCTTTTTGACGTTATTTAATATACAGTGTGACAAATTGGTCTATACCTAGTTTCTGCCAAACAGCTTTCCAATTTTCCCAGCAATTTTTGTCCAATGATGAGTTCGTATCCCCAAAGCCTGGATATTTGGGTTTCTCAAATACTAGCTAACAGTGGTCATTTATCACTGTGTATTGTGTACCTAATCTATTCCACTTGTTTACTATTCTATTTCTTAGCCAGTACCAGATTGTTTTGATGATTACTACTTTGTAATATAGTTTGAAATCTGGAATAGCTAGGCATCTTTCCCTTACATTTTTTCTTATTAATTTCCTTGATATTCTTAACCTTTTGTTCTTCCAGATGTATTTCCTTCTAGCTCTAAAAAAATAATTGGTGTGGCACTGAAAAAGTAAATTAACTTAAGTAGAATTGTCATTTGTGTTATATTGGCTTGACCTACCCATGAGCAATTAGTATTTTCCCAATTGTTTAGATCTATCTTTATTTGTGTGAAAAGTATGTTGTAATTGTGTTCATATAATCCCTGGGTTTGTCTTGGCACAAAAAATCCCAAGTATTTTGTATTGTCTGTAGTTATTTTAAATGGAATTTCTCTTCTTGCAGGGTTTTGTTAGTAGTACATAGAAATGCTGATGATTTATGTGGGTTTATTTTATATCCTGCAACTTTGCTAAAATTCTTAGTCATTTCAACTATTTTTAAGTTGATTCTCTAGGGTTCTCTAAGTATACCATTATATCCTCTGCAAAACAGTGATAGTTTTGTTTCCTCATTGCTTATTTTTATTCCTCCAGTTTATTTTTCTTGTCTTTCCCATAGCTAGCATTTCTAGTACAGCATTGAATAATTGTAGTGATGATGGACATCCTTGCTTCAAGGATCTAACTGATCTAATTGAGAAGGCTTCAAGTTTATTCCCATTATAGATAATGCTTGCTTTTATTTTTACTACTTATCACTTTAAGAAAGGCTGCATTTATTCCTATACTTTCCAGTATTTTTAGTAAGAATGAGTGTTGCATTTTGTCAGAGGCTTTTTCTGCATCTATTGACATAATCATATGATTTTGTTGTCTTTATTATTGATACAGTCAATTACGCTGATAGTTTTCCTAATATTGAACCAGTCCTACATTCCAGGAACAAATTTTACTGGGTCATAATGTATGATCTTTGGGATATATTGCTCTAATATTTTGGCTAACATTTTATTTTAAATGTTTGCCTCAGTATTCATTAAGGAAATTGGTTTTTAGTTTTTATACCCACCCCCTCTATGTATACCCCTTTTAAATAGTGTAATAATAATACAGTTCTCAAGAGTTACAAGTATCATCTTCCCTTGTAAGTATGTAAACAGTTTGCCCTTATTAATAACATGTTGCTGGGTTGTTGGGATTTTTGGATCTTTTTTTTTTATGTCTCTCTTGAGTCTTGCATTTGAAGATCAAATTTTCTGTTGAGCTCCAGTCTTTTTATCAGGAAGGTTTGGAAGTCCCCTATTTCACTGAATGTCCATCTCCTCCCCTGAAAGATCACGCTCATTTTCACTGGGTTGTGGATCCTTGGTTGTAATCCAAGCTCCTCTGCCTTACGGAATATCATATTCCATGCCCTACAATCTTTTAATGTAGAAGCTGCAAGATTATAATCTTGACTGTGGTTTCATGATATTTAAACTGTTTCTTTCTGGCTGTTTGCAGTATTTTCTCTTTGACTTGGCAATTTTTGAATTTGGCTGCTATATTCCTTGGCGTTTTCAATTTGGGATCTCTTTCAGGGGGTGATCAGTGGATTCTTTCTATGACTATTTACCCTCTGGTTCTAGGACTTCAAGGCAGTTTTCCTTTATGATTTCTTCTGGTTCCGCTGTTCCAGGGTTTTTTCCTGGGGCAATATTTTCTTTGCTTTCAGAGGTTAATAAGGCATGGTGAAAGTGATTTACTTCTTACTCTGCCATCTTGGCTCCTGGAAATGAAACTTTAAGAATTTGGAGGTATAATTTTCCCCAAAATATTGCTTTGTCTGCATTGCACAAATTTTTGAATGTTGTTTCACTATCTTTCTCTAATGAAATTATTTCTATGATTTTTTTTCTTTGATCCACTCATTCTTTATGATAAGATTTTTTAGTTTCCAATTAGTTTTTAGTCTGAGGTTCTGTGACACCTTATTGGATGTAATCTTTATTGTATTATGGTCTGAAGAGGGTGCATTTAATATTTCTTTTTTCTGCATTTGGTCTGTGATCTTTTTATGGCTTAATACATGGTCAATTTTTATGAAGGTACCATGTACAGCTGAGAAAAAGATATACTCATTTCTATTCCCATTCAATTTTCTCCACACTTCTAACCTAACTATTCTAAGAATCCGCTCATCTTCTTAACTTCTTTCTTATTTATTTTATGGCTAAATGTATCTAGTTCTAAGAGATGGAATTTGAGATCCCCCTATTATAGTTTTATTATTTCCTTCTGTAATTCATTTAATTTTTCCTTTATTTGGTTGCTATGCCTGTTGATGTGTGTATGTGTGTGTGTGTCTGTGTGTGTGTATGTGTGTGTAGATATAGATATATAGATATATGCATGTAAGTATATCGATAGGTATATATGTATGTGTGTGTATGTATGTATGTATGTATGTATGTACTGATATTACTTTATTGTCTACAGTGAAAAATGTATTTTTCCTGCTTACCCCTTTCAATTATGTCTACTTTTGCTTTTGCCTTGTCTGAAATCATGATTTGTACCCTTACCTTTTTTGCTTCAACTGAAGCATGATAGATTATGATCCATCCCCTTATTTTAATGTTATGTGTGTCTCTCTGTTTCAGGTATGTTTCTTCTAAACAATGTATTTCTGGATTCTAATACATTCTGCTATCTGCTTCCATTTCGTGGGTGAGTTCATCCCATTCACAGTTATGATTACTAGCTGTGCATCTCCCTCCATTGCTATTTTTTTCTGTTTACCATTCTCTCTTTCTCTTTCTAGCCTGTCTCTCCTCTAAAGCCTGTTTTGTTTCTGACCATGCCTTCCTTTATCTGCCCTCCCTTTTATCACTGCCTCTTTTTTCTTATCTTCTAACCCTCCTACTTCCATGTTGGGTAAAATAGAGTTCTATTACCAGTTGGCTATATACATATATACATATATATATGTATGTATATATATATATATATGTATATATATATGTATATATATATATGTATATATATATACATATATATACATATATATACGCATATATACATATATATACATATATACATACATATATATATGTATATATGTGTGTATATATATATGTATATATATATGTATATATATATACATATATATACATATATATATACACATATATACATATATATATATATATATATATACATATATACATACATATATATATAATATTGCCTCCAACTCTAACCCTAATCCTAAATGCCTCCAACTAGATCTATCGATAGATAGATAGATAGATAGATAGATAGATAGATAGATAGATAGATAGATAGATATCAGGCCTGTACAACCTGTAACCCACAGGCTACTTATGTCCCTTGACATAGCAAAGGATTTTTTTCCTCTACATTTTTCATGGGCCACCTGAAATCCTATGGTGTACTGCAAGCAGGCTTCAGGTTGTAAAGGCCAGATGTGTGTGTGTGTGTGTTCCTTTTTTGAAAAAAAATATAGTTTTAAGCAATGTTAAAGCATTGCCTCACCATTTTCACCTTCACATAAAAGCTCTTCCTTGCATGCCTCTTTTATGTGAGATAATTTTCCCCATTCTCCTTCTCCCTTCTTCCTCCTTGCAAGGTATCCCTCTTTCTCACTTATCCATTTTTTAAAATCAGCTCACTCCTGCAAACTTCTTTTATGTAGAATCATTCCAATTGTAGTTGATAAAGTTCTTAGAAGTTACAAGTCACATTTTCCTATAAAGATAAAAAGTTTAATCTCATTTAGTCCCTTATGATTTCTCTTTCATGTTTATCTTTTATGCTTCTTTTGAGTCTTATATTTGAAAGTCAAATTGTCTATCCAGCTCTGGTCTTTTCATCAGTAATGCTTGTAAGTCATTATTTCATTAAACATTCATTTTTTCCCTTACAGGATTATATTCAGTTTTGCTGGGTAGTTTTTTTTTTTTTATAACCCTTTCTCCTTTGCCTCCTGGAATATCATATTTCAAGCCCTCCACCTTTAATTTGGTAGTTATTAAATATTGTATGATCCTGATCATGGCTCCATGGTATTTGAATGGCTTCTTTCTAGCTGCTTTAAGTATTTTCTATTTTGCCTAGGAGTTTTGCAATTTGGCTGTATTATGCTGGGGAATTTTAATTTTGGGTTCCCTTTGTGGAGATGATCAGTAGATTCTTTCAATTTCTATTTTAGCCTCTGGATTTAAGATACCAGGGCAACTTTGCTTTATAATTTCTTGAACTAATATGGCTAGTTTATTTCTCTGATTGTGGTTTTTAGGTAGTCTAATAATTCTTGAATTACCTCTCTTCAATCTATTTTCCAAGTCAGTTGTTTTTCCAGTGAGATATTTCACATTATCTTCTATTCTGTTTTCATTTATTTGACTCTTTTTTGTTGTTTCTTGGTGTCTCACAGAGTCATTAATTTTCACTTGCCCAATTCTAATTTTTAAGAAATTATTTTCTATTGGAACATTAATGCATTGTTAGTGGAGTTATGAACTGATCCAACCATTCTGGAGATCATATTGGAACTATGTCCAAAGGGCTATAAAATATGCATGCCCTTTGACTCAGAAATATCACTTCTAGATCTGTATCCAAAAGGGATCATAAAAATGAGAAAAGGACCTATCCGTACAAAAGTATTTATAGTGGCTCTTTTTGTGGTGGTCAAGAATTGGAAGTTGAGGGGATGCCCATGAATTGGGGAATGGCAAAACAGGTTGTGGTGTATGAATGTGGTGAAATATTTTTTTTTCATAAAAAATGATGAGCCGGCAAACTTCAGAAAAACCTGGAAAGGTTTACATAAACTGATGCTGAATGAAGTAAGCAGAACCAGGAGAACATTGTACATAGTAACAACAATATTGTATGGTGAATACTTTGATAAACTTACCTCCTCTCAGTAATGCAAGGATATAAGACGTCTCCAAAAGGCTCATGATGGAAAATGCTATCCACTTCCAGAAAAAGAATTATGGAGTCTGAATGCAGATCAAAGCATTCTATTTGTTCTCTCTCTCTTTTTTTATTCTTGTTTCTTCTTTCTTTGGGTTTCTCCAATTGGTTCTAATTCTTTTTTACAATATGATTAATATGAAAATATGTTTAATATGAATATATATGTATAACTTACATCAGACTGCATGCTATCGTGTGGGGGGAGAAAATTTAGAACCCAAAATCTTATGGAAGTGAATACTGAATACTAAAAATAATTTTAACTAATTAATTAATTAATACATTTTTAAAATATTTTCTTCATTGAGCTCCTGTATTTATTTTTCCACTTGGTGAAAGGTACTTTTTTATTGTTTTTATTTTTTAATTAATTTATTTTGATTTATCAAACATCATTTCCATAAGTTTTTGAGTTTTAAATTTTTCTCTCACTCCCTCCTCACCTTCCTTCCCAAGACGGTATGCAATCTGGTACAGGCTATACATATACATTCCTATTAAAAAAATATTTCCACATTAGTAATGTTGTAAGTAAGAATTAGAACCAATAGGAGGAACAAACAAAAGGAGGAAACAAAACACAACAGAAGAAAAAAATAGCAAATAGTATGCTTCCATCTGCATTCAAACTCCATAGTTCTTTCTTTTTTTAATTTTTTAAAAATTTTATTAATTTATTTTGATTTATCAACAATCACTTCCATATGCTTTTGAGTTGAAAATTGTTCTCACCCTTCTTCCCCCCCCCCATCCTCCCCAAGATGGCGCACAATCTGATTTAGGCTTTACATTTACATTCTTATTAAACATATTTTCACATTAGTGAAGCTGCAAGTAAAAATTAAAACCAATAGGAGGAACCATCAGAAAGATGAAACAAAACTCAACAGAAGATAAAAATAAGGGATAGTGATTCGACTTCCATAGTTCTTTCTTTGGATGTGGACAGCATTTTCCATCCCAAGGCCTCTGGAGATGTCTTAGATCCTTGTAATGCTGAGGAGGGTTCAGTTTAACAATATTAGTTATCACACAACATGGCTGTTACTGTGTATAACGTTCCCTTGGTTCTGCTCACTTCACTCAGCATCAGTCCATACAAGTCTTTCCAGGTTTTTCTGAAGTCTGCCTGGCAGTTCATCATTTCTTATAGCACAATAATATTGCATTGTATTCATATACCACAACTTGTTCAGCCATTCCCCAATTGATGGGTATCCCCTTAATTTCAATTTCCAATTCTTTGCCACCATGAAAAGAGCTGCTATAAATATTTTTGTACATGTGGGTCCTTTTCCCATTTGTAGTGCTATTGCTGAGTCAAAGACTATGCACATTTTTATAGTCCTTTGGGCATAGTTCCAAATTGCTCTCCAAAATAGTTGGATCATTTTACAACTCCACCAACAATGCATTAGTGTTCTAATTTTCCCACATCTTCTCCAATATTTATCATTTTCCTGTTTTGTCACATTGGCCAATCTGATAGGGGTGATGTGGTACCTTAGAGTTGTTTTGATTTGCATTTCTCTAATCAATAGTGATTTAGAGCATCTTTTTATATGACTATAGATGGCTTTAATTTCTTCATCTGAGAACTGCCTGTTTATATCCTTTGACCATTTATCAATTGGGGAATGACTTGTATTCTTATAAATTTGACTTAATTCTCTACATATTTTAGAGATGAGGACCTTATCAGAGAGACTGGTTGTAAAAATTCTTTCCCAATTTTCTACTTTGCTTCTAATCTTGGTTTCATTGGCTTTGTGCAAAAACTTTTCAATTTAATTTAATCAAAGCTATCCATTTTGCATTTTGTAATGTTCTCTATTTCCTGTTTGGTCATGAATTCTTCTGTTCTCCATAGATCTGATAGGTAAACTATTCCTTGCTCTCCCAGTTTGCTTACAGTATCAGCCTTTATATCTAAATCATGGACCCATGTTGACTTCATTTTGGTATATGGTGTGATTTTTTGATCTATGCCTAGTTTCTGTCACACTCTTTTCCAGTTTTCCCAGCAGTTTTTGTCAAAGAGTGAGTTCTTATACCAGCAGCTGGGGTTTTTGGGTTTTTCAAATAATAGATTACTATAGTCATTGCAATTCTACTTTCTAAGGAGCAATTTTCATCAGTGAATTTTTGTTCTTCTTTTTCCATTTGGCCAATTCTGTTTTTTATGTTATTATTTTCTTTAGTAATTTTGTGCCTCTTTTATCAAGCTGTCAATTGAATTTTCATAATTTTCTTCCTTCATTCTCATTTCGTTACCTATTTTTCCTCTACTACTTTTATTTTATTTTAAAAATAATTTTAGCTTCTCCAGTGATTCTTATTGAGCTTTTCTCCAATTCACCTTTTAAGGCTTTGTCTGTAACTGTTTTGACTCCATTGACTTCTTCTGAGTTTGTGACCCAATCTTCCCCTGTTACAATAGTAGCTTTTGATAATCTGGAGTTCTTTTACTGTTGTTTGTTTATTTAGTTTAAACTTTATGTTAAAGTTGGGTTCTGTTCCTGACATAGGTGGGGGGGTGGAACTGTCTCAAGTTTCGGTCTTTTTTCACACTGCTGTTTTCACAGATGGTTCTGGGGGGTTGAAAGGTTTTGGTGCTTCCAAAGTGGTATGATCTGGGGAGAGCTATGGTTCCTGCTCTCCTTTTCTGCACTCTGGTCCTTTCCCAGGAGGTGTCCTTGTTTCCTTGAGATTACAATCAATACTGCTCCTTGGGGACTCTTTTCCCTTTGACCAAAAATAACACTGCCCTCAAGACTCCTGCTCGCTCTTGACTGAAAGTGATCCTCTCTGCCCTTGAACTATGACCCAGAAGTGGATATAAGCAGTGGAGTTGCCACATAGCATCTGGTCCTGCATGTAGTGCTAATACATGGGTCCCACGTAATCTTTGACCAATTGTCCAGTGCTCTTACCATCACTGGCTTCAGAGGTCTCAAAAATGGTGCTGCTTCTGTTGCCACCACCTAGTCACACTACTGATGTTTCATCAATGTGGACTGTAGCCTAGCCTCCACCTCTTGGTTAAAGATCTCTCTTTCTGACCTCTAAGTTACCTTGGGCTGGAAGAATGTCTAACTCTGACCTTTTGTTGGTTCTGCCACTCCAGAATTTGATTTGAGGTATTATTTTAAAGTTGTTTGGAGGGGAATGTTGGGAGAGCTTAGCTGAGTGCTTTCTTTCTTCTACCATCTTGGCTCCATCCCTGGGGCTAATGTAATTTTAAAATAATTTTTGAAAGAGAAATCTATTTTATAAAACTAATCCCTTTGACACAAGAATTTCCCTCTCCTCCTTTAGCAACTCATTTAGAGCTTGCTCAATTTCTTTTTCTCTGATTGGATTAAGATTTCTGTTTGTTTTGTTAGTTTGGATATTTTATACCTTCATAGACAGCCATTGATTTTCTCTCAATTTTCATTTTTCTGATGTATAATGCCATATAGTAATTTCTGTTCATTCATTTTTACTATAAATTTACCTTATTCATTTTTATTTGGTAATTTGACTTTCCCTTTCTTTCTTGATAAAATCAGTAAATGATTTGTCAATTTTGTTTCTCTCTTTTTAAAAGTGCTTTTATTGTTTACCAGTTAGTCATTTTTTTCAGCTTTTCTGTTTTGCCTAAAAATTTTTAAGATTTCTTTTTCTGTACTTGAGCTAACTTGGTTATTTTTCTAGTGTTTTTCACTGCATGCAGTTAATTAAGCCTCTCTTTTTCATATAACTTTACACTTTACACTTTAGCTAAGTCCCACAAGTTTAGTGTTTAACTACTATCTAATGCTACTTATCATTATCTTTAATCATTTGTCTTTTGAAGAATGGAATGGAACGAAATGGAATTGGATGGGATGAAATGGAAGTTATAAATGTTCTTAGAGATCATCTGGTCTAACTCTCTCAACTTAGAGATGAGGAAACTGATGCCAAACAAGCAAGGCTGCATGCTAAATTACTGGAACATTGAGGACTAGACCACATTTGCTACCTCAGCACAAACTCCCATTGTAACAGGAATAGCCTATCACTTGATGTCCAAGTCTAACTCTCTAAATTAGTAATGTATACCATTATGCTATACCAAAAAAAAAAAAAACATACCAAATGTGACTTTCAGCTAGTGTGGTTAGAAAAGTAAAAGTGGATAGTTATATGTATTGATGCTGCCATTAGGGAATTTTCTTAACCCTACCGATTCTAGATTACGGTTCTTCAACCTGACTGGCTCTACTGTCCTGCCTATTTGACACCCAATAGTCCAAATAGTCATTGATGACTTTGCATTTAAGACATATGTATATATGTGTGTGTGTGTGTGTGTATGTGTATTTATATGACATCTATATGTGTCTTAAATTATATATGTGTGTGTGTCTGTGTATGCATATGTATAAACATCATCATCATGGATGGACATTGATTGAGCATCCCTTAGGTACAGTACATGACATTCAGAACCAGTAAAGAACATATCCACATCATCACAGAATCACAGAATGTTGGACCTAGAGGGGACTCAGAGACTATCTAGTGCAAACCCCTCATTTTATCAAGGAGGAAACTGAGACACAAAGCGGGAAAGTGACTGACCTAAGGTTACAACGATAATTAGGAGGACAGTCAGCATTTGAATGAACCCAGGTCTCCTGCCAGTATGTAATTAGTGCTCCTTCCACCAGAATAGAAATATAATCACTGCACTCAGTTGACCTACTTGAACAAAGACTAGGTCTTCTATATTTGTGTGTATTTGCCTGTCTTGACACAGCACCGTGCACACTTCAGATATTTATTAGATTCTGAAGATAACAATAACAACATCAACAGTATACAAATTTTAATAAGTATAGAATGTTCTTTTCTCAAGGCAAGTGTGTAATGTTTGTAAGACTTCATATCATTCTTTAAAAGGAAAAAGACCTATGTAGAGAACTCCTAGTGAGGAACTTCTACCAATGCAAATTAGGACTTACCTTAGAAATAATAGTCAAATAGTTATATAATGCCTCCTCTAAGCGACTTCCCCAACTCACAAACTCACAGGTTAGATCCTCTAACCTTCTTATGACTTACTGCTTACTGCTCTGAGATTCTAGAGGTTGCCACATAGAATTATATTCATACTATCACTCATGAGCTCTAATTGGCATTTTTCTTACTGATGATCAACTAAATGGTTCAATTAGCTTTTGGAAAATGTGTTTACTAAGATGTTATATTAAGAATATTTAATATAAATCATTCTTCACATAAAACCAGGAGTCTACTCTTCCATATATTCATACAGCATCCACAGGAAGAGTGAGGTTAAGATTAGAGTACAATGGTAGTGAGGAATGTGAAGAAAACGTGTGTAGCAAAGGAATAATTCACAACTGCTAGAATTGGAAATCTGACCTGATCTCTCTTCATGGAGTTTTCATGAAGTTCTCTACGATGATGATGATGATGATGATGAGAATGATGATGATGAGGATGATGAGAATGATGGTGATGAGAATGATGAAGATAACAGTAATAAAGCATTTACTTAGCACCTTTAGTTTTGTGTAACATTTAACATAGGTTATCTCATTTGATTCTCACAATAACTGTGGAGGATGATACTGTTATCTGAATTTTGAAGATGAGGAAACTGAGGCTGAGAGTTTGTTACTTTCCCAGAGTCACATAGCTAATAACTGAGACAATATTTGAAGACAGGTGTTCCTAACTCCAATTCCAACAATCTATCCACTGTGCCAGCTAGTTACCTTAAGTTCAACTCTCTGCTGGGCTCCAATGGTCTGTGACTTTCAAAAGTCCACAGCAGGTGCTTCTGTTAGCCACAGGGGATCACTCTCCCTAAAGCTGCCTTTTATGACATCTCTTAGTACTAGAAGTCTTTTCTTCCTTCATAGGGTTCTCATGTAGTTCTCCTTGGGTAACTATTTCACCATATCCTTTTGTCCTTGGTGTGTCTCCTTTACGGAGTCATTGTCTCTTATTGGTTCAATATCTCTGATCCCTAAATGGATGTACGGTGTGTATATTGTAATGTGTACCTTAAGAAGAGAGAGACAGAGACAGAGACTTTCCAGAAGAAGGGATTACATGAAGATCATTTACTTCAGTATTTCAAGGGTACATGCATTCAGTAGTATTGTTACTCAATCCGCCAACACAGGTTCAAATCTATATCAATATCTTAGGAAATGACCCTTCATGCCTCAATGTGGTTCAAATAATCTAATGTCTGGTGTCCCTCTTCTGGTGATGAGTTTCTTTCTCCCTTGCTCCAATGACACTTTCACCTTCAAACAGAAGCATCTGTAGCGAGCATACATCTCCCTGTCATATGTTTCTCCTGATATTGATGATCAGAAGATTTTCAAACAACGTTATCTTGGCTATTAAATCTTTCAAGAAAATGAATAAACATTTAACATATGTATAGGAGACAACATAACAGCATTTTGCTCTACTAAATCAAATGTTTTTTAAAGGTTAACAAAAAAAATAAGTATAGTAGAATCATGTATTCTCTACATCCATCCTGTCCCCTGCAGTAGAACATAAGCTCTTTGAGGGCAAAGACTTTCATTTTTTTGCCTTTTCATCCCCAGGATGAATACAGTTCCCAGCACATAGTAAGCACCTAATAAAGGTTTATTGAATATTTTAGTCTATTCTGTTATAGCCTTGGGGAAAGCCTGCCTATTCCTTCTAAAGGTTAGCAATTTGGATTTGAAATCTTTCTAGTTGGAAGGACTTATTAGGCATATTCACTGGTAACCATTGACACCCATGGTCTCCTTCATGCCAATATGAGGTGACCAAGCAAGTTTTTCATGGAAAGAATAAGGATCATTCCCTAAATCTCTTCCCTGTGCCTTTGACTGTGAAATCTGATTGTAAAGATCATTCTCTGTTACTATTTTCCTCTAGGAAAGTAGAAGAAATTCATTCAGCAATGCAATCTAAAAATAACTCCATTAAGGGTGAATAGCTTCCATGGTTACCAAAAAGACCCCATTGATGCTTTGCTCTGACAGGCAACCAGCATTGTGGGGATCATTGGATTGGAAAGCAACACCCAACCTTTGACACAAACACAAGGAATAAGACATAGCACCCTACAACAGTCCTTCCTTTCCTTCTATTTTTCAGAGCAGATTCTTAGTAATTCCACCTCAGCACTGACTTTAAAAAAGCATATCCTTTAGAGAAAAAAGAAGGATATAGAAACTTGTTCATTGCACAATGCCAGCTGAGGCAATGAGATGCCTGCTTTACAATGGTCTGATATAGCTCTCCTTTTGAATTTCAGAGGCATATTTCTTCCCTAATGAAATATCTCAAGATCTTTTCTGACATTGTAGAGTAATGTTAATATCCCACTATTAGGAATGGGTTTAGAGGCAAAATGATAGAATAGGAAAAGCTCTGGATTTGTAGCTCAAGGACCTAGATTCTTCTGCTTACCACCTGTATAATATTGAGAAAATTACTTACCCTTTCTGGGCTCTGGTTTCTTTATTTGTAAAGTAAGGGAGTTGGAAGATATTCTCTCTAGAATCCCTTTCACTTCTAAATCCTGGAATCCCATATTGCTTGGTTGGTTTGTTTGTTTTTAATGTAAATATGAGAGGCTGTTCACAGTCTTCAACTTAAAATCATTGATGTTAGATCCAGAAGGAATCTTGCTGTAAAAAACAACATGTTAGAAGTGGAAGGGACATTAATCTACAGAACAAAGAATGTCATATTTAAGAGAAATTTAAAACAGGCCTGCACAACATATGGCCCATGGGCCAATTGCAGTACACCAGGGGATTTTGGATGGCTGTCACATGACCTGTGGCAACCAACCATCATAAGTCTGTCTCTAGTCTAACCTATCTGTGGCCCAAAGAAGTTTACAAGTTGTGCAAATCTGCCTTAAAACCTAGAAGCTAGAGTGTTAGATTTGAGAGGGGCTGGAGAATATAGAATGTTAGAGTTGGAAGAGACCTTACAGATAATTTACAGTAATTCAATTCCCTGATTTTATAAATGAGGAAATTAAGATATAAAGAAGTTTCAAAAATGATTTGCTCAAATTCACATGGCTAGTTAGTCAAAAGCCTAAATCCTAGGTTCCTTAGATACAAAGACTGATTAAAGAGACTTGTAGGATAAAACTAGTAGTTCTAGAAACTAGACAGCTCCAGATGAGAAAATAGCTGTTGGTGGTGGGTGTGAGGACACTGGAGAGCAGATAGGTTACGAGAACCACGTAAAGAAGTCCTTTGAGTGAGCTGAACCCTTCACATATGATGATTTCAAGTTGAGCAATGAATCTCATCACTTTTAGTTAGATACATGTAGACTGCTATTCAATACAGGTGAAACAGTGCTCCTTTACAGTCACAGAAACAATTCTTATCCATTAGGGAGGAGATAATCTTTTATACTGATGAGATCTGTGGCTCAGCCTCCTCCCTCCCATACCCCACTCTGGAATTCCGTATACCTGTGCTCATTTGAGGAGGATTACTCCCCCAGCTATGTTTGTTTTTTGTTTTTTGTTTTTTGTTTTACCTTGTTATGCTCCTGCCCAGACTTAACTCTGTGACATATCAGAATATAGTTCCTGTCTAGGTCTCCACAAATATGGATAGAAGGGTCCCCCAGATCCAATAAAAAAAATCAAGATATGAATACATTTATTGAGTTCTGGACAGCCTTTATTGTACTCTTAAAAATGAAGAAAATTCAAAGGACTCATAGGAATCCATAAAGAAATGCAGAAAACGCAGAAGCTACACTAATAGCCTGTTAACAATCAATACAACTCTCTTCTCTGATGGGCCACTTTAGCTCAGGGCCCCAAAATTGTCTCAGACTCACTGCACCACCCTGTTATTTGGCTGTCCTTTGGAAGTGAAACACGTTTGAGACCACTAGACAGTTAGCCCTGCCCTTCCCATCAGATGCATGGTGTGTCAAATATCTCAGTGTAATGGTGGAATGCAATATGCAAGACCATTGATCCTCTGTAACATGGCTTTAATTCTTTGCTGCTAGTCTTCATAATGCTTGGAGTTGCATTTTAAAAATCTCCCTCATTCCCCAGAAAGTGTGCTGCTCAAGAAATTCCCCCTCTCTTGGTATATCATTTTAAAGGTTGCAACATACTTCCTTCATAATAAGTATCAATAGGTAATGGATTTTCAGTAAGGACTTTGAGTGGCCCAAACCACAAGCATGTTTAATGGGGAGGTTTTAGGTCTTGTGGTTGGCTTACAGAAGAGATCCGTGAGGGTAGAGCACTTTTGATATCCTCTTTACCCTTAAGTGTTTTCACATTCTATTTAACTAGGAAAACAGCCTTGATCAGATGATACTGCTTAGGAACCATTTCATGAGAGTTTGCAAATAGTTCAAATGAATGATTTGTCATGAGTCACAAAACAAAAATCTGAGTAAAAGAAGGGCTCAGACCTTCCCCCAGTGGACCATGCTGAGCACATTTGCCTGGGATTATCATTGTTTCTTACAGAATATAACTGCTCAAAGTCACGTCAGGATAAATGAAACCTATCAAATGTCAGAAATTATTAGGAAGTGTGTGGTATAATAGAAAGACCAGCAGAACTCAGAATACTTGGTTCTTGTTCACTTAGATTGCATCCTTTTTCTTATTCTTTAGAATCATGGAATTATAGATCTAGAGCTAAAAGGGGCATTGGAGGGCATCGAGTCTAACCTTCTCATTTTCCATTTGAGGAAACTGAAACCCAAAGAGTCCAGCTGACTTACCCAAGGTTACACAGGTAGTAAACATAAGAAGTGGGATTTGCGCACAGGTCCTCTGACTTTTTCCAATATGCCAGCATCATAGTTCAAATTCACAAGACATCTGACAGCCTACAAAAGAACTTCCTTACAACAACCCTTTGAGGTGAGTAAAACAAATATAATTAACCTAATTTTACAGATTAAGAAACTGAAGATAAAAAGAAGCTAAGTGATTCACCTAAGGAAATGTGCCAGTCTTCTGACTCCAAATGCAGTTCTCTTTTACTGCATAATATTGTTCCTTCTCCACCACTAGTTAACTGAATGACTTTGGGCATGATATTTGTATATAAAAGTGTTCTTATTTGCAGAATGGAACAATAATAATGGTATTATCTCACAATTCTTTAGACTTATATAATTACAAATAACCTCCCAACATTCCCAACAGGAATGGTATTATTATCTGTGTTAAGATTGAGGAAACTAAGGCTCAGGGAGCTTAAGGAATTTGCCTGTAGTCTCAAAGCAAGTGGCAAAACTGTCTTTCTAATTCAGGCCCCCTCTTACAGAGTGTTGTGAGGAGCAAATGGGATGGCAAATATTGAAACACTTCAAAATTATAAAGTCCTATGTAAATGTAAATGTAAATGTATAATAGAAAACCCTCTTGGGTTGAAAGGACCTAGTTATAAATTCTAAATCTAATGTTTCCTGGCTATGTAGCTGTGGGCAAGTCTCTCCAAGCCTCTGTTTCCTCATTTGTAAAATGGGAATTATAATGTTTGTACCACTCACCTTACAGAGTTGTTGAGCAGAAACTGCCCATTCTAACTGGAAAGCACTGAAGCAACAAAAGCTGTTATTTTTGTATTTAAAAAAAAAGCAACAACAATGTTTCATATTTCTTTCCTGAAACTATGTACAGAGATCCAACATCTCTGCTCCCCCATTTCCTTCATCCCTTGGATAACTAATGTTCTACATTTACCACAGACTACTCCCTGCTGGCACTATTAACCAATATTGACTTTAAGCACCAGACTACGTCAGCAAATATTGCCCAAAGTATGCAGCTTTATCTCAGGGCTAGAGGAAGACAGGAAATCCCATGCCAACCCCATGTCTGCTTGCCAATAAACATGATAAAGATGAAATCTCCCAGAGCTGAGGGAGATGTTGCTCAGAGCACCTGCTGTTTAGATTGGCTACAGGTAGCACCATGTAGGAAACTGACTCAGGTCCCTAAAGTCACCAAAATAAACAATATCTGTATGCAACGAAGGGAATATTGACTGAAAAGGATGAGTTCTTGTTTGGGAGTGTAATTAATTCTCTTAAAAATAAACACACAGACTGTTAATGACAGAGGGTTGGACAGGAGCTGATTTGAAAGAGATTTAGGAGAGTTTTTTGGAAGGCTCTGCTTCCGGAGGATAATTGTAAATGAAAAAAAATGACCTTTTTCTCTACACCAGAACCAAGAGGCCTATTCTGAGCAGCAAGGAAGGTTTTATACAACTCAGCATTCTCTATATGAAGGCTGCTTAGGCTAGAGGCATGAAGGCAAGTCTTGGCTGTTCCTAGAGGTGTTGGCAAGACTTGGAAGCAAAGTTTCAAGTCTAGCATGGGGCCAGGTGCACTCTTTATACCACCTAATCAATACACCAAGGACTCTGATGATTCTGAATAAATTATAGAAAGGCAGTACAAATGGTGGAAAGAGCGCTAGCCTAGAGCCAGAAGACCTGGGCTAAAGTTCTGACTCTGTCACTAATTTACTAAGCTAGTCCCTGCCTCTCACTGAGCCTCAGTTTCCCCAACTATGAAATGTGAATAATAATAATATCTACAATGAAGGACCGTACATCCACTAGGATCCTATTTCAATTTCTCATCATGTCATAATGGTGACACTGAGATTTGAAAAGTTATACTAATGGAGCACAAGTTCTGATGGGTCCTATGGAGCTTAAACAGCCTCATGTATAAGCTTGGCAGGGACTATGCTTCTGTTCCCTAAGGTATCAGCCTAGTTAAAAATGGCTCTTTCCCCACAGGTTGAACAACAAATAATGATTTGTTTTGGCCACAGCAACTTGGGGAGCCATTTCTAAGGTTTGAATTTGTTGAAATTTGTGTAGCTAAAGAAATGAAAAAAGTGCTTGAATTTCCCATGTACCAAATCGGAACAACATGATTAGTCAGCACTTCATCTGAAGAAGGTCTAGGAGTTTAATGAACAGCAAGCTCAAATGGGTCAATAGAGGGATAAGGCAGCCCAAAACGCTCACGTGACATAGGGCTACGTCAAGTGAGGCTTTAGTATCTGGGAAGGGCTTAGTTTCAGACACGCTGTGCCCTGGTCACTCACATCTGGAGAATTGTATTCAATTCTGGACTCCACATTTTGGGAGAGACATTGACAAAAAACTGGGGCCGGGGGTGTCCAGATGAAGTAACCAGAGTAATAAAAGGTTGAGATATGAGGATCAGTTGAAAAGACTGGGAGGTTTAATTTGGAAAAGGGAAGATTTGGGGAGGGGAGGATGATAGCAATCTTCAAGTATTTGAAAGTAAATCATGTAGAAGAGGGATTAGGCTTTACTGCCTGATCCCATCGGACAGAACTAGTAGTAATGGGTCTAAGTTGAAGTGAGGTAGATTAAATCTCAGTGTACGGAAAAACTTTGTAATAATTAGAGGTTACCAAAAGTGAATTGAGCTGTATCTGGAACATTTTTTCAGGGCATTAAAGGCTTTCAATCCAAGGCTGTATGACTATCTGTTTTGCATATTGTAACACGGATTCCTATTCAGGATGGGAGGGGCTAGATAGCTTCTGAAGGCCCTTCTAAGTCTGAGATTCTGCATCTTTGTTTTGTGAACTATAGCGGCTGGTTATAAACAAGAGCTATTATTATTCACATCAGAACTCAGCAGAGACTTGGAAGGAATGGAACCAAATCTTGACCATCCTGCCACCAGCGACAAACCCAGCCAAGTCTCTAGCTTTTGCCAGGTACTTTTAGACTGAAGGGCATTCTGTGATACTGAATGCAAAGTGAGAATGAATAAGCATCAGTGATTGAGAGAGGCCTATTGCCACATTTCTTCCTGCAGCAAGATATTTCCTTTATTTTCTGGTGTTGTAAGAAGTCAGTATCACACCAACACATGCAGCATATCCGATGAAAATGCAGAAAACAACATGAGGATCTTACAGAATATTTAAGAGGGCCGTTAGTACAATTGGGGCTAGGGCACAACACCAAGGTCTTAAGAGTCTGAAGCCTTGGGTATGAGTAAGAGCTTTGGCACCTTAGGCAAGCATCCTAACCTCTCAGAACCACAAGTTCCATTATCAACAAAGTTAGGAGATTTGAATAAATGGTCCCCAAGGTCCTTTCTGCTTGATATCCCATGTTCTAAGGTCCCTTACATCTCTGAAACTTTATATTCTCTTTATATTCTAAGATCTCTTCCAGACTTACCATTCTTCGATTTTAAGGAGACCAACATTGAAACACACACACACACACACACACACACACAGACACACACACACACACATCTCTTTGGAACTAGAAGCTAGAGAATCTATTATAGAAAAAAATAGGATGACTGCCAATCTGTCTCACTGACAGCCAGTTAGGAAGCTTTTATTTCAAAAACTACTTGAGCTGTTGAGGGAAAAAAAGCACCTACCCACAATCCACTTAGGTGATGCTATTGTTATTATTATCGCCATTAAAGGAGGTAATGTGTCTTTAAACATTTTGAAAAATATGAAGTACTATGAGTTCAAGGTATTATTATTATTATTATTATTATTATTATTATCCATACCCCTTATGCTTATAGCTAGAGAGAGCCACCAAAGTTTCTAAGTAGGAAATTACATCGTCCTGTCACTACTTCATCCCAAACAACTCAAGAAAGGCAATTTTTTAAAAAGGTTGTTCACATTTATCTAACATTTTAAAGTTTCTCCAAAATACTATGAGGTAGGTAATATAGTTTTTATTATTTCCAGCTTGTAGATTAGGAAATGGAGCCTTAGATCCATTAAATGTCTTGCCCAGGGCTGCACAGTTAGAGAGTATCATAGCTGGGACTTAGGCTCTCCAATTCCAAGACCAGAGATCTTTCCAGTACACTAGATTCTTGTGGCATGAATTAAAGGTTCTGGCAGAACCTTATTTGGTTTTTTTTGAAGTTGATTTAACCTTTGAGAAGAAAGCAGATTTGACTGAAGCCTAGCTAAGTGAAAGGGAAATGAGTTTGCCCTTTCTAGTTTATTTCACATATAAACTAAAAGCTGCAAACATTGAAAACACAAGTTATTTACATGTCCATAAGAACTTTGCTATTTACAAGACACTTTTCTCACAACAATCCTAGAAAATAGGTAGTATGCAGATTATTATCCCCAATTTTACAGAGGAGTAAAATGAGGTGTAGAAAGGAGAGGTGGCTTTCTCAGGTACCACAGCTAGAAAGTGTCAGAGTCAGGACTAGGACCCAGGTCTCTGGGGCTCTTTCCTCTATCCTCTTTCTTGTCTCTATTATTAAGCCAGTTTCTTTTTTGAGTCTTTGAAGAAATGGGGGAGGGAGGAAGGCAGGAAGTAGGAGCTCCAATTCAAAGCACTGTCATATTGCAGACTTTTTTTTCTATTTTAGGTTTCCAGGCTTTGAATAATAATAACAACAAAACAATAACAACAGAAAATCAGCCTAGGATTTCCTTTTTAACAGTCCCCACTCATTGACTCAAAAAAGCATAAAATTTGAAGCAGTGGCTGCATTTTTTGGCATCTGTGGTTCTCCTGCCCCAGAAAAGGTGTGTTGTTAATTCCACTTATAGCAAATTGAGGAAATAAATTAATGCTTAAATTGGATAACTGTAAAAAGAAAATGGCAGGTTGGTATGTAGGCACAGCCAAAAATCTGCTTTCAATGGAGCCCCTGCCCATTAATCCCATGAAGATTACCCAAACTCAAAGCCCCAAATAAATTTTTATACAGAGATGCCTTCCTCTCCTGTTCATTAAAGCAATATGGGACAGCAGGAAGCATTGGCCCAGTGGTGGCATAGTACTATGAAAATAATACTATATTCAGGATCTGAGCTCAAGTCTTAGTTGTGCAACTTATGATCTATGTGACCTTGGGGAAGTCACAACTTATGTAGGTTTCAGTTTCTTCATCTGAAAAGGAAAAGGTTCTAGCTAGAGAATAGAAGGGTACATGAAGGAGGTACCATTTGAGTTGGGTCTTGAAGGATGGGCAGAATGGGGAGGAGAGTATTCCCTGGGAAAAGGTGATGTCAGGAACAAAGTTACAGGGGAGGAAATACATGATATCCATTTGGGGATCAAGTTAACTAATTTGAGAGGGAACAAATGAGGAAAGGTAAGTTGAAGCCAGATACTGGAGATCCTTGAATGCCATAATAAAATCTTGGACATTATTTTGTATATAATGAAGTAGTAAAAGAGCAAAAGAGTGATGTAATCGGATAATATGATCAGATATAAATAGGTTCATTAGGAAGATTACTCAGGCAGCAAGTCAAGATAAATTTGATGGGGGAGAAACTAAAGAAAAAGACACTCATTAGGAGGCTACGGAAATAGTCCATGAAAAAAAAAATTAAAGGATGAACTTGAGGGTGGCTATAAGGAATACTGCCAGTAATTCATTTAACGTCTTTTGGCTTCATATCTTTCTCTGTAAAATGAGGAGATTGGACAACACGACCTCTTAGAATCTATGAATTTATGATCCTATGATTCTGGGTAGAACTGCCTAATCTGTATCTTCACACCCTCCCTCATCCAAAAAAAAAAAAAACATCATCACATTCAGAGAGATGAAATATATTAATCAAGGCCACACAGCTGAATTGGGGCTAGAACCAGGAGTGTCTTGGAGTCAGGTTGAACTAGCTTGATTTATTTTTTGTTGGTTTCTAACTTAAGTAAGTGATGGAGAAAATGTTAATAATGCAGAATAAAACCTTAAAATATGTCATGCAAATTTTTTAGAAAGCTGGTTGTTAAACATATACCAAAACACTTCTATACCCACTGTACAATCCAGTTGAACCACTATTTTGCATGTCTCAGTGCTATATACGACCTATATACGATCTGGGCAGTAGTAGACAATAAGGAAAAGGAGAAGATCGGGCTAGATGACTGAGAAATTGAATGGTAATTTCATAAGATCATAGATTTTAAGCCTGAAGGTCCTTAGAGGCCAAGCAGTTCAATCCTTTTATTTGCCAGGTGAAAAAAACGTGCCTCAAAGAAGTTAAGTGACTCACCCACAGCTACTATTATTAGAGGGAGAATTTGAACTAGGTCTTCCTAAGCCCATTGTATCCTAACGTTTTTCAAAGGTCCTAAAGTGCCATGTACTTCAAAAACCCATCTCTTTCTCATCATTATTCACCAGGAAATTCTGTATGACTATTATAACCAAACAACATGCTCTCAGAATAAACAACCTTACAGAAAGCCAAACGGGAAAGGAAAACACATCCCTCACCCTCCTCACATGACTAGCCCTTCCTTTCTTCCTGTCACACATTTCCCTGATTAAATAATTAACTCTTTTTCTTCTCTGAAATTCTTCATTGGTTACATGTTACAGCCTGCAGACCACCATTTGCCTTTCCTTTGTATGATTTTCCCTTTTAATTCTTAGTAGACTTGTATGAAGCAGCCAGGTGGCATCACAGATAGAGTTCCAGACTTGAAGTCAGGAAGACTTGAGTTAAACACTGCCTCAGAAACTTATTAGTCTTGTAACCCTGGGCAAGTCACTTAACCTTTAAACCTCAGGTTACACACCTGTAATAGGGGGCTAATAATACCACTGACCTCACGGGATTGTTGGGAGCATTAAACTGGGATAAACATGTAAAGCTTTTTTTGGTAAACCTTAATTACTCTAATTTTTAGCTATTATTATTATCATCATATATCATATTCTACATCTTGCTGTGATATCACACTTCTTTGTAATAAGTGGCATAAAAGTTGTTATCGATTTTAAAAAGAAATTTGCTGGTCAGTTATGGAGAGTAAATGCAGTTATTGGTATCCTATCATGCTAAAATAAGCAATGGAAGGCTTCCTTGAGTATCGTGTATGCTCCTTTTAAGGAGGATGTGTAGGAAAACAGAGACGAATCACACAGGATGAAAAGGCCTAGATGAGTTGTGATCTTCACTGATGTAGAGAGTACCAGCACCAAGGAAATCAATGTTCTTGCAAAGTACCAAAGTAAAGAATCGACAGGCCTTGGCAACTGCAATCACATTTCCAGATGAGGGAGATTTTCCCATGTTTACCCTTCACAAAAAAAAAATAGACTGATCTATAGCCAACCTCTATTGACTTGACTCATTACTATAATGATCCTTCATTGTCCAAGAATATATTACTTTTCTTTCTCTTTTTAAAAGGAGGCTGTTGCCAAGAGGCCTGTCAGCCAGCTTGACAAATGATCAACGCACAACAAAATAACATTCAAATTCGAAGACGAAGAACAAGAAGATTCAGGCTTAATTTGAAGTAAGCAGAGATGTCTGCCTTTGGCATAGGCTAGTCATTGAGTTATAAAGAAAGTGAAGAGAGCACAATAAAGACATAAATTACCAGTAACAGGTCTTTCAAGCTGTTGGGTTTTTTTTTAATTGTTAGCAGATCATTCTACGTGAACAAGAAATAATAAATACCAAATTATCAAATGTTAGAGGTGGGGGAGCCTTAGAGATAATCTTGTTTTTAAGGACAAGAAATCCAACAGGCATTCATTACATACTCACTATGTATATGGTGCTGCAATAGAGACTAAGAGCAAATAGACTGATGCAGTATCTACCTTCGAGGAGTCTGCAGTACCATGAAGAGATAAACAGAGGTCGATAGATAGATATGATATGTAATATATATAATGAGTGTGTGTATATATATATATATATATATATATATATATATATATATATATATATATATATAGTGTATATTGTGTGCATATACATGCATGTATATGTGTATATGTCATGTATATTTCCATGACAGGGTGTGATGGAAATCATAAAAGGTAAGAACAAAGTGCTCTAAGAAAATATGAGGCAAAAGAGGATGCATTCAGTTGGAGGATCAAGGGAAGCTTTATGAAGGATGTAGGTGGTACCTGAGCAGAGCCTTAAAAAAAGGATTCCAAGTTGAAGCATGAACACACAGCCTTCCTTTTCTTTAAAAGTGGATAACCAAGGCATATGGAAACATATTAATCAATTACAATCACTTTTTGTGTGTCCTTTTGATTACTTTCTCTTCCCAGTTTTTCCTCTACTTCTCTTACTCATTTCTCAAACTCCTTTTTGAACTCTTCCATGGCCTGGGACCAATTCATATTTTTCTTGGAGGCTTTGGATGTAGGAGCTTTGACTTTATTGTCTTCTTCTGGTTGTGTTTTGATCTTCTTTGTTACCAAAGAAAGATTCTATAGTCTGACTTTTTGGACCTTTGTTTATTCATGATCCCAGCCAATTACTTGAGTTTTAAACTCTTAGTTAAGGTTCCAGTGTGTGCTTCCAGTGTGGAGAATGTACTGTCCCAAGTTTGGGGTTTTGTGTAGCTGTTTTCAGAGATACTTCTAGGGACCTATAAATTTTCAGTTCTTCCAAGGTGATATAACAAGGGGTGAGGTGTTTAGTCCTTTCCTGGCCTGTGCTCTGGTCTATGAGTGACCACAAGCACTCTTTTCTGCCTTGGAACTATGAGGAGGATTTCCTCATCATCACCTCTACAAGCTCCACTACACCAGCACTCCTCCTTGCCCCAGGATCGCCACCCAGAACTGTGACCCAGATCCAAGCACAGGCAAAGCAAGAGAATTCTGCACCAGCAGAGAGATCCCTACAATCCCCCTGTGATCAGCCACTTGATTCCCCCTCAGCCTGTGGGCTGGAAGCCCTAGAAGCAGCTGCCACCCTGGGACCACACACAAGGACTGGGGCAGGGACCGAGCTTCTCTCTCTCACCACAGACATAGACTTTTCCCACTGACCTTCTAAGTTGTCTTTTGCATTCATGGGTCGAGAAGTCTGAAAACCACCACAGCTGCCTGCGATTCAGTCCTCTGAGGCCTGGCTCCAGGTTTGCTGAGGCCTGACTTGTCTTTGCACCCACGCCGAACTGCGCTCCTCTACCTGCTCTTCACGATATACCTTTCTGACCAACCATCCAGGCTGTTTTGGGCTGTAGATTTTTTTCACTCTGTCTTTTTGTGGGTTCTGCTGCTTTAGAATTTGTTTAGAGCCATTTTTCACAAGTATTTGGAGGGGTATGGGGGAGAGCTCAAGCAAGTCACTGCTTTTACTCCAGCATCTTGGCTCCACCCCCCTTGAAGGAATCTTGATTACTTGTTTTGGGAACATACTTTGGAGGTTTTTGTTTATGTGTATGTATATGTGTGCGTGTGCATACGCACACATGCACAGGCATGTGTAAGTTTGCTGTGTTAAAACAAAATTATGCTTAAAAAAAAGAATTTTGAAAGGCAAGAAGGAAAAGGGATTGTAATTGCAGGCATGGAAAATAGCTTGCCTGAATGCATGGAGGCAGGAGATGGCAAGATGCGATTAGGGAACAGAAAGTAATCCAATTTGGCTGGAACATAGATTTTGTGATGGAAATTAATATAAAATAAGCCTGCAAAGGTGGGTTTAAAATAATGAAGGGTCTTAATTACAGGGCTAAGGAACTTGTTTCTTATCTTCTAGTAATAGAAAATCACTGAAAGTTTTTGAACATGGGAATAACATTGTTTGACCAGCACTTTAAGATTATTTTTGATAGTCATGTGAAGGATGAGATGAAGATTGTAGAGCCTGAGGCAGGAAAACCAATTAGGAGATCATTCCCAGTGTCCATGAAGAAAGTGATGAGGGTCTGAGCTGAGCTGACAGTGGTCTAAATGGAGAGGAAGGGATGGGTTCTACAAATGGTGAGGAAGCAGAATCAAAAAGACTTGGCAACTGATTGAATATGAGGGAATAAGGGAAATGGAAAACTTAAAGATGATTCTGAGGTTCCATACCTCAGTGACTGAAAAGATGTTGCTGCCATTAACAGAAATAAGGAAGCTGGTTGTTGTTGGTGTTCAGTCATTTCAGTTGTGTCTGACTCTTCGTGATCCCATTTGGGGTTTTCTTGGCAAAGATATTGAAGTGATTGGCTATTTCCTTCTCTAGTTAGTTTTACGGAAGAACCGAGTAAAAAAAAATTAGGTGACTTGCCCAGGGTCACACAGCTAGTAAATGTCTAAGGCCAGATTTGAACTCAGGAAGATGAGTCTTCCTGACTCCAGGCCTGGCATCCTACCCACTGCTCCACATAACTGCCTAGCACATAATAGATATTTAATTAATCTCTGTTGAATTGAATTAAACAGGGAGAGAGCAGTATCATTGAAGCCAAGAGGGCATGGGGGAGGGGAAATAGTGGGTGAGGGAGATGGGGTAGCTATCCAATGAGATGAAAAATCAAATAAGATAAGAATGGTGAAAAGTCCATGGAATTTAATAATTATGTTACTGGTGGTCTTTGAGAGAACAGTTTAAGTAGGGTGGGGGGAATAGGTTGAAGGTAGATTGCAATGATATAATGACTGAATGGCTGGTGAGGTGGGGGCAGACTGTATAAACTACTATTTACAAGAATTCAATTATTAAAAGATACAAAATGATAGTATAAGGAGACAGCAGGATCAAACTTTTGAGGAGATAATAATATAAAAAAAATGAAGAACATGTAGGGAGCAAGAACCAGTGAATAGGTGTAGTGGATGAAAGATTAATGACTGAGGAAATAAAGGTTCGATCTCTCAAGCATATCAATTTATTAAGCAATGCATGCCAATTGCCTGCAAAGTGGGACCTGGCCCCTTCCTCAGCTTAGGGCTGGACTCTGACTACAGGGGGAGGTAGACTTTTATACATTAAAACAAATTAATCAAATAAAGCCAATTAATTAAAATGAAGTAATACAAGATTAGGTAATCTGATTTCTAATTGGAGGAAAGATTAAGGACTTTCCAAGTTGGGAGGGGGAAAAAAAACAGGTGGGATTCCCTGAATTCAGAAAAAGAGGCGACCCACTCCCCTCAAGTGTTTATAAGCAATCAAAGGATGTGGAAACAATAGCTGATCGATAAATGTGGGGTTAGTTTCCAGATAAGACATGTGGGTTGCTTGAGATACACGAGTGTGAGAAAACTCCTTGCATCAGTTTTTGGAACTAACCAGGTTTCCGGTCAGTATAACCTAAGCCTCTAAACAGCAGGTAGGGGTGGTCCAGATTCCCAGCCATGCAGGGCGAAGTTCAACCAATGCGATAAGGTTTTCTCTCAGTTGCAACTGAATAAAGTTTTCTCATAAGATAGAGTTGGACTGGACCCATAACTGAATAGAAGGGGAACTGATCTAGCTCCAGAATTGAGTCACAAGGTGGAGTCAGTGGTTTACTCAGTTCTCTCTACTTGTTGTCCTAATCCCTTCAATTCCCTCAATTTCCTCAAGGAAGCAGTGAAAGATGAAAAGGGAGAGGGGAATGAATAATATAGTAAGGTCCTAAAAGACATGGGAGGAGATGAGGATAAGGATAAGTGCAGAGAAGGAAAATATCTTTCCCGAGATCGCTCAACTGATCCCTAGCAGGACTATGACTAAAATTCAGGTTTCTCAACTCTCATTTCAGTGTTCTTTCCAATTCACTACACTTTGAGCAACCTGGTGGACACTTGAATTGAGGAACTGGATTATAACGTGTCCATACACATTGAGGGCAAGTCTTTGCCTCTTAATAACTCACTTATGGGGCTTCTCATTCCTGATCTGGTCTTATCTGCTAAAAATCAGAGATAGAGAGGGCAGGAGTCAAATCCCATTAGGTACCCTGAACTAGAAGCCTAACCAACTTACATAAAAGGAATTAAAGCTGAGTAAACTGGAGATTGTTGGGGGACAATCACGAACCAAAGCATATCAGAGACAAAAGGGACCTTAGACCATGGGATAAATGGAACATCAGGGCTGGAAAGGGTCCTTAGAGCACAAAATGTTAGAATGTAGGAAATAGCACATTAGAATGGAGCAATAGAGATCACTTCATTTTTCTAGTTAATCATAACAGTAACTCATATTTATATAGTGTTACGAGGTTTACAGAGCACTTTGCTTACAAAAACCTTGTAAAAAGTGGGTAGTAGAAGTATTATCATCTTCATCTTATAGATGCAGATGAGGAAACAGGAGCTCAGGAAAGGGAAATCATTTACCTTGACATAGGGAGTAGCAGAGTTAGAACACTAACCCAGGTCTCTGGATTCCTAATCTGATGTTCTTTCCACCACATCAGAACATATTTTGACTTTGGATCAATAATATGTGTGTGTGTATACATCTGTAAATATGTATAAATGTATGTGTGTGTGTGTGTGTGTGTGTGTGTACACACATGTACTTATTTATTGATATATAATTTTACCACTTTCTAATAGGAGCTTCAAAGACTTGACAACCTTGCCCAACCTCTCACTTCTCCACTTCTCCTCCAATCAAAGAACTCATTTGAAAATGTCTTGAAAGGCAGAGTCACACATACTATGTCCATGTATGTATATAAATATGCCCCCGGAAGAAAGACACACATACACACATACCACACGTGTCCACATGACAACAAAACCATCAGACGTGATTTCCAAACTGGCAGATTCACATTGCCCCTAATTATCTGGCTCTGGCATGCAAGAATGGCATGGGAAGCAATAAAATTGCAATTGACTTTCATCCCTGGTGTGGCTCCCATGGTGTGGCATGACCAGTTTCTAAATTTAAGCAGTCACTCTCTTTTAATTGGGTGGTTTGTGTTGTTTTCCTCCCACTCTTGCTACTAGCTTAGCCTTAGGCCACTAATTATGACCAGCACAGGTCAGTTGTCATATGTGTACCGGCTCCATCATCTCTGTCACTCTCACAGTGACAGGTGCACTGTTCTACCCTGCAGATTCTGGGTTAGGGCTTTTTGGGTTGTTTGGTTTTTTGCTTCATTTTCATAAATGCAGGATGCTGACTGCTTCCATCAGCGTCTCTGCTGCATTTCACTGGGACAATTGGGAGTGATTATTTCCAACATGTTTGCAGTACCTTACATGGAAAAACAAAAGGGTTCAGATTTTTTAATGTATTTTAAAATTTACAAACTATTTCCCTTGCAGCATGTGCAAGCATTAGTGTCCCCCTTTTAGAAAAGAAGAGATTGAGGCTCAAATAGACTGAGTGATATATCCATGGCTGCAAATGTAGTAAGTGTCAGACCTAGGATTCTAATTTTATCTCTAAATACAGTACTTCTAAGGCGGGGGAAGGAAGGGGAAGAAATAAGCATTTATTGAGTGCCTACAATGTTCCAGGCATTATGCTAAGGGATTTACAAACATTATCTCATTTGATCCTCACAACAACCCTGTGAGATAGGTCCCCTATTTTGTAGTTAAGGAAACTGAGGCAGAAGGAAGCTAAGTGATTTGCCCGGAGTTACAAAGCTATTAAGTATAAGTAACTAATAAATTACAAAGCTAATAAGAAATCAGATGTGAACTCAATGCTTCCTGACTTCAGGCCCAGCACTCTATCCACTGTGCTATCCACCTGCACTTACTAAAGAAGTGTATTTCATTGCATCTTCACTGTTAATTCACCACCAGTAGGAGGTAGATTTGTCGTTGATTTACCAATACAGAAAATGAGTATGTACTGGTCTATCCACACTCTCTCACTTAGTTTTCACTCCCTATCCCTTACCAATGGTATCATGCATAAGTGAAATGGCTAGCTGAGGCTAGTAATGAAATCTAATGTCCTCCTTCGACCCCAAGTGGAAAGGTGGTAGCCTAAGGAAAGGTATGGAAGGTAGAAATGGAGCTTACACAAGAACACCAATTATCAAGGCTGATTCAAAGCCAGAGTCAGAGGCTTTTTGGGTGAAGGCAGCATGACAACAAATTTTTTTTCCCAAAGAACTAATACAGCAGAGGGTCAGCTGGGTGGTGTAAATATCAGGCCTTCAATCACAAAGACTCATCTTCCTGAGATTAAATCTGATCACAGACACTTAACAGTGACCCTGGGCAAGTCACTAAACCCTTTTTGCCTCAGCTCCTCATCTATAAAATAAGTAGGAGAAGGAAAGGCAAACCACTCCAGTATCTTTGCCAAGGAAACCCCAAATAGGGTCATGAAGAGTCAGACACAATGGAAATGACCAGACGATAACAGCAAGAAAACAGGCAGAAAAGGAAAAGTCAGATATTTGGTACCTCTCCTCTATACTTAGAGGAGCCTAAATCTACAGCTGGAAAGGACCTCAAAACCCTCTCAAAATCCATCCCTCTTATTAGGGAACTAAGAAACTGAAGCCTAGGGAATGTGAGGGTCTTGCCCAAAGTCACACTGGTACTCAGAATCAAGTAGAATTTGAACTCAGCTCCTTTGAACAGAGCCAGAGCTTTGTTCCCATTGTATTATTCTTCCCCTCCTCCACTCACCTACCCATGAACAATGAGAGAGGAAGTTACACAAACATGTTTACTGGGTCCACTGTGAATTTGTGTCATCTAATCTTACCTGGATTCTCACCAATGCATGATGATTCTTTCTGTTCTTCCTTAATTACGATTATCTGTCACACTCTCACAGTGGTTGTCGAAAATTTTCTCTCTTCAAGCTTCAACCACCCTTTCACCTGTTCCTCTCAGTTAAGGACCTGAGGACTTTAAAAAAAAAAGGTTTTTTTTCATTGCGAGCTCCTTCTTTCCCCCTATTCTGACACTTAAACACTTGTATATCATCTCTCATTCTCTCTTTTTCTAGTCTCTGATGAAGAGGCTGTCCTGGTCCCCACCAAGGATAGCACCTCTAGTTTTGCCCTTGATCCCTCCCTTCTCATCTCCTCTGACAGCTTGCCCCTTCAATCATCCCTATTTTCTCTCTAACCTTCAAACTCACCTTATCAACTGGTTTCCTACAAATATACCCATATTTCCTCATCCTTAAAAATGTTCATATGGCATTAGCATCCCCTGAAACTATGATCCTGTGTCTCTCTTTCCTTTTGTAGCCAAATTTCTGGGGAAAAGTTATGTTAATTGCCTTCATGTCTTCTCCTCTTATTCACTTCTCTACCCATTCCAATTTGGCTTCCAACCTCACCATTCAAACAAAACATCTCTCTCCAAGATTACTGGTGATCTAATTGTTAAATCAAATGACCTCTTCTCATCCCTCATCCTTCTAGATTTCTCTGCATTTGGCACTATTAATCACCTCAGTTTTGGCAATATCTCCTCCCTGGTTTTTTTCTTCTCTCTCCCTCTCTCCCTCTCTCTCTCTCTCTCTCTCTCTCTCTCTCTCTCTCTCTCTCTCTCTCTCTCTCTCTCTTTCTCTCTCTCTCTCATTTCTCTCTCATTTCTCTCTCCCTACTTCTTCAAAATCTCTTTGGATTTTCCCTAAGACTCTGTCCTGGGTCCTCTTATTTTCTCCAACACATCTCTCATAGTGTCTCTGTGCTCAATTATCATCTATTTGCAGATGACTCTCTAGATCTATTTATCTAGTCTGAGCATTTCTTCTTAGGTGTAATACCGTATAACCATTTGCCTACTGGACGTCTCCAACAATATGTCCCACAGGCATCTCAAATTCAAAATATTCTAAAAGGAACTCAGTATCTTTCCCCTGAAGCTTGCTCCTCTTCCTAATTTCCCTGTTTCTATCAAGACCACCACCATCCTTCCAGGTTCACAACCTTTAAGTTATTATCAAATCTTTATTCTCTCTCTTCTCCCCCTTTCATAAGCTATCAGTTGCCAAATGGTGCCACCTTCCACCACTGCAAAAACTCTTGTATCCATCTCCTTCTCTCCCCTGACAAGTCACTGCACTCTGGTTCGTGTCTTTGTCACCTCTCACCCAGACTATTGGAATAACTTCCTCACTGGTCTCTCTGCCTCCAATCAGTCTCCACTAAAATCCATTCTCCATGTAGCTGCCAAAGTTGTATTCCTAAAGCATAGGTTTGACTGTATCATTCTCCACTCAAGAAGTTTTAGTAGCCTTCTATTGCCTCTAGGATAAAATACGAGCCACTTTTTCATTTAAAGTCTTCCATAAACTGGAACCAACCACTCTTTCTAGAGCGATTTCACATTACTGCCCATCATTCAATGTATGTTCCAGCCAAATAGTCCTACTTGTTCTCTGTAAATGACATCCTATCTCCTTCTCCCTTGTTTTTGCACAGACCGGCTTCATATTTTCAGTGCTTCCCTTCTCTGTTTCTTAAAATCCCTAACATCCTTCAGACTTAGTTCAAGTTCTACTTCCTCTATCAGATCTTTCTTCATATCCCCTAGTTGTTAGTATTCTCCCTACCCCCCCCCAAATAATGTTGTCTTTTCTATGAACATTTTGTTTCTCACCAGTAAAATACACTCTTCCTAAAAGCTGGGTCTATTTCATTCTTTTTTACTTCATGTCCTCTGCACTTAGAACAGTGCCTGGCACTTAGTAGGTTCTTAAATACATTTTGAATAAACGAATGTCAGAGTTTAAAAGGGTTTTACAGCAAAGGACATAGAATGAAAATAATAAGAAAGACCTGAGAACATGTACTGGCAGGACCAGGAGGTAACTTGGAACACAGAACATGGCACATTGGCATTGGAAGACTTAGAGATCATCTAGTCAAATCCCACACAGATTTTACACTTTCTAAAAGTCAGGTCCAAACAGGGGGGAGTAGTTTGCCTTGGTCACACAGTGAAATGATGGTAGAGATGGTTTAGATACCTGGTCTTCAGATTCCCAATTACAGTCCAGAATTTTCTGCATATACCACTTAATGTTTGACCCATATGTAACACTATGATCTAACCAAGTGACCTAAGTGTTTCATCAAGAAATAACCTCACAGCATGATATGCCCTTTGGAATTTCCTTTAAGTAGTCATTTAGCACCCATGGAACAGGCAAGATGGGGATATTAAAAGGGAAAGAAAAAGATGTCAATGAATTTTGAATGACCCAAAGAAACACTTTCCCCGCCTCTGAAATAATTCCAAATTCAGCCTTAGCCACCATAAGAACCCTTACCAGGACTAAAATTACTATTGACCAAGTTATTTCTAGATAAGATGGGCCCAAGACATCCATGAGTAAGATGGCTCTTTTTGCAGGTTTTCTGACCTCATTCCTCCTGCTAAAAATGATTCTTATGTTTTCAGTTCTCTGTGGTTGTTTTTTTTTTGTCTTCTTCTGTATGATATTGTATGTTAGAAATGCTTGTGTATGGTCTTATCCACTTCTAAATTATAAGCTGCATAAGGGCTAGAACAATGTCTTATTTATCTTTGTGAATTCCTTAACATCTACCATGAAGTTCTTTACAAAGTAGGTCCTTAATAAATGTTTGTTGAATTGAGATTGTCTCAATGCCTTCAAGAACCTACCTCATAACATCAATTTTGCCCTGCCTAATCCCAATTTTCAATGACTCTATGAGCATCTATTTTTTTTTAGGATCTGCCTTTAATCTGGTCTTGCAGCCCTTGCCCTTCTGTGTGCTTTGATGGGAAGAGTGCCCTTATGATCACAGAGATAAGCAAGACAGAATTAAGAAGGTCCTAAATGGAATACTTTCCCAAAATGGCTATGAATCCCCTAAAAGCATCAAAGACTCATATTTACAATTCAGAAAGCCCATAGAAACACTTGCTACTGAGAGGTAGCTGTGATACAGCATATTAGTCAGAAGTTGAATAAGTCCTGCCTCCTATGTTGAACTAGATGGGCAAGTCATTGCTCATCTCTGGGTCTCCAATCCTTCACCTGTGAAATGTGAATGATAATAATACATTCATTGCCTACCTCATATAGATGATGCGAGTATTCTGTAAACTTAAGGTATTGAACTAGATGACCTCTAATGTTCCTTCTATTTGTAAGTACTATAAATTACTATAGAAATTTGTATCCTTATCATCATCTTCATCATCATTATTGTTGTTGTTATTATTATTGCTATTATAAGTCCACCAAATAGAAATAACACTAGATGGTGCTGTTGTTTTTGAGCCCTGAACACAGTTCACTTAAAAGAGAGGCAGTGTGGCATAGTAGAAAGAACAGTGCTCCTAGGGTCAGCAAATCTGGGTTATAGTCTGAGCTCTCACGTCTACAAGTTTTATTACTCTGGAGAAGTCATTTCACCCCTCTGATTCTTAGTTTTTTAATCTGTCAAGTGGAGGGAGTGGGAAATCATTTATACACTCCTATCTTTCAGAGTTATTATGAATAAAATTCTTTCCAAAACCTAAGTACTCAAAAGCCTTGGAGATCCTTTATCTAATCAACATATTTTAGACATGAAGACAACAAGGCTATTAGTAGGGGTGGAGAAAGAGGAAGGACTTGGAATTGTAAGCTACTATTGGGTCCAAAAATTTGGAGGCACAATTGGAAACTCTAGGGGTCTTCTTAAGCTCCAGAACAACAGAAAATAGATGTTTCCATCCCTTCCCTCCAAATGCCACACATACTTGTGCTATGTAGCTTGTTTCCTTTACCCTGGAGACCGTGCAGTGGTCACTCAATGCTAAGACAGAAAGTATGGCACTGGTGGATAGGAATAATGAGCAGCTCTCAAATGTTAATTTAATGAAGATTTACCAAGCGGTTACAGCATCTTCAGTAAAGACCACTTCATTATTTAGAAATGGATTCACTGAGAGCGAACACCTCCTCTCCACCATGGTGAGAGCCATAGAACATTATCAAGGAGCCTATAAAAGTCTGTTTCACTATCTCAATGGGTTAATCTACACTGCGTAGAAGAAAGAATAATTACAGACACAGATAATTCAAGCATAATCAAGAATGAAGAGGAGAAGGTAGACCATAGAGAGATGAAGAGCATACCAGCTTCCTGTCTGGCATGCCAAATCAACCTGTCAGTTACCTGTATTCATTCAAAATATTAATTTTTTTAAAAGGTGTTGGAATTGTCTCAGCGGATCAGAACCAAAATTTGATTTGAGGATTAGCAAGGTTAAGAGCAAAGAGTTCTGAACTGAGTAGCATGAGAGATATATGTTGAAGTCTCTGTTCTTCCTCTTAGGAGTCATATCGCTATGGGCAAGTCAGTTAACCTCTCAGAGCCTCAGCTCCTTCTGATGTAAAATGAGGAGAAAAAAAAATGTATAAGGCCTGACAGTGCTGCTTTGAGGAAAAGCTCTTTGTAAACTATGAAGAACTATAGAAATAGTCACTCAGTGAGCACTTTTTAAGTGCCTAGTATATGTCATCTGCTATGCTAAGTGCTGAGGAGATACAAAGAAAAGCAAAAACATGATCCCAGCCCTTATTAAGGAGTCCACATTCTATTGGGGAGATAATTATATAAATAATTATGTGCATATAAAATATGGACAGTGTAAATTTAAAATAACCTCCGAGGAAAGGTACTAGCAGCAGGGTTAATCAAGAAAGATCTCCTAAAGAAGGAAAGACTTTAACTGAGTTTTGAAACAAACCAGAGAGACTAAGACGGAGAAGTAAGGAGGCAGAGCATTCCATGGAAAAGGTGCAAAATGAAGAAATGGAGTATTGTGGGAAAAACAACAAGGAAGCCAAAGTCCCCAGAGCTCGGGCAAGTGGAGACGAGCAAAGGGTAAGAAAACTAGAAAGATGGGAAGAATGCAGGTGTGATCCTGAAGGGAACAGAGACCTGATCTTTAGGAAAACTCACTTTGGCAGTTGATTGGATGATGGGAAGTTAGAAGAGAGTTGAGGCTGAGAGACCTACTGAAAGGTGAACGTAGCATTGCAGGCAAGAGGCTTGAATTAACTAGGGTGGCACTGAATAGAGAAAAGGGTGTGTGTGTGTGTGTGTGTGTGTGTGTGTGTGTGTGTGTGTGTGTGTGTAAGAAATCTTAGAAACTTAGAAATGACAAGATTTGGCAATAGGTTCATATGGGGCATAAGCATGAGTGAGAAGTTAAGGACGGATAAAAACTGTGATTCTTGGTGAATGGGAAGATGATTATATTCCTGGTAGTAATGAAAAAGCTGGGAGGCAGGGCATTTCAGGGTAAGGATAATGAGTTCTGTTTTGGACGCATTGAGTTCAAGAAGCCTACAGGACAGCCAGTTTGAGATATCCTAAAGGTAGTTGCTGGTATGCAACTGGAGCTCAGGAGAGAAAAATAGGAGCAGCATGTCTCTGCTATTCCTTCTAGTAAAGTATGCAACTTTGCCAGTGGTACCAAAGGACATATAGTGGAAGGACATAACTGTCCTACTTGACATCAACATCAGTGTTCATAGATGTGTCTCAAAACATTTTAGTTTCCCTTACTATTATGTATATACACACACACACACATACACACATATACACACACACACACATATATTACATATATATATATAGATAGATATATATATATATGCCATCCATCAATTTAGCTTAATTATTTTTATTCCAAAATTATCTATCATTTACTAAATATGTGACCTTGGAAGAGTCATTCAACCACTCTAAACCCAGTTTCTTTAGCCATTAAATATACTCCTTCACCAACTTATACAACTCTCCTTCTCTCTTGCCCCAGTCTGCCCACACCTCACTCTTAACCTCTTTTTCTCTTCCTGGCCAGATACTGACCACCTATTCTCATCCTTTCCAGAGGAAATGCAGAATCCTCACTCTACTCCAGCCTTTATAACTACTCCCCCTCCTTTCTAATGGTGGTGGGGCAGTCCCCCTCCTATCTTCCCAACCTTCAAGATAGACACTATGAGGAATCCTAAAGACTCCTGGGCCTTTCCATACACCCTGCTGCTGAAACTTTCCAAATGCATTATTTCCTCAAATTAGAGCATTAACTTCTTGGGAGCAGGAACTATCTTCTCTTTTCTATTTGGATCCTCAGTGCCTACTACAGTGCTTGGAAGCTAGTAAATACTTAATGCTTTTTCATTCATTCATTCATGTATACCTATTGTGAGAATCAAAAAAGATTACACTACGTTTTAAACCCCAAAGCATCATAGACATGAATGTAGGCTGGTATTATTGTTAAAGATTATTAAGGTATTGATGGTAGTGATAAAGTGAACATGGACTTGTCACTGCCAATTCAGTAAAATATCAGTCAAACACATTGTTTTGGTGGTATGTAGACAAAACCACCATTTGACAGACTCAGAAAACATCCTATGACCTCTGGCACAGGCACAAATAGGAGAATAAGGAAGGATTCTGATCATGTTGTCAAAGATACACGTATTGCTTTCTTTGAGATATAGCAAGTTCACTACCCAGCCCTATCCATGTATGCTGGGCCGTAAGACTTCCAGCAGCTTGCAGTACAGCTCATTGCTCACTCTCCAGGGCCATAAATGATATGGGGGACGCAAACTCTGGTACTTAGGGAAAATTATATAGGTAGCTAGGCTCCCCAGAGCCACATTACTCTGACATATTTGAACTTCTGATTCTCTGTCCTGACAAGGTCAGCTCTACAGTATGACAGCCAGTTTAGAAATATCAGTCAGAAGCCCAGGCTAGTTCAATTTTTACAGATTGACTATACACAGTCTCAGAGGAAGAGAAAGGCTACTACTCTAATTAGGCTTATTGTCATAGCTACTGTTATCCTATTCTGTAGATCAATTTCCCTGCCTTCCTAATTGTGATAAGAGACTGATTTTCTTTTTGAAAGGTTGCATTGGCATCTTCTGTATATGACTTCCTTTCCCTCTCCATGCCCAGGAAATCTACCACCAAAAATAAAAGTCATAGTGCTCAGGGAGAAAAAAACCAATCATGTGATTCCTCAAATTGGTAAATTTTAAAGTTCCATATGTGCCCCTCCCAGGGCAGGTAGCCCCTAAGAAATGTAACTACAATAAAGAGGATTGTAGCCACAACCTTGGTCAGTACTATAGTTTGTGTCACTGTCCAAGGTTCTAATTCCTTTCCCTGAGAAGTCTTGTTTTTTCTTTCTGTGCCATTTGGGAGAGTACTGAACTCACACTGAGACATAACCATTAGTAATCTCCAGGTCTCTTTTTCACTAGCAATGAAGCAATGTTGCCTAGGGCAATGACTATGTATTGCCAAAGGGAGAGAGAGAAAAAATTCAATGATAAACTGAGGCCATACTGGGCACCTTTGGACATTTCTCTGCTTGATGGCCAAGGTTCAAATTAATCAGTAGCCCATGAGAAAACTGAACATGTGAAACTTTGGGATATAAACAAACAGTGCCACTTTTAATTATAAACTATACCCTGGGAGCTTTTATTGTCAACCATCCATAAACCTTGCTGTCAGGCATGCAGCGTTTCAAAGCCTCAGAACACTGCCAACTAATGTTTTATGTTGTTGCTAATATGTTACAAAAGGTTTGAACATTTAGTTAAAAACTGAAAATGGGAAATTTGGGAAAGTGCCAGCAATTTAAACTGGGATGGAGACCACGCTAGCAGAAAGGAGGCTTTCGTGCCTGCCAGAGGTGAGGTATCTTGTCACCATTTCTAATTGTTCCTTAGGATGGAAATTAAGATCTCCACATCTGAACCCTTTCAGAACAATGATGATTACCACAATGCATTGCAAAGTATTTCTTTCCCAACAATTCTGTGAGGTAAACAGCATTGGTTTTATATTTTTATTCCCATTTTATAGATAAGGAAACTGAAGCTCAGAAAGATGCAGAGATTTGCCAAAGGTCACACTGACCAGTAATTTGCAGATCTCAAACCCAAGGCTTTTAATTCCATACCCAAAGTTTTTCTATTACGCAGCACTGTCTATCACAGAACAGAAAAAGAAACTAGAGAATTTGTTAGATAATTTTGATTGATCAAATACGATCTAAATAGAATAATTTTATATATATACACCTATTTGTGTATAATGGTAGCCATCTCTGGGGTAGGGTGTGGAGGAAAGGAAAAAAAAAGAAGAAATAAATTTATATGGTTATTTTGTCACACATTTGAAAGGAATAGCAAGTTATGCATGGTAGATTTGCAGTTTCATATACTATCATCTTTTTATTGTACTGTTACAGAAATGTTTGTTTTATTCCATATATTTAAAATAAAATAAATTTAAAATAAAGTAAATCATCAGATAAATTTGGTCATCCAACACAACTGAATTCTTTTAACAGATTCAAATTCCTACTTAGAAACTGAAATTCTTCTTATAATTTTTCTTCAGGGAAAACTATGTCCATCACATTTCCCCTGAGCTGGACTGAAAAGTCCATTTACTGTACACATTTATGTTTACTGTTTTTTTCTTACATAGATCTATGAATCCAAGTTTAGCCAGCTCTTTAAAGTACATATGAAATAATCACATTTGCATGGATATATCTGGTGGCAAAACACACTAAACATGAAGGTAAATTCAATATTCAAATAGTACTTTCAGTGCAAACCTCTACAGATGACCACCCATATCCCAACTATCAAAATTAGATTACCCCAATATGGACAATGCTAGTGATATTCCAAACCTTCAGGAGCTCATCTGTCTAAAATACTTTTTTCTAAAAATATAATTTTCTAAATTCTTTCTTCACAATGCTTCTGCATGGCAAATAGTGCAAATATTATTATACTGTTTTTGTGGAATAAGAAACTGAACCTCAGAGAGATGAAGTGATTCATTAATGAGTGTTTGAGCCAGGACTGCAACCCACATCATCTGATTCCAAGTTTAATACCCACTATGTGACCAGCACTATGCTAAGAGTGATGAGGAATTTCAAGGTGATTTCAGTCTGCTTGAGAAGACATTTATACATAGGCAGCACCTTGAGAACAGCATGGTATATAGTATAATCAAATTATAAACTGTATGCATTCTTTAGAAGTTCAGAGAAAGGAGAGATCATTACGGTATGGAGTAGAAGCAAAAAACATCATGGAGACAGTGGAACTTGAGGTGAAGAATTAGTAGGATGTGAACTGGCAAGAGAACAAGGGAAAGGGCGTTTCTCTCAAGAGAATGATTTAGCAAACAAAATATCTAATGGGATCGTAAGCTGCACTAATAGAAAACATATCCCAATAAAAGAAGTAATTGTCCCCTCTTCTCTGATCATACCACAACCAGAATATCTTGTCTAGTTCACACAACCACATTTTAGATGACACATTGACAAATGACCATGCACCGAAGACAGAGTGGCCAGTATGGTGGAGGGTTGGGAAGTTAAGTAATATAAAGAAGTGGTTGAAAGAACCAGGGCTCTTTTTAAGAAGAAGAGACATGGGCACTGTATTCAAGTAGTCAAAGATTCACCGCATTTGGAAGAGAAATTAGATATGTATTGTCTAGTTTGAAAAGCTAGTTGTAGGATCATGGAGGAAAATTACAGGGAGGTAGGTATTGGTTCAATATAAGAACGAACTTCACAAATAGGCTGCCTCATTAGATAGTGAACTGTGCACCAGTGGAGGTGCCCTATCAGAGAAAATGGGTAATTAACTGCTAGGAATATCATATAGAAGATTTCTGCATTGGCTGGGTGGTTGATCAGATAAGCCCTAATGTCTCTTCAATTCTGTGATAATTCCCTAAATTGATTCAAATACATCTTCTCTGTTTTAGTCATTGATTTTAAAAGGCTCTGTGGGTAGTGGTGTTGAGACTTATGTTTTGCTGTTAATAGAATCTACCTTTTTCTACAAAATAATTTTTTTTTCCTAAAACAAAGTCAGGACTTGGAAGGTAGAGCTGCCATTGTTTTTGGTGGCTATAACCTTCATTCCACTATTCTAGGTGTGCTTTAGGCCCTTAGTATCCAATTTTTTTTTCAATCATGCATCCCTTCAGTTACTAAAAGTTTTAGCACAGGCCCCCAATTCATTTGTGTATATGTATTTATTTATGTATAAATTATGTTTTATAATACTGTATTAATATATTATACACACGTTAAAACATACACAAAGAAATATAAAAGAATTAGATAAAGGTGAAATAAATATTTTTAAAATAGTTTAAATTTTGTTTGTTGATATAAAGTCTTTTTGCTCTTACTAAAGAGAAATATACATATATATAATGTACATTTTTCATGAGAGCAATATGATTGAATATGCTTCATTATGTTTCAAACCTTGATTAATGTTTCACAATAGAAGGATTTAAAGGTCTTATTCCAAGTTCATTTAATCACTCTACCTTGTTTTAATGGTTGTCTTAGCTGGGAAAGATACCTTACAAAAATTAGTAGATCCTCATGGAAGAAGTGTATCGTTATCTGTGCTTACAAAATCACAGCACTCATTTTTTCTTCCAATCCCATACACTAATTATGCAGACAGATTTTTTAGTGAAATTTGACTGGTAAATGCCCACCTTCCTGGATGTCAGGGAGGAGGGACATAATCTCCGGGATCCAGGTTCCATATCTGGAGAGTAACTGTTCCAGCTTGAGAGAAAGGAAGCATGAGGAGGTGGCAAAATGCCTAGCTTCCTGGTGGCAGGTGACCTTCTCTATTTGTCTCCAATATGTCCACAGATTGTTGGAAAGAGTATTGGAAGCAGGTTTTCAGAACTGGGAGAGTTCTGTGCCTGGTTACTTGAGCCCCAAGCTCCCTGGGAACAGCAGACTTTCTCTGCTTTCTCTCCCCTTTTTGCTAATTGTTGCTATGGCTCCCACTCCCACTACTTGCAAATGAATTGCCTACTCCTCTCTGACTCTTTGTTTTATCTCCTTCCAGGTCCAGCACAAAACGTCCCAACTTGTTCTGAGGAGGTGTGGGTTGAGGACAAAAAGAGCCCAGGTGGGTAGCAAGGAGCTCCTGTATTGCTCAAAGATGGTGTCTTAATTGCCACTCCTGTGCAAAGCATTAGCCAGGTGACATGCCAGGTGTGTGAAAGATGTCAGGTGTGTACTACTGTGGTGGGGAAGGGGAATAACAGGGGTAAACAGGAGCCAGAGATGAAGAATGGCTGGCCTTGACTGCCTAGTGAACAACCCCTGTGGCTGGATAAAGGCAAAAGTGTAGTCTGGAAGACAGAGCACATGAAACAGGTACACAGCTTGTCCCAATTCTTATATTGTCCTTATATCCTTGTGTACCCACAATGTATTTTCTTGCATTCCCCCTCATGAATATACACTCCACTTTGGAGACTAGGCAGCTGAATTGAGGTTTTCCAGACCTCAGATCCAAAACTCTGCCTGTTGAAAGAATTCCCCACACCTAAAACAAAATTTTTGTCAGGATCCTTCAACATTCTGCCCAGGCCCAACCTTGAGTCTTCCCTTATGTTTGAAAAACAAATGGCTTTAGCTTCCTAAATAATGCTCGTTCCATTTACTCCATTTTGGAGATTTAGAAAAACAGATACTCAAATGTTTCTCTGAGCCCCTGTTTTCTGTAAAACAAGAGGACTAGAGTACATGCTTTCTCTCATCTCTTCCCCTCTCCTCTCTCTGTCTCTGTCTCTCTGTCTCTGTCTCTCTCATTTTGACATTCTGTGATCTTCTGCTTCTTTCAAATTTGTTTTCCTGTTCAAATTCACCTTCCAACTCTGACATTCTATACACATAGAAAAGATTTAGAGCTGAAATGGACCTAGAGGCTAGTCCAGCTCCAGTATTTTACAGATGAGGAAACTGAGGCTGGGAGAGATTGTCACTTCCCCAAGGTAATACAAGAGTGAGTGGTACAGTCCAGATTGGGACTCTGACACTATATCCAATTAGTGCTGCAATGAATCAAATTTGTAAGGCCCCTTCCCACTCTCACATTCTGTGACTCTATGACCTATTATTTTTTCTACTGGCTCTCCTAATCCATTGACATTCTCTAAAATATCTATGATGCAGTCAGAGGCACAAAGCAGAGCAAGTTATCATAAGACATCCTGTCCTCTCTAAAGAGATTTCCCCACCAATATGTAGGGCTTGGATTCACAAAAAATCACAGTTTCCAACCTAGCCTGAAACATTTGAGACTCCCCATCCCTACTGGGAAAACACAGTAAATCGTGCATTTGCTTTCCATCAATAGCTCCATACTATTCAGTTGTTCAGCTACCAGCTGGATTATGGTCCACTAATGCTGGTAGATTTCTAAGAGACAGAAGGCAGTTTTCAAACCATTTGTTATTTTAATGACAAAGAATCACCCCATAAGCCTTGTTAAAACCTCATTTAGTCTAGAAAAAAAGATAGGAATCAAGGCATTTAATCAGGAACACAGTGATATCAGCATTTATCAAAGCAAAAATAGTGGGGTGGAGGGAAACCATAAAAGGCACATGACTATGCTGATAATGAATTCAAAAGAGTGTCTTACTCTAGGTATTTCTGATTTCTTCTATAAATTTGAAACTGCTTTTCCCTGCAGAATGTATGTAGCAAAAACACCATTGAAGATGTTCTGATAAAATCTCATTCCCAAAGAGCTTCAATTCATGTTTTCCCAGAAGAATGTTGTTAAAGATGCTTCTCAAGAAAGCAATACATGTTAGAGGGTACAAAGAAATGTGACTGCCTGAGATGTATCTGCAGTAGATGTTGAAGTATAGATCCCAGGGGAGAGGGGCAAGAGGACAATCAGTTTGGGACTGGAAGGAATGGTCATCTTGGATCATAGATTTATGATGGGGACAGACTTTAAAAGCCATCTAAACCAACCCCCCTCCTTTTAAAGAGGAGGAAAATGAAGTCCAAGGGAGATTAAGCAATTTGCCCAACATCAAACAGAGAGTGACAGAGATAGATTCAAACTCAGATCCTCTTTTCCAAATCCTGTACTCTTTCCACTGTACCACAACACCTTTCACTATGCCATGCATTCCAATATGTTTAGCCCTCTGTATCCTCATTGCCTATCCTTTGTGAAATACCAAAACTTCACATTACAAAGGGATTTTTCAGTGACTCTAGTGAAGGTTTAGGGGCATGGTTTCTGCAGGAACCTTCCTTTCTTGGCTTTCATTCTATTCAAAATCTAGAGAACAAAGTAGTCCACATCTTCAGCAGTAGGTTTGTTGATATCTGTAGCGATTCATTCAACCTTTCTGATGATGACAGGCAAATGTGGTGCCATTATCTGTGGAGAGAATAACCACGGTCATTTGGGCTTCATTGCCGTATTGTTCTCTATTATTCTTTCATTCCTGATCCTCTTTTTCTGTTCTGTATATTCAAATGCCCTTTCTACTAGTTTAAGTTCAGATTTTAGGAAAATAAAAACATTTTTAAATCTAGCTAGAAGGGACCTCAAAGGGCATTTATCCAATCTCCCCATTCTGTAAAACTGAGGTCTAAGATGGTTAAGGAACTTTCCCAAGGTCACACAGGTAGTGAATATCAGAGGTGAGATTTGAACCCTGGTCCTTTGACTCCAGAGGTAGAGCTTTCTCCACATCTTCTCATTTTGTCCAATTCTTGTCTATGTCCTCCCATAAAACCTCAGAAATCCACCTAATGAAATGAAGGCCTTCCTCTAGGTCTTTCAAAATTCCTTGAGAAGCAATATAAGGTTTGAGACAGTTATTTGTTATCTCTACTTCAAAAAAAAAGTTAACTTGATATCTTCTGTCACCATTCAGTTATTTCTGAATACTCTTCTTACCTTTTTCCCTGCCAATAAATTAACAAGCATTTATTAAGCACCCATTATTGACTGGCAGGTGCAGGGACACAGAAATAAAACACTCCATTCCCTCAAGGGATTCACATTGAAGGGAGGGGGAAGGGAAGAGCAACATGAACAAATACAAATCAGAATACAATATGAAATACATGCAAGGGTAGAAAAAATGCAGTTTGGACACAAGTTGGGTGTAAAAATACATCTTACCCCAAAGAGAAATAGGAAGGAAAAGTGTCAATGGTAAGGGGAGGAATGAGTAGGGGTGGATTAAGGATGGCATTATTCAGAAGCAAAATGAATTCTTATAGAAGGGGCAGGGAAAAAAGAGGTAGATAAGTATGAGAATAGGTTGAAGGGAGATACAGTTGGAAATCTAACTGGGAATATGATTGTAATAAACTCACTCATAAAACAGAAGAGGATGACAATGAATTAGAAAGCAGAATCCAACAATACATTGTTTCTAAGTGTTAGAAAATCTGAAATGAAAATCTACTACAGAAGTGTGTGAAGGAAAGCCTTTATTACGCTTCTCGTGAAAAGCGGGCACACCACACCCTAGTATGGCACGTGTGTGCCGAAAGAGAAGCAGAGCTGCCTTTTCAATGGTTAGTAAAATCTGCACTCCTCCCATTTGAGCTGGGATTGGACCAGCTCACTTAGGTTACACTCTTCCTGAACTGTCCATCTCATGTTACTACTTGTCATGCATCCCATGTTCAAAAATGGCTGCTATCTCCGCCCTCAGGGTGTGTCAGTTAATATTCAATAAGCTAGTTAAGCAAGCATAGTGGAGAAAAGCCTTTACTCAGTCCTTGACCCTGACCAGTTGCAACTGGTTTAGCCTCTAGGGCTCTGTCTTAAGGAAGTAATGGTTTTGCAGTGTTTGGGGCACTTTCTGATTGGTTGAGGGACTTCCACGAGATCTTGGAAGTCCCCCTCAGAATTTCCATGTTCTGCTGTGGAAGCCTAACTTCTAAATCTTTCCTACATAAAAAACACTTGGAACAGAAAAATATAGAGTTAAAATGAGGGGCTAGAGTAGAATCTATTATACCTCACCTGAAGTAAAAAAGGCAGGAATAGCAATCACGATCTCAGAAAAAGCAAAAGCAAAAATAGACCTAATTAAAAGAGATAAGTATGAAAACTACATTTTGCTAAAAGGTACAGTAGATAATGAGTTAATATCAATACTGAACACATATGTACCAAATAGCTATTACTATGTTTGCTCCCATAACCTAGGGAAGGATTAAATCTGTAGGCAGGGGTTGAGTTCAAATGAGTCCATGTGTAGGGACTAGGATTCATCCACTTCAGAGTCACAGATAGCTGCTGAGGTAATGTTGTGGTATGAGAGGTTGAGAGGTTGTGACCCCTCAAAGACTGAAGTACAAGATGGGTCATCTGGAATGAATTCACAGACTCAAGCATTCTTTAAGTCAAGGTGGCAAAGTTTATTGTTATGCTTTCCAGTGGGCAAGGATTCTTAAGGATTCCTGCAATCTTAAAGTGGTACAGTTAAAGTTTATATAGGATAAAATACAATAGAACATATGCCAAATATGCTAACTAGGTGATTCAGAGTGGGATTAGGGAGTGGTTAAGGAGTGGTCAGTTCTTAAAAGAACATGCACTTCTTGTACCTACTGCTCAGGTGTTTTACCCAGAGTTCACTGGGAAAAGCCTGCAAGGGGGGCCACATGGAGGTGTGGTTTTAGGCCTGCTACATCACTAAGTTAAGTAGAGTTTAGGGCAACTGAGAGTTGTTCAGTCTGCCACCAATCAATGTCTTGTTTGACAAGATAGATGTAGGGAGTATACATAAGTCTTAAGTCTAGAATACAGTTAATGAGGAGCCCAGGATGTACATAATGAGGTAAGGCGGTAGTATGTCTTAGTTATGATCCAGTGCAAAGCCAGTTCAAACTAATAATTCCTTCAGGTGCTGTTTGTAACTGCACCAGGGAAAGAGATAAGGGTCTTGCAGGGGCCCACTCATGAGTAATTGCTAGGCACAGTGTCCTTGGGCTGGGAAGAAACTGTCAGGGATAGTGTTTCTGAGGCTAGGGAGAAATTGGGGTCCAAGTATAAGCACCCAAACACAAGCACCCAAGCACCCCATCAGTAAGGAGTTCTGGCTGAGGGTCATAGGTCCCAGACCCTAGACCTAAGAGAGAAATTACATCCTCAGTTCTGAGAAAGGAGAAGTCTAGGATAGGCAGATACTGAAAGGTTGGAGAAACACTGAAGACAAACTAGGCCTCTAGAAGGGAGATAATTTGGTAGGAGAGTGCTCTGAGAGTGGAATGAGGAAAACCTGAGATCTAAACCACCTTCAGAGACTGACTAGCTGAGTGACCTTAGGCAAACCTCTCTACCTCATTTTCCTCATCTGAATATACCAGGAGAAATGTCAATAGGTTCCTAATTCCTGGAAGACAGACACACAGTCTTCTCTGTCTGGTGCCAACTCATGGGGAGGTTTGCGGACTGTGATTCTGGACATACCTAATGGAAGGCTCTGTCCTCTACTTCAGAGCATGTACAGGTGTTCTGTGATTCATCCCTCTCCAGGTTACACTCCAGACTTCTACCATTCCCCAGCTCTTCATCCTGAAGTTCCCACATTGGAAGTACCCTCCACTGCTGTAGCTTTGCTCTCTGATTTGACAGTTCTTCCCAAAACTTCCATTTAAGGAAGACACTGGCTAACTCTCATTCCTCTCCAGGACACACTCCAGACCTCTTCTATCATTCCATCCTCCCTCCCCACTCATCCACCCTTTCAGTTTTCTTTTATATATTGTCTTCCCCCATTATCTTCCCCCATTACATAGCATGTAATCTCCTTGAGGACTGGGGCTGCCTTTTTGTAGCATTTACCAGTACTCAGCACAGTGCCTGGCACAAAGTAAGCATTTCACAAATGCTAGTTTACCACCTGACTGTTTCTTGTCCACTTACTGAGTGAAGAAAGGCTTTTAATGAATTACCTCCTGGTCTGGAACTAAGGCTTTTTCTTCCCTAACCCATTATATGTAAAATGGGAATAATAATGGCACCTAATTAAGCCAGGCTGTTGGACAGATTAAATGAGGCAAAGTGTGTAAAGTGCTCTGCAAACCTTGAAGTGCTCTATAAATGTTAGCTATTATTAGGATCAGCCCTACTGGTCATCTTTTCTCTGGAACAGGCTTCAGAAAAGTTTGTTATTCATAAGGTCACTATGTGTTTAAATAAAATTAACCTCCTTGGTATCTAATGAAGACATGAAATCAGTCCTACTTGAAAACTCTGAACAGATTTTCATGGTTTCTTCTCTGATGTAATTTTTGTTCGCAATTCAGACTTTGCATATTAAAATAAATAGACTAAATATGTTCCTGAAATGTATGATAATGGCTCACAATCCTGTAATACTTCATGGTTTATAAAGTACTCTGTATCCTCCTAACATCCCTGAGAGGCAGGTAGCATGTGTATTAATACCCTGAACATGAAGAATTCAGAGTAACTGAGTAAGACCTGTCTTACTTATCTTACTCTGCTATTGCAGTGATGTAAATAGAATGAGTCTGGAAGCCAGTCAACAAGCATTTATGAAGCACCTGCTATATGCCCAGTGTGGTGCTGAGTGCTAGGGACACAAAGAAAAGCAAAAAAATAATCCCTGCTCTCAAGAAGCTCACAGTCTAATAGGAGAAACAACTTACAAACAACTACATTCAAACAAGCTATGTACACAGGATGGTTTGGAGATAATCAACAGAAAGAAGGTGCTGGAATTAAGGGGGATTGGGGAAAAGCTTCCTGTAGAAGCTAAGGTTTTAGCTAGGAGCCAGGGAAGAAGGAAGCAAAGCTGAAGAGGGAGAGCACTCAATCAGAAGTTAGGTAAGCATGCCCAATAACTGCAATAATGTGAAAGAAAACTTTGAAAGACTTCAGAGTTCTAATCCAACCAGTAACCAGTGGTGACTGCAGAATCACCAATGGTGAAGCATGCCCCCTCCAAAAAGAAAAGAAAGGAGGCAAACATTATCAAACATGGAGAGAGAAAGAGAGAGAGAGAGAGAGACAGAGAGACAGAGAGAGAGACAGAGAAAGAGAGAGATGAACATATATACAGACAGACAGACAGACATATTTACTTAACTGTGATTCTTTCTTACAAGAGAGGGAGAAGAGTCATTGGGAAGGGACAGTGGTGTAAAACAAAAAGATCATAAATAAAACTTCTTTTAAAGTATTATTCTCCAATTTTATAGATTGAGAAGCTGGTTCTCAAAAAATGGAAGGGACTTACCCCTCAAAGACTTCTTAAGTGAAGGTGCCAAGATTCAAATCCCAATTTTCTAACTCTAAATTCAGGGACCTTCCTATTATACAGAACCAACTCCCAGAAGTCACAGGATCTCAGGTTATCATTAAAAAGAAAGGGAGACTAAGTCGTTTTGACTATTATAAATACTTAAATTAACCGCAAAGGACATATGAAGGAAGACACTATCTGCATCCAAAGAAAGAACTGATAAATAAAAGTGCATATAGAATAGTTTTACATGTACATACATGTTTGTGTCTAATGGTAACCATCTCTGGTGGGGGGGAGGTAGGGAGGGAAGGGAAAAAAGGGAAAAAATTACATAACTTTATTACATATTTAAAAGAAATAACAAGTTGTATGTAAAAGATTTGCAGTTTCATGTACAATCATCTATTTTTCCTATTCTACTGTTATAAGAACGCTTTTTTATTTCTTAAGTTCAGAAAAAAATAAATAATTTTTTTAAAAAAATTATCTAAAAAGGGGGAGCATGGTAATAGCACAACTAGGTCTGTATCTCAAAGGGATAAAAAAAAAGGGAGGAGGACCTATTTGTACAAAAATATTTATAGTAGCTATTTTTGTAGTGACAAAGAATTGGAAAATGAAGAAATGTTCAACAATTGGAGAATGGCTGAACAAGTTGTGGTATATGATGGTAATATACAATTAGTGTGCTATAAGAAACAAGGAGCAGGCTGATTTCAGAAAAACCTGGGAAAATTTTCATGTGAACTGATGCAAAGTGAGGTGAGCAAAACCAAGAGAACATGGTACACAGTAAGAGAAATGCTGTACAATGATCAACTATGAGTAACTTCGCTATTCTCAGAAATACAATGATCCGAGAAAGTTCCAAAGGACTCATGATGAAAAATGCTACTCAATCCAGAGAAGGAACTGATGGAGTCTGAATGCAGATCAAAACACTCTATTTTTCACTTTCCATATTTTTTTTAGGTTTTTTTTGGGGGGGGGGGGGTCTGTGTCTTCTTTCACAACATGACTTATACAGCAATTTTTTTGCATGATTGAACACGTATAACCTATATCAAATTGCTGACCATCTTTCCCCAATACCCATCTTTCTTTTGAACTTCTCTATTTTGGTCCAGGATCACTACCATTTTTCCAATCATCCAGTTTCACAACCTGGGAGACATCTGTTTCTCACTCTCCTTTACCCTACATATCCAGTCATTTACCAAGTCCTTGCGTGCCAAGTCCTATGCATCTTCTTCTCACATACATACAGTTCTGGAACTCAACTGAACTATATTGCAAGAACTTACCATTTGGTCTTCCAGCCTCTTTAATTGGTGAAGTCTTCTTAGGGCCTCCATTTTGTGAAGGGGCCCAGGCCAACTGGCCATCATTCACCTCCTAACTCTGTTCCTGATCTTTTGGATACCTTCACCGCACCCCATCTCCTCCCTTTCTAACTCCCTTTTGTGTGTTGTCTTCCTCAATTGGAATGTAAGCAGAGGACAGAGACTATTTTCCCTTATATTTGTATCCTTAGCAGAGGGTCTGGTGTTGAGCAAGTGTTTATTTCCTTCCTTCTTTCCTTCCTTCCTTCCTTCCTTCCTTCCTTCCTTCCTTCCTTCCTTCCTTCCTTCAAGTTTTTCTACCCTGCAATCCATTTTCTCTCTCTCTCTCTCTCTCTCTCTCTCTCTCTCTCTCTCTCTTCTCTCTCTCTCTCTCTCTCTCTCTCTCTCTTTTTGGCAATTAGGGTTAAGTGACTTGCCCAGGGTCACACAGCTAGTAAGTGTCAAGTGTTTGGTCTGAGGCAGGATTTGAACTCAGTTTCTCCTGACTTCAGGGCTGGTGCTCTATCCACTGCACCACCTAGCTACCCCTAATCCATTCTTTACATAGCTGCCAAAGTGATATTCACAAAGGACAAGTCTGACAGTAGCACCCCTCAGTTCAGTGAACTCCAGGTGCTTCCTCTTAACTCTATGATTAATTTTTTTTAAACTTCTCTATCATTTAGAGCCCTTCATGACCTGCTTTCCACCTATCTGTTCAGCTTTATTATCCATTACTCCCTTTCACCTATGTTATGACCCAACACAACTTGGATTATTACTGACCTTCATACACTTCATCTCTCATCTCCATTGCTTTGCATAGGCTGCCCCAAGTCCTGGAATAAACTCTAGGCAATTCTCTAAGACTATGAGTTGCAGACAAGGTACATACCTGCACTGGTGGAGGGAGTTTCCTCATCTGCAAATTCCCTTTACTGATGAAGCCATAGCTCTAGACCCTATCCCTATATTTTGTATATAGTTGAATCTGAAACATCTTAGACATCCTCTGATAGATATCTCCTCTGACAGAATGTAAGCCTCCTAAAGGGAGGGATATTTTCATTCTTGTCTTTGTATCCTCAGTACCCAGCACATAGTAGGTGATTAATAAGGGCTTGTTGAATGATTAAATGTAATAGTAATAAAAGTCATACAACGTTCCCAGTGCATATCATTTAGATTGTAGTTATCCTGTGTTCTGTGAAGATTACTCAATATTGCCTAGGATTCATCTTCAAAGTTTTGATGGCTTCTTGACCCTGCCAAATGTTGGTCAATTAAAGTAACTGCTTAGCTTAGAGAAGGAAAATGTAGGAAAGCATGATAGATTTCCTTCTCAAAAATATTACTCAGTTAAAGAAATCTCAACCTAATTTCTCAATATTTTGCCATCCATTTCACAAATGGGCTTATATTCTAAATCAGTGTTGCATACAGATTTCCTAAGTAAGGACATTGATGAAACAGTTTCGAGGATTTTTAGGCCTTCTCTTTGTTGTGACTGTTTTGCATCATTTAGCCTTCTCTAAAAACTGATGGTGAATGTCTACTTTTTTTCACTTCCCAGTTTGAAAGAACAATAATTTCATTAAATAGGTCATGTTTAGGTGGCTCTAATTACACATAGTTTCTTCCTCTTTATTCTTTCTTCAAATTTAGCATTGACTTATATGTTTATAGGCTTGCAGGCAAGTTGAAAATCTCATCTCACGGATGGTATTTAAGATGCATAGGTTTTAGGTTTCTAAGTAGCCTACAAGCCTTTGGCATCTTTCATTTTTTTAATTAAAAATTATTTTTCAACATAGTTTTTAATCACTGTCATCTTCACCCACCTGTGCAAGGAAGTCACCAGCATCAAGTCATGTTGTTGACTTAGTTTGAAGGATATAGTCATGTTTCTTCCTCTTCATCCTCTGCAACATAAGCTAAAATAACCTTCACAATTATCTGTCATGGATACACAAAATATGGGGATAAGGACTGGAGCTGTGGTTTTATTAATGTAGGTAACTCTCTGATGAGAAAACCTCCTCTGTTAATGCAGATCAGCACCTTATCTGCAAATTATAGTCATAGAGACTTGTGGACAGTTCATCACCAGACATTTGAATTCTTCCTAGCTTGACAGAACCTGTCAGAGTTTGTGATCCATTGATATAGGTTCTGCGAATCTAGTGCCATCTCTACACTGCAATGAAACATTAGAGCAAGAGTTAATAGAAGTTAACCGCCCACAAAAATCTATTATGTTGACTACTAAATACAAAGCTCTAGTTTGATAGCAACATATGTTGGATCAGATTTCAAATGCTATTCCCAGAGCTATCAAAGTCATAAACCAATGATAATAACTCATATTTATATAGAAGTATAAAATTTACAAAGCACTTTTTTCCCAACAACCCTATGTGACAGGTAACATTAAGTATCATCATGACAATTTTGTAGGAAATTGAAGTTTAAAAATTGAGAAATGGCTTGCTCAAGGTCACGCAAACTAAACTCAAAGCCAGAATTTGAACCCAGGATTCATGATTCCAAGTTCAGTGCTCTTTCTAAGGAATGAGTCTCGAACTTGGGAATTTCATCTTCAGTGATCCAGGGAACAAGATAAAGCTTGCAAATCATTAATTCATGAACTTGATTCCAATTCCTGGAAAATATTTTAGAATTTATTACTAAAGGGATAACTTGTCAGCATTTAGAAAGGGATGTAGAAAACAGTAAAAAATTGCATAACTTCATCAAGAAGAAGTCATTTCAGAAAACTTAATTTCCATTTTTGACAGGGCATATTTAAATATGTTTTGTTTATATTTCAGCAAAGCATTTGACAAAATTTTTCATGTTATCCTTGTGGACAAGATGGAGACATGTTGACTAAATGATGGTATTTAGGTGGGTTCAGAACTAATTGAATGACCAGACCCAAGAGTAGTTATTAATAGGTCAACATCAACTTAAAGGGAGATAATTAGTAGAGTTTTCCACTGGGTTTTGTCTTTATCCCTTTATTCATTATTATCTTTATCAACAATTTGAATGAAGCCATTAGAAGGCACTTTTGTCAGATTTATAGAAGATATGAAGGTGGGGTGTGCAACAGTTCACTAGGTTAGAACAGTGTGCTGAATAAAATAAGATTAAATTTAAGAGGGATAATGTTTTATATAACTACGCGTATACAACCTATATCGAATTGCTTGCCTTCTCAATAGGGATGATGATGGGGAGGGAGGAAGGGAAAGAATTTGGAACTCAAAGTTTTATAAATGAATGTTTAAAAAAAATTACATGTAACTGTGGAAAAACAAAATGCTAAATAAAAAAAGAAAGAGGAAGTGAGGAAATGACAGGGAAAAATTTTTAAGAGGGATATATGTCAGGATCAGCTTCATAATTACCCAGTAATAGCCAGTATGTTATGACAGAAGTAAGACTGGTTCTAGAGTGAAAAGTCCTGACTTCAAACCCTGCTTTTGACTATTACTGCCTGTATGCTACCTCTTTGATCCAGGAGAAGTGATTTAATCTCATTGGGATTCAGTATGCTCAACTTTAATGGCACTAAATGGCCTTGGGGGTCCCTTACAGCTCTAGAGCTGCATGGATAAGGGAGATATAGCAGGACAACACACATAGTTTCTGTGAAAACAATCTGGGGGGATTTAGTGGACCACAATTCTATAAAAGGTGACAGCGTGTGACAGGACAGTCAACAAAGCTAATGTAATTCTTGGGTGCATTAAGAAAGGACAGTGTCTAGAATAAGTAAGATAATGATTTCATTGTATTCTGTCTTGATCATGTTCCTTCTGTACTATCGCCTTCAGTTCTGGGCACCACATTTTAGAAAGGACCTGAACAAGCTGAAGTCAATCCAGAGAAGGATGACCAGGATGGTCAAGGCCAAAGATCATGCTACAGGAGGAACAACTGAAAGAACTGGAATAGTTATCTTAGAGAAAAAGAAGACATTGGCTGCCTCTGGTCGTTCAATAATGTAGTCATTCATCTGCTTAGCCCCAGAGAACACAACTAGAATCGATGTGTGTAGGTCATAAAAAAGCAGGTTTAGAATTTCTATTAGGAAAAATTTCCTTACAATGAGAGCTGTCCAAAAGTTGAATGGGATGCCTGATGATGTGATGAGTTCCCCATCACCAGAGGTCGTCAAGCTAAGACTGGATTATCATTTGTCAGAGGTATTGTAGAGGGGATTCTTTTTTTAATAATGCAATCAGCAAACATTTATTAAACTTCTATATGCTAGACACTGTTATAGAGTCTAAGGATACAAAGACAAAAGCAAAACAGTCCCTACCCTCAAGGAACTTACATTTTGACAAGGAAGACAATAAGCACTTGCATGTGTAGCTATATGGAATACAAGGTAACCATTCAAAGAAAGTATGAGCAGCTAGCCAGACCAGGAAAGGCCTATAGAGGAGATTCTTAAGTAAGTATAGGTTGGATTGAGGCATCTGCCCGCTTTTAGATTCTGCGATTATGATTTATCTCAGAGAACAGAAGTAGAAGTAATAATGGATGGAGATTACAGGGAGGCTGACAAAAATGAGATAAGTAAACTAAAAAGAAAATGAGTTCTCCACTACTAGAAGTTTTCAAGTGAAGATAGAAAACCCCCAAAATGGAGTTTTGGCAAGGAGATTCTTGTTTGGATTACCTGGGGGGCCCTTGAATCCCCTTCCAACTCTAGGAATCTGTGGTTCTACAAATGTCTCATATTCACACCCAAAATAATTTTGATCCCCCCCAACTTCAGTGATGATAGGGAAAAATTGTATGAGCTTACTTCCACCCAGCTTACACTAATTCTCTAATAAAGAATAACTTCCCATTGGGAAAGTATCCACATCCAACAGATATAAACACAAGCACCTTTATTTTTTTCATTATTCTTCTTAAGAGGGATGGGGAGGATGTGGTGCCAAAGTTTAAATCCTTTCAGTTCTTATAAAGTCTGCATTCTGATTCCAAATCCATCATCCTCTGTTGATATTCATTTGTAACTAGCACAAAGCTACTTCCTACTGGTAAGAAGGAAAGAATTAAAATGACCCAGGAAAGAGGCAGAAGGCTGAAGGGAGTTCACACCTCCTAACATTTTGATGAATTAAATATTAATAACTTAGAAGGCTATGGATTAAATTTCCCCTTCAACCTCTCTGAGGCTTTCAATCAGACAGGAAAAAGCTGTATTGAAGCCAAAACATTTGCTGAACATCAAAATCTATTTTCTCAGACATGGCTAGGGTTGTCTTTTCCCATTTCTTAACAGAGCTGCTTGTTCACAAAGCTCTTTTAAAAATTCATTATCCCTTATAGCTCAACTTCCCTTTCTCAAGTGATGCTGAGATGTTGGAATAGTGAATCCATTTGTAGGGTCCAGGATGAATGTCACCAAATCAGAATTATAATTTTAGAACAACTTCAGGCAGATGGAGGAAAAGAAGGGAGGCGCTCTTATTAAAACACCAAAAAATTTAATAACTCTAATGAGAACATAGTCTTTTAATAAAGTCAGTGTCTCTAGATTTGAAATATTCTCTACTTTCCATGCGTGATCAAGTGTGAAAGTTGGCTTTTAATTCATATTATAAGATCTTCTCTGGCTCCTCCTACCCAGATTACATATTATGCTATTAAAGCAATAAAATAAATCAGATTCTGTGTACCTTATGGATTATTCATGGAGAAATTCCAACCTGAAGAAATTGGAGAGTAGGTGATAAGGAAGAGGTACAAATTTCTCTTCTTTGAGACTCAACAAGAAAAAGTTTTATCTCTCCTATTTCCCATTAGTTTATATTTCTATAGTACTTTAGCACTTACAAAGCACTTTCTTCACAACACTGTGAGCTAGGTAGTGCTATTATTATTCCCTCTTTTAAGGATGAGGTGATTGCGCTTGGGAAATCTTTTGATAACTCTGATGGATCTGTGATCTTATTGTTGCAAATTGCAACCAATTTGTGCCTATCTGTCTTATATGACTCTTGTCCATTTCCTCCCATAAATCCTCCATACAATCCAATGTACTCAGCAACTTCCTCTAGATTTCTTAACATTGTTTGAATACTAATGGAACACTCAATAGTCCAGCAGATATCCTTCTCTCTTACTGCACAATGAGCTAGTGATGTATGTCTCACTAATGGTTTCCTTTGTACTGCTTTCCTCCCTCAGTTCATCATTAGTAGTCACATGTCTGTCATGCACCTCTCCAATGTTCTTTGGGTGATCTTCAACTTTGCATACTGTGGTATTCCATGATTCTTGTCCTTGAAGCATCAATAAAATGGCATCATTTATTAAAAAAAAAAATGGGCCTTAGTTTCCAAGAGAAGCTTGGGGTGATGAAAGAAGAGGCAAAAAAGAAATAGCTGCACATAAATTGAGAAAACATAAAATTTATTTTTAAAAAAATTGTGCAATTTCCTAAAAGTAATACAGTCAACTTTACTCCTCTTTAGTTCCAAGCATAGTTCAATATCCATTTACACTGTCTATTCAAGATATATGTCTTGCTGGACCAGCTCCATGAGCCATGTCTCCAACTGTATTTTCATAATTTAAACAGAAGGCATTCTTCATCCATTTGTTTTTTCCTGTGTGGATAGATTGCCCACACTCTTTTGAGTGATAATGAATTTAATTTAGGAGTTTGCATTTGTCACAATGTTATCCACAAACAGGAGCATCTTGACAACCTCACTATCTGTAGGAAATCCTTTTTCCCTTTGGAGTCTAAAACTTTCATTTGGAAACTGAGAGAGGTTATTTGCTAAATAATCATATAACTAGCATATGTCAGAGCTGAGATTTGAACCCAGGTCTCCTGATTCCAATTCCAGAGCTTTTTCTGCTATCTCCTGCATGGCTTGAACTATATTCTGATTTAAATTCCCAGAGCATCATCTCACCTGTTTTCAAATGTTGACACTCTGTCAGATTGTTTTAAAATATGACGCAACATGATTTGATTTAATGTTAGCATACTTTGAGATTCCAGTTCACGAATGTTATTAGAATCCTTATAGACAGATGCAGTTAGGGTGAAAGGGGAGATTCAAGGGACTGTATGTTTACATTATTTCTTAGCCAGCAATTTAGATTTATGAGAACAGGTGGAATTAGAACCAATGTTAAAAAGGCATGAGGTCTTTCTAGAGTCCCTGGCTCACCTTCTGAAGTTGTTTTTAAAAGAGTTTGCACAATTTAGCCTGTGTAGGATCCCTCTGCACCAATTCAGGGTGCACACTGCTGTTAAAGACATCACCTGCAGGGGATCCGACAGGCACGGTTTCAATCCATTCTCAAAAATGATGACAATAATAATAGTAACCATGCATCCCATTTGTTTAGGGCTTACAGGACCATAGGATGCAAAGCTGTATGGACCTTAAGGATTATTTTGCCCAACCCCAGAATTTTATAGAAGACGAAACTGCAAGAGAGGCAAAGTAACAAAGGCACATAGCGAATATAATTTCAAATCTCATGGGTTTTCTTTTATAATTTATAAAGCACTTTGCACACATTATTTCAACTGATTTTCAAAACCACCTGTTGAAATGATTATTATCCCCACTGTATAGATGAGAAAGCTGAAATTTGTGGGTTGTGGCCTGTCCAACTTCACACAGCCAGTAGTAGGACTGAGACTTGAACCCAGCTCTTCTCTAACCCTAAATCCAATGTTCATTCCATGATCTCAAACTGACTTAAAAGCATTCCAAACCATCTGCCCAAAATCTTCCAAGTAGTTTTTTTAAAAAATAAGAATTGGGGTCAGAAATCAGTGCCTTGGTCGAATTCTATGATTTCTATTTTAATTTTCCGTCTAATTCTATCACTCCCATCTTTTCAGTACTTTAAGCAAAATTATGAACAACTCTACCAATAGTATCATAGATTTAGAAAAGATCTTTCAAATTGTCTAATCCAACCTCTTCATTTTATAGATGAGGAAACTGGGGCCCAGAGGTTAAGTTACTTGTAAAGGTCACTCAGATAGTAAATAACAGTGAAGATTCAAACTGAAATCCTCTAACTCCAAAGGCAGAACTCTTTCCACAGCACAAGACTAGAAGTCACACCCCAACAGCTATCAATCACCTCTCCTACATGTATTACTCTCATGTCCCTTCAAATAAGATGTTAATTCATAAAACTTAACAATTCTTAAGTGTATTTCCATGTTCATAAGAAATGCTTATGGGCAAAGATCTAGGAGTTTTATTGAGATGAGAACTGAACATGAATCAATAATGCAGCACAGAAGTTCATGCCATCTTAGGCTGTATTAATAATGGCATAGTTGATTTTCTAGGTATACTGGATAAATTATGCTGATGTAAAGAAAATCAATAAAAGCAGTGTAAAAAAATAAAGAAAATAGAATCCTCAGTGGACTGGTATAAGAATCAAATTAGATAAATCACTGTACAAATCAAAAGTAATATAAATTTATTATTATTTTAGATAATCAAAGATCACATAGGCAAAAAGTTAAAAAAAATTAATATGGGGGAAAAATCTCCATTACTGAGGGGAAAAGATGATTTGGATGGACCACAATTATCCAGATTGTCTGCAAAAGAGGCCCGAGGGTTGTATGATACCCACACCACTCCTGAGGATGGCAAGAACCAGATTAAAATGTAGTTACTATCTGATTTTAATATGTTGATTCAGTAATTTTATATACATATATGTGTGTATACATATATGTATGTATATGTGTTTTTCTAAGTCAATATGTAGCCCTTGGGATCCTTATGTATAGTTTAGTGGTATTCATTTGCATTTGAGCTTGACACCATTGGACTACAACATAAAAATTAACTATACAGTTTCTCAACTCTTCATTTCTCTTTCTGTTGGAGCTGGGAGAATCTCAGAATCAGATCTGGGTTCAGTTCTGATTTTAACACTAACTTATTTTTCAGTTATGGACAGGTTCTTTCCTGTCTCTAGGCCTCAGTTTCCTCATCCATAAAATAGGTGTTATAAACTTCGCATTCTCTGTATCACAAAGAACTTTGCAAAACAAAAAGGACAGAGGTGATGGGAATTACTCAGCATGAAAGGAATTACCAAATAAATTACCAAAGAAGAAAGTGACATTGTGTTTGCCCCTTTGTGTTTAATATTTGGGATAAAAAGGAAGCCCCCAAAATGAAGTGGAAATAGTTTTTAGGTCATAGGTTTGATTCTTTTTGTTTACTTCATGAAAATTGAGTTTTCATATTTCCACCTCATTTTAGTTCCTCACTTTCTTGTCATCCTCTTTGAAAGGAAAGTGTATTCAAGAAATAGTTGCTCTCTGAGCTCACTGTAAAACCCGTAGCCCATAATGTCATGCTACAGGCCTTGTATGTACTCAGTAAATATTGGTGATGGTGGTGATAATAATGAAGATAATAAATCAAAGGATTACAGAGCACGACAGCAGAACTGCAGGAAGTGCTAAACCACTGAGGCAAATGCAAATAACTCATATTTGATTTTTCTTGAGTTTTGAAAAGTAAATCTCACTCTCACATTAAAGATATATGTAAATGAAATTCAAAAGCAATGGAAACAAAAAAGCATGTTTCATTCTTCCTTGAAGCCTTTTTTTAGGGAAAAGGAAACATTCATTTAATTGTTTTTAGTACTTAACCTTTCTGTTCTAGCTGGGCAATTTCCATGATTGTTAAATAAAAATGCATATCCTGTAACTACTGGGAGTTGGTGCAAGACTATAAATATATGCCTAAATGCCCAGATGCCTTCTATGAGAAAAAACATTGTGTAATAAAAATGATACCTATTGAGGAGCAAAACACCTAAATTCAAGTTTCCAGTACTGCCATTAACTAGTGGTGTGACCTTGGGAAAAAAGACCAGGTGGACAAGAAATAAAAGTATGCAGGATCAGTTTTGAGATACAATGGTAAGAGGTCTAGATTTTGAGTCAAAGGGGCCTAGATATGAAGCCTGGCTTTTTTATTTACTACTTTATATGACAATGGTCAAGTCACAACCTACCTTACCCAGAATTTCCTTATAAGTGAAATGTGAGCACTGCACTATATGACCTCTAAAATCCTCTTCAAATATCTGAAGGCCTATCACAAAGAAAAGACCACTATCAATCTGTCATCCTCATTCCCATCCCCCAGAAAATTAGATTATGTCTCTTGGTATCTCTCTCTCTCTCTCTCTCTCTCTCTCTCTCTCTCTCTCTCTCTCTCTCTCTCTCTGTCTCTCTCTCTCTCTCTCTTTCCCTCTCTCTTTTTCTCTCTCTCCCATTCTGTGTGTGTGTTTGTGTTCTGCTGTCCTGAGAGGTCAGAATGAGCAACAAGGGTGAGATGCTCTAGAGTGTCAAATTTTTGAACAAAGTTAAAGAACTCAATAATTATAACTATCCAAAAATAGAATAAACTGCCTTAGGAAGTTATGAGTCCCCTGTCACTGAAGGTATTCAAGCAGAGGGTAAATGACGTGCTGCAATATTATAGGTAGAAATTATTCTTCAGGTGAAGAACTGCATTGTATTACTTCTGAGAGATTTTAGCACTCACCTAACCTCTTAGAGACTCAATTTCCTTATCTCTGAAAAAAAGGTGATAATTGTGAGAATCAAGTGAGATAGTCTCTCAAATGAATCTTTATTCTCACCAATCCAGAAGTGCCATCCTACAATGTTGATCCTTTGTTCTTCCAGATGAATTTTGTTACTATTTTTCTAGCTCTATAAAATAATTTTTGGTAGTTTGATTAGTATGGCACTGAATAAATTAATTTAGGTAAATGTCATTTTTATTTGCACTAGATCTCCTCTATCACAATGGGGAATACTTTTGGTATGTATGTTGTTTAATGTCCTGTCTACCTGTTGTTTATCATAGGGTCACTGAACAGTCAGTCACTAGGTATTTATTAAGTGCTTACAGTATGTCAGCCAGTAGGGGCAGAGACCAAAATTGGTGAACTGTTAATTGCCCAATGTGGGGAAGAAGTTGAGACACTTTAAGATCCAGCCCCCAAGAAAACAACAATTAGAGGAGAAAGAGTCAGGAAATAAGTGATAAGGAAAATAAGTTAGGGGCTGGGGGAAGAAGAGGGAAAGTACGAAAGAGTTCAGGAAGAAGAAAATTCAAAGACCTTGGATATTAACAAATGAACCAACAGGAAAGAGATAACTAAAACTGAAGAAAGAAACAGAAGGAAACATGATCTCCAAATCTAGTAAATTAGTTCAGGTGTCTATGGATAAATGTTGCAAAATAAAAGAAAACTATCCAACAAATAATGAGACAGAGGACCCTGTGCAATTTCAGGAAAACATGGAATCCCAACATACTATTCCTGAGTGGTTAAAAAAGAGAAATAAGAATTATAATAGCATAATTTATGTGCTATACAACAAAAATTACGAGCAGAATAGAAAAAATTATAATCTACAATGGTAAGCCTCACCAAAGAAATAAAAGAGAGAATAATAGTTGAGGAATAAAAATACACAGAGCTAAAGGACAACCTAGAAGAAGAGAAGTAAAAGCAGTAACACTAAAAGAAAACATGCTCACTATGCAAACCAGACATACTGATCTCGAAAACAGAATGTGTAGAGATGACCATAAGAGATAAATCTCCCAGAAAAACATGACAGGACAAAAAAAAAAAATCCTCAACACTATAATGATGGAAATAATAGAATAGAAGTGCCCAGAACTTCTGAACATAGAAAATGAAATTCCAATTGAAAGAATTTACAGGTCACCTCCAGCAAAAAAAAAAAGTTGCAAACTTTATGACATATAGTGGTTGAATTTAATCATTCAATTCATAAACAATAAGTTCTTCAAGGCATCAGGAAAAAAGATCTTCAAATAAAAAGGAAAGGACATTTGAATAATGCAAGACTATTCTGTACCCAGTAGAAAAAGGAGGAGGAGAGAATGGAACAATGTGTTCCAAAAAACAGTGAAACTTAGGATGGAGCACAGGGTGACCTGCAAATCTGAGCTTAACACTAGAGGACAAAAGATGTATATCCCATGATAAGGAAGAGTTTGAAATATTTTTAGAGAAACTAAAACTGAAGAAATTATTTCCCTGTCAATCACCAAAAACACAAGAAATGCCGAAGGAATGAATAAATGCAACAGGCAGTGACAGCACAAGCAACAGAGTAAGAACAAAAAGACCAGTAAAAGACTTGTTTCTACATATGCCCAAGGAGACAGGAGTTAAAGATGGAAATTTGGTAGAGGCAACAATGAAGAGGCAGACGGGGGACATTATAGAAAGAACCTGGTGACAGGCTGTTTACAGGTGAATGCTTCTTTTGTGGTATTATTACATTACAACGTAGGAGAGCATATAAAGGAAGGGGGGAGGGAATAAAGAATTCTGTGTGATGTACTGAGGTCCAATCTAGGGCTAGCAGTGAGGGGGATGTGATCCCTCTGTCTCAGAAAGAGAAAAGCCTACAGAAGAGGGAATACACTTATCTCACGTAATTGAGGTCCACAAGGAAAATTTATACACATGAGGTATTAAGAGGAGTGGGAATCACTTCAAACTTATTTTTCTCTGAAATGGTCAAAGTAGGGTAGAATGCTTATATGTTCATGAGCACACACAAGAGAGAGATTTGGTGTAGAAATGCATTCAACTTAACAGGGAAATGAGTGGTAATAGAAAGAAAGGAAAGAGAGGAATAAAAGATAGAGTAGATAAAGAGAGTAATGATTAGTCCAAAGCAAAACAAATTCTAAACTCAAAGAAGGGAAAATGAAGAGATAATTAAAATGAAAGAAAGAAAGGGAAATAACCTATGATAAAAAGCAGAGCAGGGGAGGGGGAGGTTTATGGAGTAAAGAGAAGAAAAATATAAGAAAACAAGATGGAAGGAAATATATAATTAAGATCAAAATCATAGATATGAATTGGATGATCTAATTCATAGAATGGAAGCAATTATTAAAAAGTAGACTCTAACAATGCTGTTTATAAGAAATATACTTAAAAATAAAGACGATTAAAATAAGGTATTAAAGTAAAGTACATTATGCCTCAGCTGAACTTAAAAAAAGCACGGTTAGCAATCATAATCAGTGAAACAATAGCAAAATAGACCTAGTTAAAAGATAAACAAGGAAACTCTTTCGCTGAAATATATCATAGACAATGAATCCACATCAATATTTAACAAATTTGCAAATGGCATGGCATCTTAATACTTAAGGAAAAGCTGAGTGACAAGGAGAAATATATAATAATACTATTTTAGTGGAATACCTCATTGTATACCCTTTGAGAGCTAGGCAAATCTAATGTGAAAAATAAACAAGAAAGATGTTCAAGAAATAAATAGAATTTTTAAAAGTTTGATATGATATATCTCTGGCAATTTTTGAACTGGAATAGAAATATATGTATTTTTCAGCTGTGCATAGCACTTTTTTAAAAAAATCAGATTATGTATTAGGATGTAAGAACCTCATAAAATGCAGAAAAGTATTAATCTTAAACATATACTTACTGACAACAATGCCATGAAATTATATAAAATAAAGGGCCATTGAGGAAAGGATTAAAAATTAACTGGAGGCTAACTAATCTAACTCTAAAGAACTAGTAGGTCAAAGAATATATCAAAGAAATAATAGATAATTCATTAAGGATAATGAGACAGAAAAAATAAAATTCGTGGGATACAACCAAAGAAATCTTTAGATAAAATTGCATATTTCTAAACATTCTCATCAACAATAAGAAAGAACATATCAATGAATTAAACATGCACCTTCAAAAATACCTAGAAAACAAACAAATTTACACATAATTTTCATTTTATTTTTTCTCAGTTACATTTAAACAAAAATTTTCAATTTGGGTTTTTTTTTAAATTTGGAGTTCCAAATTTTCTTCCTCCCTTCACTACCCCTCCTTGAGAGAGTAAGCAATTTGATATAAATTATATATGTGCAGACATGCAAAGCATTTCCATATTAGCTATGTTGTAAAAGAAAATGCAGACCAAACAAAAATAATAGTGAAAGTTTAAAAAATATGCTTCAATCTGCATTCAGACTCCAACAGTTCTTTCTGTAGAGGTAGATAGAATTTTTCATCATAAATAACCAAGAATTGTTTTGGATCATACTGTTGCTGAAAACAAAGAAGTTATTCATGATTGCTCATCATACAATATTGCTGTTACTGTGTATAATATTCTCCTGAGTCCACTAATTTCACTTTGCATCAGTTCATGTATGTCTTCCCAGGTTTTTCTGGGAAAAACACAATGGCATGTTAGTATTCCCTCACAATCATATGCCATAACTTATTCAGCCATTCCCCAATTGACATACTATTAATTTACAATTGGTTGCCAATTTACAATTGGTTAAAATAGTTTCTGTAAATATTTTTATACATATAGGTCCTTTTCCTTTTCTAGTAATGGTATTGCAGGGTCAAAAGGTATATAATTTTATAGTACTTTGGGCATAGTTCCAAATTGTTCTCCAGAATAGTAGGATAAATTCACAACTCCACCAAGAAGGCATTCATGTCTCAATTTTTCCACATCCCCTCCTACATTTGTCATTTTCCTTTTCTGTCATATTACCAATCTGATAGGTATGGATATCAATAATGATTGATAGAAGTTCTCATATGACTATTGATAGCTTTGATTTCTCCTACTGAAAACTTCCTGTTCATATCCTTTGACTATTCATGAATGTGGGAATGACTTATACTCTTATACATTTGTCTCAGTTCTCTATATACTTGAGAAATGAGGCCTTTATCAGCTACACTTACTGTAAAAATTGTTTCTTAGCTTTCTACTTTCCTTCTAATCTTTGTGGCATTGGTTTTGTTTGTGCAAAATCTTTTTCATTTATCATAATAAAAATTACCTATTTTACATACCATAATGCTCTCTGTCTCTTGCTTGGTCATAAATTCTTCCCTTCTCCATAAATCTGACAGGTAAAATACTCCTTGTTCTTCTAATCTATTTCCAGTGGTCTACCATTCTATTTCTTAGCCAGTATCAGATTATTTTGATGATTACCACTTTGTAACACAGTTTAAGATCTGGTACTACTTCAGACACATAAGACTTACTAGCTGTGTGACTCTGGGCAAGTCACTTAACCCTAATTGCCTCATCGAGAAGAGAAAAAAAGATCTAGTACTACTAAGCCACCTTCTTTTACATTTTTAATTGATTCCCTGTATATTTCTTAGCTTTTGCTCTTCCAGATGGTTTTTGTTATAATTTTTTCAGCTTTATAAAGTAATTTTAGGGTAACTTGATTGGTATGGCACTGAATAAGTAAAATAACTTAGGTAGAAATGTCATTTTTATTGTATTGACTCAGCCTACCCCTGGAAATTAATATTTTTCATGTTGTTTAGATCTGACTTTCTTTGTGTGAAAAGTGTTTTGCAACTGCATTTATGTAGTTTCTGGATTTGTCTTGGCAGGTAGATTTCCAAGTATTTTGTATCATCTGCAGTTAGTTTAAATGGAATTTCTCTTTGTATCTCTTCCTACTGATAATGTATAGAAATAGTTCATAATATATATAATATATTTTGTTGGTAATATATAGAAATGCTGATGATTTATGTGGATTTATTTTATCTCCTGCAATTTTGCTGAAGTTGTTAATTATTTCCACTAATTTTTAAGTTGATTCTCTAGTATTCTCTAATACTATCATATTATCATATCGTCTGTAAATACTGCTAATTTTTTTCCTCATTTCCTATTCTAATTCTTTCAATTTCTTCTTCTTGTCTTATTGCTGTAGCTAGAACTTCTAGAATGATATTGAATAATAGTGATGATAATGGGCATCTTTGCTTCATCCCAGATCTTATTGGGAAAGCATATAGCTTATCCTCATTACAGGTAATGTTGCTGGTGCTTTTAGAAAAGTATTATCATTTTAGGGAAAGTTCCATTTTTAACAGGAATGGATTTTTAATAGGAAAAGCTTTTTTCTATATCTCATGGAAAAAATTAATTATTTTTGTTGGTTTTGTTATTGATGTGGTCAATTATGCTGATAGTTTTCCTAATATTGAACCAGCCCTGCATTCCTAGTATAAATCCCACCTGGTCATTGTATATGATCATTGTGATATATTGCTATAATCTCCTTGTTAGTATTTCCTTTAAAAATTTTTGCATCAATATTCATTAGGGAAATTTGGCTATAGCTTTCTTTCTCTGTTTTTGCACTTCCTGGTTTAGGTATCAGCACCATATCTGTGTTGTAAAAGGAATTTGGTAGGACTCCTTCTTTGCTTATTTTCCCAATAGATTATACAGTATTGAAATTGTTCTTTAGATGTTTTTTGGTAGAATTCGCTTGTGAAACCATCTGGTCCTGGAGTTTTTTTCTTAGGGAGCTCATTTATGGCTTGTTCAATTTCTTTTTGTAAGATAGGAAAACTAACAATTTTAAAAACACACACACAATTAAACACCAAAAAAGAAGTTCTGGAAACAAAAGAATAGATTTTTACAAGTGAAAGTGAAAAATGAATTAATATAAAAATTAGGATCAGTTTTTAAAGAAATAAAAGATTTATTCTAGCCAATTTGATTAAAAAGAATAAAGGGGAAAACCAAATTACCAGTATCAAAAATGAAAAAAAAGAAAGAGAATTGCCAAAAAGAAGTAAAAGATATTATTAGAAAACATTTGTCTATTTGTCAAAAAAGTCAACTTAACTGAAACTGTTTAATATTTTAAAATATACTCAAATTAACAGAACAAGAAATAGATCATTTAAACAATCCAATCTCAGACAAAGATGAACGAGCCAAAGATAAACTCCCAAAGAAAAAGCCCAAGGGACCAACTTTAGAAGTGAATTCAATCAAATATTCAAAGAACAATTGATTCTAATATTAAATAAGCATTCTGGGAAAAAAAAATGTGAAAAGAATGGATCCTACCAAATATCTTCTATGATTCAACTATGATCTTGATATTTAAACAAGGGAGATTTAAAACAGAAACAAAAACTATAGAACAATACCTCTAATGGCCATTGATACAAAAATTTTAATAAAATATTAACAGAAAAGCTAAAACAAAACTTATAAATTATGAATAGGAAGTATTTACAACAAGAATGCAGGAATACGGGATTGATTTAATATTAGGAAAGCTATAAAAGTAATCAGTCATTTTAATAAAACAAGAAAAAAACATATGATTATATACAGAAAAAAAATTTTTGATAAAATACAATGCCAACTTCTGTTTTCTTCTTAAAGCAACACTAGAAAACATAAGGAGGAAAAGAGCTTTCCTAGATGTGATAAATAATTTATATTTCAAACTAAGAACTATCCTTACACGTAATGAGGACAAGCTCGAGTATTTTTCAATAAAATAAACAGTAAACCAAGATGTCCTTTGTCACAGGTATTATTTTATATGGTGCTAGAAACACTAGCTTTAGTAACAAGACAAGAAAAGAAAACTGAGAGAATAAGCATAGGCAAAGAAGAAACAAAATTATCACTTTTCCAGATAATGGTGTACTTAGAAAATCCTATAAAACCAACTAAATATCAATTGAAATAACTGCATCAAAGATGCAACATATAAAATAAATCTACATAAGTCATCAATATTTCTATTTTTACCAATAAAATACAGCAGAAAGAAATAGGAAAAAAAGAATTCTGTTTAAAATAACCACAAAATGTACAAAATACTTGGGAGTCTACCAACAAGATATACACAAGATCTATATGAATTCAAACTGCTATTTACAGAAATTTAAAAACATACCTAAATGATTGCAGAACTATTAATTGCTCATGGGTAGACCAAGTCACTATAATAAAAATTATAATGTTACCTAAATTACTATGCCAATAAAATTACCAAAGATCACTTTAATGAACTAGAGGGAGAAATAATGAAATTCATGCGGAGAAACAAAATGTCAAGAATCCCAAGAAAAATACTAGGGAAAAAGTAGAGGGAAAAAGGATCTAGTGGTATCAGATCTCAAATTATACTACAAAGTGGTACTGACAGCTTACATTTATCTAGAGCTTTGAGAATGCAAAGCTCTTTACAAATATTATTTTATTCTCACAACACCATGAGGTAGATGCTATTGTTACCTCATTTTACAGATAAGGGTACTAAGCCACAGAGATTAAATGACTTTTCCAGGATCACTTAGCTAGTAAATATCTGAAGCAGGATGAGAACTCAAATCTTCCTGATTCCATCTAGCTGCTTTCCTAGGAATTATAAAAATAAATTGATACTGGTTAAAAATAAAGAGATCCATCAATGAAATGGATTAATCATACAATGTACAAAAACAGTGTCACGAACAATATTCAGCAAAGGTAGGCTGAGGCACATATTTTCTGAGCAAGATAAGTTTATTAGCAGGGCGTAAACCAGTGGGTCTAACAACTGCCTCAATTATCCGAAAGACCCCTAGATCAAGATGCAGTTTCTTTTTATAAGCATAGAACAAAAAACAGAACAGGGTGGATGGAAAAAATTATGCAATTGATTATGGGGTTGGCAGCATCACGGAGCTGAGGATAACATAATTGGTTATAGAGATGAGGCATGGGGGACAATATGATTGGTTGGAAACTGGGAATGATGGGCTAGCAGCAGCCTCCTTCTTCCCTCTAATGACTAAGAAAAGTTCACTATGTGAGTTCACCTGCAAGGATAAAAATGGTGGACCAAAACTTCTTTGGAGAGCAAACCATACACATTTGAAGGATAGCTTGGTGGTGTAGAGATAGATACTGGGCCAGACTCCCTGGCATTCACCTGCATCACTAAGGAAATCAGATTTCCTTGAGACAAGAATAGAGTAGTGATTAGCAAGAAAATTGGATTTCTCAACTTAATTCATTATAGGTCAGCTGAATTCCTAAACCAAACTCAGAGACAAAGAACCATGACTTAGGTAATTACAAGATAAAATCAATTCATTGTAAATAGGATCAATAAAAATGATACAGAAGTATACTATAGTGTTCAATAAACCCAAAGAGCCCAGCTATACCTCCTCCTCTTAAACTGTGAGCAACTTGAGAGCAAGCACTGGTTTTCCTTTGTATCTTCAGGGCTCAGCATAGTGTCTGGCACATAACAGTTGCTTATCAATGCTTGTTGACTGACTGACACTGGGGTAAAGACTAACTCTTAACCAAAACTGCTGGGAAAACTGGAGAGCAGTCTGGCAGAAATTAGGTTTAGACCAACAGCTCACATACCATATTATAAGACAAGCTACAAATGGCTACTTGACCCAGATATAGAAGTTCACATCATAAATAAATTAGAGAAGACAAACATCTCACCCTGTATACCAAGATAAAGCCAAAATGAGTAAATGATTTACATATAAAGGGTGATGCCGCAAGCAAATTAAGAGAGCATGAGATAGTTTATCTGTCAGATTTATGGATGAGGGAAGAATTTAGGAGTAAAGAAGATATAGAGAACATTTAAAAATGTAAAAGATAATTTTGATTATATAAAATCAAAAAGTTTTTCATGAACAAAACCAGTGCAACCAAAATTATAAGGAAAGCAAAAAACTGTGGGGAATATTTGCAACAAGCATCTCTGATAAAAACCTCATTGCTCAAATATGTAGGGAACTGAGTCACATTTATAAAAATACAAGTGATGTGCCAGTTGATAAACGGTCAAAGGATATAAACAGGCAGTTTTCAAACAAAGAAACCAAAGCTATCTATAGTCATATAAAAATACTCTCAATCATTATTGATCAGAGACATGCAAATTAAAACAGCTCTGAGGTACCATCTCACACCTATCAGTGTGATTAATATGACAAAAAATAAAAATGTTGGATGTTGGAGGGGATGTGGAAAAACTGGGACACTAATGCACTGTTGGTGGAGTTGCAAACTGATTCAATCATTCTGGAAAGCAATTTGGAATATGCCCAAAGGGCTATAAAACTGTGCACACCCTTTGATCCAGTGATACCACTGCAGGTCTATATCTCAAAGACATCCAAAAAGAGAGAAAAGGACCTATTTGTGCAAAAAATATTAATCACAGCTCTTTTTGTGGTTGGCTAAGAATTGGAAATTGAAGGGATGCTTATCAATTGGGGAATGGCTAAACAAATGGTGGTATATGATTGTAATGGAATATTATTGCACTATACAAAATTAAAAGCAAATGATTTCAGAAAAAAACTTTTAAAGACTTCCATGAACTAATGCATAGTGAAGTGAACAGAACCAGGAGAACATTATACACAGTAGCAGCCATATTGTTTGATGAAGAATTGTGAATGACTTAGCTATTCTCAGTAATACAATGATCCAAGAGAATCCCAAAGGACAAATAATGAAGCATACTATCTGCCTCCAGAGAAGGAACTGATATTTATTTAATACAGACTGGAGCATGCTATTTTTCACTTTCTTTCATTTTTTCTTTGATTTGAGTCTTCTTGTACAAAATGACTAACATGGAAACATTTTACATAATTACACATGTATAACCTCTATAGGATTGCTTACTGTTTCAGGGAATGGGGAGAGGAGGGATAGCATTTGGAACTTAAAACTTTGAATCAATTTTTTAAAATTAAAAAAGGGATAAATAAATTAGAGAAATGAGGAAAAGATTACCTTTCAGATGTTTTGGATAGGTGAAGAGTCCACGACTCAAGAAAGCAAAGAAAGAATCACAGTTTTTACATGCAAAAAAAAATCCAATACATTTAAGATTAAAAGAATAATAGTTGACTATGGAAAATTCTTTGCAGTAAGTTTCTATTTATGTTAAAGGTCTGATTTCTAAGATACATAAGGAGCTGGTTCAAATTTATTAAAATTAAAACCATTCACCAGGGGGCAGCTAGATGGCACAGTGGATAGAGCACCGGCCCTGGAGTCAGGAGGACCTCAGTTCAAATCCGGACTCAGAACAAACACTTGACACTAGCTGTGTGACCCTGGGCAAGTCACTTAACCCCAATTGCCTTAAAAAAAAAACATTCACCAATGTGATAAATGATCAAAGAATATAAAAATATAGTTCTCAAGAGAAGAAATCCAATGCCCCTACAATCTTCGGGAAAAAATGCTCCAAATCACTAATAGAGAAATGCAAATTGAATCAACTTTGTGGTTCCACCTCACGCCCATCAGATTAGCAAAGCTGACAAAAATGAAAAAAAATATTATAAATTTTGAAGAGTCTGCAAGCATATTAGGCACAGTAGTGCACCATTGGTAGAGCTGTATGTGGAAAGCAACTTGGAACCATGCCCCAGAAGTTACTGAACTACAGATACTTTCACTCAGCTATACTACTACTAATTCTATAACCCCTCAAAGAGATCAAGGAGTGAGGAAAATATCCTATATGTGCAAAATATTCATAACTAATTTTATGCTGAGAAAGAACTAGAAACTAAAGGAATACTCATCAATTGTGATTTGACTGGACAAATTATAGTATATAGTGTGAGGGAAGTGGGAGAATGAATTCATAATAATTTTAAAGAGGAAAAGAAGGAAACAACTGTTTTATAATTTTAAAAAGAAAAATATTTCATTTAAAAAGTCAGTTTTGCAAAATAAAAAAGACTGGAAAGGTTGAAAAAGTTAAATTTTAAAGGGCTTTAAATGCCAACGTATTTTATGTTTGATCTGAGAGGTAAAAGGAATCCATTAGAGTTTACTGAGTAGAGTTTCACATGATCAGACTTGCACTTTAAGAAAATCCCTTGGCATCCTATCAGAGAATGGACTGAATTGGGAAAAGATATGAGGCAGAGATACCAAGAAGGTAGTTAATGGCATAAGGTGATGATAATGACCTCCAACAGAGTAGTAGCTATGTGAGCAAATAGAAGAACTAGAAAAGAGACATTGTGTAGAATGACAAAACTTTGCAACAGGCTGACTATGTAGAATGAGTATGAATGAGGGTCAAGGATGACACTAAACTGTGAGCCTAAGTAACTAGGAGGATAGTTATGTCCTCTAGAATAAAATGAAAGTTAGGAAGAGGGAAGTGTTTTAAAGAGAATATAATGATTTCTGTTTTGTTTGTGTTGAATTTGAGATGTCTATGGGACTTGAAATTTGAGATTTCTAAAACTCATTTTGTAAACTGAGATGGTAACTTAGAAAAGAGGCTAGTGCTGGATATACAGATCTGGGAATCATCTACATAGAAATGGTAGCTGAATTTTTGTGAGCTGATGAGATCAATAAGTGAGATCTTAGGAGAAGAGAAGGAGCCAGGACGCCTTGGGAAACACCTGCAATTTGGGGGAAAGCAATTTCTATTGTTACTTCTTTGAAAAAATCTTGAAATATTTTGACGTATGGGTAGGAGACATTTTGCTGTAAAACAGCTTCTAAGGTAGTATTTTGATCTAGCAAATCAAATAATTTTTTGTTTATCAAATAATAAGATTATAAGATTATCAGATTATCAAATTGTAAAAACAATGGCATCTTATTTGCTCTGTGTTTTTCAGTTGTGAAATGATAAAAATGTAGTCCATTGTTGCATATCACATACAAAATATAAATTGTGAAGCGAAATAAATTCCAAAAAACCTTCGGACACATTCAAAAAATGTATGTCTCGTTTTGAATTTTGAGATCATCCAAATCATACCAGACAATAAGGAGGATTCTTTTTTTTTGGAGGGGGGGGTTGGGCAATGGGGGTTAAGTGACTTGCCCAGGGTCACACAGCCAGTAAGTGTTATGTGTCTGAAGTTGGATTTGAATGCAGGTCCTCCTGAATCCAGGGCCAGTGCTCTATCCACTGCGCCATGTAGCTGCCCCCTATAAGGAGTTTTCTTAATCATTGGCCCTATAGGATCATGATCGGTGATTTCACAGATTGGAGTTCTGAAGTCTGAAAGTTGCTTGTTTTAACAATTTATTGTACTAATTATTTATTGTACTAATTATCCTGATTATCCACAAAAGGGTTAGGTTTTGTTTTTTTCTTTTTCAGTGACAGGAGGTGAAGGGTAAGTTCAAGGGAGAATAAAATAAATGCTTGTTAATTGAAAAAATAAAAATGTAACTTTAAAAACTCTGCTTGTTCCCTACTTCATGAAGGATATCCTTAATTCATACATAGATAGACTACTCATAAAGATGTTATATAAATGGAAGAATAATCATACAAATTAGTAGTTTTTTTAATTTCTCTTTTACCTTTTTGGTATTAATAAGGTCTGAGTTCTTTTTGACCATGCCTTTAGTATATTTCCTTTCTTCTGATATCTTCCATCATCCCTTCATGACCCTACAGTGGTATTGACTGCAACATGGCTCTCCTCCACATAGTTGAGCTGAAACACATTTGTAACTGCAATGTTATGATCCAAATGCAGAGATAAAAAACTTTTGTTAAAATGATTTTTGCAAATACTTTCCATTGTTCATTTGCTTATACTCTTCTTTCTAATTCCACCCTTGAATATAAGTGAGATAACATTGCTTCTTTGCATATCTTGCCAAGCTTTCTTTAAACTGGTTTTATTTTCTGCTCCACTTGAGAAGATGATACAACTCATAATTGTCCATCATCCTTCTTGTGTGTGTATGTGTATAAATATATATATATATATATATACATATATATATATAATAAAACTCATAATTATCCATCAAGTCTGTGTTGCCTCCCTTTCTACCTACAAGTAATGATAGCAAACTTTACATAACACTATGATTTGCCAAGTTTTTGATGCATTATCTCATCTGAGCCTAACAACAAGCTAGCAAGGTATTATCTAGTATTAGCTCCATTTTACAGATGAGAAAGACGCTAAGAAGCTTACCTAAACTTCCCACTATCACAGCTAGTAAAGGTTGGAGTCAAGAATTTAAGTGAGATCTTCTTGACTCCATGTCCAACATTCTATCCACTACTCCAAGTTGTTTCTCATAAGTAAGTCAGATATTTTCTGATTAAGGGATTTTCTGGGTTCTCTAGGTCTCCTTGTTGAGGAAATTAATTTAAATTAGTTAATCTTCTGGGTGAAATTATTACATCCAGTGTCTAAATATCTCTTGTTCATTCGAGGAAAAAATCATCTTCCTTCCAGGATCCAGGTTGTGGTTTGATTTGGTTTTGAATCCATGGGAGTGCTCCATTCACTGATGCAGATCAAAACCCCTCCATAGACTAGTAGTACAATGAAGATTAAGATTTTTATCCTGGAATAACCTCTCAGAGAGTGACCTAAAAGTTCTTATTGCCAGTTAGTTAGCATTTTTTACAATATTTGCACCAACTCTGTGCTCCGTTGTACCACTACCTGCACTATTACCATGAGCTAAACAGGGCTGAATTAATCTATCAAGCTAAGTGAATGCCAACAATTACTTCTAACCACGTGCTGCTTTTACTAATGTTCTTGTGAGTGATGAGGAGTGAGAAGATCGAAATTGGCACTGTCAAGGGTACCTGTCATTGTCTCTATATCAACTCTAAAGATAGTTGGGTTAGGCTAAGTGAGCTGCTCTCGCAACATCTGAAAAATGTAAACACAGGAGCAATTAATAAGGATCTGTAAGTTTGCTTTTGCTCTTCACTGTGTCTTATTATGACTGATTAAGAATGTTTTTTTTAATTACAATCAATGGATGGGTAATTTTAACCATTAGGGCTAATAATAAGTATTAACTTATCTAGGCCCCCAGAGGACATCATAGAAAAAAGACCCCTCGCACCTATGTAGGGGCCTTAGTCCATCAGCTGATGATTTGTATGTCTAGAAAAACCTTTTTAGACAGCAGCATGGAGAGTTTCACAGCATTTAAAATCAAGTCTATCACAAATACGCCATTAAAAAGAGAAGTCCATGAAATAAATCTCTTTATTGGTTTGAAGTTTAATAACTCTTCCTCGATCGTCATCCTCTAGTCATTTATCCAGAGTCTATGTGGAATTGCATTATACCCACTGGGTCTACTGATCAGTAAGGAATGAATCGGGGAGGTACATTAAGTCTTTCAGGCCATTAGGATGCCATTAAGTGCACTAGAAGAGGTCATTTACTCACAGTAAAGAGTCAGGGTCTCTCTAAAAGATGAGCTATTTAATCCCAACTCCTCCTTAGAATCCAAACCAATGTGCTTTTATTAGTTTAATTTTCCCTGTATCACATTCCATTATTGGTCCTATTTTATTTTCCCTTTTTATATTCACTTGTGGTTGCATTTTAACTTAATTAAGAATTCCAATTAGGAAAAGGACCACAGAAACAAAGACCCTTAGAACTTAAAGGAACCTTCTAGGTCATCTAGTTCATCATTCTGCACAAATCTGAGGAAGCACTGCTACCATCTCTAAAATAAACATTAGTCAAAACCCAAGGTGGAGGCAGAGAGAATCAGTGTCTCTTTCTGTCCTTTGGCCTGGACTTTTTCAGCCCAGCCTCAATGTTGTGAGCCACAAAGCATGTCAAGCCCAACATAATTATTTCTACTTAGTAGACACCTTATGTAACAACGTTACCGACACCTACTTCATCCCCTATCCTTGACGGCTGTCAGAGTTCACAGCTATCCTGCTCTCAACACAATGGATAGCTTGCCTATGCTGTTAATGATGGTAATGCTTACATTCATTCATTCAAAAGCATTTATTAAACACCTATTATGTGCAAGGTACTCTTCTAGGTCCTAGGGATACAAGGATGAAAAGGAAATAGTCCCTGACCTCACGAGGTTTACATTATACGGGTTATCATTTCCTCACTCACTTGGTATGGAACTCAGTAGGCTTCCCAGCCAAGATATCCTCATAATTTTTTGAGTAATAGCTCAATAACTCATTGTGTTATACAGATATAATGCCACTCCCAAAGGAGTACGAGCTCCTTTACATTCAATGAATTATATTCAAGGAGTTGTATTCAGTAACTCCTTATATTCAATGAGGCTGTTCAGTTATCTCCTAAGAGAAAAGAGAGATTATTCCCTCTTCCCAGGCTGGCAAACTGAAGTGCAGAGGCGTAGTCATGTAACCACAATCACAAAGTGACTTGATAACCCACCCGAGAACGTAAAATAAAACTTAGTGTAGCCTGGGCTCTTCTTTGAACATGTCCAATTTGTCTAACGTGGAGCCCACTGCATCCTCTACCATACAGGTAGGGGTAATGTCCTTGTAAAAGGTCCCACATTTCATTAGTATCTTTGAATCATGGGATCATAGAAGTTCAGACTGGAAGAAGCCTCACAGAAAATCCAGAGCAATCCCTAGCTAAGCAGAAATCTTTCTATAACATCCTGCAACATGTAGTCATTCAGCTTCCATGAGAAATCCTCCACTGATGAGGAATTCACTGGCTCCTAAGGCAGCATGGGTCATTTTTGGACAGCTCTTATTAGAAAGTCTTCCTTTCATTGAAATGAAATCTGGCTGTCCAACTTACCTTTTATAGGTCTTAGTTCTCACCTCTGGAGGTTAATGCCTCATCCTGCCTCCACAGTTATCTACCATCTGTGTGACACTGAGCAAGTCAAACGCTTAGTGTTTTTTTTTCCAGTTTCAAATCTAGGTTCCTATGATCCCCATGATGCGCTACAAGTTTTTGAAGAAAGCGATCACATGCTCCCTAAATATCCCCTCCTCCAGGCTAAATACCCTTCATGTCTTTCAACCTTAATTTCTTAATATCAGTTGGTCATCGACCCTTGGATATATTCCAGATTATTTAGTTCTTTTTCAGGTGTCACCCAGAAGAGACAATGATACCACAACCATCAGAAACTGCTCTGGTCAGACCACATTGGCAGTGTTGTGTTCAGTTCTTCTGGGCCAGACATCTAGCTAAGATCCTACTCTGGATTTCTGAAACAGTATAATATATAACCCAGTGCCTTAGCAGAAAGAGCCAAAACGGTGAGCAGTCTACCTCCCGCTGATAAAAGCTGTAATTTCTGCCAATGAATCAGTGACTGAATAGAAAAGTGGCTCTCCAGGGCTAAATAGAATTAGTCCATCTTAGAATCATACCTAAGACTGCTAGAGTTGAAAGGGACCTTAATGCATATAATATGAAATATCAGAGTTGGAATGAACTTTAGATTACCAACCACAGAATTACAGAGCTGAAAAAGACCTTAAAATAGAGAGCATAGAATGTTAGTGCTAGAAGAGATCTTAAAAATAATGTAGACCAACCTTCTCATTTTAGAGTTGAGGAAACTGAGGTTCAGAGAGGTTAACAACAGGAACAATTAGGAAATAAACTCAAGCTTTTCCTTCTATATTTCTCTTTTCACCTTCTTTCATATTAGACAAGCCCAACTCAATTTCCTCTGGCAAGAGGTTAGTGGCCTCTGAATCAGGAAGCCCTGGGTGGTTAACCACGGTCAAGCACTTAAAGTCTCAGTGTCCCCAGGCAACTCCAAAAGACTAAGTGACAGAGAAGCCACTGCCCTTCATTGGAAGAGAGGATTTCTCCACCAGGAATTCCTTACATCCCTGAAAACAAAATTTTTTAAAAATGCAAAAAAAAAAGCACCTTCTTATTGTTGATAATGGCATATCCAAGAAAGTAAATTCATTATTGTTCAGTTGTATTCAACTCTTTGTGACCCCATTTGGGGTTTCTTGGCAAAGATACTGGACTCATTTGCCATTTCCTTCTCCAGTTCATGTTACAGATGAGGAACTGAAGCAAATAAGGTTAAATAACTTGCCCAGGGTCACACTAGTGTCTGAGGTCAGATTTGAACTCATGAAGATAAGTCTTCCTCCAATCCCAGTGCTCCATCCACTGTGCCACCTAGCTGCCCAACACATACATCTGACAACATTGCATTTTGTATAGTGTTTTTTTTTTCATTTCCCAAAAGCATTTCATTTAATCCTTACAATAACTCTGTGAATCTAGCAGGGTAAGTATGTTCTTCATTTAACAGATTAGAAAACAGGCTTAGGGTGGTAAATAACTGCCTGAGGACTCATACCCACTCAGGTCATCCAGCTCCTATTCTGTTGCTCCTTCCCACCACAGAATGTAGCTTCTTTCTTTTTAAGCGTTAAGTAGCCAATACCGACAGCGGCCGAATGTCCACAAAGCTAAGCACTGAAACGTACATGGATGTGGGGAGGGATGAACACAGTTTGACATTCTCCTTGACTGCTCTTGGAGAAGATGGCCCCAGAACTTTGGAAAACCAGACTAACCAGCTGAAAAGACACTGAAATGTCTTTCTTCAGCCAAGTGTGGTATAGTGGAAAGAGTACTGGCTCTAGAGTCAAAGGCCCTGGATTCAAATCCTGCCTCAGATGCTTTCTACCTTTGTAACCTTAGGTCACATGGGTCTTAGTTAACTCAACTATAAGATAAAAGGGTTGTACTAGATAGCCTCTGAGGCCCCTTCTAACTCTAGAGCTATGCTGTATGATCCTATTATTTTAAAAGCCCTATTTCCTCTGCCTGTCATTCAAGGACTTCTACTATGAGACAGTGTAATACGCCCCCCCCATGAACTCCACACTTGAGCTGTCATGGCTGATTCTCTTCCACCTACCCCATAACACCATCTGCGATCTTCTGCCTCCATTTCTTTGCTTATACTGTTCTCTATGCCTGGAAAGTCATTCCCCCCATGCTTTGCCTGTTGACATCCTATACATTCTTTAAAACCTAACTGCTCCCCCCACTCCTTCAATATCAACCTTCCATATAGGACTTTATATAACACTATTTTGTAACACTCTTAGGAACTTAAAACATAGTATGTATTATAGTTATTTGTGTTGTTTTCTCATTCCCTCTCTAGACTGTAAACGCTACGAAGAAAGGGGCATCATCTTATCTAAACTTTGTATAGCTTTGCACAGAGTAAGTGTTTAATGTTTGTTATTATTATTCACTATTTTGAAACATCTCAGATTTCACTGGTGCAGGCAATCTGACCAACAATGCAGATTATAGCCCCTTAACACCTTAGTAGACAGTTTCCTAAGTTGCTATGTAACAAAAAAAAAAAAGGCATCTCTTGGTCGCCCACCTTCTAGCAGAGAAGTTCTCTATGATTAACTAAGGCAGCCCATTGTCAAGTCTGAATTCCAAGTATTTCCAACGTTATAGAACCTTCCAGAGCTTATATTGAACTAGCACAACTCACCTTCATGCTCCAATGAGACCTCAGATGAGGACTTTCAAAGATGATGATTACAAGCAAAATGGAACAATGCTAGATCGTGTAAAATGCATATTGTTTCATCTGCAAGACCAATTCTAATGCCTTCCCCATATTTGGTGGAATTTGGAAAGCAACCAATAGATGTCCTCAGAATCTATTAAATAACAGAACTTTGGAGCTGTGACTGATGGGCAGTTGGGATTTGCATGAATATGTGTTGAAGATTTTCCATATTATGGTGAAATCTTGTTTTTCTACTACATATAATTATATTTTTTTTGGATGAATACAACCCCAAGGCATGTAAGCAAAAGGAGAATAAGGTAGTGGTGGTGAGCAGTGGTATGACGAATGGAAATCAGGCATAATTTAGGGCAGAAAATTGCAATCTACCCTTTTGCAGTGCCAAGGGATAATGTGTGAATCAAACAGAAATGGGTCATTTTTTTTTCGTTTAAGAAACAGGTCTAGTTAGTAAAGATTTCAATCTCTTCGACTCAAGGAAAAGGGCCTATGAATGACTGTAATCAAAATGCTGATGGATGGGAAAAGGTAACCTATGTGGCACAATACCCTTTTCTCTTTGGACTCCAACAGAAAAAGCAGAGGGGGCCATACTCAAACAAGCTATACTGTGTTTACAAAGGTGATATATATATATATATATATATATATATATATATATATATATATATATATATATATATATATATATATGTATATATATATATATATATACATATATATATATATACATACATATATATATATTATATATTAATATATGTATATATTATATATATATACATATATATATATATACATACATATATATATATATATAATGATAGGTGAGTTTTTTTAATGCTTCCTTTGACCAACACAAAAGTGATCCAGAGGCAGGCAAAGGCAATGGATTTTATTCAAAGACAGGCGTGTAAAAGCTCAGAGTACAATACTGGTCAGTAAACACCTTAGGTTTCTATAATCTTGGCCAAGTTACTTATTCTCTCAATACTTCAGTCTCTTCAGCTACTAAGTGGGAAATGTACTATCATGGACTACCTACCACTGCTGTCATAGTCTATGTCACAAACATGTTTTGGTGGGGAAATGACCATCTGGTGTTCTGCAAATGGGATGTGGTCCATTTGAGAAGCTCCGCTGTTAAATGGGGCCTACTCTACAAAGATCCATACACCCAGTGACAATTATCACAGTTGATTGGAGACATAAAAGAAACTCCATGTCTTTTATTTTTTCTTCTCTTCTTTGGTCTAAGCCTATGATTTCGTCTGTGCCGGGAACTCCTGGTATAATTATTCCCTCTACCTGATTTCGATCATTGGTTCATCTGAGCAAGCGAAGTGATCTTCACATGGTGCCACAGATAAAACTAAAATCCAGATCTTTCTGACTCCAAAGCTGGCCTCACAGTCTCTCATTTCCTTTCATAATGGTACAAAATATTGTTGCAGGTCATAAAAGGGATAATACAGTTGGTCTAGTTCAATACCTTCATCTTATAGAGGAGGAAACTGAGAATCAGAGAGGAGAAATAATAGCCAGCAGTTATACAGGGCTTTAATGTTTGAAAAGCACTTTTATAAATGTTCTCTCATTCAGCTTCACAACAATCCTGGGAGATGGTTGCTATGATTATCTCTCTTTTACAGATGAGGAAACTGAGGTATGCAGGCAGGTTAAATGTTTTGCCCAGGGTCACACGACTAATGTCTGAGGCCATATCTAAACTCAGTGCTTCCTGACTCCCGGTACTGCACAACCTGAAGAAATGACTGACCCATCATCATCAGCTATTAGTAATACTGTATTGTTGTTGTTGAGTTTTTCGGTCATGTCCAGTTCTTGGTGACCCCATTTTGGGGTTTTCTCAGCAAAGATACTGGAGTGGTTCACCATTTCCTTCTCCAGCTCATTTTACAGATGAAGAAATTGAGGCAAACAGTGACTTGCTCACACTCATACATAATTAGTAAGTGCCTGAGGCCAGATTTGAACTCAAGAAATCGTATCTTCCTGATCCCAAACCCAGCGCTCTATCCACTGCACCACCCAGCTTCCCCATTAGAAATCATAGTTAGCATTTATATAATGCTTTAAAGCTTGCAAAGCTCTTTACAAGGACTATTTAATTCTATCCTCATAATAATCCTGGGAGTTAGGTGTTATTATTATTATTGTTGTTATTAGCCCCCTTTTACAGATGAGGAAACTGAAGCAAACAGGGTTAAGTGACTTGCCCAGGGTCACACAACTAGTAAGTGTCTGAGACCAGATTTGAATTCAGATCTTCCTGACTCCAGGCCTAGCTCTCAGAGCTAGGAGTAGAACACAGTCTCCTGAACTTGAATCTTGTAGGGCTAGAGAGGACTAATTTTTTTTTTACTTTATTAAACTCATGAATACCTAACATTCTCTTTCTCAGGATAAGAAAAATATCTTATCCTGCACAAATTCAGGATTGTATTTCATTTCAGAGCTGGAAGGGACCTTAGAGGTTATCAAATCCAATTCCCTCATTTAGTAGATGAGGAGACTGAGTTCAGAAAATTTAAGTGACATTTCCAAAATCACTCAGAAAACAACTGGCAAACTGAGGTGAAAACTCAGCTCCTTTAACTTCAAATCCAGTGATGTTTTCACTATACTCTGCTGCCTCAGAAACACTTGAATTAGCACAAGTATTATCATCCCCAGGGCAGCTAGGTGGCTCAGTAGATAGAGTGCCAGCCTTGGAGTCAGGAACACTTATCTTCCTGTGCTCAAATCTAGCCTCAGACACTTATCAGCTGTGTGATTCTGGGCAAGTCATTTCACCCTGTTTGTCTCAGTTTCCTCAACTGTAAAATGAGCCAGAGAAGGAAATGGCTAAACCACTCCAATATCTCTGCCAAGAAAAACCCCAAATGGGTCACAGAAGAGTTGGACACAACTGAAAAATGACTCAACATCAAATTCTTATCCCCTTCTTATAAAGAAAATAAGGACTCATCCATGTCTCCAGACTCTAAATCTGGAACTCTTTTCTATTACACCACACTCAAGTGGTGGATAATAGGTCTTATTTTTAGGAAATCAACAAGTCACTAGAAATGTTTGAATAGGAACCTAACTATAGAGCCAGTGACAATGCTACTATATAAAATCCAAGTGTTTCCAATTCTACCCAGAGTAGCTAACCATCATCATTCCACAGGAACTCTGTGTCTCTATTTCGCCATCATTTGGTATCTGTGATTCTTCCTGCAGAACCGTATAATGCTCCTGAAGAGTTATGTTTTCCTGTGGGATCACTTTGTTGTTGAACATCTAAATGGTTCATTAGTTTCAGCATCTTGTTCCACTGGGGAGGCCGGATGGCTGATGCCAATTTGAGGTGTATCAAATGCTGACATATCTAGCAGTCAGCAACTCTGGGTCCTCCTGTCTTTTTAAGCATCTCAGCTTCCTCAACTAGAGATCATGGAAAGCAGCTATGCTGTCCTGATCCAAAGTTGTTTCTGCTATTTCAGTTGAAACCGCACTTCTGGAACTCAAGGGATGACCACACTGATCGGCAAGAGTCCTGAATGAGCATTATCTATGCCTCTTACTGCAGAATTCTGTGTAGCATCTGGATTCCATGAAGAAAGTGTAATGAGGCAGCATGGTATGTATAACAATGATACAGATTGGCATAGCAGAAGGGCCACTGGCTTTGGTTTCAGACAATACGAATTCCAATCTTAATTTTACCACTGTCTAATTGTGTGACTGTAGCAGGCAACCTCAACTCTGAACCTCTATTTCCTCAACTGTGAAATATCAGAATGTTAGTACTTGCATTATTGATTCACATGGGTTATTTTGAAGAGGGCAATTGGCCAACTGTATATTAATCAACAAAAATTTATTAAGCAACTACTGTGTGCTAGTCATGGTGCTAGGCACTGGAGACGGGAAGACAAAGCTCCCTCAAGGAGCTTACATTCTATAAAGCACTATAAAATGTGAGCTACGTCTATGATGTTGGAATCCAATCGATCCACAAGCATTTATTAAGCACTGACTATGTACCAGGCAAAAGGCTGAAAAGTTTTGAAATTCTGGGTCTGAAGATGGGTTATGTTTCTGCCACAGGAGGATCAGACTAATTCAATTCAACTCAATTCAATAAGCACTTATTAAATAACTACTATAAGCCAGTTGTTATGCTAGGTACTAGAGATACAAAGACAAAACCAAAATATTGTTTGCTGTCAAGGAGCTTACATTCCATTAGAAGTCCTGCAATATTTCTGAGAAATGAAAGCAAGGTTCTAAGATTATAGTTGTAGTTATGGTTAACAATAATAACATATAAGATGATATGATGTGATATCAAGCATATTATTATATGACATAATACATGATTTATGCCATATTGTATTTTATATTTATATTATATATAAAAATAGCTCGTGTCTAATGGTACTTTGCAGGTTTACAAAGCAATTTCTTCACAACTCAGTGAGCTAGGTAGTCCTTGATTAGCAGGGATCAAGTAAACTGGAAAACAAGACAAGAAACAAAGCTAGCAAGCCTAATAAATCTTCAGTCTCCTCCTCCCTGTTGCTTCTAATCACGTAATTAGACCATCCTGTCAGTCTTTTGTGCCAAACTGAGCATCAATCCATCTACATTTCTATCATTAAGACACTAGGGTGTCTTTAAAAGTGCCAAAAGGAAGTAATCCTGATAGATGTGGTGGCACATTCCTAGTACTTACTCTGCATAATTCTCTTTAAAAGGAAAAACGGAACATTTTTCATGGTGCTACCTGGAGTCACCTTAATCATCTGTTCAAATTAAAAAATGAAAATCATCAGAGAAATTAAGGAGGATGGGCGTGAAGGAGAGAGAGAGAGAGAGAGAGAGAGAGAGAGAGAGAGAGAGAGAGAGAGAGAGAGAGAGGGAGAGAGAGAGAAAGGGAGAGAGAGAGAGAGAGAGAGAGAGAGAGAGAGAGAGAGAGAGAGAGAGAGAGGGAGGGAGGGAGGGGGGGGAGGGAGAGAGAGAGGGAGAGAGAGAGAGAGAGAGAGGGAGGGAGGGAGGGAGAGAGAGCAAGCATCAGATATAGCCATGATGTATGTCGGAGTCATCTGTTTATTTTAATTGAATGGTTTGTGTCTTCAGGCAATCTCATTATTCTCCCTAGAGCAGAAGTGCTGAATGAAGGAGCAAACCTCATTAACCTTTGAATGGTGAAATCAATAATTCGCAATAAATTTAAGCTAATTTGTTTCCAATAAATCTCACAAACACGCTGGCTTTAATATTGTGTGCTTGGGAGATGGTGAGATATGCGATGGTATAAAGGCTTCCACTGGTGGTCAGTCACAAGGATATTGGAAGCTTACATTCTGGCCGCATTAATGAGCAAGAGACTTTGCCACTGCAGTGAATCCTTTTTTTTTTTCCTGGTCCAAGAACACAAAATATTCTTCTTGATCTCCTCTTCTCCCAAGCGTTTTAGAGAGAATAGCAAATGAAGCCAATAAGCGCAGAGTACCTACCAGTGATTTCTCCTCGTGAGTGTAAGCAGAAGAAATATGAGCTATAGCAGGACTAGTCAAGGGACAGCATAGATCTCATTCCATTATCAGTCCGCCTCAAGAGGCACAGTGGATACAATGGTGAGCCTGTAGTCAGCAAGACTCATCTTCCTAAGTTCAAATCCAGTCTCAGACACTTATTAGCTGTGTGGCCCTGGGCAAGTCACTTAACCTTATTTACCTCAGTTTCCCCATGTATAAAATGAGCTGGAGAAGGAAATAGCAAATCACTCAGTATCACTGCCAAAAAAAAATGGGGCCACAAAGTTGGAAACAACTCAAGGACAACACCTTTGATGTAACAAAGGACTAAAGATAGGGACTGGACCTGTGGCTTCAGGGAACTCCCAGATGAAGAAACTTCCTCTACCAATGTAAATCAGCACCTTCTCTGCAATTTATAGTCTTAGAGAGTCGCCTCAGCCCTGAGGGGCTGGGTTACTTGCCCAGGTTCATATATTCAGCACGTGTCCGAGTTGGAACTTGAACTCAAATCTTCCTGGTTTTGAGGCAAATTCTCTGTCCCCATTGCCAAGATGTTTCTCATTAATCTAACACATTGGTCTGAATGTAGGCTAGACTTTAGTCTCATTATCTGGCTTGTATGAAATCTGAGAACAGTAGTCTATAATCAGGATTATTTTTGCATGTGTATGTATACACACAAATACACGAGTACAGGTATCTGTATTTATATACATATATATACAAATATATACATATGTGTATGTGTATATACAGAGATATATGTTCATATACAGACATATAAAGTATTGAGACATATACGTATTATTCAAAGAAATCTTATTTTAAGGATAAAACTGTATTTAGGGTCTTTTAAATTTGATGATGTCCTATATTCAAACTAATATAGTGTTAAATGTGAGCAAAAGGATTAACACCAAAAAATTACAATGGAGATAGGTATTTTTTATTTTGGATTCAAACATGAGAACTCAAATACAGAATAGAGAAAAGAAAAAGAAACATATCATAAACTTAAATATTGAAACTTAAATACAAAGTAAGAAAAGAAAAAAAGCATGTCATATGCACAGCAGAACATAAGAGGATTCGAAATATATAGCAATAAATTTTCATTTCTAGAAAGCCTATATGATAAGGGATAGATACTAATTGGGGAAAATAGATTGATTTTAAAGGAAACAGGTAGATGGTGAATAGTATCATATTAATTCAATTCCATTTCAATTCAGAAAGCATATATTAAGCACCTACTGTGTAATAGACTAAGTCACAAATGAATCTGGCCAAAAAACACTTTGGGTCTTCAAATCCATTAACTAAACTACCAATCCAACACTTTCCAAGACAGGGCTGCCTCTTCCTCCTTTTACCCCAACCCTAGAATTTAATTCTACCAGGTCAAAGTCCTGTCTTGCCTTAGGCGACCAAAATGAGTAATGTGACAAGCTCCCGTCTTAAACAACAGCCCTGAGTATCCACCCCCACCCCAATATGAGCAGAGGCATTTCTACAGCCACAGTTTGGTTTGTAGTGAAGTGAGGCTAATTACTTCTTCTAACACAGGGTAACACAATCAGTAGCCATCAGTTAATAAGCTGCTGCTGGCGCGGTTAGAGTCATCCGCCAGCAGCAATAAGATCTGCGCATTAAGCAGTGTTATATAACAAGAGGAAATCAATTCCGTAACTCAGTGAGGCACAAAACATGCAAATGGCTGGGCTGGTCTCAGATTTCCACTGAGTCGATTACCATAATTCAAATGTATTTGTTTAATGATGAGCATTTAGAAGAAATGAAGGCCATTCCCCTCTACCCCCCACTACCAACCCCGCCAGCACCACCAGCAATACTCTCCAGGGAACCTAGGAACTTGGGAAGTGGAGATTTCAGAATGCCTCTGATATTGGCCTAATGGAAGTGAGAGAGCAGGGCTTTGTCCTCGCTACCTCCTTGCAAAACTAATAGCAATAGGAATTCTTTCTGGACCCAGGTCTTCTGACACTCAGCCCAGGTCTCTCCCTACTACAAGGTACTGCCTCTCCTAGACGATTGCTTATCGTACCTTCCTTGATCACTTCCACATTCTGCGTAGTTATTGGTGTCCTGGCTCACTTCTGCTACTACAAATTCGACTACAAGCTTCCTGAAGACAGTGACAATGGCTTCTTCTTATTTGGCAGACGAAGCACCTAGGAAAAGATCGTGCAAAGAGAAGCAGTTTCAAAATGTTGACTAAATGAACAAATTATCGGTAACAAACAGGAGTATGTAAGCTCTGTGAAGGCAGAATCTGTTTCATTGACATCTCTGCATCTCAGCAACTAGCACAGTGCCTTGAACATGGTAGACTTTTATTAAATGCTTGCTGAATGAATGGAATGACCTATACTCCTACCCTCGCAGGTAAAAAGTGGGGGCTACTGACAAAGGCACTTTATTTTTTACTTTGCCTTTCACGCAAGGAAAGAAAATTTTCTCATTGATTTGCTTATCACTCTGAGCCCTATCTGCCCTGTTCCCAGTGGAAGAGAAGGAGAGGAGAGATGAAGAGGGGAGAAGAAGAAAAGAGATGGAGAGGGGAAAAGAAGAGGAGAGAGGAGGAGGGAGAAAGGGAGAGGAAAGATGAAGAGGGGACAAGAAAAGGAGAGAAGAGAAGGAGAAAAGAGTGGAGAGGGGAGGAGAGGAGAGCAGAGGGAAAATGAGAAAAGATGGAATGGAGAGGCAGCAAAAGAGATGGTAAGAGCAAGGGAATGAGAGAAAGGAGGAGTCAGCAACGGTAGCCTCCTGGCTGTCTGTTTTTCATAAATTTTCAGGCTTCACAGGCCATAGAAAAGCAGACCTGACAGTTGAGCTAGTGTTGTAAAACAATAAGCACCAGAAGGTTCCTGACCAAAGAAAGAAGCTCCACTTACCAACAGAAACTCTGCCGCTGGCCCTTTAGCCAAAAAGAGCTCTAGTAGTCAGATCCAATAACCTACAAACCTCTGCTGAGCATCCTCTGAAAGGTCAAAAGACTCACCTTGCTTCCCTGCCCCCAGGAGAGAAGAGGAAATGAGTGGAACGTGTTCAAAGGAGTTAGACAAGCATGATATTCTATATACACCAAACATCCATCTCTTGCATGAAACCTCATTGTTCTTGTGCAGCAAAAAGTAAATATTTACTCCAAGCCAGAAGAGGTAGTGAATGATGGGAGCAGAGCTCATCCATCACCACGTACCACATTCCCATTTTAATATCTCAGGGAAGATGGGGGAGGGAGAGTGTGAGGGAGGGCAGATGGAGACTGAGACTTCTTCCAGGAGATGAGTTTGCCAGCAAAAGCAAATTGTTGGAAGTGGGTGAGTGTGGGGTGAGTTGTTCAAGCATCCAGGAGATGAGGGTTTATAAAGACTGTATGTCAAAATTTCAAGGCAGTGCAGCACTAGTCATTCTGTGTAGCAAACGTGTTGCTGGCTCCAGAGAATTTGCAGAGTGATACACAATTTTCCTGAAGATCATTTACCTCCTACCAGAGACAGGAACAGACTAATTGCCTATGGAGAATTTGGGGCAGGATGGTTAAGTGGCAAGTGGTCCAGACTAGGGGGTCCAGAGACCCAGGTTCTAATTTTCTGTGCCACTGTGAGCAAGTCACCTCCCCCTCTGGGTCTCAGCTTCCTAAGAGCACTGGGTGCGAAAGGAGCAGAGAAAGGGAACAGCAGAAGAGTGACAAATGATACAGATCTCACAGCTACATCCTTTGACCTGCCCAACTCTCAGGGATCTGCCTCCCTCAGCTGTTGAATAGATACAGTGGCTATCCTTCCTTGCTAGAGCATTTGTTCATGTCAACAGTGTGTTTTGCAAATACGATTGGCTATGTCTGTCCAGGATTGAAATAGGCAGAAAACACTGGTGCTGGCTGCCAGAGAAGGAGGTTGGTGTAATCACTGGCATAGATGCTTCTCCTTTTAATGGTTCTCTGATTGGCTTCTGAGTCATGGTTCTAATCAAGTCCTGGCTACAGTGAAGTTGAAGCAGATCTGTTAATAGTCAAGGTCAATGAAATATAGTGGGACTAATCGTTTTGCTGAAAGATGTGGAGTCTCAACAGCTGGAATATTAGGCTAATGGGACCCATTGTGAGCCCGAATGTAAGCTCTTTAGGCAAGGAAGAGCAGGAGCAGGAACAGGAGGAAGAAAGCCCATACCTGTTTATTGATAAAATAATAAATTTATTAAGCACCTACTATGTGCTAAGAGCTAGGAATATAAAAATGGCAAAAGACAGTCCTTGCTCTCAAGAAGCTCACAATCTAATGAGGGAGATAAGATACAAACAACTATGTATAAACCAGATATACACAGGAAAAGTTGAAGATAATCAAGAGAGGGAAGGTATAAACATTAAGTGAAAACAGAAAAGGCTCCCTATCAAAACTGTGGTTTGGGGCTGAGACATGAAGGAAGTCAAGGAAACTTGAGAAGCCAGAAGGCAGAGATGAAGGGGAGAACAATTCCAGGCACATGGAACACCCAGTAAAAAAAATGCCCTAACTCTGGACATGGAGTCTCTTGGAGGAACAACAATGAGAAAGCCAATGTCACAGAACTGCAGTCAGGGGAAAAGAGGTGTAAGGTGAAAGAAGATTGGGAAGGTTTGGTGTGGGCAGGTTATGGCTAGCTTTGAACACCAAACAAAAGTTCCATATTTGATACTAGAGAGGTATTGGGAGCCAATGAAGTTTAATGAGTATGGAGGGGGGTAGGGGGTAATATGGTCATACTTTGGGAAGATCACTTTGGCAGCTGAAGGGAGAGTGGATTAAAGTGGGGAGAAACTTGTGGGTACCAAACCAACTAGCAGGCTATTTCAGTATTCCAGCTGTTAAGTGACCAGGGCCTGAGCTAGAGTGGTACCAGTATTGGAGGACAGAACGGGCATATGTGAGACATCCTGCAAAAATAAAAGTGAGGGCCCTTGTCAACAGACTGCAGAGAGGGGGTAAAAGAATGAATGAGGAGTGGAGGATGGCACCTAGGTTGCAAGCCTGGGTGACCAGAAGGATAGTGAAAACCTCAATAGTAATAAGGAAGTTAGAAAGAGGAGAGGGCTTGTACCAGGGGTGTGGAACCTGTGGCCTCAAGGTCACATGTGGCCTTCTAGGTCCTCGGGTGCAGCCTTTTGACTGAGTGCAGGTTTTACAGAACAAATCCTTTTATTAAGGGGATTTGTTCTGTAAAGTTTGGGTTCAGTCAAAGAGCTGCACTTGAGGACCTAGAGGACCACATGTGGCCACAAGGCCACAGGTTCGCCATACCTGGTTTATACCATACTTCATAAAATGTTTTTCTTGAGAGGTGGAGTCCAGCTGGAGGAGTGAGAGTTGTTTTTGCCCTAGAAAATGTGCCAGAACAAATTCTAATCAGGAAAGCCAAGAAAAAGTCATAGTGAGTCATTTTCCCAGACCAGGACAGCTTAGGAAGATAGAGAGGGAGATCTGTGGACAGCAGGGTCGGGGCTGACCAGAAGTGTAAGTGGCAGCAGAGGTAGCAGCAGCAGGTGGGAGTATCCTGGTGTCCAGGGATGGTAAAGGTGCTGTGATTGGACACTAGAGCTGGAAGCACCAGAGCAGAAAGAGATCCCAGGGGATCCCTGATCCAGCACTAGCATGAGGAATGGGTATCAGTTGAAAGTTATATCACCCATTACCCCAATGAGGTCACAGTTTCAGGTCAAGACAAATGACTGAGGTAAGTGAGAGTGTCCTTAGCTGTGTGTGGAGAAAGGAACAAATCCAAAAACACTTAGCTTTGTGGCTCTGAGCCCAAGAGTAGAGGCAGGACTCAGTGCTAACCTTTAGCTCTGCACATAAACCTGCAGTGGAATAAAGCAGGCAGTAGACCAAAATCAAGGGGGGAGCAACAGTTCAGTTCTCCAAACCTGTAGAACCTCCCAGAAGGCTGACAGTGACTGAGTCTAACAGCAGGTTGTGGAAACTCACACACAAGCCAACAGACCCAAATCTGGGTTAGGAGCTTACAGAGATCATCCCTGGAGGGCGTGTCTCTATGTCTCTATGTCACACCACATTGGAAGCACTGAAAACTTAAAGCCCCCTTTATCACCCTCCCTCCACTGAACGGTGAAAACAGCAGAAGGACATTTAAAAAACAGAAACTCAGGCCAGATATCCCCCCACTGAAGTAAGCAGATCCCAATTCTAACATAAAGTTCAAAGTCAAGAAATAGGCTGAAAACATAAAAGGAAAATAAAAACCTAACCATAAAAGTCTATCATAACACAGGAAAGCTCAGGGTGCAGATACTGAAAACAATGACTTGATAACATCTACAAGCAAATCCTCATAGAAAAATGCAAATTAGTCACAAGACCAACAAGAATTCCCAGAAAAGGTTTTTTAAAGCGATTTTTAAAAAAGAACAAAATAATTTACTTAGAAGACTTCAATGAGGTAGGTAGTACAAGTATTATTATTCCCTTTTTATAAATGAGGAAAATAAGGCTCAGAGAAACAAAATGATTCACTGAGTTTGGCACAGTTACAAAGTTGTGAGGTCAGTGGTCAAAATTAGGTGGTCTGAGTCCAAGTATAATTTGTTTTCCATAAGATACTATTTTATATTTGACTTGTTTTGTACTTGTGTAAATAGGTACTAATATACAGGGTTAACCTGGGTGAAGTAGAATGGTACCTACTTTGGATGATTTGATTATCATGCATGACTCTGCCATCCTCAAATATCTCCTTCATTGGCCTACTATGATGCCTGCAATTTCTGTAGGCATCCTACATCCTACAAATCCAGGAGGGCAAATGGTCTAAGAGGTGTTATCAAGAATATGGTTACTGCTGATTTTAAGATGGAGTCGTCACTGTCTCTTATTCATCACTGAACCCAATAACACAAACAAAATTTTCTAGGGAGACACATAACAAAACAGAGATAAATAGGGAAAGACAGAAATTCCACCACTGTGTTTACACTCTGTACTGAATGACAAGGTTCTATCTGATTCCCCCACTTATAAAGAGATTAATCTCTGCATTGGCAGGATGATTTGGCCAGCCTTCTAGCACCAGTTGGTGAAGCCTGCAGGCCTTAGATAACCCTACCATAGAAGAAAAGTTTGGTGCCTTCCTGAGTACTATTGACAGTAGCTGCTGCTGCTTTACTAGCCCGACAATTGCCTTAAATTTCTTATTGTGAAAACAATTCATTTATTCATCTTTTGGGGTTGAAGGTCACTTTTGAAAACTATAAGTATGACTCAGATAATGGGATCAAATGAAATATGAATGAGAATCATCAGAGAAGGAAAAAACCTGAAATTTATACAATGGGCATGTCCCAAGAAGAGAAAAATAATCCAGATTCAGAGTCAGGGTCAATAAATATTAAGCACTTACTTCATTTCAGTTACTGTATTAAGTAAGGACTGAGGAGACAAAGAAAGGCATAAGACAGTCCCTGCCCTCAAAGAACTCACAATCTAATAGGGAACAGAACATATAAAAAGAAGCTGAAAGGGTGGGGGAAAGAAGTTGGGTACCAATGGGGGCATAATGAAATCCTGGAGGCAGGGTAGGAAATTATCTGAGGAAGTGAGAGTTTCGCAGCTGATTTTATCTTTCAGAATTAGGAGTTTCCGGTATTTTTTATGGTTTCATGAAATCCAGGTCAACCAAGTGGGAAATGATGAGGTTAATTCCCTGAGTACCCACCTCAACCTGAGGATCTAGAAGGAACTCCCAGCTGTCCACATCTCCATCCTCTCAAACAAGAAAGGAGAGGCCCCAGAGGCAAGGAGTGCTGAGGAGATGTGAGTTTCCCATTTCATGCAAGGAAGATTTCTGTAGTACATGCACAATAAGGTAGCTGCTTCCATTCAATAAAGCCCACTCAGGCTGCAGAAAGCAAACACAGATGATCAGTGATCTGGATCTGGAGGCAGCAGCAGAAATGGACAGAGGAAGGAACACCTTCTAGATTTGGAGAAAGTAAGAGACACAGAAAGTTACAGTGTGGAACTAGTGACGGTAAGTGTCAGGAGTTGTTGTAAGATGAACCTTTGCCCCTTCTGTGGTTACTGAAGACATGGCCATAAAAAATGGAAATGGAGATGCCGAGCCACGGATAGTTCTAGAGAGAGATCTACAATACATCTGAGTACCAGGAAGCTACTGGCAACAAACAAAAACGCTGAACTGCCACTGAAGCAACAGAGCACCAAACAAGGACAAAGTTCAACAGAGAAGAGGACTATAGAACCAAGGCCTAGAAGAGGGAGTGGAACCAAGGATCAATGAGACAGAAAACCATGACACAGAACAGCAAGTCCAGACTTTACCCATATATGATTCTGTGAGTCATTCAGATTGTATAGGGTAATAGTAGGTGACTTTCTAGAAATTCCAACACGTAGAGTGGTCCTATAAATTGGAATGACAATATAAAACCCTATAAGCAGTGGGAGAGTTTTCTCAACTATGAACGTAAGTCATTTCTGTATTTTTTAGGTAAATAATTTTTTAGTGTTTATTATTTATTATTTTTATTTTATTTTATGATAAAATCATTTTATTTTAAAATAAAATTCTTCTGTTCATTATCATTATTTTAGTCTTATTATGCTTATAGTTATCATAAGACAGCTAGGTGATAGAGATCTGGGCCTGGAATGAGAAAGACCTGAGTTCAAACCTGGTTTCAGATACTTAGCTGTTATGTGACCCTGAGCAATTCAGTTAATCTCTGTCTGTATCAGATCCTCCAACTGCAACATGGGGATAATAACAATACCTCCCTTCCAGGGTTGTAGTGGTGATCAAATGAGATAATATTTGCAAAACACTTGGCACGTAGTCTGGCACTCAGTAGAAGCTTAATAAATGTGCGTTCTCTTTTCCTTCTTTTATTAGCCTGAATGTTTGCAGGAGAGACCAGGGCCCCTTAGAGGAAAATAAAAATCAATCAACCAATAAGCATTTATTAAATACTTACTATGTTCTAGGTCTTCTGCTTAGCTCTAGGGATACAAATAAAAACTAAAACAATTTCTCCTCTCAAGGATATTAAATTCTAAAGGGGAAGACAGACAGAGCCAAGATGGTGGAGTAAAGGCGTGGATTTATCTGAGTTCTCTCCCAAATTACCCTCCAAACAACTTTAAAATAACACTTCAAAGTGAATTCTGGAGTGGCACAACCAACAAAAGGATGGGGTGAAGCAATTTTCCAGTCCAAGACAACTTAGGAGTTTGGCAGGAAAAGTCTGTCTCACTGGGGTAAGAGTGGAATGCAATCCAGTACAGGCTGTGCCAGCACAGGCCACACCCCAGCACGCCAACAGCAGTCTTTGGGAATGACTGAATCAGCAGCAGCAGCTTCTGGAGCTCTCAGCCCACAAATATCGAGGGGATCAGACAACTGGTTTAGAAGGAAATTACAAAGAACCCCTTGCTGGCATTGTGTTCACAATTCTATCGCATAGCCCATACATGGTTCTGGGTTACAGTCCCAGGAAAAGGAGGAGGGGCATTAACACATTAGAGCATGAAGCTGCAGGGGTACAAGGACCCTGGTCATAGTTGCAGTACAGAAAACAGTGCTTTTATTGTTTACTCACAGACCACAGGCCAGAAGAGCAGTGACCACACCTCTCCTTAGATCGTATTACCCTGAAGAAATGAAAACTTACATACCCCAAGAACTCGATCGGCAAAAAGGAGCATTAAAACCATGAAGCTTGAGACAGCTCCCTCTCCATGCCAGAAGCAAAGCTAAATTTTAACATAGACTTAAAAGTCAAGAAATAGGCTGGAAAAATGAACAAACAAAAATAACTTGACTGTAGAAAGTTACTATGGCGACAGGGAAGATCAAAACACAAACTCAGAAGAAGACAACAAAGTCAAACCTGCTACATACAAAGCCACAAAAAAAAGGTTTGAATTAATCTATGGTGCAAAAACAAAGAGTTTCTGGAAGAGCTCAAAAAGGATTTTAAAAATCAAATAAGAGAGGTAGAAGAAAAATTGTGGAAAGAAATGAAAGTGATACAATAAAATCATGAAAAAGAGTCACTGGCTTGGTAAAGGAGGCAACAAAAAAAAATACTGAAGATAATAACGCCTTAAAAAATGAATAGACTTAATGGTTAAAGAGACAGAAACATACACTGAAGAGAAGAATGCCTTAAAAAGCCAAACTGGAAAAATGGAAAAAGAAGTACAAAAATTCACTGAAGACAAAATTCTTTAATAAGTAGAACTAGCCAAATGGAAAATGCTCACTGAAGAAAATAATTCCTTAAAATCTGGAATTGAGAGAGTGGAAGTTAATGACTCCATGAGACATCAAGAAACAATAAAACAAAATCAAAAGGTTTTTTTGATATTTTTTATAAAAAGAAGATGAAGAAAATGTGAAATGTCTCACTGGAAAAACAACTGACCTGGAAAATAGATCAAGGAGAGACAATTTAAGAATTATTGGACTACCTGAATGCCATGATCAACAAAAGAGCTGAGATACTATATTTCAAGAAATTATAAAGGAAAACTGCCCAGATGTCTTAGAACCAGGGGATAAAATAGAAATCAATAGAATCCACCAACCACCTCCTGAAAGAGAACTCAAAATGAAAACTCCCAGGAATATAATCAAATTCCAGAGCTCCCAGGACAAGGAAAAAATATTTAAAGCAGCCAGAAAGAAACAATTCAAATAACATGGAGCCACAATCAGAATAACATGAAATTTAGTCGTTTCTATATTAAAGGATTGAAGGGTGTAGAATACAGTATTCTGGAGGGCAAAGGAACTAGAATTACAACCAAGATCCATATACCCAGCAAAACTGAAGTATAATCCATTGGAGAAAAAAATGGAAATTTAATTAAATAGAGGACTTACAAACATTCCCAATGAAAAGACTAGAGCTGAATAGAAAATAGGACTTTCAAATACAAGCTCAAGAGAAGCACAAAGGAAAGAGAAATAATAAGAGATTCAATAACACTAAAACTGTTTACATTCCTACATGAGAAGCTATACTTGAAACTCCTAAGAACTTTAGTATTATTAGGGCAGTTAAAAGGAGTTTATGTAGACAGAGGGCACACGTATGAGTTGACTATGATGGGATGATATCTAAAAAATTAAATTAAATTAAGGGGTGAGAAAGAATGATCTACTGGGAGAAGAGGAAAGGGAGAGGTAGAATGGGATAAATTATCTCACATAAAAGAGGCATGAAGAAGTTTTTACAGTGGAGGGGAAGATGAGGGGATGGACAATGCTCAAACATTATTCTCATTAGAATTGGAAATCAGTTCTCAAAGGGGTGAAAACACAGTCAGTTGGATGTAGAAATCTATCTTACCCTACAGGAAAGCAGGAAGGAAAGGCGATAAGGGAAGAGGGATAAGTGGGATAAGAGGAAGGAGGGCAGATTGAGGGAGGTAGTGGTCAAAAACAAAACACTTTTGAGGAGGGACAGGGTGAAAGGAGAGAGAGAGACAGACAGAAGGATAAACAGGAGGAAAATAGGATGGAGGGAAATAACACGGTTGGTAATCATAACTGTGGGGAAAAAATTTTATAGAAAATTTATAGAAAATTGACAGAAATCAAAACTGTCTACGGTCATATTAAAAATTCTCTAAATCACCATTAATCAGAGAAGTGCAAATTTAAAAAAAAAAACTCTGAGGTACCACTTCGCACCTAGCAGATTGACTAATATGAACAGAAAGGGAAAATGACAAATGTTGGAGGGGATGTAGGAAAACTGGGAAACTAAAGCATAGTTGATGGAGTTGTAAACTGATTCAACCATTCTGGAGAGCAATTTGGAACTGTGCCCAAAAGGCTATAAAACCATGTATACTTTTTGACCTAGCAATAACACTATTAGGTCTGTAACCCAAAGAGATTAAAGGGGGGGGGGGGAAGGACCTATATGACCAAAAATATAGCGGCTCTTTTTTTATGGTTGCTAAGAATTGGAAATTGAAGAGATGCCCATTAAATGGGGAATGACTGAACAAGTTGTGGTACGTGATTATGATAAGATACTATTGTGCTATAATGACAAGTATGATGCTTTCAGATAAAAAAAAACAGAAAGACTTATGTAAACAGGTACAAAGTGAAATGAGCAGAACCAGAAGAACAGTGTACACAATCATTGTATTCTATACCCTTCAATCTTTGAATGTAGAAGCCGCTAAATTTTGTATTATTCTGATTGTGGCCCCATGTTATTTGAATTTTTTCTTTCTGGCAGCTTTTAATATTTTCTCCTTGTCCTGGGAGCTCTAGAATTTGATTATATTCCTGGGAGTTTTCATTTTGGGTTATCTTTCAGGAGGTGGTTGGTGGATTTTTTCAATAGTATGCACAGTAACCACGATCAACTGTGAATAACTTAGCTTTTCTCAGCAATATAATGACTCAAGACAATTTTAAAGGACTTATGATGAAAAATGCTATCCACCTCAATGAAATCTGAATGTAGACTGAAGGAAACTTTTTTGACTTCATTTTTCTTGTCTATGTTTTCTTTCCAACATGACTAATATGGAAATGTGTTTTGCATGACTCAATGTGTATAAACTATATCAAATTGCTTGCCTTTTCCATGAGGGGGGAGGGGATGAAGGCAGGGAGAGAATTTGAAACTCAAACTTTTAAAAAATGAATGTTAAAAATAGTTTTTACATATAATTGGGAAAAAATAAAATATTTTAAAAAGTATAGACAAAGGAGGAGACAAAAAGAACATGTGTATACAAGATATATACAAAGTAAATACAAGGCAACCAGACAGGAGAAGGCACTAGCCCCTGAGAAAGGCCTCCTGCAAAAGGAGACACTTGGGGTAAGTATTTTTTAAAATAATATATTATTTTACCCCATTTACATGTTAAAACCATTTTTAGCATTATTTTTTAACATTCTGAGTTCCAAATTCTATCCTTCCCTCCTCTTTCCTCTCTACCTTCCCTGAGACAGTAAACAATCTGATATAGGTTATACATGTGCAATCACATAAAATATTCCCATATTAGTCATTTTGTACATAAAGGTTCAAACAAAAAATTAAAGGAAGGAAGGAAGGAAGGAAGGAAGGAAGGAAGGAAGGAAGGAAGGAAGGAAGGAAGGAAGGAAGGAAGGAAGGAAAAGTGAAAAACAGCATGCTTCGGTCTATATTAAGACAATCAGTTCTTTCTCTGGAGACAGATAGCATGCTTCATCATGAGTCCTTTGGAATTGTCTTAGAATACTGTATTGCTGAGAATAGCTAAGTCATTCACAATTCTTCATCATACAGTACGGTCGTTGCTATGTACAATGTTCTCCTGGTTCTGCTCACTTCACTTTATATCAGTTCGTATAAAATTTGCCAGGATTTTTCTGAAATCATCCTGGTAGTCATTTCTTATAGCACAATACTATTTCATCATGAGCATATGTCATAGATTGTTCAGTCATTCCCCCATTGATATACATCTCCTTGATTTCCAATTCTTAGCCATCACAAAAAAGCTGCTGCAAATATTTTTGTGCAAATATGTCTTTTTTCCTCTTTTTGTTCTCTGTGAGATATATACCTAGCAGAGGTATTGCTGGATCAAAGAGTATGCACAGTTTGATTGCCCTTTGGGCATAGTTCCAAATTGTTCTTCAGCATGGTTGAATTAGTTCACAACTCCACCAACAATGCATCAGTATCCCAGTTTTCCCACATCCCCTCCAACATTTATCATTTTCATTTTTTGTCATATTAGCCAATCTGATAGGTATGAGGTAGTACATCAGAGTTGTTTGAATTTGCGTTTCTCTAATCAATAGTGATTTAGAGCATTATTCATATGACTATAGACAGCTTTGATTGCTTTGACTATAAACAGCTTTGAATTGCCTGTTCATAACTTTTGATCATTTATCCCTTGAGGAATGACTTGTATTCTTATAAATTTTACCCAGTTCTCTATATATTTAAGAAATTGGAACTTTATCAGAGATACCTGCTGCAAGAAGTTTTCCCCAGTTTTCTGCTTTCCTTTTAATTTTGGTTGCATTGGTTTTGTTTGTGCAAAATCTTTTTTTAATCTTTCACAATCAAAATTATCTCTTTACATTTTGTAATGCTCTCTATATGTGCTTTGATCCTAAATTCTTCCCTTATCCGTATCTGACAGATAAACTATTATGTTCTCTCCTACTTTGTTTATGCTATCATCTTTTATGGCTAAACCATGCACTCATTTTGACCTCATCTTGGTATGTGGTTTGAGATGCTGATCTATACCTAGTCTCTGCCATACTGTTCCCAGCAGCTTTTTGTCAAATAATAAGTTTTTGTTCCAAAAACTTGGATCTTTGGGTTTATCATATACTAGATTACTATGGTCATTTACTATAATGTATTGTGTACCTAATCTATTCTACTGATCCACCACTCTATTTCTTAGCCAGAACCAGACTGTTTTGATGATTACTGCTTTGTAATACAGTTTGAGATCTAGTATGGCCTTGACCACCTTCCTTCACATTTTTTTTCATTGATTCCCTTGATATCCTTGACCTTTTGCTCTTCCAGATGAATTTTGTTATTATTTTTTCCAGCTCTATAGTTTGATTTGGTAATTTGGTTTATATGGCACTGTTTGGGGTGAATCTTGAAAGAAGCTAGGGATTCTTAAAGACAGAGGTGAGAAGGAAAAATTTTGTAGGCATAAGGTACAGCCAATGCGAAGGCATGGTGATGAGACAGAGTATCATTCAATCAACAAGTAAATATTAAGTGCCTTCTATGTGTCAGGTACTGTGCTAGGTGATGGGAATAAAAAAACAAAGAATGAAATGATCCCTATGTGCAATAAGTTTACATTCTAAGTACTTAAGAAAACAAATTCAGCATGAAGTTAATAAATATACATCCATGCAAAGTATATCACTTACAAAATATGTCATATGTAAAATATATCATTTTCCACCCAGCCGACTTCCTGAATTTCATATTCTTCAGAAATTATTTTTTCCGTAAGATGAAATCAACTCTGAAACTCCCACTTCCTCAGTTTTTTTCTGCCTCTAGGGCCTCTCCCTCCCTGTGATTTAAGAGGGTGGAGGTTAGTCATTGGAGAGCTCCTTACCAATCCTCCACCATTTGAGGAGGACACTTATGGAATTCACTTCACCACTTCCCACCCATGATTTTATGATCTCCAGAAACTCATAATTCTGAGAGATGAAATCAGCTCTGTAACTCATACTTCCTCAGATCATTTCCCCCCTTACCTGCAGGACTTTATCATACCCCTACCTGGCACCCTGCCCTCGACCCCCTTCAGCTTCTTTTCAAATGTCTTTTCCCGTTAGATTATGAGCTACCTTAGGTGCAGGAACTGCCATGACTTTCCTTATCTCCCCAGCCCTTAGCACAGTGCCTACTACACAGTAGGCACTTAAGAAATGTTTATTGAGTGAATTATTATTTAACAAAGTAGTTAAACATGAGTTCTTTTGGGAGCAAGAAACTAGAGGTCGGGAGGATCAGGAAAGGCTTCCAGTAGAAGGCAGTGTTTGAGCAGCATCTTAAAGGGGAAGAGAGACCCTATGAGGTGGGGGTAAGGCAAAGACAAAGTGCATTCCAGGAATGTGTGCTGGCCAAAACAAAGGCAAGAAAAAAGGAGATGGAGGGTATTTTTGTGAAGAATAAAGAGAAGGGCTGTTTGACCGAATTGCATAATTCAAGGGAGGGAATAATATTAAATGAAAAGCTAGAAAGATAGATTGGAGTACAGTTCTGTAGGGCTTAAAAGCTAAATAGAAAAGTTTGTGTTTACCTAGAGGCAATAGGAAGACAAAGGATTTGGTTGAATGGGGGAGGGGGATCACACGATTAGATCTGCGCTTAAGGAAAATTACTTTTGGAAGCCGTGTGTAAGATGGGTTGGAGTAGGAAGAATAAGAAGGCTGTCGGAATAATCTAGGGAAAAAGTGATGAGGGCTTGAATTTAGGTGATAGCTGTGTGAGTAAAGAAGAGTGGATACATGTGGAAAATGTTGTGAAGGTATAAATGGCAAGATTTGGAAAACTGATTGCATATGTGGGGTAAGAGAGAGGTGGAGTCAAAATGGTAGAGTAGCAAGAAGTACAACCCAGATCCCTTACTAGATTCATCTTCATAAATTCAAATCTGGCCTCAGACACTTACTAGCTGTGTGACTCTGGGCAGGTCACTTAACCCTCTTTTCTTTGCTTTCATTATCTATAAAATGAGCTGCAGAAGGAAATGAATGGCAAACCACTTCATTATCTCTGCCATACAAACCCGAAACGGGGTCACAAAGAGTTGAACATGACTGAAAAACAACAGAACAACCTAAAGAGGCTGAGTTATTAGGTATCACTGAAGACTAGTAGGCAGTAATCCTCAGAGATGGGATTTGAATTCAGGCCCTCTGATTTCCAAGTCAATGCCAGTGACAATGGTAGATCAAGAGCTAGAAGGAAGAAGTAGTAGAATCCAACCCCTTCATTTTACAGATGAGGAACCTGAATCACAGAGAGGTTAAGTGACTTATCCTGGGTTACACAAAAATAAATGTTACATTATAAATAAATATGACAAATATGTTATATAATAAATTAATGCTATAAATGTTTGAGGTGGAATTTGAACCCAGACCTCTCTAGGCCCAACGCTCTTTCTCAGAAAATGTCTTGGCTTTCTTGACCATCATAGTTTTTTAACTAACTATGGATGAAAACTAAGACAAAAGTAATAATGTTGAAAACAGGGAGCACATTCCATGAATTATAAGCAGTACTAGTTTACCGAAGCATAAGATATGTAGATACATACATATACCTCAAAGAACTATAATTTCATCAGTCTATATACACTCTACACCAAAGGAAATTATGGCCCCTATATCACCTGGTAAACAATCTTCTAGAGTTGTCATGGTCTCAAAATTCTCATCATGTAACCAACCTGAGTCTCTTCATACTAAGCTAGGCTGGACTTTAGTCAACAGACATACAAAAACTCATTAATCCTATTTCTAAAGACTTTTCAACTTGATAGGAGCTTCTAGTGCCAGTGGTTGAGAGCATAGATTTTGAGAACTCAGTACTGCTTCCATCTCACAACTGAGGGAGAGGAGGAGGACTTTAGTGCAAGATCAAAGTAATGGGAAATAGAGCTATAAAGGGAAGTCGGAACCAGATCGTAGTTGCTGTTTTGTTGTTTGGTCGGGTGCAACTCTTCATGGCCCCATTTGGGGTTTTCTTGGCAAAGATACTAGAGCAGTTTGCCATTTCCTTCTCCAGCTCGTTTTACAGATGAGGAAACCGAGACAAAGAGGGTTAAGTGACTTGCCCAGGGTCACACAGCTACTGTCTGAGGCCAGATTTGAACTCAGGAAGGTGAGTCTCCCTGACTCCAGGCTTAGTACTTTATCCACTTAGCACTTTATCCAGAGCATTAAATAGAAGGCAAAAGAATGAAGACTTTATTCAACAGGAAAAGGAAGGACAAGAGAATAGAGGAGGATGAGAGGATTTCAATGATGATGATTATAATGTTGATGAGGAGGTGAAGGAGGATAATTTTAGAAATAATGAGAGACAAGATCATCCATCTTCTAATACAAAACCCAAAGTGAAATGCGTGTCATCTACTCAGTAAGACTGGGACAAATCCAATGTTTTATTTTAACAATTCACTCCAAAAAATACTAAGTAGCTAATATGTACAAGATCCCGGAGTGTACGCATCAAGAATACAAAGATAAATATGATGCAGGGCCTGCTTGGAAGAAGTGTGCAATGTAATGGTGCGGATGCTATGGAAAGAGAGCTGGATCGGGAATCAAAAGACCTGGATTCACAGCTCATCCCTGCCATTCACTCCTTGCGTGACCTTGGCCAACTCCCTTAACCTAGAGATGGACTCCATTTTCTCATCTGTAAAATGGAGTTATTCTAGATTGTTCAGGCCTCTTCTAACTCTGAAGCTATGTGCCTATGTACTTGTATCCAAACCGATACAAGTGAGATAAGGGCAAAGGAGACGCTCAGCTTTGGGGCACACTGTTTTCTTAATGATTTTCAGAGCAGCCTGTGCCATTCAGTGACACATGAATGACTCCTCCATCACTTAACTAATTTCTCATCGCGCTCATCTCCACATTCCCACTTTGGAGCTGAAGTGATCTAGCTCAGTGCTTTCCAAGGCAGGCTAATCCATCTGAATAATATAGGGTCTGCAGCACAGAAGCCCTGAGTACATGTAGTTCAATTTTGCCAGGATTGTTTCATCCCCATCCCTACCTACACTTACTTGCACTCTCCAGTTTTGGCCATGGGCAAGATCCTACCAGAACAGACCCAAATCCTGTGTTTTACAGCCAGGTAATTACCTTTCCAATCTTCTCCACAAATGTTTCATCAGAAAGACAGGGTCTCTGAAATGCTCTGGTTGAGCAAATGCAGGCAATAGCAAGTCATTTTGTCAATGGCAGCTGAATTTCTTGCTTTGGCAGAGAACACTCAGCCTCTGGAAATTGGGAGCATAGTTATTTCAGACCATCTGGAGTCAAGCCTAGGCTTAGGCTGATTTGGAGACACTTTGGAGAGGTGTGCTAAGAAGTGGTCAAGGGGTTCCTTTCTGTCTCCACCAGACTTCTCAGTCCCTTACAGGAATTGAGATTGACGTCCTGGCTCTAGGCTTCAATTACAGTGAGTCCCAGTCAGCCAAACCACTGTTATCTCAGTGCACAAGCCGGGTAAAGATATTCCTGATAGGGGCAGGGGAGGGAGAGCCATGCCCCACATTTCAACAAGTACTTCAAAGTTTACAAAGTGTTTTTTGAGGACCACAGACTACAAATTCATAGGATCATAGCTATAGATCCATAAGGGACCTCTGAGGCGTTCTAGTCTAACCCCCTCATTATACAGATAAGGAAACTGAAGCCCAAGGAGCTAAAGTGACTTGCCTAAAGTCATACAAGTAATAAACATCAGAGCTGGGATTTGAACCTAGGTTCTCTGCCTCCTGAGCCAGTGGTCTTCCTATATGTTCAGAGCTAGAAGGAACCTTAGAGGTTACTCTGTCCAGTTGGTTTATTTTAAGGAGGAAACTGAAGTCTAGAGAAGGGTCATGACTTTCCCTTCAATGCATGGCTGGTAACAAGACCAAAATATCAGAGCTAGAAAGGACTTTAGAACAGAGACTAATAGGATGGAAGATACCTGAAAAAATTAAGGAATGCAACTCTTTCATTTTGTAAATGAAGAATCTGAGAACCAAAAAAGAACAGCAGTTTGCCCACATTCTTACAGCTAGGAAGGGGACTTAGAACATAGAATGTTAGAGCTAGAAGATGTCTTAGATATGATTCAGTTGTCTCATTTTACAGACAAGGAAACCAAGGCCCAGAGGAGGTAAGTGACTTGTCCAGAGTCACACAGCCATTAAATGTCAGAGCTGGGACTTGGAGTCAGATCTCAAGATTTAAGCCCAGTACTTTTTCCCACTGCACTCTGCTGAAGTGTGGTCACATTGTACATATTTACCTAGTAGCTCCACTGTCAACTACAACCACCACCTCCACATATACAAACCACAGGGCAGAGCAGGCAGTGTCCAGAACCCACAGAGCTAGATCATGCTTCCTCTTGAAATGATAAAGACTATTTCAAGTCAGAGCAGAGGTGCCTCTTCAGTAAAGGAAAGGAGATAAGAATCTGCTCCAGCCCCAGACTTCATGGCATCTTCTCTAGTTGTGTTCTACCCCTTTATCTATCTCATTAGCACTTAGTTTAAGAAAGTTTCTAGAACAGAGATCAGACACAATATTTCGGCTAATTATCTATTTCTGGGTTCTACGGATAAGTGTGTGTGTGTGTGTGTGTGTGTGTGTGTGTTTATTTTTTCCCCAATCTGGCCCTTGGTGTTACCAATAAAGGTCACCAAAATTAAACCAATGTCCTGTCAGAGTGAACCAGCAAATTGTTTCAGAGTCCAAATTGGGCCCCTGAGTGGGCTTCTTCATGTTGGGTTTTTAGTTTGATGTAAATATGCCTCAATATGGCCTCCATCCCATATTCTTTTCTTTTAAAAATACTTTTTAAAAAAAATTGAACTAGAAAATTATCAGCAAGCACAGACATTTCCATTCACAAAGAAGGCCAGAAAATTAGGATTATATATGAATCCGCACATACAGCCTATTCCTTTTAATACATATTCAATATAATGTTAGTCAGTAATTAATCATTCATTGTGTACCTAATATGTATAAGGCACTGTGCTGAGTGCTGGGAATACTAGAAAGGGAAAAGACATTCCTTGCTTTTGAGGAGCTCACATTCTAATTGGGGGAGACAACATGCAAACAATTATGTACAAACAAGATCTTGACAGGACAAATCGGAGCCAATCAACAGGAAAAGGCACTAGCATTACAGGCGATCAGGAAAGGCTTCTCTCAGAGGATGGGGTTTTACCTGTGGCTTGAAGAAAACCAGGGAAACTAGAAGTTAAGGGGGGTTATTCCAGGCATGGGGGACAGCCTAGAGATAGAGTGGTTGTACTATACTGCCCTATTTGTCTCATCCCTGCCCTGAATATCTCTAGTTTCTTCCACATATTTTAAAAAATACTTACTAGATGCTTCTCTCTTTCCTCTATTCCCTCACACACAAATACACTTTTTTGGCATCACTATAAGCAGTTTACCTCACTCTCATATTTGGACAGCCCCTCTCTTCCATTCACTCCCTCACATGCCCACGTAAAGTGAGTGTATATATAAAAGTCCTCACTTAATTTTTTAAAAACTATAGTCTAGTAAAATTAATGTGTCTTATAATGGTCTTGTTTAGAAACAGCCATATAATTCTGTACCTACAGTCCATTACTTCACCAAGAGGTGAGAATGAGGCATGAGAATGAGGTCTTCTGAATTATGATTGGTCCTTGTACTGATCAGAGTTCTTAGGTCTTCCAAAGTTACTCTCCTTCCTAATGTTGTGGTCATTATATAAATTCTAATTCTAGGTTCAGGCCTCTTCTCCACTAATCTGATCCCTGCTTCTCTAGAATTTCAACTGCTCATTCATTTCTAATTTTAAATCCAAGAGCCTTAGAGTCAGAAGTCCAGAGCCTCTCAACCTGGGTGGATGAAATTCAAAAGGTTCATAAACTTGGATGGCCAAAAAAAAAAAAGAACACTTTATTTTTACTAACCTCTAACTGAAATTTAGCATTTCTTTTGATTATTTAAAATCATTATTCTAAGAAGAGGTCCATAGGTTTCACCAGACTGCCAAAAAAGACCATAACACACACACACACACACACACACACACACACACACACACACACACACACACACACACACACACACATACACAAACACTATTAAGAATCCCTTTTCTGGTCTAACCCTTTCATATAACAGAGGAGGGAAAAGGCCCAGAAAGAGGAGGCACTGACTTGCTCAAAATTACCTTGCTAGTTAGTGATAGACCTGGGGAGGAAAAAAAAGGCCCTTCACTCTCACTCAGTGTTCTTTCTGCTACAGTACACTCTTTCCCTTTCTCCTACAGTCCTTGGCTTCCACTTCCCCCTAACCCCCAAGAAAGGTGGGACCCCTTTGATCCCTTTCATGTATTGTTCATCACAGACCATAGGCCAGTCGATCATTCTAATCTTTTCCTTCTCCATCACCCATCCCCTTGTACTATATCTCTAAGCAACAAGTATATATAAGCAAGCAGTTTCCCATACTTGAGCATAGACACATAGGAAGTGACAGTCTGTCTCCCAGGATATTGGAAAGTACATTCTGTGCAATTAAAATGTTTCTCTTCACAGGTTGGAATAAGTTGGAAACAAATTGAGGTGAGATTTCTCTGGAGAAGGAGGATTCTGACCCTTGATATTTGAACTTATTGAGGAAAATATCAGGGGTTATAAGAACCTTGCCCCCCCTAGAGAAATCAGTTGCATTCTACACATTCTGGGATTAGGAATTCAGTTCATTTTGGACCACTGAAATCACCCAAAGCAAACCAAACAAGGACCCAATCCTCTAGGGCATTTGTTCTCAAATTGTGGTTTGGGGACCCTGAAGGGGGGGTCTGCAAGGTCAAAGTCATTTTCATAATAATACTAAAATGTTTTCCTTTCTAATCTGGTAACTATCAATAGATGTAACCCACATAAATAAAAGCTACTTGGGGGTCCTCAATAATTTTTAAGAGTTTAAGGGGGCTTAGAGGTACCTAGTTTTGTCAAGGATCCTTGAAACCAATCATTAACTCCATGAAACCAACAATGGAGCCTTGAAGGCTCTGCATATAGAAGCATCCCCCTTCCCATTTTCTACTATGTCATACATGTTTGGGGGAGAGGGACTTGATCACTGTCTTCAAAAAGTCCATTTTCCTAAAGAAGAGGGTAGATGCATTCTGTGAAGTTCCAGGGAGGAGGTCTAGAACCAATGTACAGACATTAGAGGGAGGCAAATTTGAACTCATTATAAGGAAGAATTTCCTAATGATCTTAGCTATCTGTCAAGGGAATGTGCTGTCTTAGAAGGTAGTGAGCTGCTCATCTCTGAAGATGCTTATCTGTCAAGAATATTGTAGATGGGATTTCTGCCCAGGTAGGGGTTAGACAAGATGATTTCTGAGGGCCTTTCCAACCCTGAGAGTCTGCAATTCTATATCTCACATAGAACCAAAGGATCACATTTGGAGTTAAAAGGGATATTAGAGATCATTGAATCTAATTCCCTTATTTTAGAGATAAAGAAATTCAGGCCCACAGAGTGACTTGACCAATGTCACACAGATGATAAATGTACAGGATTTAAACCCAAGTCTTTTAATTCCAAAATCAGTACTACCTTCCTCAATACAGGACTCAAGGTATATAATTAAAATAGGCACAACTTCAGGAATGTTATAAGTAGAAGTCATGGCAAACCATTCTTAATCATGTGCCAATTTGGCTTTTCAGTTCAGTAAACTTAAAGTAAAAGTAAAGTCTTAAAATAAATGTCAAAATACCTCACACCATCTCAGTGCAATTTCAAGATGGTCTCTTCTGGCTCTTTCTGGTCTCCATCTTTGCAGCAGTGGAAGCAGGACTAGCATGTCCGAGTTGCCACCATGCAGCTGTTTGTAGGCACACAGGCTCTGCACACCCTCAAGGTAACTGGGCAGGAGACCATTGCCCAGTTCAAGGCCCATGTGGCATCCCTGGAGGGCATCGCTCCCGAGGACCAGGTCCTGCTTCTAGGTGTCTCCCTGCTGGAGGATGAAGCCATCTTGGGGCAGTGCGGGGTGGAGCCTGTGGCCACTCTAGAAGTGGCTGCTCAGATGCTAGGAAGTAAATTCCATGACTCTTTGGCCCAAGCTGGAAAAGTGAGGGGTCGGACTCCCCAGGTGGCCAAGCAGGAGGAGGAGGAGGAGAAGAAGAAGAAGAAGAAGAAGAAGAAGAAGAAAAGGAGGAGGAGGAGGAGGAGGAGGAAGAATACGATGACTAAGCATGCTAAGAGGAGGATGCAGTAAAGCTGATGCCTTGTCAATGTAGTGCCCATCTTTGGCAACTCTTAATCCCTTGGTACTTTCTGTCTGTCCCCAATAAAGCCGCTATGACTCTAAAGAAAAAAAAAATGGTCTCTTCTGCACTAGGAGGATCAGGAGACTGGCACTCCTGAGGGAAAAACCTCCATCTTCTTGATCATGTTTCATTTCAGTCCTTCTGGAGAGAAGATATTATTCTATGGGGCAGTTGCTTTCAGAAATAATACTAATTATTACATAATCTTAGTTTTCAAGGGAATTATAAGATAGGATCTTAGACAAAGTAGAGAATTTTGAGATCAACTGGTCCAACAGATGAGGAATCAGAGGCCTAGAGTTACATGCTACAGATCAGAAGTGGTAAACAGCAGAACCAGGATTTGAAATCAGGTCCTCTGACACATGGTCTCTAGTGCTCTCTCCATGGTACCACACATACACTTTTATAATACCCAATAGTTTATTTAAAAAAAAAACCTTTCCTTATAACAACCCTATAAGATTGGAAGTTTAGATAAGATTACCTCAATTTTACACAGAAGAAAAAACTGAGCCTCACAGAGGGGCAAAGAGAGACAGAGACAGAGAGAGAGAGAAGTGTAGAGATTTGACCACAGTGACCCAGCTAGTAAGCATCAGTCGGAACTTGAATCTGGATCCTCTGATATCCAGTTCTGTACTCAATGTACCACACTATTTTGCAGTGACCTTCCCAAGCTATCAAAAGGCAAAGTTGCAGGCAGAGAATACTATGATCTGTGTGACTTGCTGTTCTTCAGTTTAATTAGATATGTATTCTTTGAAGGGAAAAAAAAAGTAAGAAAAAAATGTAAAGTAAAAAAATACCACGTCATTTCCATGTGTTAAAACTTCTTCTCTTTATTTAAAAGGTTAAGTAAAGTTTCTTTCATATTCATTTTTTTTTTGAAAGAGCACACTGTACTCCCAAACTGAGAAAGGCAAATCCTCTCTTCCGGCCCAGTGTGGGCTGGCTAAGAAATCTTGTGAGTCTTCTGTGTGCATTTCATTGATTCTAAATTACTCATTTTATTCCAATATTTACACAACAAACTTAAAGTTAGTGATTCTATAGAGATGAAGTAACTCTTAAAACACATATCTGTCTCACTACTCTCTAGTCTTTTAAAAAAAAAGATAGATGTTTAGACTCTTAGAATAATGGGGTGACAGTATTTCACTAGGGTAGCTGGGTGGCACAGTGGATATAGCACTAGACCTGGAGTCAGAAAGATCTGGGTTCAAATCCAGCTCAGACACTTACTAGTTGTGTGACCCTGGGCAAGTCACTTAGCTTCAGTTGCCAAATCTGTAAAATGAGCTGGAGAAGGAAATGGCAAACAATTCTAGTAAATTTGCCAAGAAAACCCCAAATGGGGTTACAAAGAGTCAGATATGACTCTATTTCATTATTAAATTTTTTTAACTGCTTCCAACTCCTGGTTCAATAATCAATACTGGAAATAATGAATCTTCCATAAGATAATATATGGGAGTGGAGAGTAGCCAGTGAAAATTCAAGGAATTGGGAGAGGAAATGTCATATGTAAGAATTAGCAGAGAAGCCAGTGTCAACGGATCACAGAGTGCATTAGGGGTGGTGGTGATGGTGAGATAAGGCATAAGAAAACTGAAAATTTAGGAATGGGCCAGGTTGGAAGGACTTTCTATTTGATCATGGAGGTGATGGGGAGCTACTGGATTTTTTTGAGGTATATATATTGGGGTGGGGTGGAGATGTGACATGGTGAGACCTGTGCTTTAGGAGTGGAAAGAGATTTGAAGTCGACCAACCAGATGGCTATTACAATAGTTCCTTGAATTTTCACTGGCTACTCTCCACTCCCAAATCCCCTCTCCCCATTTTCAACTTTCTTTTGTGTTTTGTCTTCCCTCATTAGGTTGTAAGCTCCTTGAAGGGAGGGACTGTCTTTTTGTTATGTGTATCACCAGTGCTGAGCACTGTGCCTGGCACATAGTACATGCCTAAGAAATGTTTATTGATTGGCTGGGTTCAAGTTCTGCATGACCTTGAGATCTCTGTTTCTCAGTTCACCCCAGGCAAGTCCCTAAGACTCTTATGACACAGAATAGTTGCTGCTCTGCACTGGCAAAGGAGGCTCCTTATAACACTCAAACCACAACTTCAGAACATATAAATGAATGAATGAATGAATGAATGAATGAATGAATGAATGAATGAATGAACAGAGATAAATGAGTGGATGGATAGATAGATAGAAGATATCTGCATATAGCTGATTTTATCAGACTTTTCAAAAGCAGCCTTTGCCTAGATTACTGAGCACACATGAAGTATTTCATAAGTGTTTGTTGAAATTAGATGAATTGCCTAGACTCCTGTCTACTGTGGGCTAATCTCCCTCCCTTGATGTCCTGGAAACCCATCCTGACTTCTTCCTCTGAAGAAACAGGATCATTAAAGAGCACTAGCCAGAGCCAGCCTTATGTGAGGGCTGGTCTCTCCTACATGGTTCTGCCTTATTCCAACTGTTTACCCTCAACTCAAAGCTGATCAGGAGAAACCTCCTTTTTTAACTCTTTATGGCAAGTACCAGATCTTTCCTAGCCTAGTTTAGACATCCCACTTCTTACCCTTACCTCACCTAAAAGCAGTAATTCGGTTTTTTAAAAAGATTTTCCTAAAATTGAACAGAAAGCAAGCAAAAAAAAAATTTAATACAGTACACAGGTTATTGAATTACAGCACACAGGATTCTTGTCTTCAAAAACTCATAATCTTGCCATAATGTCTGGCACAGCTTCTTATATAAACTACCTCTCCCATCTCCCTAGCACTTCAGCCTGGTCATGACCATAGTCAGCAACCATCTTGCCTAGGGGAAAAACCCTGTACTTCATCTAGACCTCATCTATAAGATGACTGGATCAGTGTACTCTACATGACCACTAAGGTTCCTTCAGCATATAATAGTAGGGAAAGCACTAGTTTTTGAAGTCAAAAGTCCTAGATTCAAGTTTCTGCTCTATTTCTCTAAGCTTTGGTTTCTTCATTGATAAAATGATTGGGGTGGACTTGATAACTTCTAGCTAGCTATGCCAACCACCCAACTCTTGCATATGTACTTCCTATACAAAGCTAGGCCTTTGTGATGAGTCTGATCATTGTCTAGGGTCAGTACTTTCAGGCATTTGGCCTTTGTATAAATTTTATATTTTATCTTTCTCTATTTGCTCTGTTTTCTCTGTTGTTTTATATCCTCTCCTTCCCTCATAATATAAAAATACAGATATAATAACTATTTTAATTTATCTATGTAATATGTATATCTATGTATATGTATATGTGCATACATATGTCTATATGTAGTTTATATAAAATGTAAGCCCCTCAATGACAGGGATTGTTTTCTGTTTTCATTTCCCCAATATTTGACATAGTGCCCTGAATATAGCCAAAGCTCAAGCAAGCATTTATTAAGCACCTACTTCATGCCAGGAATTTTGCTAGGCATGAAGATTCTTCCTTTGTGGAGGGGAGACAATTAAACTTGTGATTTAATTAGTATAGGAAACTTAGCAAGGAAACTTCCACTATTACAATCAGAACCTACACTATAACCCTATAATCTTAAACAGTTGGCTGGGGCACTGAGAGGTTAATTGACTTGCCCAGGGTCACACATCCAGTCTGTGTCAGAGACTTGTGACTTGAACACAGGTCCTCCTAAATCTAAGGTCTATCCACTGCAGGTCCTCTGTAGCATGTTTTTTGTCTCTTTCCCTAGCCCTTACAATAGTGCCCTGCACATGCTACCTGACCTGATGATATAAGGACAAAAGTGAAACAGTCTTGCCTTCAAGGAGTCTGTATTCCTCCAGCAAATGTGTTGTTGCATTCAATTGAATTGATTTCTTAACCTCACTTGGTTGATGGTTTTATCTGAACTCTGTGATATGAGGGACTCCAAAGACATTAAATATTGTTATATATTTACAGCTCCAAAGTGCAAGCCTTTGGACACAACTCCAATCCATACTTACTAACCTACATGAAACACATGGTGTCCAACAGCACACAAAACACTGCAAAGGCAAAACCTTTCAAATATCAAACCCGAGGTAGTGGAATTTGTACTGAAGGAAATGAGTTCATGTCAGATAAATGCTTTCACAATTCACCACATTTATTATACTTCACTGGTAAAACCTAGATGAAACATGGAAAAGAAATCATTCAATATAAATTGCAATGTCAGGTTAGGTTCCTTCTTTATAGGTCTAAAAAAACTTTATCATGGAAAAAAATAACAATAACTAACATTAACATGGTACAATACACACACATATACATACATACATACACATATATGTATAGGTCTATCCTCACAACCATCCTGTGAGATTGGTATGGGAGTTGGACTAGATGGTCTCTAAGACATTCCCAGTACTAAGCACAGGCCCTGGCACACAGTAAGCACTTAATAAATGCTTGGTGAGTGACTGACTTCCAGCTCTAGGTCTATGGTCTTGCTATAGAAGGAACACAGGTTGAAAGAGCTCAAGTTGCTTGCTCATAGTCACACAGCTCATAAGTGACTAAGGTAGGGCTTGAATTCAAGTCTTTCTGATTCCAGATCCAGCACTCAATCCACTTACTACTCCATGTTGCCTACCACCCTGCCATGCTGCCACTGATATCCAATGGTTACTATTATGTGGAAAGATAATGTTTTGTTAAAAGTTGTAATGAGACGTCTCTGGAGGTGAGAGCAAGTGGCTTCTCTCAGAGCTCTGAGCCTCTGGGGGAGATCCGCCCCAGAGAAGAGCGCCAGGCCCGGCTGCTGCTGCCCTCCTGGAGGGATGAAATTGGCTTTTCCCAAGTGGCACTGAGACCTGCTTCCAAATTAGACAATCCTGTGGCAATACAGCATTGTGGGAGACTGGTGCTTAATGGCCACAAAAGAGGTAGAGATATAGGAAATCAGAAATTTGGTCAGCCTGGGACATCTCAGCCACTGAACTAAAGAACAGAGAGAACTGGAGCAGGGTGACAGTGTGGAGTGCTACACCAGGCAGGGAGGAAAGGAGGCTAAACTCCAGCTGGGACCAGTTCTGTACTCACTGAAGTCCCTTGGTATAGAGACTGAGGCTGGTGAAAACTGAATTCCCCAGTGTGGTGTGGGCAGAGGCAGAGACACCTTAGAATTCCAACCTTCAGGGGATCAGCCATCAAAAGAAAAGGAATCAGAAACTGAATGATAGGAGAACAAAAGGAAAAAGACTGAAGCTACCAGAGATCCCAGTAGAAAATTCTGTTTAAAAAGTTGAGTGTGCACAAATATATCAACAGTTTAGCTGTTAATAACAGAAGGGAAGATGGCACAAACCCAGAAATCTCTGAGTAAATATAACCAAAGAAAAATGAAGCAATACGTGATGACGCAGCAAAAACTTTGGCTTCCCAGGAGTGTATGGAATCACAGCAGGATATTCTTGAATGGTGCAAGAGAGAAATAAAAAAACCTTCAAAGCAGAATGTATGGCTTATACAGGAGAAATAATCGACAGAATTGAAAGACTTGAATCTGCCTTAGCAAATCTCTCCAAAGAAGCAAAAGAGAAAAAGCTTTAATTTTGAGGAACACAGACTAAAGAGGAAATAAAGATGTATAAAGACCATGAATAAAAGAATAAAAGTTTAGAAGAGACAGAAAAGAGAATTAATGAAAATAACAAAGTAAAGAAATCCTTCTTAGAAAAAGACACAAAATATTTAGAAACTAACAAAATAAGTTAAAGGAGAGAAGAGGAAGAGAGGATTTTAATCAACGAATGGAGAAAGAAAAAAGAGGGAGAATTAAATTATGTAAAAGGAAGAGTGAAAAAGGCATGAATAAGTCAACTCTAAAAACTAGGGTAAAGGATGACAAACAGAGGGGGTACTCAGAATGGAAGAACATTTATTCATTTATTGCATTCTTTTTTTTATATTTTGAGTTCCAGATTCTCTCCCTCCCCCACCCATTGATAAGGCAAACAATATAATAACTCATTATACCTGTGAAGTCACTCAAAACATTTCTGTATCAGCTTTGTTGGGAGGGGGGTAAAGGGAAGGGCAAAAAAAATAATGAAAATAAGAAACAGTATTCTCCAATCTGCACTCAGTTCATCAGTTCTGTCTCCAGAGGTAGATAGCATTTTTCATCATGAGTCCTTTGGAATTACCTTGGATCATTGTATTGATCAGAGTAATTAAGTATTTCATGATTGACCCTCATTACCGTGTTGCTGTTTCTGTGTATAATGCTGTGCTGGTTCTGCTCACTTCACTTTTTATCAGTTTGCTAATGTCTTCCCAGGTTTTTCTGAAACTGCCCTGCTCATGGTTTCTTGGAGCACCATGGTGTTCTATCACAATCATGTACCACAACTTGTTCAGGCATTCCATAACTGATGGGCGTCCACTGAATTTCCAGTTCTTTGCCACCACGACGGGAGCTGCTGTGAATGTTTTTGCACGTATGGGTCCTTTTCCTTTTTCTTTGGTCTTTTTGGGATATAGACGTAGTTAGTGATATTGCTGGGTCAAAGAGTATGCCCTTTGGGCATGGTTCTAAGTTGTTCTCCAGAATGGCTGGACCAGTTCAGAACTCCATCATCAATGCATTGGTGCCCCTACATTTCCACATCCCCTCCAGCATTTGTCATTTTTCTTTTCTGACACATTGGTCAATCTGATGATTATGAAGCGCTACCTCAGAGTTGTCTTGATTTGCATTTCTCTAATCAGTAGTGATTTTAGAGCATTTTTTCATCTATCAATGGCTTTGATTTCTTCTAAAAACTGCCTGTTTCCTTTGACCATTTATCAATTGGGAATGGAGAGATTAATTTAAGGGTGAAGAGAACCTATGGAAATAGGGTTTCCTTAAAATAACTTAAGCAAAAATAACTTAAGAAACAATAGCTTTAAAGAGGATGAATTTTTTAAAAATCGCAATTCAGAAAAAGAAAGTCATATTAGAGACAAGGATAAAAACATTAACCTAACTCATAACTTTACATGTGAATTGATTAAATAATCCAATGAAACAAAAGAGATACAAATTGAATAAGATAACAAAATCCCCAAATCTCTTATCAGATTTGTTAAGAGTTTTCTCTCTTCTTCATTCTTTTTTTTCTCTTTTAAAAATAGTCTTTGTTATATGGAGTGACTCCCGGTGAAAGGAGAGGGGTACTAGAAGAAATTAGTCAATGTAACAACAAATTATATCAATAAAAATTTTAAAAGAAAAAATTTGTAATGAAGCCTTAATTAACTATGTTGTTATTCAGTTATTTTTCTGTCACGTCCTACTCTTCATGACCCTAAGGTTTTCTTGGCAAAGATACTGGAGAGGTTTACTACTTGCTTCTCCAGCTCATATTACAGAAGAGGAAACTGAGGCAAACAAGGTTAAGTGATTTGCACTGGGTCACACAGTTATTAAGTGTCTGAGGCCAGATTTGAACTCAGGAAGACTCATCTCCCTGACTCTGGGCCTGGCACTCTATATACACTGCACCATCTAGCTGCCTCCAATTAACTATATCAATTCCCATAAACAGCCATTTTCGATACTTCATCGTGGCATGCTAGTGACTCATGGTCTAGAAAATTATGCCAGCAAAGTACAAAACCTGGTAGAATCTACTAAGGTGCAACTGCATTGCATACTGAACCTGTCTGGAGTTGCATGTCTGTTGACTGAGAGCCAGACAACTTAATCATAGTGGCTCATTACAAGGCTAATCTCATAGTGAATAATTTCTCAGGCACAGTTACTCTTGAAGAACTTTTGCTAAGTTATAGAAAAATTCAATCTGTGAGAGTAGAGTGAGCATCCACACTGACAAAATGACAGATTATTGCAATAGCTCCCAACCTAGTTCCTTTGCACACATGCCATTCTTAGGATTCTCTCCTTCACCTTGGCCTCTTGGAATGTCTATCATCCTTCAAGACCCAACTCAAGTTCTATCACAAGAGCCTTCAGATTTCCACAGCTGTTTCTGTTTTCCTCCCCTTCCCTCGACTTACTTTGTATCTAGTTTGTCTACATTTTGTATCTACTTATCTCTGTACAACTTGTTTCCCTCCAATAAAATATAAGCTCCTTGACCGCAGACATAGTTTTTTTTTTCATTTTGTATTCTCAGCAACTAGCACAGTGTCTGACTGTGGCATTCACAGAGCATTTGGGCAGGTGCGCTGGCACCCATGGAGAAATTATTATGATTGGTTCTTTCCCTAAAGAAACAGCATCCTTCCCTCTACCCCCAAAGAAATGAAAAATGGCAATGGCAATGCTTACCCTGGGCCACTAGGTGGCACAGTGGATAGAGGACCAGGCCTGGAGTCAGGAAGACTCTTCCTGATTTCAAACCTGGCCTCAGACACTTACTAGCTGTGTGACCCTGGGCAAGTCACTGAAACCTGTTTGCCTCAGTTTCCTCATCTGTAAAATGGAGCTATAGAAGGAAATGGCAAACCACACCATTATCTTTGCCAAGAAAACCCCCAAATGGAGTCATGAAGGGTTGACACAACCGAACGACAAAAATGCTTGTCCGAGGGTATGCGGGCACGCCCAGCCTATGTCCTACATATGCCTATGTGTCAGGCACACAGTAGGCAACTAATCAATAATTTTTTGTTGAATTGAATTCATAAGTCAGATTACCCTTACTGAGACTTTAAGTTTCATGAAGGAAGAAACTATGGTTTCTTCTCTAATATTTTTATTCTCTACAGTGTTTGGCGAAATAGTCTATCCACCGTAAGAGCTTACATTTTTATTGGTGTGAATCGAATTCCAGATTCCCAGATTGGATTGCTTAGAATAAGACAAAGGAATGAAAGAGACCAGCAGCAAATCCAGAGAGAGACAGAAGGTCAAGAGGTCATTATCCCCAAAGTGAAACCATAGATTAGGAAAATTCTACCTTTTTGGTGGTGGTGGTATGGTAACAACAGTGTTAAAGACCTCAGGTGCTGCTGGGAAATGAATTGTGCTTTTCAGACTGGTGCCAAGTGAAGTTCTGTTACCCAGTTGCATAATGTTCATGCAAAAATCCCTCAAGTGAGGCACAGAAAATAAGCCAAGTGCTTCATATAGATGAAAACTGATTTTTCTCATGAGCTTGTCTGAGACTTAAATTGTCTATTGGATTATTTTTCTTTAAGGCCCCAAATGAACAAAGCAGCTCCTGAAGGTTAAGTCTTCTGGGTGCCAAGACACTTGCTTTAGGCTGGGGAACCTGTCATAAGTGATCATCTTCAAACAAAATCTTAACAGATTATGGTAATTCCATGCAAATCACTTTTTAAAAGAGAAAACCTGGTGGTAGCTGCATGGCTGACTTGTTTATCTGCTATGTCACCTCAAAAGTTGACAGCTCAAAGTGTCCCTAAAACTCCGTAATTGTGAAGAACATTTAGGCAGTCAAGCATGTCCATGCAATTGTGTTAGATGGCACTAAAGTTCATTCTGTGGGGTTGACATGGGGCTAGAGGGACTTCCTCCAACATTGCTTTCTTAAAAGCCAAAGGAAAAACCCAACTGTGTTCTCCTCGTAATAATCCCTAATTTTATGTGATGCTGTAAGGATCACAAAGTACTTCCTTTTACTTGTCCAATAATACAAATTATAATAGCTCACTCTCCTACAGTGTTTTATGGCTTACAAAGCTTGTCTTTCTTCCCTGTAACTTGCAAGACAGGCAAACTTTTTATTATTATTCTCATTTTGTAGGTGAAGACGCTAGGGTTGACAGGAACTGATTTGTCCAAGGTCATAGGCCAAGCCAGTAGCACAGCTGAGGCTGGAACCAAGATCCTGATTCCCCATCAAGTCATACTTTTTACACTAGAAAATGATAAAGAAAGGGAAGATGAAGGTTAGAGGGCTGACCCCAGCATTCCCTTGAGCAAGGTGCTTCATTCTTGGAGGCCTCACTTTCCATGTCTGTAAAATGGGATTATTGGGACTAACTGGGCTTCCCTGAAATTAATTAATATGGGATTGGAAACTAGGGAGTCAAAAATTCTTCTTGAGTGAAAATCTCGTCTTGTCCAAAATGTCAGTAGAAAACCAGAAACCTTTTGTATTGGATATATAAATTGATCAGACCTAGTTTGATGTTATTGAATGCTATCAAAAATAGTAGCACTTCGGCATTGATTCCAGGCTGTAGGGTGCACTATCAGCATAATTAAAGGCAGAGAATCTGAAGCTATTTCCCGATCTGGCTTTCTTATTATTGTCTAATTGCTCAGAATGTCTGTCTGCTACAGAGACAAAGCAATTAGGCACAGCTAGCAGCAACAATGGGGATCATAAAGCTAGAGTCAGCTTCATTAGTAACTTGGATATCAGCATAAGAAAACATTAAAGAAAGGAGTGGAATCGTAATTGAAAATAATTGGATGACACAGTTCGTTTATGCTCTCTGTGCATGAATGCCCCCCCCTTTTTTTTCCTTGATGGGGTCTTTCTTCACCTGAGCTCTGAAGCTGGAGTTCCTTTAAAAAAATGGTACAATTAGGAGCCAAAAAAAGATCCTTTAGGATAGATCAACTTGGGGGATAATCTTATTTATCTACTGAGAATTAAAAAGAGGTTTGGTAGAAGTGACTAGAAAGGGCTGAGGGGTTTGGGTCATGGATTGGAGACTTGAATCTGCCTTTAGATTGGCTGTGTGACCTTGGTCAAATCACTTTCCTTCTCTGAAGCACAGTTTCTTTTCCTATATTGAAAGGCTAATACTATTTGTGTCACCTTTCTCACAGAGCTGCTTCAAAACTATAGTGAGAAAATGGATGTGAAAGTTCTCTGTAAGGGAAAACTGTTGAAAAGTCATGGCACTGCAGAGGTAAAGGGAGCCCACAAGTTTATTTAATCCAAGTCTCTTGTATGGTACATGATATCTCCATGTAACATTTCAAAATACCATCAACTAACCAGTGGAAGGAAAAGGGGATTAGGTCACTGTCTAGTTAAAGACAATTCACTAACACATAAATCAGACTAGTTAAGCTCTGAGTTCCTTTCCAATGTTGAGAGTCTGTGATTCTGTGAAAATCATTTCTAATGTCTCTTCAGCTTTCTGCCCTTTCTGATCTTGCAACTACACAGTTCTATGTGTTCCCTCCTATCTAAGACTTAACATAATCAGTTTCCTGTTTCTTGAATCTCTTCCCTCACCTCTCACCCGTTAGGTTATTTTACATCCCTTGAAGGCCAATCTGAATGGTATTCCTTGTAGCCTTCCCCAAAGCCCCACTCTACCCACCTTTGTCTCCTATTGGTATCTCCTATCTTCCCCACTAGACCTCACAACTTCCCTTTTTTTTGTTGTTGTTATCTTTCTGGTGCACTTGCAATGCAATACAGTGTATTACAGTTACCTGTACATGTTTCATATCTCTTTCTTACACTGTATATTCCTTAAGGATCATAGGATCATAGATTTAGACCAGAAACCATATACTTTCTAAACTTTGAAGCTGTCCTAGAACCTCATGCTACATATTAAATGCTTAATACATGTTGGTTATTTGCTTGAATAGATATGGATGTTTATTTGGATGAACAAATAAATGAATTATTTGAAAGTGTTGTTGGATGACAATATAAATAGTAATGTACTTTAAAAAAAAACCTTAATGTAGATGGAATTTCTCAGACTCACCAGCTCAGAAGGAAAAGGTAAAGGCTTCTGTGGGTTTTATCCTTGTAAGGTCTAAGCCACAACATGTTCAAAAATAAATAAGATTGTGCTAAGGAGGAGCAATGCATCAGAGAAAGAAGGGCCCTACAATTTCTGCCCCAAGCTAGATTATAGCGCATGACCGTCAGTAGACTTACACAGAATGAAAGAATTCTGGGGTTGGAAGGACCTCAGAAGACATCTAGTGCAATCCATACCTGACCAAGAATCTCTGTTACAACATCAACAACAAATTGTCAAATCTCTACTTAGAAACATCCAGCAGTTGGAAATCCACTACCCCTTGTGGCATACCATTGCACTATGGGAATGTAATTGTTAAGACAATTTTCCCCTACATTGGATAATATCATTCTTGCCTCTTCTTCCATCTTTTTCTCCTAGTTCTGCCTTCTGGTACCAAGCAGGGCAATGAGATTCCTCTTCCATGTCTCCTCTATAGAATCTCTAACAACTGGTCACCCAGCCTCTACCTGGAGACCTTCACTGATGAGGAATCAACCCACTACCTCCAGAAGCAATCCATTCCACTTTGAGGCAGGTCTGACTCTTAGGAATTTTTTTTCCTTACATCAAGTCTAAATCTGTCTCCATGTTCCTTTTACCTTGCACTCAGGAGTCAAGGATGACAAGTCTAATCCCTGATTTACATGATTGACCCACAAAATACTTAAAGATATTTAACCCCATCACTACCACCATCAACTCTTCTTTTTTCCAAGCTAAACATCCCTTGTTCCTTCAAGAGATCCTCATATTGTGTGGGCCCTGATTGGCTCAGAATGAATGTAAATAGCAGTTGTTTCTGTTTTGGCCAGAAACCCTGAGGGTCTTCCTTTCCCAGATTGATTTTTTTTAACTAGGCAAAAAGGCCATTCTCTGCCTCATTTCTTACCTAGCTTTAATCACTGAATGGGCATTGCCTTAGTCAAAATGAGACCTGTTAATGATCTTAGCTTATAAAACCAAGGTCTCCTACTGCATCCAGAGCTATCTCCAGTTGTCCTGATCTATATCTGGCCACTGGACCCAGCTGGATCCAGAAGAGAAAATGAGGCTGGTGACTTTGTACAGCACTCCCTGCCTTAAATCCAATTCATTTGCATGTCATGGCATCACCTCCCAGATGTCATGGTCTTGTATTATATGCTTACTATGTACGACATTGTACCAAGTGCTGGGTATACAAATAAAAAAGATAATCATTGTAACACGAAAGGTTTCATCTTCAAGTCAGATGGAAAGATCCTGTTGTTCTTAGGGGACAGCAGCAAAGCAGATGGTAATGCATTTTTTCAATGTAATTTCCACTGTTAAATCATATCATTTTCTGATGTTGAACCATTTGACAATGCCAAGGATTTTAGTGGCAAGAATTTTCTTTTCTGCATCTTCAATAGCTGTCACTGCATCATTCATAGAAGTAGGTGCCAGGCCACATCTCCCAGGGCGGGTTACTCCGAAGGATAATAGTCTATAGTTTACAGTAAGGGAGCTAGAAAAAACACATTTGGTGTAAGTTTAGTCTGACGAGCTACCACTCCTGGGGCTCTTAGCCTTACCTGCCTGAGGATAGCAAGTGGTCAGAAGTTGGTGGTAGTAATAGTAGTTGTATTGGGTGGGCTCCTTCTCTATGATGCATATTTCCCTCAATGATGACTTCAGAATTTCTTACAGGACTACAGGAAAGGTCTAGGTGTTGTCACTATTCCTAGGGTTCTTATGGTGTGAATTCTCAGCTTTCTCCACTAAGGTCCAAAGGAAAGAGGAAGTCAGAGTGGTCCTGGTGTTGATTTACCTGGTACATGCCCTCTCCAGTCTTTCCCTCAGGTTGCTCTGCTATTTACGCTAAGCTGGCTAATCTGTTCTGGGGGTGGCAATTGTCAATAGGCAGTGGGGATAGCCAGCCTCTTCTCCACTGGATTTGTTTCAGGTGACCTGAGTTCAAATCCCAACATGAGCATTTCCTATTTAGATGACCTTGAGCAAGCCATTTAATATCTCTAGGCCTCAGAAAGTGATAGGATCACACTAGAAAGTTATTAGCCTTCATCATTAAATCCTATGACTTTGTTGTTAAATTCAACCTTATTAGATTTGGCCTATCATTCTACAAAATTTATATCCTTTTGGATCCTGGCTCCATTATACAATTTGTTATCTGTCTCTCCTAACCACATCATCTGCAACTTTGATAAGCATGCCAATTCAGTTTTCCATAAAGTCATTTATAAAATTGTTGAATAGCTCAGGATGATGGACTAATCATCTGAGCGGCTTCAGTTGATCATGAGCCTCCTATCACTGAAAATTTCTAAACAGAGTCTGGATAACCCCTTGTTGGACTGTTAGGTTATACTAGATGCCCTCTGAGGTCCCTTCCAGCTCTGAGATTCTGTGTTATTGACAGTCAATAAACTCTAAGCTAGGATATTTCAAACCTGTATGTTTCCTCCCTCCTTATCAGCCCAAGAACTTCTCTTTCTAAGCACAAAGATGTTCCTATTTATGTGTGGTGCTTCAAGATTCCTGCAGACAACATCAGCTAATATTCTTTGCATTTCTCTCTGAGCTGGGAAGTCTGTGCTCTTTGGAAAGAAGTCCATATGTGTTAAGGTATTTTTTCATCATTATTTTTTATCCTTCTCTCAAAACACTTTTCAAAAATATAGAGAAATAGAAAGAAAAGGATATTTGTACAATCACAGCTTTAAAAGAGTGTTTGAGGCTCTTTCTGAGAAGGCATATGTTGGTTGTTCTCCAAAGAATGACATAGTTAAGTCACAGAAGTTATCAGGTGTTCCAAGTTATCAAGAGCATTGATAATGGCAACTCTTCCATCCCAGTGTCTATAGCCACCATGCTGGGAAGCATCCCCTGTGGAGCTGCAGCTTGGCATTTGTTCCTGCAGGTGTTAAAGCCATAGCTACTTAAGACTCAGAAGGAAAATCCTTTCCACCAAAGCCCTTGGCACTGTCAAATGACTTAGCATCAGAAACTAATATGATTTTATCAGTGGGGATGATATTAAAGAAGAGGCATTATCATCTACTTCACTGATACACCCTAAGGACCACGGAATCTTTCCACCTGACCTGTAGCTGAAACCCTTCATGTGTGATCTCCTCCATTAGAATATGAATTTCTTGAGAGCAGGGAGTATCTTACTTTTCTATGTGTATTCCCAGCAATTAGCACAGTATCTTACACGTAGCGAGCACTTAATTTTTTTTTCACTCATTCAGTAGAAGAAGAAGAGGAATGAACATCCAGTCAAGGTCAAAGAAAGAAGAGTAGTAGTATCTGGTAATTCTTGTCTCAGAGATACTAAGGCAGCTGTTCTTCAACTTGATAAAATCAGAAGAAGAGATTGCTGTCTTCTCAGGGCATGTATCCAAAAATCAGAGAACCTCCTAAGACTTATCAGAATGGAAGACACCTTTCCTTAAGTTGTCTTTTCTTCATTGTTGCCCACTGAATAAAAGTGATGCATAGGAAAAAAGTAATTTGAGAAATGAAACAATGGATAGGAATATGGTTTTAGAGATGGGATTCAGGTTTCTAACCTACAGGTTATGATGTAGGGATATCAGATTTCTAGCCAGAGGTAAAGCACATGTGTTTATCTTCCAAATTAAGCACTATGGAGAGGAGATACAAAGAAAAAAGAGAAATAATAATTTAGACATCCATAAATTCATAGAAGAAGAAAATCAAAGAAAAGGGTCAATATCAAAACCTATGACCTTAAATGTCTACGCACAAACACCCAAAGTTTAGGCAACAGATGAAAATAGAGATCCTAATGCAAAGAAACAAATTAGACTTCATATATATCCCCAAGACTTGGTGGAATTAATTCCAGATTATGGCTTTATACAGGTATAACTTATTCCAAAAAAGGGTGTAGCACCGTATGTTAAGAAGATATCCTAATGTGAAGAAATCCAGGAAACAAATGAGGAAAGCATGAGATAGGATGCAGATGTGAACGGCAAAGGAGGAAGAAGCAGAAGGGATTTGATCATTAAAGGCTACTCCAGACCACCTGGGCATAAAGAAGATTTAGATGAAAAGTTGGAGAGTAGATGATAAGACTAGCATAGAAGCATGACATAGGAATGATAAGGTACTTCAATTATCCAGACTAAGAAAGGTGTAATGGATATAGAGCTAGCCTCAAAGCCAGGAAACCCTGGGTTCAAGTCTCACCTTTAATATACATGAGGTTGTTACCCTGAACAAGTCACTTAACCTCTCAAAGCTGTAGATAATTTTCTAAGATCATAAATTACAAAGAAAGTACTGATACATACTAGGTATTTGAACTGATTGGTAAAATAAACTGGTTGTTGTCCTTCATTCTTGAAGAAGACCAAAATGACATCATTATGCTAGTCAAGTTTCAGTGTGTCCAACTGTGGCTGATCGGACCAATACAAGCTCAGAATGTTCTACCACAAGTCAGGCACAAACAGTACAGGTTAACATTTGGGGCCAATTCTCTAAATTTGCACATCTTGCTTTCCTTTTGAGCTATTTCAATTCTGCTTTATTCATAGAGCAAGGCACTTTCTGTGATGTGGGCACGCCATGCTGAGCAGTCCTATGACAGTGTCTCCCATGTCACACAATCAATTCCAAAGTTCTTCAGAGAGACCTTGAGAGTGTCCTTGTATCACTTCTTCTGACCACCGTGAGAACGCTTGACCTGTGTGACTTCTCCATAAAATAGTCTCTTTGGCAAGTGTACCTTTTGCATTCGAACAATGTGGCCAGCCCATTGGAGTCGCACTCTCTGAAGTAGAGTCCGAATGCTTGGCAGTTGAGTTTGAAAAAGGACCTCAGTGTCTGGTATCTTATCCTGCCAGGTGATCTTCAGAATCTTCCTAAGACAATTCAAATGGAAGTGATTCAGTTTCCTGGCATGACATTGGTATACTGGCCAAGTTCCATAGGCATACAACAGTGAGGTCAACACAATGGCTCTGTAGACTTTTAGTTTGGCAGTCAGTCTGATACCTCTTCTCTCCCATGCTTTCCCTCGGAGTCTCCCAAACAGTGCGTCAACCTCATTATCAACATGTACATCCCTCAAAATGTAATACCAAGGTATCCACAGCATACAAAATTTCTCCCTTTGCTCTAACCAATGATTCCACATATGGATGGTGTGGTAGTGGTTGATGGAGCACTTGTGTTTTTTGGTGTTAATTGTTAGGCCAAAATTAGCAGGGACCTCAGATGTCATGTAGTTCAACACAGATGTGAAAGGAATGTCCATTATATTATTTAAAAGTGGCCATTCAAGGGGGCAGCTAGGTGGTGTAGTGGATAGAGCACTGGCCCTGAAGTCAGGAGGACCTGAGTTCAAATCCGGCCTCAGACCAAACATTTGACACTTACTAGCTGTGAGACCCTGGGCAAGTCACTTAACCCCAATTGCCTATAAATAAATAAATGAATGAATGAATGAATGAAGTGAATAAGCAAATAAATAAATAGATAAATAAATAAATAATGGATGAATGAAGGAATAAATAAATAAGTAAATGAAATTTTAAAAAGTAGCCATTCAGCTTCTGCTTGAAGACCTCTAGCAAAGGGAAACACACCACCTTTCTGATAGCCCATTCCCTTTTTGGACAGCTCTAATCGTTAAGAAGTTTTCCTGAAGCCAAGCCTAAGTCTGTCTCTTTGTAATTTCCACTCTTTGTTCCTGGTTCCGGATTCTGGAGCTAAACAGAACAAAATTAATCCCTCTTGTTCAAAACAGCTCTTCAAATAGTTGAAGATCCTACACCTCTCCCCCAGCCACCTATGATCTCTTCCCAGACTAAACTTGGCCAGTTTCTTAAACCAGTTCTCACATGACATGGATTATATAGGTCCTTCATCATCCCGGTGGACTTCTTCTGAATACTCTAACATCAATGTCCTTTTTAAACTGTGGTGCCTGGAACTGAGGACAATAATCCAGATGAATGATAATGAAGGAAGAGTATGGGGTGACTATCACATCCCTATTATTGGAAGCCAAGGCCCTCTTAATATAGCCAGATGCTATGTCACACTGCTAATACGTATTTACCTTGTAGTCCACTACACCATTCCCGATCTTCATCAGAACCATTCCGCTGTCCAGCCTTGTAATTGTAAAATTAGTCTTCTGTACACAAATGTAAGACTTTATATTTCTTGTTAACGATTTTTTTTTCTTATTGGATTCAGCTCAAAGCTCTAGCCTGTCAAGAACTTTTTGGATCCTGTCTTTATGATCTAGGATATTAGGTATCCCTTCTAATTCTGTGTCATCTTCAAGTTTTATGGACATGGCACTGGTGCCTTTATCCAAGTCATTGACATAAATGGCAGACATAGGGAAAAGTGATCCTTAGGTCACTTCACTAAAAACCTTTTTCCACTTTCACACTGAACCCTTACCAACTATTCTTTGAGTCTTACCAATTCTAAATCCATTTAATTATGTAATAATATAATCCATATCTCCCCTGGCTCAGAAAGGGAAGCTGAAATGCAGGAAACCATGATATTCTGGGGAGTCAAAACCAAGGTTAGTTGCTAGGAGAAAAATGGGGAAGTAGTTGGAGAGTCCCAAAAGCTCTGAGCCCTCTATAAAGGGAGACTTTGGGAGGAGATTACTGCTCTAGCCCTCCAATCAGAGGCAAGAGGCAACTGAGGGAGTCGAGGTTTCACTTATGAAAAACTGAGCCTATTGGCCGGGTGATAAGATTTCAGGTGGTCAGCTTACCCTGAAGGACGCATAATGTTTCCTGGAATCAAAACTAAAAAGATTGGCTGGAGGAAAATTAGAAAGCATTTATTAAGCATGTACTCTGCGGTGAGCACATGCTAGGAGCTGGGAATACAAAGAGAAAAAACAAAATCTTGCTTGCCTTCAAGAAGCTACTATTCTAAGAGAGTATACTATTTAGCACACATTCTGTTCAAAGTCGGCGGCGGGGGGGAGGGAAACCTAGGTGGACCAGTGGAGAGTGCTGGGCCTGAAGTATCAGCTCTCTCCCCCTAAATCCTGTATTTGGCTACTTGGCTAAATAAACCAATGTGTTTGGGTTATTTTTGGAGTTAAAAGCATAAGTGTGTTTTTAAATGTTGTGCTAGATAGTAACCAAGTTTCCTAGGTCTACTATTGGCTCTGGAGTCCATATCCAAGGATAACTTCTATCTCTCTTAACTGTAGTTTCTTAGTCTAGAAAAAGAAGGAACTGGTATTTGCCACATGGGGTATAATGTGGGTGATATCTCAAAGCAGACAGCATTTGTAAAACACTTTGCACGGTGCCTGGTAGTAGATGCATAATAAATGCTTTCTCCCTGCCTTAGGACAAAAGAGCTATGTAAAGACCCTCTTGGGGAGCTGCCAAATCAGAGGGAGATTTCTGCCTTTCTGCTGGCTGGTAGGGTCCTACTGATGAAGGGAATTAAACAGCCCTGTCTAGCAGTAGTAGAAACAATACAATACGTGTTTGAAAAAGCCATATTTTAATTCCCTTCTTGGCTTTGGAAATCAGAGTGAATGCAGTTCTCAAATGGTCTATCATAGTTTTGCAATGCTGGTCATTTCTAGCTAACAAGCAATGACAGACAGTTCATCTGCCTTCTTGGGTGATAAATCAAAATCAAATTTATGACATTGAATATCACAGAAACCTAGACAGCCAGCCCCAGGAGGTACCTTTACCAGTGCTCAGGACCAGGCCCTGGCCTTCAGCACCTAAGCCTTCCAAGATAGATGAAAATATATCATTTGTATGGTGGCACAGGAGTAGAGAGGGGACAGGGAGAAATTCAAAGAACAATTTTCCATGTGCCCAGGGCCAGTTTGGGAGAGGTTTGTGTTTGCCTTTTGGGGTAATTTAATTATCCAATTTGCACAGCTCAGATTCAGCATCTGGGCATTGAATAAAGGCCCATTTTTCCAGCTGGGTTAACAGAGATACCACAAGGTCAGTTTGCTTATTTTGAACACATGCTGAGCTGTGAAAGAAGAGGATCCCTCCTCAGATCTTTTTGTCCTCACACAGTAACCTAGTGGGACAAGGGACTGGAACTCACTGGTTATGCACAGTAATAGTATCTACTGTTCCATTTCCTTCTGGTAAAGAAATGGTGCAGAGACTTGAAGATTTTAACAGTTGGATTAAGCTTGTATTAAGCAGGAAAAGCCTGGGACATGAATCTGAAGCCTGGGGAGATCCACAGACAAGTATCTGCAGGCTAAATCTTTCGTTATATGGGTGTTATTGATAAGAACTTGATAAGAATCAGTTTGATAAAAACAATCACAAACCTAAGAGGAAATTCACCCCCATTGTGGAGACTATTTGTGTTGTTTTATAGGTAGGGTAATGAATCTCCTACCCCCACCAATTAAAATTTAATTGAGTTTAATGGATGACTATTGGAAATCACATAATGTCGATTCCTCCAAGAAGTCAAATTTGCATGCATTTACTAATTTATGCTTAAGATGTAGGGGTAATGAGGAAAGATAGCAGACAGAGGCCTGGGTTTGGAATCAGAAAAATCTGGGTTCAAATCCTGCCTTTGACACTTTGGATCTTACCCTGGCACAGAGCACAGTGCCCTAAACAGTTGGTACATCATTTCATTTGTGTCTGACTCTTTATAAAAGACACTGAGGTGGTTTGCCATTTCCTTCTCCAGCTCAATTTACAGATGAAGAAACTGAGGCAAACAGGGGAAATGACTTGCTTGGGTTCACACAGCAAGTAAGTGTCTAAGGCCATATTTGAACTCAGAAAAATGAGTCTTCCTGACTCCAGGTCTGAGAACTCTATCTACTAACCCAACTGGGTCAAAATCCTAATTCTGATTCTTACTACCTGTGTGAAGTTGGCAGGTCATTAAATCTCTCTTCAATTTCTTTATCTATAAAATAAGAATATTGGACACAAGGGCTTCCAGGGTCTCTTCCAAGGCTAAATCTACACCCTTTGCACAGGTGAACACATAAAAAAAAAACCTCACATTTGTATAATGCCTTATGATTTGTTATTTTTCTGTAGTCCTCTAAGATTTAAAAAGTACTAGGGCAGCTAGGTGGCACAGTGGATAGAACACTGGCTCTGAGGTCAGGAGGACCTGAGTTCAAATCTGACCTCAGACCAAACACTTGACATTTACTAGCTGTGTGACCCTGGGCAAGTCACTTAACCCCAACTGCCTAAAATTTAAAAAGAAAAAAAAGATTTAAAAAGTACCCTCATGAGGACGAAACAAAATTCCTCTGAAGAGCATATTTTTCTTTCACATAAGAGAATGTACATGAATAAATGACAGTGGTATAAACAAAAATCTGTAACTTGTGACCCAAAATCTGAAAACCTGAAGCTGTGGGTCAGGTTTAATTTCACAGGCTATCTTGCTATCTCTCTCTCTCTCTCTCTCTCTCTCTCTCTCTCTCTCTCTCTCTCTCTCTCTCTCTCATTCTCTCTCTCTCTCCCATGTTGCCCTAAATCACCTTGCCTCTTTGAAATTTCAGACTATACCTTGAATGCAGTAGCTGTCTAGATCACCATGAATGTGAATAAAAGGGTTGTTGACTCTTATACAAGCACTCAGTAACAATATACATACTGGGTACAAGACAGCTTTTATTCTACCCCATGTAAAATGCAGAAAAGTCATAAAGGATTCATAGTAGCCCATAAACAATCATGACATTGCTTCGCTCTCTCGTGAGTCCCATCTTTCCCCAGCCTCATCGAAACAACTTGTGAATTGGACCTCTTAAAGAAGAGGAATGAATTTGGGTTTACTGATCAAGTCAGACTACCCCCTGACATTCTAGTGAAGCTTACTTTCACTCCAAAGATACACAGGCATACAGCCTTGTAGTAATCCCCGCAAGCATGGCTACATGAAAGTTTGCAGCTATGCCCAGATTCCCTGAGATATACCCTAGGAATAAGGAAGAATGCCACATGAAACAAAGATTCAGCAAAACAAAGAGAAATATCACTCAACTCCTCTGTCTTATCCCAAATTGTAAAGGTGATAGGGTTTGAAGTTAATGAAATCCCTACTAGAGGTCAATTGGAGCAAAACCAAGAGATGAGGCCCAAAGCTTCAGAACTCCTGGTAGGTGAGTGTTAAAGGATAAAGGACCAAAACCAGGGCAAATTCCTGGTTGGGAGCTATAAACTATAATGGCTGTGGAGCATAGCAGCGGGTAAGACCTGGTCTTCATTTCCAGGTCCAGCTATTCATTCCAGTTCAAGACTGCAGAAGGAGGCAAAGTCTTGATCCAAGCTGGATGTGAACCCAGACAGGTCCCCATACAGCCTATAGAAGAGGAGGTAGAACTAGGACCTAGCCATTTCCTCCAAAACTTTGGGTCGTCAGAGACATACATTCTACATCTGGGATAAAACCTAACCTTGATACAGTGATGCATCACTCTAGGACTAAAGCCAGAAACAGAACTAGGGTCCAGACACCCCACTCAAAATTGCAGGAGGGAACAGAGTTTGATCCTAGAATAATTTTCCAATTAAGTAACTGAGGCTGAAGACCTGAGTAAATGGAAGAAAATGCCTAATGTAATAGAAAATACTATGACTTAAGAGAATTCAATATAAAATCCTAGAGGAAAATAACTCTGCAATAACTACAAGTGGAAACCCACACAAAAAATGTATGGCTTGAGCACAATGAATACAAAAGTATATGGAAGAAATCAACAAAGAGTTTATACAAGAGATAAAGCACTTGGAAAGAGAATACACAGCTTAGAACAGAAGGTAGAAAACCTCACCTAAGTAGCAAATGCCTTGAAAAATAGAAACAAAGTGAACAAAATTCAATAGTTGATTGAGACAAAAAGGATGAAGGACAAAGTTCAAAAGGCAGAAAAATTAGGACGTGTGATATTTCTACTATCAAAAACAGCTGAGCTGGAAAACAAGATAAGAAGAGAAAATTTAAGAATCATTGGACTCTTTGAAAGTCACAATCAAACAAAAAACTTGGATACCTCATGGTAATAAATAATGAAAGAAAATTGTACAGATTCATTAAAGAAGGAAAAAAAATAGAAAGAGTCCGTAGGTCACCTCCTAAAATAAACTTCAAATTGAATGCACCCAGAAGTGTCATAATCAAAATTAATAACTGCCAGGTTGAAAAATAACAATAATATTACATCTCTCCAGGATCAACTACAAATGAACCAAAATCAAGATCACACATTTTTATTTTTGCTAAAACAAATACACAATAAGAAAATAAAAAGAAACATGTCATAAACTTAAATATTGAAACTTAAATACAAAATAAGAAAAGAAAAAAAGCATTGCCATGTGCACAGCAGAATGTAAGAGAGGATTCAAAACATACAGCAATAAATTGCCATTTCAAGAAAGCCTATAATGATAAACGCTACCTATTTGCTGAGAGTTGTCCATCTTGTCTTTGCTTCCTTGTAAATTTTCTTTTGTTCTATGCTGTGTACTTTTTACTTTGTTCTTTTTCCCCCTTCCCCTCCCAGAAGGGTACAATTAAGGATGGATGTACATATATACATACATACATACATATATATACACACACATATACATATGTGTGTACACATATATACATATACATACATACACATAAACACATACACACAAAGATATCTACATACCTGCATATACCCATACATACATACATACACTTATATACACTTAGATATACTTAGATATCAATAATCATACTCATATATAAACACATTTATATGCATCTATGTAAGACCATACTGTACTTAATTGCCCCATGTTTCTCTGAGGGTGGCTAACTTCTCCTTTAATAAGTCCAAATCTTTGCATATTTTTCCAAGTCCACCAATTCATCATTTTCTACACCACAGCAATATTCCAACCTTATACTGTCTAATTATTTTAAATACTCTAAAACAACATTCATGAATATGAATGGTACATAGTGTAGTTTCCATATTTTTCTCTTTTGATTAAATTTATCTTAGCCTTAACTTTGTCCAAGATCATGATTACCCTGCTCATTTTTACCTACCAAATTCTACTCATGATCTTTATTTTATATTTGTGTGCATCCCTTTTCCGATCCTTCCCTACTCCACTACTTTGCTCTCCTCTACCCCCTGCTTTGCCATCCTATTACTTAACTGGCCCCCTCCTCTGCAAGGTTCCCTCCCTTATCTTCTCATTCCCATTAATCTGAACACCCTTCTATACCCACTTTTATCCTATCCCTCACCCTCCCCTCTAAAGATCCCTCCCTTATCTTCTCCTCCCTCCCTATCTCCTTAGCATTTTATTTCTTTCTGGATTTAGATGACTTTCATACCCTTCTAAATTATATTGTGTTGTTCCCTCTTGAACCCATTCCCAATGAAAGTACATTTCTAGAACTACCAGCCCTTTCCACCCATCTAATTCTTTATGTGTTTTCTCTCTTGCACCTCATTTGTATAAAATAATTACCCTTTTTAGATGTTCCTAAACAGTTTTAGTTTTTATAATCATATCGTGCTCAGGTCTACCCCAATTTTTCTTATGAGCTACCCAATTACTAATAACAATCTTAGACATATGTTTTACGTTTCCTCATACAAAAGGTAAACAGTCTGTCCTTCTTGAGTCCCTTATAATTAGTCTTTAATATGTACTTTGCATTTCTCTTGGATGTCAAATCTTCTACTAAATTTAGATGTTTTTTCAACAAAATCCTAAATGGCAATTCATTAAATGTCCATTTTATTTTTCATTCAGTATTATGCTTAGCTTTGTTCAGTATGATATTTTTGGCCAGAACCTCAGTTCTTTTGCTCTTTAATACATAGCATACCAAGACCTGCAGCCTTTTAGTATCACTGCTGCTAGGTCTTGTGAGATTCTAATTATGGCACTACAATATTTAAATTGCTTTTTTTCTTGTTACTCATAATATTTTATACTGGAGCTGGGGGTTTGGGAATTTAAATATGATTTTACTGTGGGTTTTCCTTGTAGTGTCTCTTTCAGGTGGTGATTGGTGGATTTTTTCTATTTCTACTTTCTCTTCTCATTCTAAAGCTTCAGGACAATTTTCTTTAATTATTTCTTGTATTATTGTATCAAGATTCTTTTTCTGATCATAGCTTTCAGGTAGTCCAATTATTCTTGTTTTCTCTTCTTGATCTGTTCTCCAGAACAATTGTTTTTCTTATGATATATTTCACATTGTCTTCTATTTTTTTGTTCTTTATATTTTTTTTTAGTATTTCTTGGTCTCTTATAACTTTGCTGGCTTCCCCTTGCCCAATTCTGATTTTCAAGGAGTCATTTTCTTCCTTAAGATTCTGAATCTCCTTTTCTCATTGGTTGACTTTCTTTTCATAATCTTCTTATTTTTCTTGGATTGTTGTTTTGTTTTGTTTTGTTTTGTTTTTAGTTTTTCCTCAATCTCTCTCATTTGATTTTTTAAGTCTTTTTGAAGTTCTTCTATGAATTATTTTTGAGCAGATGACCATTTGACTTCTACTCTTTGGGATAAGAAAGAGTTTCTTTGCTCTAGTATCCTCCTCTGAAGATGAACCCTGATCTTCTCTATTCCCATAGTAACTTTCTGTGTTTGTATTATTTCTCCTTTGCCTGCTCACTTTTTTGGTAGCAGCCTCTCTTTTTTTGGTGATCACCTCTAGTACTGGGGTAATGGTGCCTCTGGCCTTAGATCTTCTTTCAGTTCTCCCCTCTGGCCTGGAACCAAAACCAAGACCTCCAGCCTCCTGTAAGTTCTCATAGCTCACGGTGTCCCTAACCCACTGCTTCTTACCCTCTGCAGTACGGCTGGGTCTAGAGTTCCTTGTCGGCAAAGCTTGCCTCAACCTTACCCAGCTCAGATCCCCAACTCCTTGCACTGTCTGGGAGGTAAAAGTTCTGGTGGCTGGAGCAGAGACTGCCTCCCAACCTAGCTAATCCCAGGGCTCCCTGCTTGCTGTTTAAGAGGACCTAGTCTGGAGGTGTTTGTACTTCACAGGGACCAAACCTGATCTGAGGATTTTTCTTCAGATCTTCTCAGATTGTCCCAGAAAGACCACTGTCGTCTCCCTACTCTTATTTATTTTTACCACTCTATGTTCACCCTGAGATGCTATTTTATTTTGTTTGTGGGGAAAATCTGGAGAGCCTGGAATTTTCTGACCTACTCAGCCATTTTCCCAGAATCCTCTAGGATCACATAAAATTATGTACCAATTACCATGATGAAAAGGAAATCTTGAATAATACTACACTAAAAAGAAAAAAAACATACAATAAAAAATAACTTATCCTATAAGACTAAACACAATACCATAAGAGAAAAAAAACATAGATCCTTCACATAACAAATGGCTTTTAAACATCGTTGTTAAGAAACCATAGTTAGGTAAAATCTTTGAAATGTGCATATTAAAGAAGAGAAACCTAGAAAGGTAGGTATATTGCAGTATTTGAAGGAGTTAGTTGATAATTAAATGCTTATATCCTAACATAAAGAGAAAAAAAATTACTCTTCACAATCCCACTTTCATCAAAGGTCAAGAAGGGAACAAAAAGGGAATAAAAACATCAAATTTGGGTTAGGGTGTACTTCTGTTCTGGTTAGTTTCAGAGGGTAAATCCAAAGGAAAGAAAATGAAAACCCTAGTGAAGAAAGAAGAAAGAGGGAAGAACTTACTAGTTCTCATAATTGGGGCAGATTAGAAGAAGCATATACAAACACAGAGGCTGGGGAGAAACAAATATCACACGAAGCTCATTGATTTGTACTGGGAAAAGGAAAGTTATACACACACACAAAGAATTTAATATAAAAAAATACGGCAGAGAGCTAGATGGGGACAGGGGATTGGGAGAGGATAGAGTTAAGAATGTAAAGTCCCAAGTGAAACAAATTTCTACTATGGATTGTTCATTATAAAGAGAGGATTAAAGGAGAGAAAGAACAAGACACATCCAGCATTGTGGGCCTGGGCTGAATGAAGAGATAAAAAAGGTTATGGAAAGAATCAGACTACTATAATTATATCTTACTAGTAGTATAAGGGCAGCTAGGTGGAACAGTGGTGGATCTGAAGTAGGGAAGACACATCTTCCTAAGTTTAAATCTGGCCTCAGACACTTACTAGCTGTTTGACCCTGGGCAAGTCACTTATCCTGCTTACCTTAGTTTCCTTATCTGTAAAATGAACTGGAGAAGGAAATGACAAACCACTTTAGTATCATTGCCAAAAAAAATCCTACATAGAGTCATGATGAGTCAGAAATTGAAACTACTCAACAACTACAGTGTTGATCTCATTCTCTTTCCTTTGCCACCCACTTTTTCTACATAATGTACAGATAAGGAAAGATTATGATAGGGTACATAAAATTATGAAGGAGAACCACACCTAGTAATCATAATAATGGATATTAGTGGGACAGGCTCACTCATAAAATAGAGGAAAGAGTCCAGCACTGTTATTTACAAGAAAGACACTGAAAAGAGACTGAAATAGAACTTACTTATGCCTCAGGTGAATCCAAAGTATCAGGAGAAGTCTTAAACAAGGCAATAATAAGGAGAGATGTGGTTAAACAGATAAAGAAACTACACTATGCTTATAGGAACATCATCAACACAAAAGAAATGCACAAAACGTAGTATCATCTAAAGACTTAAAAGAAAAGTTAATTGAATTACAGAAATAGGCATTATTACTAGGGATTATTGTTAGGGATTACACAAATCTAATTAAAATATAAACAAGTAAAAAAGTTAAATGCCAGAATACAAATTCAGAAAATTTAGTCAGATAGATCTCTAGTGACTAGCGGCACCTCACACTTGCTTTAATTTTCATTGCTTTAATCAATATTGATTTAGAGCATTTCCAAATTCTCTCCTTCCCTCCTGTTCCTCTCCCACCCACTGAGAAAGTAAGCAATATGATATCGATTATACATGTGAAGTCATGTAAAACATATTTCCATATTAGCCATGTTGCAAAAAAAAAGCAAGAAAAATAAAGGTTAAAAAAAGTATGCTTCTACCTGCAATCAGAATTCATCACTTCTCTCTCTCTCTCTCTCTCTCTCTCTCTCTCTCTCTCTCTCTCTCTCACACACACACACACACACACACACACACACACACACACACACGCACATTTTGGGTCATGTGGGATTGTATTGAATCATTGTCTTGATCAGAGCAGCTAAATCTTTCATAGTTGATTGTTACAATATTGTTACTGTGCACAATATTCTCCTGGCTCTGCCCATTTCACTTTGCATCAATTCATATATGTCTTCCCAGGTTTTCTGAAACCATCCCCCTCATCATTTCCTATAGCACAATAGTACTCCATCACAATCCTATACCACAGCTTGTTCAACCATTTCCCAATTGCTGGGCATCCCCCTCAATTTCCAATTCTTTGCCACCACAAGAAGAGCTGCTATAAATATTTTTGTACGAATAGGTTATTTTCCCTTTTCTAAATACCATAGTCCTAAAGAAAGGATAGGTGAGAAAACAAATCATAGAAACAGTACATGATTTCACCAAAGAAAACAACAATTACATGATATAACTTTTTTGGATAGAAGCCAAGGTAGTCCTTGGGGAGAAATAGGTGTCTTTAAACACTTCCATTATACATACTATCCTGAAGTCTTGGACCTGTCTAGAAGGGAAAAGTACTTGGAGTTGCTAGGCAAGCAATTTCCTTCCTATCAGACCTGCATTGTCACTCACCACAATAGTGAATGACAATGTCTAGTTCTTTTGCTCCCCCGTCCTGTGAATCTGATTCCCCAATTCCCTTTCCATTGAAGGAGACCACATGCACAAAACTCTTCTCTGGGAGGCTGCAGCTGCCTAGGAAGTTCCCTTCTGTCTCTGGAAGTCTGAGCCCCAGAAATCTTGATCTTAGGGGTATTGTAATTGGCTATGTCAATGCAAAGACTTCCCTCCCCCAGGTATCCAAGTCTTCTCTGATCACTGACCTGTGCTCAGAAAAAAGGGAAAAATAAAAGGGATCCAAGACTGTCATGAACCCTGTTTTTATAAGCCCAACACAACGAGATGGCCTTGCCCCCCAGAATCCTGAGATGATGATGATGATAATGATAGTATTTACCACTTTAAAATTTGCAAGACATCACTTAAAGATTTGTTAAAAAAATTTTAAAAACCTTTACAAACACTGTCTCATTTGATCCACACAATAGCCTTGGGAGGTAGGTGCTATTATTATCCCCACAGCGGTCAACAGAGAGAGATTAAGTGACTTGCCCAGCGTCATGCAACTAATAAGTGTCTTATGTTTCATTTGAACTCAGCCTTTTTGACTCCCTGTCCAGCACTCTATCCATTGTGCCACCTAGCAAGCTACCTGTTCTCTCATCACTAAGACCCATCCTGTGTGAGGCGCCAAGGGAAGTCTCCAGAGTCTCCCTAGAAAGTGTCAATCCAAGCCCTCAGACAAAGGCTGATCACCCTGTAAGTTTGTCAAGTTGATCAGGAAACGCTTTTGATTAACACCCTAGAGACCAGGAAAATTTTTTTAAAACAATAAAACAGTATCCTTACAAAAGCTATATATGTATACACTTACATGTATATATACATACAAAAATACACATATGCACACACATGTATATATGTATATATGTATATATATATAAGCACACATATATACCCACACATATGTATATGTAGGTACATATACATGGATATATGTATATATCTATATATGTGTTATATAGGTAATATGCATATATAAAGTAATGCTTTAAGCACTATAAAAGCACTTTTCACCCAACAATACTGTGCAGTAATTAGTCTAAGAATTATTCTCTGCATTTTACAGATGGGGAAATTGGGTCTCAGAGAAAAGCAACTTTCCCAAGGACACACAAGTTGTAAATGACAGGATCACATTCAAAGAGAGGCCTCTTGACTAAGTCAAGGTTTCTTTCCATTAAGCTAAACCTCATCCCAAATTCTCCAGTAAATAGGAGGGACATGGTATTCAACTTTACCAACCAGATAGAGCATCACTGAGTCATAATATCTTGCTCTCCAGATGACAGTAGTCCCTTTGGAGAGATGAAGTAGCTTGACTGGAGTGACCCAAAGCCACTCAGTCATGACACAAGGCTATTGCTTCAGCTGAGCACCAGGAATGTGGAAAGGCAAGCAAGAAATCAGAAAGAAGGACTCTGAGCAGCGGAAAGAAGGCAAAGTGAACAGTAGCAGCCATCAGATACATACCTTGTGGTCTAATACAAAGGAACATTGGTAATGGAATTTCTCATAACCTTCTGGATGCAAAATATGAGATAAGAGGGAATAAGGAACTGGTCTGTAAAACAGGAAAGAGTGTTCTTGGAAAGGAAGGTCAGAGCTCAAGGGCATATAGCGGGAAGAGAAGATTCATACAGCAAACAACAAGCAATCATGGAATCATAGGAATTAAAACTGAAAGAGGCCTCAAAAATCATCTTAGACTTAGAAATAATAAATATTCTTAGAAACAGTCTTTTACAATGACTTAATTTTATAGAAAAGAAGAACAGAGGGATGGAGAAGGCAAGGGACTTGCCCCAGGCCCCTCTTTATAGCAGTATTTGCTGCATTTCTATTTTTATTAGCAATATGGGAAGTAATGGTTCCTAATGCAGAGGATCAGTCAGTTCAAAAAAAATTGTTGAATATTGCTACATGCCAAGCACTATGTTAGATACTAAAAACACAAAGACAAAAATGAAACAATTTGCTCCCAGAGAACTTACAGGCTATCATAAGAAGCAACATATATATATATATATATATATATATACACATACACACACACATATGTATGTATATGTATATGTATGTATATGTATATATACGTATATGTATGTATATGTATATGTATGTGTGTAGATATATATATGTATATATAAATTTGTGTGTGTGTGTGTGTGTGTGTGTGTGTGTGTGTGTGTGTGTGTGTATAAACCAACAGGTAGCTATGGAAGAATGGAAAGAGCTATAGACTTGAAGCCAGGAGACTTGGGGTTTGAGTGCCACCTGACATTTATTGGACAAGTGTCTTCTTTCTGGGCCTTAGTTTCTCATCTGTAAAATGGAGCTAATGATACTTACAGGTTACATTATTATAGTACATCACAGGATTGCTATGAGGATCAAATGTGACAATAGGTATAAAGTATTTTATGAACCATAAATCATAAGCAGGAATGTAAGCTATGATTAGCATTTCTAATATCAAATGCCACTTACACGAAGACCAGGAAAGAATAACATAAAGCATGGCACACTAGACCAGTGCAGTCCTTTTTTCAAGCAGCCTGAGTTTCTTCATTGGAGAGTAACCACCCTCCTGAGCAGGGGGAGAGAAAGTGGAATTAGTGGTATACTTGTGAGATCAGGTAAACAAGAATCCACATGTCATCCAATGGTCTGAGATATCCCAGTGGGAAAAAGAATGCAATCACAGCTATTCAAATATCAGCTGACCTTTAAACAAAGGTTATCTCTATTGTGAAATTGGAAACTGAAAAGTGAAAAGGAAGCATGTTTTAATGGTTTCCTAGTCACTCTGTGGAATTATAGAGTTGGATTACAGGGCACAGAATAGGAAATAACATTATAGATCATCTATATAAACCCCCTCCTTGACAGATGAATAAATTGAATCTCAAAATGGTTAAGTGAATTGACTACGCTCATACTGCTAGAAAATGACAGAGATAGAATTCCAACCTATGTCTTCCGAACTGCCATCCAGTGTTCTTACCACAATACCATACTGTCTCTTAAACACATCACTCTAACATATTTTTAAGAATTTTTAAGAATTTTGGACAGACTTCCAGGTCTCTATTCTCTAAACTTCATGTTTTATTGCTACATCTCTTCTGGAAAAATCTGGGGAAAAAAATCTTCTGGAAAATTCACCAAAAATACCCTAATACATAGCCCTTCAGTGTTACTTTGTGCCCTGGGTGGGATTTTGGTTTCCTTCCAGGGTTTGGTTTTCTTGGCCCAGATGTTAATGGACACAGAGGGTGCCTCCCAAATTATGAAAACCTCCTCCTGGAAGGTTCATTAACAACCCAATCTGGCAGTGTTTCATGCCCCTCGCTCCTTTTTACTTGTTATAAGCTGTTTATTCTCAGGAACTCCCAGACATGTCTGCCAATTTTGTATTAAAGCAATAAATAGTGATTTACTTACCACAAAATATAACTGTCAAGTGATCTTTTCTAGGGCAAATGAGAGATGCTACATTTCCCTACACTATAATCATGAGGTTTAAAACTGTAAGGGGTGGTTTAGTCTAACCTCTCTCCTTTTTTATGTAAGAGAAAATAAGAATGCTAAATCAGTAGATCAGGAAACTAGTGATTAATTATCCAGATTTTAGCAAAGCATTTGATAGCCTCTCATGCTATTAATTAGGTGGATTTGGAGATAAGTGGTCAAAGGATACGAACAAATGGTTCTCCAAAGAACATTTGCAAACTATTAACAACAGTGTTTGAAACAGTGTTTAAGTCACTAAACATAAGAGAAATGTATATCAAAACATGCCCAGAAAACTGGCATCGATGAGAAAAGATGGTAACGGTCAATGTTGGAGAGTTTGTGGAAATATAGACACACTGATGCATTGCTGGTAGAGCTGTGAATTAGTACAAACATTCGGAAAAGCAATTTAGAATCAAGCAAATAAAGTGATTGAAATTCTTGGACCAAGGGATTCCACTGCTAGGCATATGCCTCCAAGGAAGTCATTAATAAAAAGGCAGATTCCATATGCACTAAAATACCTATAGCAGCACTTTTCGTGGGAGCAAAGAACTGAACACAAAATAGATGTGCATCAGTTGGGACTAGCTAAATTGTGGTATGTGAATGTGTTGTAAGAAATAATGAATATCATAGTGGTCAGGGGCGGAGCCAAGACTGCGGAATAAAAGCAATTATTTGCTTCAGCTCTCCCCTCAAACCCCTCCCAAAAATGGCTCTAAACAAATTCTAAAGCAGCAGAATCCACAAAAAGACAAAGTGAAACAAATTTCCAGTCCAAGACAACCCGGATGGTTGATCAGAAAGGTCTATCATGCCAGGCAGGGAGAGGAACAAAGTTCAGTGTAGGCATACAAGCAGCACAGGCTTCAATGAACCTGGAGCAGCCCTCAGAGGACTGAATCACAGGCAGCCGTGGTTTTTTCCAGACTTCCCAACTCACGAACACCAAAGACAACTTAGAAGGTCAGTAGGAAAAGTCTGTGACTGTGATGAGAGAGAAGCTTGGTCCCAGGCCCAGTCTCTATGCCTGGTCCCAGGGTGGCGGCTGCTTCCTGAGCTTCGGGCCCACAGACTGAGGCAGAATCAAGTGGCTGATCAGAGGAAGATTGCGGGGATCTCTTTGCTGATACAGGATTCTCTCACTTTGCCTGTGCTTGGATCTGGGTCACAGTTCTGGGTGGTTGTCCTGGGATGAGGAGGAGTGCTGTTAAGGTAAAGTTTGTAGTAGTCATATAGAGAAAATCCTCCTCACATTTCCAAGGCAGAAAAGAGTGCTTGTGGTCACTCATAGATCAGAGTGCAGACCAGGAAAGGAGTAACACCTTGCCCCTTACCATACCACCTTGGAAGAACTGAAAACTTACAGGTCCCTAGAAGTATCTCTGACACAGCTGCACAAAACCCCTGAAGCTTAGGACAGTACATTCTCCACACTGGAAAGAGACCCTACCTTAACAAAGAGTTTACAACTCAAGTAATTGGCCAGGATCATGAGCAAGCAGCACAAAAAGAGTCAGACTACATTATCTTACTTTGGTGGCAAAGAAGATGAAAATATACAACCAGAAAAAGAAGAAAACAAAGCCAAAGCTCCAACATCCAAAGCCTCCAAGAAAAATATGAATTGGTCCCAGGCCATGGAAGAGCTCAAAAAAAGGATTTTGAGAAGGAAGTAAGAGAAGCAGAGGAAAAACCCAAAAATATACTGATGAAAATAACACCTTAAAAAAATAGCCTAATCCAAATGGCAAAAGAGGTCCAAAAAGCCAATGAGGAGAAGAATGCCTTCAAAAGCAAAACTGGCCAAATGGAAAAGGAAGTATACTTTCTTAAAAATTAGAATGGAGCAATTGGAAGGTAGAGACTATATGAGAAATCAAAGCATTGTAAAACTAATCCAAAAGAACAAAAAAAAAATAGAAAAGAAGGTGAAATATCTCATTGGAAAACAACTGATGTGGAAAATAGATCCAGGAGAGAGAACTTAAAAATTATTGGACTGTCTGAAAGCCATGATCAAAAAAAGAGCCTAGACATCATCTTTCAAGAAATTATCAAGGAAAACTGCCCTGATATTTTAGAACCAGAGGGCAAAATAGAAATTGAAAGAATCCACTGATCACCTCCTGAAAGAGATCCCCAAAGGGAAACTCCTAGGAATATTGTAGCCAAATTCCAGAATTCCCAGATCAAGGAGAAAATATTGCAGGCAGCCAGAAAGAAACAATTCAAGTATTGTGGAAACACGATCAGGGTAACACAAGATTTAGCAGCTTCTACATTAAGGGACCAGAGGGCATGGAGTATGATATTCCAGAGGGCAAAGGGGACAGTATTACAACCAAGAATCACCTACCCAGCAAAACTGAGTAATTCTTCAGGGTGAAAAATGGTCATTCAATGAAATAGAGGATTTTCAAGCATTCTTACTAAAAAGACCAGAGCTGAATAGAAAATTTGACTTTCAAATACAACACTCAAGAGAAACATGAAGAGGTAAACAGGAAAGAGAAATTATAAGGGACTTATTAAGGTTGAACTGTTTACATTCTTGCATGGAAAGATGATATTTATAACTCATGAGATCTTTGTCAGTATTAGAGTAGTTGGAGGGAAAAATTATATGGATAGATAGATAGAAAGATAGATAGATAGATAGATAGATAGATAGATAGATAGATAGATAGATAGATAGATAGATAGACAGACAGACAGAGGGCACAGGGTGAGTTGAAGATGAAGGGGTGATATTTGGAGAATAAAATTAAGGGCTGAAAAAGAATTATACTAGGGGAAGGAGAAAAAGAGAGGTAGAATGGGGTAAATTATCTCACATGAAACAGACAAGAAAAGGCTTTTACATTGGAGGAGAAATGAGGGAAGGTGAGAGGGAATGCATGAATCTTATTCCCATCAGATTTGGCTTAAGGAGAGAATAACATACACACTCAATTAGGTATGGAAATCTATCTTACCCTACAGGAAAATAAGGAGGGAAGGGGACAAGACAGCAAAGAGATGATAGAGGGGAGGGCAGATTCAGAGAAGAGGTAATCAGAAGCAAACACTTCTAAGGAGGGACAGGGTCAAAAGACAGGATAGAAGAAATGGGGGGGGCAGGATAGGATTAAGGGAAATATAGTTAGTTTTTCACAACATGACTACTGTGGAAGTATTTTGCGTGACTACACATGTATAATCTGTATTGAGTTGCTTGCGTTCTCAATGAGAGTGGGTGGGGAGGGAGGAAGGGAGACAATTTGGAGCCCAAAGTTTTAAAAACAAATGTTAAAAAAAAATGTTTTCACATATTTCACAAGATATACAGGAAAGGGGGAATAGAAATCTATCTTGCCCTAAACTAAAATTGGAGGGGAATGAGATAAGAGAAGGGCGAGATAGAAGGGAGGGCAGATTAGGGGAAGTATTCAGAATGCATGCCATCTTGGGGTCGGGGAGGGATGAGATGGGGAGAAAATTTAGAACTCAAAATCTTGTTGGAAGTGAATGTTGAAAACTAAAATTAAATTAATTAATTAAAAAAAATGAAAATGAAGGACAAATAACACACAACACCAGGAGTATGTGAATGATGAGGAAAAGCTTGTAACAGCGGGTTCTGTCTGGCAGCACATCTGAATTGAGGGCTTCAGGGCTCATCCTGGTTTTTGTTTGGGAAGAGACTACCTGAGGGAAGTGGGGAGAGGTTATGGGCACTAGGACATACTGCCTTGAGCATTTTAAATAGCAATTGCTATTCAGTCGTGTCTGACTCTTTGCCACCCCATCTGGGGTTTTCTTGGCAAAGATACCACAATGGTTTGCCATTTCCTTCTCCAGCATAGCATTTGTACTATAGCTTAAATCGTTTGATTATAATCTCTGGCTGTTCCTCGTGTGTCTATAAACACATTGTTTATCTAAGAAATAATGAATATGATTAATCTAGAAGATCACGGAAAGACTAACATGAACTGATTCACAGTGAAATAAGCAAAGTCAAGAAAACAATATGCACAACAGCTACAACAATATAAATGGAAAGAACAGCCACAAAAAATAAAAAATAAATAAATGTTGCTAAATTACACAGAAAAATTTAGCCCCAAAGAAGGAATAGAAGAAGACACCTCTCTCCAGTCCTTTGTAGAGGTAGGAGACCCATGAGTATGAAAGATTTCACATACTATCAGATTTTTAATGTATTGATTGGTTTTGCTGATTTTTTCCCTCTTTCTCTTTTTCTTTAAAAAGAAAGTCATTGTTATAAAAGATTATCTCTGGGAGGTGAAGAAGAAGGAATACAGAGGGAAATTTAGGCAATGTAAAAGCAAAAAATATCAATAAAAATAAATTTTTACATAAGCACATTTTGAATTGGTTGAATTGCACACCCAAAGATTAGTCATTAAAGGCTCAACATCCGCTTTGATGGATAAATCCAGCAGAATGCCCCAGGCTCTGCATTTAGTCCAGTGCTGTTTAACACTGGTATCAGTCATTTGGATAAAAGTATCAGTTACGTGATTGTCAAATCTGCAGATGATACAAAGTTAGGAAGAACAGCTAAGTATATTATATGAGAGAGTCAACATTATCTTGACAGGCTAGAAGACTGGGACATACCTGATAAGGTGAAAGAAGAAGAAGGAGGAGGAGGAAGAGGAGGAGGAGGAAGGAAGGACAGAAGGAAGGAAGAGAGAGGAATGGAGAAAGGAAGAAAAGAAGGTATTCATATGCTTGAGTTTAAAAAAATCAACTTCACAAATAATATTAAGGAGGTATGTAAAGAAAATAGTTCTTCTGAACAAGATATGGAGGGGTTCAGTGGCCTGCAAACTCAATATGAGCCAACATTGTGATCCTGTAGCCAAACAAACTAGTATGATCCTGAGCTATATTAAAAAGAGACATAGCATCTGCACCAATAAAGTAACAGTCCCACTTTACTCTATGCTAATGAGACTACATCTAGAGAATTGTGCTCATTTCTAGGTGTTATGTTTTAGGAAGGACAATTGATAAGTTGGAGAGCATCCTAAGGAAAGCAAATAGAACAGTGAAAGGCCTTGCATTCATGTCATATAAAAATTGGTTAAAGGAACGGGCTATTTAAGGTGGAGAAGAGAAGACTCAGGAAAGAATTGATAGTCTTCAATTATTTGAAGGTAGGAAAAGAGTTTGATTTGTTTGGCTTGACACCACAGGGAAGAACTGGGAACAAAATGGGTAGAAGTAGTAAAGTGGTCAATTTAGATGAGTTAAAAACCTTTCCAACAATTAGAGCTATCCAGATGTGGAATGAGATGTCTTGGGAAGTAGAGGATTCTCCTTCATTGGACAGCTTCAAGGAAGGGCTGAATGACTGCTGTTCAAGGTGGTAATTCTTTTTCAAGTATGGCTTGACAACAGAATGCCATTCTGTGTATTCCATTTGTGAAATTCAGTGATTCCAGGACCAGAAGGGAGAAAGGTTGTCCAAGGTCACATAGATATTAAATAGGAGCACTAGAATTTGAACCTAGTACCTCTGACTCTGCATGGAAAAATTCATTGCCATGCACCAACCTGGCATTTGCATAAATCATAGCATCATTGTTTTGGAGTTAGAAAGAGATCACCTAGTCAAAATTTACCACTTACGTCTGTGGGAACTGAATCCCAGGGAGGTTAATTGACTTACCCAGGGCCAGATAGCCAGTTGCTGACAAAGCCAGGTATTGAACCATGGTCTTCTGACTTTAAATCCAACCCTTTTTGTACTGTACCAAGCAACTTCTCAATAAATGATGAATACAGTTCAGGTATTTAATTTAAGCAAATTAAGTCCTCTCAATGCCTCAATTTTACCTACCACCACCACCACCACCTTCCTTATGAAACCATCTTCCTGAAGAAGATGGTCATCTTCATCATTGCACTAGACTTAGCCAAAGTGGACTACTCATCAGTATCTCATACAAGTGCCTGGTATTTTCTCATTTTTGTGCCTTAGCACAAGCTACTTCCTTTATGAACCCACCCACTTATATATAAACTAGGGCCTATGGAAATCCTACCAGTTTTTCAAGATGTAATTGAAATGTCCCCTGATCCATGACTGTCTTAGAAAGTAATGCCTTTGCCTATCTTGAAAATCTCTTAATAACTCTGATATTCTCATCATGCTTTATTCTGCATAATGGTAGTCTAATTCAATTTAATTTTACAAATGTCAATTAAATGTTTCTTGTATGCAAAGCACTGTTCTAGGCACTGGATTGTTATAGGAAATTTGTTTACACATTATAACCTCTCTGGTCATATTTAAGCTCCATGAGGACAGGGGCCATGTTTCCATTATCTTTATATCTTTCCACCAATATTTAGCATGACAACATATATAAAATGTTTTGCAAGCCTTAAAGTACTATACAAATGTTAACTGCTACTATCATTAAAGCAGACAATTAACATATTAATTTGAATACAGACTGTAATTTTTCCAAATCTGACTTTCATAAGTGCAACCTACAATCAGTGTCACTTTTTCAATGTATAATTAAATGTGTATTTTTTTTTCTTTCAGAGATGTTTCGTTTTAGGGGCATGGCCCATATTCAAGGGTGCCTTGTATTTGGAGACTAACATGGTGGAAGGATGTTATTGAATTGATAAATCGATGAATGATTCAACTCCACAGAAGGATCCTTTCATATGGCTAGGAAATGACTCCATATAACACACTAAGGGAAAACCAACAATGCATATAAATCACCCAGTCTATGTTCCCCTTATACAGAAGGGATGCTAATTTTAAGAGCTGTTTTCTTAGGTACTCAGCCTGCTGTTTAATGGGACAAGACTTCATTTGTGATGTATGGACCTGTTGCTGCCCTTAATTCATTGTCTAGACACAGAGGGTCCATGCACTTCACAGCCTATAAACCAATCCTCTATAATGTGCCACTTTAGCAGATGGATTTTTGTGGTCATTGACAAATTAGGTATATTGTGGTCATTTGGCCTTTTCAGAGTGTTGTTTTGGAAATCCTGACAGATGGCTGAACAGTGCTGCATGCTGCTGAGTCATTTCAAGAGCTTTTCCACTGAAGTTGAAGTCATATTTATAACCAATGAGGGTCTTAGTGACCCACCTCCACCTGAACTCACCAGGCTTGTGTGGTCAGAGCAGGCGCCACAAGGCAAAGCAAGGACATTTTGATCAAATAGAATGATGGCTTCATGTTCCAGTGGAAAAGGTATTGGATTTGTAGTCTGGAAACCGGGGTTCAAATCCCTGCACTAATACTAGTCATTATCAGTTACTTACCAGTTAGTGAGATAAAATTTGTAAAGCATTTAACATATTGCCTGGAATACAGTAGATGCTTAATAAATGCTTATTTCCTTCCTTCCTAGTAGTTTTAACCAAATCACTGGGGCAAATAATTTCTGTTCTCTGGGTCTCTGTTTTCTCCAGTGTAAATTGGGAGTGATAAACATTCTTACTGACAAGACAGGTTATTGTATAGAATTCAGTAAACTCACTAGGTTATTGTAGGAATCCAATAAAATAAGTCATATAAATGTAAAGTGTTTTGTAAACTGGAAAGCATGCAGTCTCTCTCTCTCTCTCTCTCTCTCTCTCTCTCTCTCTCTCTCTCTCTCTCTCTCTTTCTCTTTCTCTCTCTCTCTCTCCATATGTGTGTGTGTGTGTGTACACATGCATTGTTCTATTCCTGCCTGAGCCATCACCTTGAAACTGCTTAATGTCCTGATATGACCAAAAGTATGAGATTCCGTCATTTTTTGTGGGAATATTGAACTCTCCTGAAATGCAGCCAGAATGCTGGCTACCACCGTGGAATGCATATTACCAATGACAGTCACTGGGCAGTAACCAGCCATGCCACGGAAAATGATGGTGTCTCAGCAGTCCACAATCACGACTCATGATTATACAGTTAATGGCTTGTGGCCCCTCTTTTGCTACTCTGAAGCTGTTTACTGCTGACCTCCAATTTAAAGGTGACTCCTTGATCTAGTGGTTAGAGCCTAGGGCTCAGAGCCAAGAAGATTTGGGGATTACATGTTGGCAGAGCTGCTCGCTCATAGTATGACCTTGGGCAAACCACTCGACTTCTTTAGGAGTCAATCACTTAGCTTTACAGCAGTTATATTAGCAGAAACACCAGAAATGAGGTTTTGCAAGTAAACAGAATGACAGTCTATAGTTCCTAACAACTTACTGAACAACAATCCATCTTACATAGTAATTATTATAGATAAGGAGACATTGATTAACAGAAGGATTGAAGACTGTGTTCTAAGACTAACTTTTGGAAAAAAGTATGACATCTATTAAATCCATCTTTGTTTTGTTATTGGGTTTTCCCCCAAATTCCCTTTCCATTCCACCTACTGCAAGCCTGGTGCCCCATGTTGTTTACAGGCTTCTCAAGGACTCCTCAGTGTACCATTTTACCTTCACTACTGATTCTCTCCCATGCTACTATCTCTACTTTTGGGGAAAGGAATACTTCTTAAGATTTGTTTCAGGAACTCACTAACCAGAGTCAAAACTTACTGTAGGCAAATCCAGTGACTGATCTGACCTCAGGTGAGTTCCCATATTACTGGCACAATCCAAAGACCCACAAAATCCAGCGGGATCCTTCAGAGATATCCACTCTCCTAGACACATTAAAAATAAGACTAATAGGCTTTTGTTAATTCTTACAGCAAAAAAGCACAGGGAGCCCCAGAAAATTAACACATAAATGAAAGGGGAAAGTAGAGAATGCAACATCAACTGAAGGTAGGGAATCTTGACTTCTCTAAACCTGTTGTCCATGACAGTCACCCCAATACTGCTATAACGTATTTTGGTTTTTCAGAGCACTATGGCTGGTCTTGACAAGCCCCATCAGTGGAATTCTGGCACTGCCTTTAACACACTAATTATGATAATTTCCTAGATGGTACAATTAAAGATAGCTTGATCTTAGGACAGCTAAATAGTGCGATAGATATATCACCTGGAGTCAGGAAGATCTGAGTTCAAATCTGGCTTCAGACAGTTACTAGCTGTGTGACCCTGGGGTAATGACTTAACCTATTTGTCTCAGTTTCCTCATCTGCAAAATAGGGATAGTAACAGCACCTACCTCCCAGGGTGGTCATGAGGATCAAATGAGATAGTAATTATAAAGGGCTTAGCACACGGCCAGGCACATAGTAAGTGCTTTATAAATGTTATCATCATCATCATCATCACCATTATTACATTAGCCTTTTGACCTATTTTCTTTATGCCTTCATACTTGCTATTTTCATGATAGTTCTACTATTGTCAAAGGGACATGTCTACTGTTGCCTCTATCTTATTTTATTTCACTGTTCTTATTTTCAAACCCATATTCTCTTTTTTTTTAATTTGGTTAGGCAATGGGGTTAAGTGACTTGCCCAAGGTCATATGTTACCTATCTGAGGCCAGATTCGAACTCAGGTCCTACTCCAAGGCCAGAGCTCTATCCTAGCTAGGTGATGCAGTGGATAGAGCTCTGGCCTTGGAGTAGGACCTGAGTTCAAATCCCACAAAAACTTACTTCTTCCATGACCTATTCTTGCAATGACCTGTACTCTACCAACCAAAACTGCAATATCCTACCATATGAACTACTACCCAGAAGGTGTTAATGATTGATATTTATTTGATGTATCACCCCTTAGTCAGGAGGCATAATTCTAGACACACTGCAATGAAGACCACAATATCTTAACTCCAATGGATAAGTGTATAAATAGATCTCCCTCCAAGCTCACACTCATATAACACTTTACAGCTTACATAGCACTTGCTTTACAACTACCCTGTGATATAAATAGTACAAATAGTATTATAATTTAACAAAGGAATGTAAGGTGTAGAGAGAGGAAATGATCTGCACACAGTCATATAGCAATAGCACAAAAATACAGTGTCATGCCTTTTGATTTCAAGTTTTTCAACTATTCCATGCTGCCCTTCAGCCTAGATCAGGAGTTTTTAGTCCGGTGTCCAAAAGCTTACTTTGTAATTTTTGATAATTATATTTCAATCTGATTGGTTCCCTTTAACATTCTATGTATTTTGTTTTATGCATTTAAAACATTATTGTGAGGAAGGCCCATAGATTTCACCTGACACAGGGGCCCACAACATATACAAAAGGATGAGAAACCCTGGCCTAGATGAAAGAAGAAGTATATTGCTTTATTATAGTGGTGATTCTTTATGGGTCTGGGTTGAGCTAAATGGCTGATAAGGTCCCTTCCAACTGCAAAATTCTGAAATTCTATGAAATATGGTGCCAATGGAGAGCAAAGGAAGCCATTCCTTTCAGAGGAAACTTTTTAATACATTGCTCTGGGCTGCATCACTTATCTATTCAAAAACTTTCAATGCCTCCTTACTGCCTAACGCATCATATATAAATGTCTAATCCTAGCATTCAGAACTGTCCAAAATATGACTCCAATCTAATGATAGTGGAGGGGAAGATGAATATAAATAACTATAATACCTAGGGAAAATGTGCAAAATGCAAAGATGAGGTCCAGGCAAAGAGCTTTGAGGAATTTGAGGATGGAGAGATTGCTTTAACTTGGGGGGGGGGGGATGATCAAGGAAGGCTTCATTGATGAGGTGGCACCTGAAACAATCCTTAAAGGAATGCAAGGATTCCAACAGACATAGAGAGATGTTTATTCTAGATATGGGGGGGGGTGGGGGTGCATAAACAAAGGCAAAGAGATAGGAGGTGGTAGGATGCGAAAGACTCCTCTGTTGAGAGGAGTCAGAATCATGGAATCCCCGAATTTAAAGTTGGAAGACGCTTCAGTGACATCTCATCCTTTCTAGTCTGGACTGGCTGGAATGTAGAGTATATAAAGTTATTCATGGAAGTTAGGTGATGCAGTGGATAGAGCAGGGAAAACAGAGTTCAAATCCTGCCTCAGACACTTTTATTAGCAGTCTGACTCTGGGCAAGTCACTTAAGTTCTGTCTGCCTCAATTTCCTCCACTATTAAATAGGGTTAATAACGGCACCTGGGTTATTGTGAGGATCAAATGAGGTGATATTTCTAAAAAGTGCTTAGCAAAATACTAAATGCTCATTTCCTTCCTTCATTTTTTCCTTTCTTTCACCTTTCCTTCCTTCCTTCCTTCCTTCCTTCCTTCCTTCCTTCCTCTCTTCATGTCTTCAACTCCCCCATTAGATTGTGGGCTCCTTGAGAGCAAGGTTTGTGCCATATCCATTTTTCTTTCACGAATGCCTGGCACATACAGGGCACTTAATAAATGTGTTGAAGTGAATTACAGAAAGTATCTAAAAGTTGCATGTGGATGCAGAGAAGCAAAGATCTTCAAAAACAGCTTAGTACCATGGAAACAACAGTCTGTTTGGAGACATGGAGAGAGTTCGTTGTGATCTTGGGCAAGTCACTTAACCTCTCTAGGCCTCAGTTTCCTCATCTATAAAATGAAGAGGTTGAATTAGCCGGCCTCTAAAGTCCTTTCCAGCTATAAATCTATGCTCTGTTTTCTGCTATATCCACTTAATTCAAAATCCACATCATATTTTATTGGAGCAAACATTTGATAGCTAACCACCTCATTTACAAGTATGCCATTTCAATCCTCCATAAAGAAAGAATTTCACTTCTTGAGAAGTGTCTGTTTATTGATTTGTAGTTATAGAATGTGGGGAAAGGCTTTTCAACTGTAAGTAGGATAACTATTGTCTTTGCAGTTGCTTTTAAGAAGTAAATTCTATTAAGCATCAGATAGCTTACATATTTTGAGGATTAGGGTTTATTATCCATCAAATATAGTGCAACTTGTTTTGAAATATTTCTCACAGCTTACCCAAAGGCTTTCCAGTCCTGGGAGGCAAAACAGAATAAAGTCCTGGAGATATTAATTCCCTCCCCGAACACTCACTTTCTATAGCAGAGGTATGATGATTTTGATAAAACATGATTTTTTATGCTATAATAAAAATATTAAGTCTGTACAGGAATATTCCTGCCAGGGGCCTTTTACCCACCCCTTATCACAAAAAGGAAGGCACAGTCATTGAAACAATGAGGACTATAAACAGCTGAAAAGCATGATGGGATTCATTAGGACTGGCTAGATGGATACGAGCTATCAAAGAATCATAGAATTATAGAGTCAGAAGGAACCTCTGAGTTCACTTAGTCTTCCTCTCATGCAAAGCTTGAACTCCCCCTGTCTGTCTGTTTCTGTCTCTCTCTGTCTCTGTCTCTCTTCCCCCTTCCCTTTTTCCTTCTCTCCCTTTCTCCCTCTCCCTCCCTCTTCTCTTCCTTTTCCTCCTCTCTGTCTCTCTTTCTCCCAGTCTCTATCTCTCTGTCTCTGTTTCTCTCTGTCTCTCTTTGTCTCTCTCTTTCTCCTCCCTTCCCCCCCCACATTTCTCCAAAGTTGGAAACAATATGTAGTCAGAGAGGTCCTGCTTGAAAACCAGCAGTGACAGAGATCTCACTGCCTTCCTTTCAAAGCACCACGTTTTGAGGTTGGACAGCTCTAATCATTAAGCAGTTCTTGATTACATTGAGCCAAATCTTCCTCCCTGTAACTTTACACAGGTTCACAGATTTAGAGCCAGAAGGAGTGTTGGAGGCCACCTGGTCCAGTCCCTGTATTTTACCAAAGAGGAAGGATGAAACAAAACAAGGTGATTGAGATCACATAATTAAGTGGTGTTTGAACCTAGTTTCTTCGACTCCAAGTCCAGGGCACTTAACACTACTCAGTACTACTCTCCACCTTCCCCTCAGCTTCTGGATTCATATAAAATTGACCCTCATTTCTTCAGGATGATCCTTCATATATGTGAATATAGTAATCACTTCCCCACCAATTCTAGCTCCAACCACCCAAAGGATCTTTCTCCAAGATAAGGGTCTCCCATTCTATAAACTATTCATTATATAAAATAGTCCCTCTACAGTCTCAGAACCATCTAAGCTGCTTTACTTTGAATATACTCAGGGGTATGTTGGAGTCAGATCAAACAGGCTGTGGACAACCAAGTATTAAAATTTCAGGGTTGGTATTTATACCTCAGAAAAAATCATCAAATGCTACAAATCGTGACTTGATGTTTTTTGATTATCTAAACTTAGGGGAAATGTTAATAATACAAATTAACCCTAAAAATATGTTGAGCATACTTTTTTTGAGTGCTGGTTGTTAAAACATTTTCCCAGCACATCCGTGGATAAACTCTAGTTTGCCAATGTTATATTTAAGCTATGGTAGCCAAAAGCAAACTGAATATTCCAGGCATGTCTAGCAATAGGACAGAACTGTGACTAAGGATAGATAAAGTATAGGACACCTAGAGTATAGTGTCTAAGGTAGGGAGGTGGGGCACAATGAGGAATGGTTTTCAATATGACCTTGTGGCAGGTTTATAGTCGAATATAATAATAATAGGCAACATTTATTTAGTGCTTACTTTGTGCCAGGTACTTCGATGAGTGCTTTACAATTATCTCCTTTTAATATTCATCACACCCCAGTGAGATAGGTGCTACTATTATCTCCATTTTAAAGATGAGAAAAGTGAGGCTGAGAGAGTTTACAGGTGTGCCCAGGGTCACACACCTAGCAAGTTTCTGAGGCTGGATTTGAACTCAGGTCTTTCTGACTCTAAGCCAAGTACTGACTCCACTAGGATATGGACTACAGTATAGTAGAATGGGAAAATATAGATGGGTGGTTATCTCTATTGTTATGGAGGAAGCAAGGCAGCTAGGTGTCGTGGCAGAAAGAGCTCTAGGCTGGGAATCAGGCAGTCCTAAGTCTGAATCCTTCATCTGATACTTACTAGCTATGTGACCCTGGGCAAATCACTTAACCTCTCTCAGCTTCAGTTTCCTCATCAGTAAGTTGGAGATAATAGCACCTGCCTCACATAAGTACCACACAAGAAAGCATATGTAAAGTGCTTTGCAAATTTTAAAAGTGCTATATGAATGCTAGCTGCTATTATTATGCATATTGATGAAATTACCGGTCCCTTGGCATATTTGGAGTAGTTTTATAAATGCCCATTTTCTTGACACCAGAAAATTCTGTCCTTGGGATTTGTTGTTGTAACTGTTGTCAAATACAGTTATGTGTGTTGTTAAATACAATTGTAGCTGTTGTTAAATACAGTTGTGTGTGTTGCAGGAAAGACTCAAAGCCTTTAATGGACAGTAACACCCAAGAGGTATAATATCCAAACCTTGCTGAAAGGGTAGAAATGCCTTCTCCAGACTCAGTGGGACTGTCTCCTCTCCCATTCTAGACACTAAACTTCTGTTGCTGCAGCCTATAGCATAGATGGATGGTGAGCTGCATGGGGAGAGGAAATACCTTTTTTTAAATTTTTTTTTTACTTTTAGGCAATTGGGGTTAAGTGACTTGCCTAGAGTCACACAGCTAGTAAGTGTTAAGTGTTTGATCTGAGGGCGGATTTGAACTCAGGCACTCCTGACGTCAGGCCCTGTGTTCTATCCACTGCACCACCTAGCTGCCCCCTGGGGAGAGGAAATAGCCACAAAGATAAACTTGCAGATCCTTAAAGTATAAATAAGGTTCCACTAAATCTTTTAGCTACCATGCTCCACTCTCAGCCACCTGTTGAAAAGTCCTGTTTGGATCCAAGTAATGTATGGCTGTGGATGGGAAGAATGGTCTCCCCCTGTGGTAGGCTCTACAAGATACCCCAAAGTGAGTGGTTGGAATAATCCTACTCAAATGTAAATATGAGATTTTCAATACCCTTACAAATGGAAAGGAAAACAGGAGAGGTTGCTGTAAAAGCACAGATATAGTCTGCTTCTATTACTACCCTATGAGTATGGGCAAGTCACTTAGCTGCTTGGGGCCTCAGTCCTCTTCTCTGTACATTAAGGGAATTGGACTAGATGACCTCTGAGGTCTTTTCTAACTCTAAATCTATGATTCTGTGACCCTATGATCATCTGTGATCCAGATGATCCTACTTACCGGTGTGATTTTGGGTAACTCACTTAACATTCCTGGGCAGCAGGTTTTGCATCTGCAAATGGAGGATTCCACATGAACTTATCCTGATGGGGGGTTTTTTAAGCATAGCTTTTTTTTTTTTTGTAGACTGTGAAGTGCTGTACAAATGAAAGTTCTGCATGCCATATAGGTGGAAAGAACCATTAACTTGAGGGCCAAAAAAGAGGAATTTTATAACAGTACTATTGAAGATCACTCTTTGAAACCATAAGAAAACACAAAGAAAAGGGAAACTCCCTCCTTTTTTTCCTTCTAATAGGGATTTTGCAATACTCCTGCATCCAAGATGTTGGTTATGGGCTGTCTTCTAATGGGACAAGCAGGTTCTTTGCTTGCAGCATTTGGATTGCTACTGTGTAAAGCTATTTTGACTTCCACATTAAATTTGTAGCCTGGAAGCTAGCTTGCATGATTATTTAGTCCAACATGTTTCTATTGATACTCAGATATCCATGTTGCCCATGTAGGGAACTTTAGGAACTACCAGGAGCTGTCCACAACTGAAGCTCAATTGGAAGAAGAAAAGTCGAATCAATATCCCAGGCTGGGTTTAACAGGACAGCTCCTCAAAGCTTGAAGGGGCTTCATAGGTGACAACCCAACTCCCACCTGAACAGAATGCTTTTTGACAACATCCTCCCAAAATGGTCATCCAGACTCTGTTTGACTCATTGCCTCCTCTGGCAGCCCATTCCAGTTTAGGCAACCTCTAACTATTAAGGAATTTTCCTTCACAGTAAGCTGAAATCTAACTCTCCTCAGCTTCCACAGATTGCCCCTAAATGAGTTGAGCCTCAAAGGACTGTTCTTGATAAAACTATTTTGACTGCTAGTAAACAGCTTCTTCCTTTGTAAATGTTCACCAACTATCTCGTTGACCATGCATTCTAGATTTTTCCTGGAAATAATATGCTTTTCCTACTCCCTCTTCTAAAACTTAGGACTTCTAACTCTCTTCTGTCCTAAGGCACCTCCCCCCTTTCTCCATGATTTTTCAAAGATCATTCACATCAATTTGGATTGATTTGGATTTAGATCATATGGATTTAGCCAGTTCTTTCAGATACAGCCCATCCAAGCCTGGCAACCTGAATTTGTTAAAGGCAAATGTTAATAACTATCTCATTAACAATACATTCTAGATTTTTTTCCTGGAAAAAAAAGATCCTTTTCCTCCTCCCTCTTCTAAAATTTGGGACTCTTAATTCTCTTCTGTCTCCTTATGTAATGATTTCTCTTTTTTATTTCTAATGAGAATACTTTTATTATACACACATATGCACAAAACAGAATTATACTGGGAACAAGTGGTTATTCAAAATCTGTCACTTGCACTGAAGCTTCACTCATTTTTGCAAGGAATAAGTCATCAGGAAGATGTTGCAATTATTGCCTTGTGAACAGAAAGCTTTGACTAAATAACTTCAGTGGCAAGAATTGAGAATTGGAATTTCTTCTCCAAAAGTCAAAACATTTTAAATACCCTATATAACATATGTGCTTGTTATGCATAACACTAAAAAGACATATTTAACTTACCCCATTCCCTTTGAAATTTTCTATCTAGGAAACTGGACAAACTTATAAATAAATGCTGAATGGCAAAAGATCTCAACAGCATAGTCTAATACTGCAAAATATTGTTGGCATGGAAAACACATGAAATTTTGACTTCAAAAGAAACAATTTTTAATTAATAGTTTCTAAAATACTCCACACTCTTGGCTATTAGCTTTGGAAAGTTTAGAGTTTCAGAAAACATTTTAGCACCATTTTAGAGCTGGGGGAAGGGGATAGAAGATTTAAGGAAGAAGCACCCAAGAAGGACCCAAGCTTCTAGTCTTCTGATAACTTGTCCATAAAGTCTGGAGATATTGCAGCTTTAGAGAAACTCAAGACTCCAGAACAGGTGTGTAGATCCTGAATGAGGTGATGTTTAATAAAGTATCAAATTTTTCTACATTATCCCCTAGACAAGATGATGAACCCACAGGCCATATTAAGAAGGATAGTCTGGGTCCTTTTGAACTTTCTCCAGGCTGTATTCTCCCCATCCTGACCCTTTCTATTTCTGGTGCTTATCCATTTTCTCAATAGCTTTGTTAGTCTCCTCAGAGCTTCAGCAGCCTGTGTCCATGTAGGTCATGTTTTATTATTTTTAATACCTCATTTAGGTGGTTTTGGAAAGATGTCATGGCTGCACATATGGCTGCACTCCCGAAACCATGCATTATCAAACTGAACCGAGTCAGGTGGCCCTGGAGGACAGCATCCAGAACTGGGCTGGGTCTGGCATCTCTAGGGGGAGCCTGATCACAAATGAGAAGGTCTGTGAATTCCCTACAGATTTGTTTAGTAGCAAGCAGCATGTTCTTTCTGGTACTGATTTCAGTCCTTCCTAAATATGGTCTGATTAAATAGTCAGCTGCTACTTCAAATGGAAACTCACTTTCACAGACATAACCAAAATCTCTGGCCAGATGCAAAGCTTCACCTTCTACCAAGGAAGGCAATAATATCACTTTAACAGCTTTTCTACTTCTACTTAGAAGATTTAAACCGACTTTATCCAACTTTTCTCAAAAAGATTTGGTCACATTCCCAGATTTAGATAATCTCAAGACCCTACACACAGGCAAGCATTTAAGCATTTCAAAGGACAAATTCCTCCCCGGACCTTGGCTACAATCACTTTATATTTGAAGGAGTGGTGCAGGAGAGAGAGTCTTCCAGAAACAAAGCAAAATGTTTCATTATGATTAACCCACTACTCCCAGCATCCCATCCTTCTGACAGGGGAGATCCAAGGAGTTGTTTTTGGTCACTGAACTAGGACATTTCCGGACGACTTTGTGACGACCCAATGTTAGTCTTCCACATTCTGGGCATCTTCCATTTGACGGGCCATCTCTTGCACGTCCAGGATTTCCGCAGGTGCTTTATCTAGCCCATGGCTGTAGGGCTGCAGGAGCAGCTCAGAATGTCTGTCGGTTTTCCTCCTTGTCCCAGCGCCACAGGCGTCCAGGGAGGACAGGTGGGGGGACAAACTCTGGCCCAGTGTGGTGGCCTAAGCCAACAGGCTCCTGAATCTGCTGGCTGGCCGCCGGCGCGGACAGTGGATCTAGAACCTACGGTTTGTCTTGGGAGGAATATGGGAAAGCAAAGTGTGAGTAAGGCAGTGGGAAGGCGGCTGGAAGTCTGACGCCCCGGAATGTGAAAGCCATGGGTCCGGGAGGCTGTAGAAATGCCAGGGAGACTCACGTCCCTTTTACTGTGTCCGTAGTGTCAATCCGCGGACCGCGGGAAGAGTCAGCAGCGCATTGCAGCAGGTGGCGACGCCTCCGTGATTTTTCAAGTATCACCTTCATCAGTTAATTAACAATTTAGCTAGTTCTTTCAGGTGTACCTCATCTAGGCCTGGTGACCTGAATACGTTAAGGGCAAGCAAGGTCCTCTCCTATCTTGTTATTTATTTGAGGTTTCAGTTCCCTACAAACCACTGACTCTATACTTGTTACTGAAGATCTTTTTCTTCAAAAGAGGCAAAATAGAAGTCTTCATTCTGCTTTTTCACCACCATATGTTTTCATTCCATCCACTTGGAGTAGCATTTCTAACCTTTTGGGTTAGAATCCCTTTGGAAGACTTTCCTGTAGCCTCCAGTATAATTAGAAGGAAAGTCTTTTTTTCATCATCGGCCTCCACTCATCCAGAGCTTTAGCAGCCCTGATACTTTTCTTAAATGATGATGTCACCATTTTCCTTTACCTGCCCTTGCTTCCAGTTTCTGTATACATATTTTAAAAATCTACATTGGGTGATGAGTTTCTTAGGTCTCCCCGTAAGAGTCTTTAGATAGCTCCCCCTCTTTTTCCTTCCCTAAAATTGTTCCTGTTAGCAGGGTCAGAATTTCATTTCTCAGAACTTTCCATTGCCCTTGGGCTGACTGCCCTTTAGAACCTTGGGCCAGAAATTCTATCTATTTTTCCTCTGAATCGATTTAAGCACTCTCTTCAAAATCTAGAATGTAAGAGGAGTCCCAGAGTTCCCATAATATTCTAACTTGCATTCTAAAATGGAGTAATCACTTCTCCCAAAATTCTCATTGTTTGTGCTTCAACAACCAGTCCCTCCTTGTTAGTCAGATCCAAATGAATATTCTCCTCATAACTTCCCCCACTTTTGAAGAGTGAAATTATCAATATGGTAATCAAGGTTAACCAACTACTCTGCTTTTTATCAGAAAGGAAGCTACAGCCTGTCAATAGATAAATGCAATATCACTACTATAGTTCATCACTGCACCACATTTGTGATTTGCTTTCCAAACTTATTTTCTATTTATTCCTCTTTACTGAATAGTCTGCAACATACCACCTCCATATTCTGTACTGATCGTGACTCAGGCCAATCCCCTGGAAGTTAATGTGTGATATTGGAATGAAAGGAGAAACTCATATGTGATTAAACAGTTACCAAAAGGAGAATTACTTTGCCATGGCATGAGAAGAATATTCAACAAAGATATGAACTGAGAACATTCCAAGTTTATTCAGCTGAACAAAGCTCCCTTCCCTAAGTGACCCATCATTATCCTCCCACCAAGTGGCAGAAAGTACCTGGAACTACTTCTTGTTATTTTGTACCTAGGTGTCCAGGAAGTGATGGCAGTAGCCTGAGTTTCAAGTCCAGCTAAGTCTTGAGGATTATTTCAATACCTTCTATGGCAAAATTAGCCTAAATAGCATAGGGGAAGTTGAAGGTAGAGATTTAGGCTATTATTCCCACTAAACTACACTTCTTCATGGTAATGTCCAAAGCAAAACAAAAAGATATAAAACCATAGACTTCATCTATGTCAGTACATGTGCTTTATCTGCCATGGTCAAGCATTAGCCATTTCTGCTGTAGTTCAGGAAGATACCTTGGGGTTGAGCTCTGCAGAGGCCCTTCACTGGGAGGGAAGTAGGGAAAAAAGGAGAGAAGGAGAGGAAGAGAGATAAGGGGGAGAGACAGAAAGCGGGGAGAGGGAAAGAGAGAGAGAGAGAGAGTCCACTGTTAAAGTTCAATGCATTACAGTTAAAGAATTTGTTTTTGTGGAGGAAGAGGCTTTAAAGCTTATTCAATCCAAGCTCTTCATGCTACAAGTGAGGAAATGGAAGTTCTGAAAGGTGAAGCACATTTTTCAAGATCAAACAGTGAGCAGGTGGCAGAGCTGGGGATTAGAAAAACAAACTAACATTTATATAGAGTGTTATGATTTACAAAGCATTTTATCTCAATCATCTCACTTGAAACTCACAACAGTCCCATGAGGGAGATAGTTAGGCAGCATTACTGTCACTTTTCTATTTGAAGAAACAGTTTTAGAGGGGTGATATGATCTTAGTTTATGTGTCCAGTATGTGGAAGAGGTACAACCTGAACCCAGATCTAATGCCACATCCAAGGCTAATTTCATTTCACCAGAGAACTCCACATCCTGACTGTCTTTTCACTAGCTGTCCCCCTAGCCTGGAATTCTCCCTCCTCACTCTTATCTTCTAGCTTCCTTATCTTCCTCAAAGTCTCAACTAAAATTCTACCTTCTGTAAGAAGACTTTCCTGGTCCTCTTTAATGTTAGTGCCTTGCCTCTGACACTATCTCCAGGTTACTATATGCATGCATGTACACATATGTATGAATGCATGCATATGTATCTATCTATATACATATATATCATATGGACATAGTTGTTTATATTTGTCTTTTCCATTAGAATGTTAGCTCCTTTAGAGAAAGAAATGTTTTTGCCTTTCATTTATTCCAGCACTTAGCAAGTATAGTTCTTGGCATATAATGAGTGATTAAGCTTTCCAAGTCACCCTACATGCAGAGAGAAAATTTGAAGTTCTAATAGTACATACATAATGGAGAGACTGGCCAGAGAAGGCCAAGTCGTTAGAGCATGTTCATATTTGCATTTCCTGGTGCTTTAGATAGAACGTGTATGACTATTCATTACCTGACTGTGATCCAAAACATGGAATTTGGGGAAACCAGTTTTAATCACAGATGAGTGTTTATTCTTTCCTGGTCTTAGTGAATGATTCTCCTGAGATGGAAGTGCCTAAGCAAATGGTAAGTTTGGGAGATCCATCAGAGGAGTCTCATCTGGCAACCAGAATTGGTAGCAGAGTCCAACAAAGCAGTAATGGCTAACAACAGAAGAAGCACCTATGAATGGAGATGGAAAGACAGTCACCAAGGATGGCAGTAATGTCATGGATAATGAGCTCTCATGAGAGAAAAAATACCAGCTATGGATTCCATAAAGGCACAGATCTATGAAGCCCAGAAGATACATTTATGGTGAAATTCAAGAGGACTCCATGGAGGGAGAAAAAGATGACTGGGCCCCAGAATTAGAAGGTAATCATTGGCCACTCATTTTCTCTACATGTGTATCTCACCACTCCCATTGTATCTTGTTTGTTGTTCAGTCATTCAGTCATGTCCAACTCTATGTGACCTCATGGACTTTTGTCCATGAGGTTTTCTTGACAAAGATACTAGAGTAGTTTACCATTTCCCTGTCCTTCAGTATGTCCTTATTTTACAGATGAAGAACTGACAAATAGGGGTTCAATGACTTGCCCAGAGTCACATAGCTAGCAAGTGTGTGAGGCCAGGTTTGAACACAGATCTTCCTGACTCCAGGCCAGTACACTATCCATTGAACCACCCAGTTAACCATACTGCTTCCCTAATTAAGTAAGAAGGAAGTACTTCCTAGGCATTAGAAATGGCTTATAAGACTACATAAAGGGAGAAGAAGGAAAGATGAGATTAGAGAAAAGTGAATAAGAAGCTCATTAGCTGCAATTTGATATGGTGGAATGAGAGCTAGGCCTGATGACCTATGTTTGGACCCTTCCACAGATACTTTCTAGATGTGTGATCTTGAGTTAACTTCTCTCAGACTCAGTTTCCTCAACTGTAAAATGGGGGCAAAAACATTTGTACTACATATTTGTATATCCTTAGGTTTCTGGATAAAAAGTTGATTTTTTTAATCATAAAATCAGCGGAGAGCCATTGAGTAGGCGAGTGTTGGGGTTAGACCTGTACATTGGTAAGATTGTTTTGATATCCATGTAAATGACAGACTGAAGAGGTGAGAGATGAGAGATAGGAAGACCAATAAAAAGACTGTTGTAATAGTCTAGGAAAAGGTATCAAGGATTGTGGTGAGGAAAACACTTTGAGGGGGGCAGCTAGGTGGCACAGCGGATAGAGCACTGGCCCTGGACTCAGGGTGACCTGAGTTCAAATTCGGCCTCAGACACATAACACTTACTAGCTGTGTGACCCTGGGCAAGTCACTTAACCTCATTGCCTAAAAAAAAACCAACAAAAACCAAAAAAAAAATTTAATCAAAAGGAAAACACTTTGAAAATCTTAAATTGTGAAATGTGATTCATTATCTCTCCCATTTAAGTATTTTACTTTCTTCAAGGCCAATGTCAGGTATTACCTTCTTGATGAAGCCTTCCCTCACTGCAATGTTTTCTCTCTCCTCAAAATTTTCTAAAGAAGTTTGTCTGGATCTCTTCTTTGTCTTCATTGCAATCCACTATCTGATATACTTGTCTATATATACATCATATCACCCCTAGTAGAACATAAGTCCTTTGAGGTTAATCTCTGTGACAGCTTTTACCACTATATCTCCAGTGCCTAGCACAGGACATAGTATGTAACTGATGCTTAATAAATGCTTGTTGAGTTGAATTATATGGGATCCCCATTCTCTACTACTTTAGGTACCCACTATCCCCACACTTCTCTCTGGCTCTCACCTATCAAACTCTATTATAAAGAAAATGTCTGTTGCAAATCAAGTGTGCCCAAAAGTAGATATAAGTCATTGTGTTCTATCACTTCAATTCCATAAACATTTATTGATCATTTATTTTCAAGAAACTTTAGGAGGCAATGTAAAAAATTCAGAGAAGTGGCCCTAGCTCTCATGGAGCTTAAAGTCTGTTATACAATAACTCAATGTGTGACTTTATTCCCCCTCTCTGAACTTCAACTCGTATGTAAAACGAGAGGTTTGAACAAGATTGTCTCTGAGGTGCCTTTCAGCTCTGACTTTCTATGTTCCAAAGTACCTCACAGCTCTGACATTTTAATACTTATAAGCTGTTTGAACTTTCAGCCTGATTTTTAACTATTTAATCAAAGGTTTTGTATCCCATGAAAGATATTTCTGACATCACAGAGCAGATCAAAGTATGCTACCTACACGATGAACTCATACAAGCCAGATAGGGTGGCGTAAGTCTGTAATCCCCATGACTGGGGAAGCTGAGGCTGGTGATCACCTGAACTTGGGAGTTCGGAGCTACAACAGAGCTAAAGCAGATCAGGTGTCCACACAAAATCCAGCATTAATATGATAAGCACCCAGGAGCAAAGGGCTGTCAGGCTGCCTAAGGAGGAATAAACTGGCCCAGGTCAGAAATAAAACAGATCAAAGCTTCCATGTGGCTAGTAATGGGCATCAGAACTATGAGAGGCCACTGCACTGCCAACCTGGGTGAAAAAGAAAAGAAAAGGAAAAGAATCACACCACAAGAGTAGCAACCTACTCCAGTTCTATGTAAGGTTAGCACTGGCTTTGTACTTCCCACTTGCCTCAGGATCACATCAATGAAAGGAGGAGTCAAACACATGTGGAGGTACAGAAGCATAACAAAGAGGATGACATACACAAAGACATCAGGCTGCTTGTGGAACTGGAGAGAAGCCAGCACATCCATGTGGCCACTACAGAGAATCACGTGCTCCGAGGAGGTAGTATCAGAGAACCAAGGAGAAAAGGATCATTAATGAGGCAATGAAGAAAGAAATTCAGAGCTCTCGGGAGAGGAAATTGGAGACAAGATAAAGAGATGGAGGCTAGCCAAGATGGTAGAGCAGGAGGAAGCAGTATAGCCCATCTTCCCAAACAACTACTTCCAGAAAGATGTCAAAAGAGTACTAGATTGAGTAGTAATAGTAATTTTAAGGAAAAACCAGCTTGTCATCTTTCCCATGTAAAGTCCTAAAGTCGACCCACAAACAAGTAACTGGGTAGATATCCTTCTGTTGAACAGGAACATGCCAAGACCAAGCAGAACAGTCTACAGCACTGCCATTCTCATCCTGGAGAAGGGATTGAGATCTCAGCCTCTAAGACCAAGGGTCATGATCCCTCACTTTCGGAGCCAGAAGTTGGGAGCAGAATAGGGCCACACTACTAAATCCCAAACAAGTGTTCTTGACTTTATGCTACCTCTAAAGTCTCAATTCCCTCATCTGTTAAATGAGACTGAGAAGCCTTGCCCTAACCACCCTATAGGGCTATTGTGAGGATCGAATGACATAATGTCTATAACCACAAAGTGTCATACAGATGGAAGTAATTACTTTTGCTATTATAAATTAAAATGAATTTTAGACACAATAATAACTCATACCGATATAGTGCTTTAAAAGTTATAGCTGCCCTGTGAGGCATACAGTACAAGAGTTATTATCCTACATAATACAATGGAATGCATGTTAAATTTAGAGTCAGTGGAGTTGAGTTTAAATACCACTCTGTCACTTGCTATCTGAGTGACCTAGGGCAAATCTTTTAATCTCTCTGAGTCATAGTTTCTTCATCCATAAAATGAGTTGGGGAGGGGACTAGATGGCCTCTAAGATCCCTTCCAACTCTAAATCTGTGGTCCTGTGACTCAAAGAGATGAAGTGACTTATCCAACATCTCACTGCCAAGAGCCAAGGTTAGGAATCAGTGAAAAAGTTGGTGTCAAAGAACTAGATGGAAAGTGGTTGCCAATCAACTACAACAAACAAATTGTGATATACTAATATAAAGAAATATTATTAAACCATAAGAAATGACAAATATTAAGGATTCAGAAAAACTTGAAAAGATTTCAGGAAACTGAAGCAGAACAAAATATGCAGGCCAGGAGAACAATCCATGTGATGACCAAAATAATACAAGGAAAATAGCATGGGAAGACATGAGAATTCTCATCCATACAGTGACCGTTTTTAACAGGGAAGCATGTCTCCCTCTTCTTGGTTGAGAAGTGGGAAACTATAAATATACACAATCTATTGGTTTGTTTTACTTAATCAAGTCAAGTCAACAAGCATTTATTAAGCACCTACTATGTACCAGATATTGTGCTGATGATGGGGATACAAAGAAAGATTAAAACAAAAAAACAGTCTCTGCCTCAAGAAGCTCACAGTCTAACAGGGAAGACAACATGCAAACTGTATACATAACAAGATAAAGATGAAGACAGGATAAATCGAAGACAATCTCCCAGTGCTTAGCTGTACTTGTTATTCCAAGGGAGACGAGAGAGGAAATCACTGGAAAGCTACAATGCTGAAAAAAAAGACCAACAAAACATTTATTTAAAATATTTGAAAGAGTTATTGTTATTCAGTCATTTCTGTCTTGTCTGACTCCCTGTGACCCTGCTTAGGGTTTTCTTGTCAAAGATACTAGAATGGTTTGCCATTCCTCTTACAGCTCATTTTACAGATGAAGAAACTGAGGCAAACAGGGTTAAGTGACTTACCTATAATAAGCGTCTGAGACCAGATGTGAGCTCAGAGAGATGAATCTTCCTGACATAAGGCCCAGTACTCTATCCACTGTGCCACTAAATTTAAAGAGTTAATACAGCCTCAAAGGTACCTAACTTAGCAGCTCCAGAGTGACTCAGCAGGCCAACCGAATACCATTAACTCGCTAGTGCAAAGCCAAAAGCCGAAGTGGAAATATTGAATTCCAATTTATGGGCACTAGGGCCAACACGGTTATTGCCTCACTTCCCAGCTCTTTCCAGAGAAACTTAAAGTCATCGTGGGACCATTTGGAGCCATATAGGACCTCAGGGGCCATTGAAGCTACCTCTCCCCAAAAGACTTTAATTTAGAAAGGTCAAGGTCATCCACTGCAACCTGGGCCATTACCAGTCATCTTGACCACCGTCTTGCCACTGGACTCTGGAGGAGAGAGAGCCAGGCAGCTGATCTTGCGCAGCTCTGCTTCACTTAAATCCAATTCACAGGCAAGTCAAGACCTCACCCTGTGATGTCATTGGTCCTACAACAATAATAACTGTCCTGAACACTGAATCCAAGGGAGGCTCAACAACTTCTCCTTTACTCACCCAGGTAGAATCAGAGATGGTATTTAATTCAGATCCTATGACTCCACATCCAGTGTTCTTTTCACTATGTCATGCTCCCTCCCATCAGACTGTATGCCCTTTTTTTTTCCTATTTCCTATCCCTCCTTTTTCATCTCAGTACTGCCAATGAAAAAAAGATTTGTTCATATAAGTAAGAAGTGAATCCCCTGGACTATGGCAAACCAGAATAATAATTGCACATTACAACTTAGGCTAATGACATCATAATGGCTCTGTCTGCTCCAACATGTATAATCAGGAGTTTAAATTAAGGAGTTCTGCTTCCTGTGATTAAGGCAATATTAGCTGAAACATTAGATTCCTAATTCTTTTGCATTTTCATTCAGTAACCCAATATCAAATGTTTTATGACATTGAAAATATGCTCAGTTTAAAGGGAACAGATGCCAGGACCTCTGAGTGCTAATTTCAATCGTCAATCCTATTTTTCTTTAAATGGAACAATGTCAGCCATCATCATGCATTTTCAGTGTTCGGATTTAACAGAAAGAACACTACAATCCAGGAAGCAGGAGACATAGGCTACATAGACGCCTCTCTGACAGTAAATTGATATGAGACCCATTCTGGGTCTCAGTTTCCTCCTTTGTCAAATGAGAAAGTTGTACTTGGTGTTTTCCAAGGTCCCTTCTAACTCTAGCATTCTGTGTCTTGAAGTCCATTTGAGCTCTAATAACCCTATGTTCTAAGGTCCCTTTCAGCCCTGGAATTCTCTATTCTAAGTTCCCTTCTGGCATTAAAAACTCTATAATTCTATTATCCCACTTCTAACTGCTGCTTGTTGAAGTTATATCTTTGAGAGGAATTTGAACATTGTTTTCAGTACTGCTGTTAGGAAGAAGTAAAGGGTAGAAGGGTCAAGACATAAAGAGACCTACATAAGTGCTATTACAATAAAACCTTAATTCAGCATTTGGGATCATTTTGGCAGAACCTTTATATGAAAATGTAGTTCCATTAAGATTTATTGCATTCCTCCTAGAGATCAGCCCCTGTGCTAAGTGCTGCCCTCAAGGAGCTTAGAGTCCTCCTGTTAGGAACACAAAACTTAACGTCATAGTAGAATCATAACATCATAATATTGGAGAGGTGGAAGAGACCTTAGGAAACATAAATTAAGGGCAAGAAAGAGATAAAGATTTAGCTAAGCTCTCAAAGCCAATGTGTTAGAGGCAGAGCAGAACTGGGATTCAGGAATCCAATCCAATGACCTTTTCTCTATACCATATCACCCCATTCATAAATAAGAAAAAAGAATTTAAGGGCAATCCAAGACAAGATTGAATCAAGTGACAAAAGATATGAATTGAACCACAAGTGCTATGGGAATGAATGCAGGGACATAGCTTGAGCCAACATGGCCAACACCAAACTCATCAAACCGCCTTCCCTCTTGCCTATTTCTATTGATGGCAACATTGTTCTTCCATACTTGTCACTACTTCTGACTTCTCCCTCTACCCAATGTCCAAGCCATAGCCAATTCCTATTGACTTTCCTTCCACAATATCTCCTACATCCAACCCTTCCTCTCAAAGGGGAGTTGTCTTCCAAATCTGGCTCTTCTCAATACAGTGCATTCCGTCTCCTTTCTCTTGAACTTCTCTGGGTCAGTAGAGTAAGCCAGAGCAGATAAATGTGATGTAGCAGGACCAGCACTGATTTATAAGCAAGTCTGAACACCTGAGACTAAATTTTGCTACTTACTACATATATGATCTTGGATCCTACCTCTCTATGAGCCTCAGTTTCTTTATCTGTAAAACAGAACAGCGATGGGTATTAGACCTGTGATTTTACTGGCATAGGCAACTCTCTTGTAATGAAACTCTTTCTACCAATGCAAGTTAGCACCTTTTCTTTAACTTACAGTCTTATAGAGTTACTTAGAGTGACAAGAATTTAAGTGACTTATCCAAAGTTATACATCCAGTAGCCCTCAGAGGTAGGATTGGACCTCCAGTCTTCTTGTCTTCAAAAGACCACATCTCTATCTACTATACCACACTGCCTCTAATCTGAAAAATTAGGCCAGTACTACTTGCACTCACAGTGTTGTTGAAAGGAAAGCGCTTTGCAAATCGCAGAGCCCTATAGAAAAGCAAGCTGACCTATAATACTTGCTGAGCTTCCGAGGCAGCTGATTGAATTCCTGAGAGCAACTCAATCAGCCGAGTAGCTGTACCTTCACATCTCACATTGAGGACACTTAGAACAATGGCCTAAGGAGAAAAAAAATAAAAACCGCGTGGAGGAGGATGGGGAAGCAGCACAGAATGACAGAACTCACATCACCTGCTGGAAAAATAGCTCATGGCTGCTGAAAACTGGATGCCCAGAAACATACAAAATGAGGGCAAACAAATGCTGTAGAAGATTATTTTCATGACAGGATCTGTGGACAAGGAAGAACTCAAAATTGAAAAAAGAAGGGAATTCAATAAAAATTAAGAGCCTCAGAAAACTCTAAATCCAAACACTGGTAAGTCCATTAGAATTAGCTCAAATCTTTATATTTCCATCCCACCGAGGCCTCTGTTTACAGCTGGGTTTTCAGCCCCCAGCCCTCTGGGTAAAATCAAGATCCTCACCTTACCCCAATCTGCTCATCTTGAAGAATTTAGTCAATTAGTTAGCAGAGGTGCCCTCCATGTCTGCCTCCTTCCCCAATTAAGAGTAATCTTCTGAAAATGGACAGTGTGTTTATGCAGATGCCAGGGGAATGTTTGAGAAATTCCAATTAATTCTTCAGAAAGCAACTCTTCTTCGACCAGCTTCTCTCAAGAAAGCCTCTGTATTTTCTCAATCTAACAGAACTGGGGCTGCTGTCAGAAGCCCTTAACAAAGCAGGCCATTGACTCTGACTTCTAACCTGTGAGGAGGAGTCAGAGTCAGCCACAGCTGGTTTGCCTGGAAAGAGAAGGGAGACACTAAGGGAGGTCTGGCACCTGCTGGACTGGTCTTCGGAGCTGCCCACTCACATCACATCCTGGAAACTAAGTAGGTGACCCAGATGCCCTCCCACCCCAGAGCATCCCTGTGACTGATCTCACCATTATTTTTACTCTGCCACACTCTTCTCCCAAAGAAAGCAGCACATTAGCACAAAGCTTAGGAAGTCGGCTTCTTTCCCAGCCCTTGGCTATCCAGAGTTTGACTCGGGCCCCTGATTTATTCATGAAGCACCAGAGCTCCTCAGAGGGCCTTTGGCAAGTACTCTCCAGGAAGGCCAAAACCTGTATAAATAAATTTTTAAAATCACCTCTCCAGTTCACCAAGAATGGGGACTTCCTCACCTTCAGATTGGAGACACAACACAACTCCTGCCAGTCAGGTGCTGTTGTGCTCTGAAGAGGTCAGTGCCCTGACAACACCAGGAACCAAAAGATATGCAGAGCAAGCATTCCAATAAAAACCCAACACAAAACTGTGTTCACTTTATCAGACTGGATAATAGATTCACAGAACTAAGATGTGCAACCTCCAGGAAATTTCTCCACAGGATGCCCATGAGGAAAAAGGAATAGACTGAGGAATCCATAGACTTGTAGTTAAGGCTTAGCTCTACTACACCCTAGCATCTATGACTATGCAAGTCACTCTCTGAGCCTAAATGCTTACAAAGTTTTATGTAAGATCATGAATTTGAGCTGGAAGAGACCTCAGAGGTTACTCCTCCCCTCAGCTTCTAGTGCCTCTACTCAAAATGACCTAGCATTTAATTTATTTAAAATTAAATTTTATTTTCTGAATTAACCGCATTTATTTTCTCCCCTCCCACTTCTTCCTCACATTGAAAAAGGAAAAAAAATCTTTTAACACACGCATACCTTCCCTCCCTTCTTCCTACCCCAGTAAACTCCAAGGGAAGAGACTGTTTCAGTTTTGTCTTTTTTTCTCTCTCCAGCGCCTAGCACAGCCCCCAGCACATAGGTACTTAAGGAGTACCCAGTTGTTGAATGGTCAAGTATAGCCCCCTCATTGTATAGAGGAGGAAACTGGGAGACAGAAGTCTCTTAGAAATAGAAACTTTGAGATAGAAGTGACATACCAAAAGGTAAACCGTTATTAAGTAACCGAGCTGCAATTCAAACCCATCCCTCTTTCCCCTATATAATGCTGCTTCTCTTAGTATCCTTATGTGTTAAATGAGAGGGGCTACAGTGGTCAGGCAGGCAGGCAGTAAGCATTTGTTAGATGTTTACTATGTACCAGACACTAGGGATACAACAAAAGATAAAACTTCCATTTTAATTAGAGGAAATGTAAATAAGTGGGTACGTACAAGATACACACAACAAAGATAGAAAGTAGTCTGAGTAGAGAAGGCGCTAGTAACTGAAGGGATGATAAAAGGCATTCTACAGAAGGTAGGGATTGAACTGAGATCTGATGGAATCTAAGGAGACTAAGAGGCCAGGGTGATGAGAGTGAGCATCCTAGGCCTGGGGAATAGCCAGCTCAAAGTCAAAGAGATTAGAGATGGAGCATCATGGGTGGGGCACAAGAAAGAGGTCATTGTGGTCAGACTGTAGAATATGTGAAGACAGTAAGATGTTGTTGCTGTTGTTGTCTGTCCTTTGTTTTCGAACGGGACCAATGATATCACAGGGTGATGTCTTGTCTCGTGCGTGAATCAGATTTAAGTGAAGCAGAGCTGCACAAAGTCATCAGCCTTACTCTCTCTTCCACAGTCACCAAATTCCAGTGGCAGGACAAAAGCAGAGACAACTGTTAATGACCTGGGATGCCGTGGATGACCTTGGTGTCTCCGATGTCTGACCAAGATCTAAGCATTCCACAGTGCCTGCTTCAGCCACCTTCATTGCCATTGTGAATGACAATAAAATATAAGAAGAATGGAAAGGTGGGAAAGAACCAGATTGTGAAGAACTTTAAAAGTCAAACAGAATAGTTTATATGTGATTCTGGGGGTAATAAGGATCCACTAGAGTGGGTTTGTAGGGAGGTGACATGGTCAGACTGTAGGAAAATCACTTTTTCAGCTGAGTAGAGTTTGGACTGAAGTAGGAAGAGACATGAAGCAGGGAGAACAAGTCAAAGGTTATTGCAATATTCCAGGTTAGATATGATGAGGCCCTGAACTAGAGAGGTGGCTACATGAGTAGAGAGAAGGGAACATATATAGAAGATGTCATCAAAGGAGAAATGACAGGATTTTTCTACTTATTGGATATGTAAGATAGCTGAAAAAGAGGAATTAAAAATGACACTTATGTCAAGAGACTGGGTGACTGAGATATGAGTGGTATCCTTGACAGTAATAGGAACATTCAGAAAAAGGAAAGCTTTGGCAAAAAATATAACAAGTTCTGTTTTGGACATGTTGAATTTAAGATGTCTATGAGACATCCAGTTCAAAATGTCCAAAAGGTAGTTGATGATGCAAAACTATTACTCAGAAGACAGACTAAGCCTGGATATTAGTCTGGGAATTATCTGAATAGAGATGATGATTGAACACATGGAAACTGATTAGATTGTCAAGTGATTCAAACAAAACCAATGCAACCAATATTAGAAAAAAAACCAGAAAGCTGGGAAATAATTTTTACAGGAAGTATCTTTGATAAAGGCCTCACTTCTCAATATAAAGAGAACTAAGTCAACTTTACAAGAATACAAGTCATGCCCTAGTTAGGGAATGGCCAATGGATATGAACAAGCATTTTTCAGATGAAGAAATCATAGTTATCTAAAGTCATACAAAAAATACTCTAAATCACTATTGATTAGAGAAATGCCAATTAAAACAACTCTGAGATACCACCTCGCATCTATCAGATTGACTAATATGACAGAGAAGAAAAATGATAAATGTTGGAAAGGATGTGGGGAAATTAGGACATTAATGTACTGTTGGTGGAGGTGTGAACTGATCCAACCATTCTGAAGAGCAATTTGGAACTATGCCCAAAGGGCATTCCAACAGTGCATACCCTGATCCCGTAATACCATTACTAGCTCTGTATCCCAAAGAGATCATAAAAAGGGGGAAAGGATCTACAGATACAAAAATATTGATAGCAGCTCCTTTTGTGGTAGCAAAGAATTGGAAATTGAGGGGATAAAAATCAATTGGGGAATGGCTGAACAAGTTGCAGTATAGGAATGTAATGGAATATTATTATGCTATAAGAAATGATGAGCAGGCAGATTTCAGAAAAATCTGGAAAGATTTACCTGAACTGATGCAAAGCGAAGTGAGCAGAACCAGGAGAACATTGTATACAGTAACAACAACATTGTGTGATGATCAACTATGACTGACTTAGCTCTCCTAAGCAATACAATGATCCAAGATAATTCTGAAAGACTCATGATGGAAAATTCTATCCACACCCAGCAAAAGAAGTGATGAATTCTGAATGCGGATCAAAGCATACTATTTTCACTTTTTTTTTTAACATTTTCTTTCTTTTCTGTTTCTTCTTTAACAACATGACTAATATGGAAATATGTTTTACAGGATTGCATATATAATCTATATCAAACTGCTTACCATCTTAAGGAGGGGGAGAGGACAGAGAGAAGGATAAAATTTTGAACTCAAAATTTTATTTTAAAAAATGAATGCTAAAATTTGTCTCTATGTGTAACTGGTAAAAATAAAATACTGTTTAAAAAAAAAAGATTGTCAAGTGATTGCCCTGGGAAAAGGACCCAGGATAAGCTTATCCACTGTTAATGGGTATGACTTGGAAGAATATTCAGCAAAGATGACTGAGAAGGAATACTTCAGGAGAGGGAGAGTCAGGAGTGAGCAGTGTTACCAAACCTAGGGAAGAAAAAGTATCCAGGAGCAGAAAACAATCAGCAGTGTTACATGCTACAGCATAGTCAAGAAGGATGAGGTCTGAGAAAAGGTATTTAGATTTGGTAACCAAGAAATCACTGGTAACTTTAGAGAAGGGCTTTTCAATCAAAGGATGAGGTAGGAAGGCAAACTGCAGAGAGTTAAGAGAAGAGTGAGAAGAGCAAAAGCAGAGGGACCTTTTCTGGCTTTCTCTAGAAGTTTTACTGCGGAAAGATATAGAAAGATACCAGTGGAGGTGACTGGATATGGATAAGTCTGCAAGCAGCAGAAAAGGAGCTATTAGATACAGAGAGGTTCCAAATAATGGAGAGGGTGAAGGATAATAAAGAGAGCAATCTGATAGAGAAAACATAAGATGAAGGCATCAAAGTGCACAATCTTGAAGATCCCTTTCTGCTTTAATGGGTTATAATTTCTTGACTTCTGGGTATTCTCACCAAGCCCCTGCCTGCTTAGCATTCACTTAGTGAATTCACTGGTGAGTGTGCTCCTTCAGGGCACTGACCACCTTTAAATGAGTGAACTTTAAATTACCAATAATTCTATGGTGGCTTTTCAAATATTTCTAGTTCTTCATCTTCTTAATGGAAGTTCCAACTCAGATGGACTAGCTTCTCAATAATGTGCTCATTTAACCTTTCACAGACTATCCTCTTTTAAGCCAAGAAGAAATCTTACTACATCCTTTCAAAGTTCTATTTCAGTATTTTAGCTTTATAAGTCATTTTTGGCATTGTAAGTCAATGGCTTCCTACCATGAAATATATGAACACATAATAATGAACCCAAGTAAATACTGAATGGTATAAACAGGGTATACCATTCCACTGAGTACTACCCTGACTTGTCTTCACAGATCCACATCACACTCATCCTTCAAGGTTGACCTGCCCTGGAACCCTCCCTGATGACTCATATTCTGACCCCTTCCGCACTTTTTGCTTGTGTCATGCAACTAGCATCTTATTCTGTTCTGTTTTGTCCATAAGCAAGGATTTGTTAAGAGTCATTGTGTCAGAGATTTCAGTGATAATCTAATCCTAACCCCCATTTTACAGATGTAGCCTCCCTTTGTAGGTATAGAAATTTGGGTGAAGTCCTGAGCACTGGGCCAACAGAGGCCTTGGCTCCAAAGCTCACTTCCTTACCTGTGGGGGAAAAAAGATTTGTGGGAAAAGATGGAAAAGTCAAGCAAGTAGGAATAAGATATGTAAGTGCACAGGCATGGAAACAGGAAATTTCTGAGAGAGAAGCTATGAGAACTTGTCAGAGGGCTTGGACAACTCCTATACTCACCATCAACCCAGTGAGAATGGCAACTGAAGAGATCCACAGCTCTAGGGCAGTGAGAAGTGGCCATTGATTGGGACTGATCCTATGACCTCTTCTACTTCCTAGGAAAGCTAATTGTGACTCTTCTGGTTATCTATATGTGCACGTTTATTTCTTCCTTATCTATTACTTTCAATTTAGAGATCACTTACCTACCATAAAACTCTGTTGACCAGCATAAATAGTAAGGTAAGTTGGGAACCAGATGAGGGACAGAGAGAGAGAAGGAGAGAGAGAGAGAGAGAGAGAGAGAGAGAGAGAGAGAGAGAGAGAGAGAGAGAGAGAGAGAGAGAGAGAGAGACTCCTTATTCTAGAGAGATGAAATGTTGGTTTGGACTGAACTTGGGGCTTGAGAACTTATTTATAACAATCAGACAAGGGAGAAAGACCAATACTGGACAGTATAAGCCAATGAATATGGAATTCAGATGACTCTACAAATAAAATTGAGAATCAGTATGAATAGCAGGTTGTGAAGGGTATAGAGCAAGGACATTTTTTCCTTTATCTTTCCATTATCTTGGCAAATTCCATTTGCCCCTACAGACTTTGAAAAGGAAGTCCTGCTGCACAAAAGGAGGGGAGTAAGTTGATGGAAAAGGAATCCACATTCCTAAAAATCAATGAACTATTGGGGAAACTCTGCCCACACAAATTGAGGCTAAACTAGATGTACAAGTAAGATCATTAAGTACACTGGGTCAATCAGTCAATCAGTAAACATGTATTAAGTACCTACTATGTTCCAGGGATTGTGTCAAACACTGGTCAGTGAATGATTGACAGTTCAGCCTGTCTAGGTACCCTTGGACCACCTGCTACTTGTACAGAGAAAATAGTGTAACTCTCAGAGAAATGAAATGACTTTAGGTTAACATCACATAACTAGTTAGTGGTAAAGCCAGAATTAGAAACTAGGTGTCCCAGCTTATAGTGTATTGCCATTGCATCAAGCTCCTTGTTGACTGCTTGTCTCAAAGCAAGAAAGCTCAATTAAAATGACTTTTGTTTGTAATTTTCAAAATCATGCTCATACTTATATTAGCATCCTCCTTGCTGGTTGATGACTTTTTGACTTTTCCACCCCTTACACACCCAACACCCCCAAAGTAACCTCAATATTAACCGTTTCCTTCTAAAAAATAAATGGATTTTGTTCCTCCCCAACTCATCAAACTTTCAATATGGAAAGTGGCAGACTCACTGTAAATCATTCCAACTTATGTTGAAGACATTCTCTTTTCTTTGTTGTTGATTTACCCTTCTGCATAATTAGACAAAGTGATTAGAATGTCTTATGTGCTATTGGAATTTTGCCTAGGGAAACTCTGTGGCCCATTCATAATTCCATCCCATCCCTGGGTATGCTGTGAATCCTTGCCAAATGGCTAAGGGGCTTTCTAGTAATATGTTCATTAGACATTTTAAAATAACTTCTGCTCCCCCAAGAAAAACTCTGCAATGACTGTAGCTTAGCAACATGACAAAACAGCTTTGCAGGCAAAAGCAGCATCCAAGAATTGCTCCTTTGTCATCCACATTTATTAGCAACAAGTGTGTTACTTACTGATAAATGGAATAAACAGAGAATTACCACCACTCCTGTGTTTCCTTCTGTTGTTCTCAAAGATGTTCATAAGAAAACCAGAAGCCATTAGAGCCTGTATACACAAGTGGGCTCTGGCAGCATCAGTGATATTTCTGGTTCTTTAGTTAACATTTCAGACCCACTAGGCACATGAAAAATGCAGTAAACCTAAAGTAAAATCATCCAGACACACATGAACACACACATCTTCAAAAAAAATTGGAAGTAATAGCTAAAGATGACCTTTTCCCCTTGCATTGGCAGAGAGCTAAAGCATTCCTTAGACAAAATGCTCATTCATGCTCTGGGTTCCAAAATGACTTGGGGTTGGATTATGAAGTGGGGATTGACTGGCCATCAATAATGCACTTGGCCCTATTGAGGATATACAAAAGCCATATGCATTCTAAAAGCTAGTGATGCAAAGACTCATTTAACTGGCTTTCCAATGACATGCATGGTCATTGAAAAAGCAGAGGTCCTCAGTTTCCTTATCCATAGGGAGAAAGAACTGAACAAGTTGATCTGTAAGGCCAACTTATATCAGTAAGGACCTTGGATAAGTCACTTAATTTCTCTGGGGTTCAACTTATTCATTGCTAAATTGAGAGGGTTAGTTCTAACATAGTCTAATCTACATTATAAGGTCCTTTCCAGCTTCAATAGTCCATATAGTCTAAGGTTTCTTCCAAACCAAGCATTCTATGCTTTGAAGTTTCCTCCAATTCACATGTTCCATAATTTATTCTACCTCTGCTATCTATATTTGAAGATCCTATCTGGCTCTAAAATTCTATAATTGCACAATAATGACAGGTATAGAGTAGATAAGGGAAGAGTTGAGAAAGAAAGGGGAAAGATCAGGAATCCTTGAGTGTCATTATGAAGCAAGAAACCAGATATAAAGACTCTGTGTGGCCAAGAGTATTAGAGTAGAAAGGGTAACAGTCTAGGAAGGTGGTCTTATTATACAACAAATTAAATAAACAAACATTTACTAAGCACCTACTTTATTCAAGGCAAGACATGTAAAAATCCATGATGGCTGTAAACAGGTTGTAACATATTACCTATATAGTTGCTGTCATTCATACTCAAAGAGGACCAAAATGACATCACCATGTTGAGGTCCATGTACACTGTTTCTGATTGGAGCTGAAAATACCAATATGAGCTCGGAAGGCTCTACCACAGGTCAGGCACAAATAGTCCATATAACAACCAAGAGCCACTTGAAATAAAAGAAGTAGCATAAAAGAAAAATGCCATCAAGAAATGCATATGACTGGATAAGGAGATGGGTCAGTCATGGTGGCAAGCAATAGACAACCCAAGTGCTCCTCATGGAAAGTTGAGAGGTAGTGGAAGCGCATGGATGGCAATCACATAAGGAGAGAAAAGCATGGAAATGGTGAAAAGTAAACTGTTTGTGAGGGAGTACCTAGACTAATGAGGTCACAGATTCTTCAAAGCATCTAAGTGGTCTTCCCCAAATCACCAAGGTCTCTCTTTCCTCATCAGCAAGCACAAAGCAGATCATACTATTCTTAATTTTCTCAACTATAAAATGGGGATAATAATAGTTCCTACCTCCCAGGATTGTGTGAGGATCAAATAAGATAATATTTGTAAGTATTTGTAGATGTAAATAATATGTATATAGCACAATGCCTAGCACACAGCAGGTGCTTGATAAATGTTTGTTCCTTCCAGTCTCCTCCCTCCCCTCTTACATTTTGAGGAAGAAATTGATAAATAGTTCCTAAATAGGCTGTTAAACACTTTACAAAGAGATACATATTCCTAATACACCATTAGTCTGAATATAGACCACAGTCCCCTCCATCACAACTACTAACAAAATCTAAATATGACCTATCCTTAACATTTTCAGTGCATATTTACATGTATTTTCCTTTTTTTAAAAATCTAATCTTAGAAGGACTTATGGTAGTAACACATATTCAGAAAACTGTGGTAATTTAATATGAAAATGAGGACACAACCATGACATTAAATGTGTGCAAAAGTAGAGCCAATAGATGGCTTGGACCCAGCCAGAATTAGTATGAGTAGCCAAAGAGTGAAAGGGTAGATTCTGTGCAGAGTCTTTCCAAGCTGCTTAAAGATAGATCTTACACCTGCAGCACTGAATATGTCTTGGGAAACCATTTTCCTTCCATGAATACTTTTATTAGCAAATCAAATAAGCTTGAGGAAGTACTTGGGCATGATGCCAAGGGAAAAATCATGCTAGTGTTGTTTTTCTTTATTAATAGTATTAATAAATTTTTAATTACCACTAATGATATATATTGCTTAAATATTGTATTGGTCCAAATATAGGCCACATTTTTTTCTTCTGAATCTGGCTTGTAGAAAACTAGAGTACAGCTTATCATCACGTTATTTTCCATTGTATACTTATGTCTTTTAGTTTCCTTTCAAATAGAGACCCTGGAGGATTCCAATCCCAGTTGTGCTGCTAAGGACCTACATGACCTTAGGCAAGTCACTTAATTTTTCTGGGTTTCAATTTCTTCATAGGAAAATTGGGGGGTTCAGGTTAATTTGACCTTCAATGTCTCATCAAGCTCTAAAGGTATGTTGCTATGAACCTAAAATCTCATTCTAGGGATGAGGTCTACATTTGGACCTATATCAGAGCACTGCTCTTCCAATAAGTTATATCAATTAAGACAATTTAAAATAATTACCTCTTATAATATTGCAGGAGACCAACAGCAAAGCAATTATCCCCTTTTACAGATGGAGGAATTGAGACAATGTGAGGTTGGGTAAGGTCGGTGAGCAAATAAAGTGCCATTCATTCAACCTCCAATTTAATGTTCTATTTGCCCTTATTCACTTTCCCAAATTGTAGCTCTGAACACAAAGAGCCTGAGACTAGCATCTCAGAGCAAAACAAGCAAATTCTCATGATAAAATTCAGACAGTAGCAGAGGAAATAGAGTCCCAGACGATGATTTAGGAGGCCTGTGTTTGAGTCCTGGCTTCAAGACTAATTACATATGGTGAAGGAGGGAAAGGAGTCAACTCTAACCACTGCATAAGAGCTGATTGTTAAATTTTCAGCTTGAGCATTTTACAACTAAGAAATCAGCAACTGCCACAAATAAGGCCTTGACTTATTGTTCTATTGATTGTCTAGACTTTGGAAAGTGTTAATGTCTAGACTTAGGAAAGTGTTAATAATGCAGATTAGACTTAAAAGTGTGTGCAAATATTCCCACCCCCACCCCAGTTGTTATGCCTTTACCAACACATGCCTGTATTGCTTTATAAACATTGCTTGAGCTTACCAGGAATGCAGTAGAAGACTCAGGGAATGAAGTCGTAACTAGGCTGGAGGCCTGGCAACTGCAGGCTAATAATAATAGTAATAAATAACTTACAGTTACAGGTAAAATGCTTTTATATCCATGATCTTATTTGAGCCTCACAACTCTGTATATTTTGTTGTTGTTAGTTGAATTCAGTCCTGTCCAACTCTTCATGACCCTATTTGGGGTTTTCTTGGCAAAGTTACTGGAGTGGTTTGCCATTTCCTTCTCCAGCTCATTTTACAGATGAGGAAACTGAGGTAAACAGGATAAGTGACTTGCCCAGGGTCACACAGCTGGTAAGTATCTGAGGCCAGATTTGCACTCAGGATGATGTCTTCCTGACTCCAGACCCAGTGCTCTATCCACTGTGCCACCTAGCTGCCAATATACCCATATACTCCTATATACACCCATAGGAAAATCATATTCTCTCTTAATCTAAATATCCAGAGAGAGAGAAAGAGAGACAAAGAGAAAGAGACCAAGAGAGTCTAAATGATCTGTAAGGTCCCTTCCAACTCTAGCATTTTGGTATTCTAAGCTCTCTTCCAAGTCTAACCCTCTATGTTGTGTATTCGGAGGTCTCTTTCAACTCTGATATGCTATATTCTAAGATCCCTTCCAGCTCTGGCATTTAATGCTCTAAAGATTGTCAGACTCATGGCTCACAAAACTCCCCAGTGAAGTCTGAACCAGAGTAAAATATAATTAGGAAATGTTTAATAAAATAAATACAAATACAATTCCTTTCTATATCAATATGCTGCCTGCAGGGATCTGTTTCTATTTGTTTAACACCACTACTCTAAAGCCTCCCTTGTCAGATTCTAGCATTTTGTATTCTAAAGTCTGTTCCAGACCCAGCCTTCTCTATTCTATATTCTGCAGTGCATTAGATAGAGCTTAAGACTCGGAGTCAGGCAGCTACATGGTTCAGTGGATGGAGTGCCAGGCCTGGAGTCAGGAAGACTTATCTTCCTGATTTTAAATGTGGCCTCAGACACTTACTAGCTGTGTGACCCTGAGCAAGTCCCTTGTTCCTGTTTGCCTCAGTTCCCTCACCTGTAAAATGAGCTGGAAAAGGAAATGGCAAAATCACTCCAGTATCTTTGCCAAGAAAACCTCACATGGGGTCATGAAGTCAGACATGACTGAAAAAGACTGAACAACAAAAGAACCTGGAGTCCTTTTGAGTTTGAGAATCACTTCACTTCTGTCTGCCTCAGTTTTCTCATTTATAAAAGGTAGATAGTAATAACATCTACCTCAGAGGATTGATATGAGAATCAAATAAGTTAACATATGTAAAGTGTTTTGCTAATCTTAAAGTGCTATACAAATGTTAAATATATCATTAGTATAACCACTCTATGTGATACCCTTCTTGCGTTTGACTCAGTGATAGGTAAAGGTAAGAAACAGACCAGCCACTAAGACTATCTTGGGGAATCCCTGAGCTGGCTTCCTTGGTGTCTTCATAGGTGAAAAGGGTCATCTTCTTCACCACAAGGAGGACATCCTTCACCATGATGCTTACAGAGCCATGTAGCCTGATGTTTGCTGCTTGTAGCTACCAGTGGACCCTCATCTGGAATCAAAACAGATGGCATGGTAGAAGAAAAAGGGAAGGAGGAGTAAAAAGGGAGGTTCATATCACTCGCATCGGGGCCAGTCTCCTCTATAGGCAAAATAGGCATAATATGACTTGAGGGTCACCGATGTCCTCATACCCTACTTGCCTTGGTGCCCACAATTCCATTCCTTATGCCCTGGGGTTAAGACATTAAATACTGTGATAAAATGCAAGTATTCTCTAGGATCAATACCATGTTTGTAGTAGATCCTGGGTTTTTTGTTATTATTCTTCCTTTCTCCTCTCCCTCATATTTGAGTGCCCAAGGCATGTAATTGGCATCTGCCTAAAGGCACACATAGAGGTAGATGAGGCTGGTGACTGCACTTGAGGCAAGAAGTCAGGCAGATAGAAGAGGAAACTGAGGAGATGAGAGTAGGAGCACTGAGAGAAGAGGAACCTGGAAGTTTTGTGCTCATCCTACATAGGGAGATGGCTCCAAAAGATTGGAAAACCCTAAAGACTCAAAGACTCGTTTTTGCCTACCTTGATTACTATGGACCTTAGAACTGGGAGAGAGCCATGAAGAGTAACAGGAAGGTTAGGGGAAGAGGGAATGAGGAGAGAGAGTGTATGACTCATTATTTTACTAAAAATAAAAGAGGATGGAAAACACCTATACACACAAGGGAGACAGAAAAAGAGATGGGACAGAGAAGACTAGGAAGAAGAGGAAGATGGGGAAAAGAAAAGGGAAGAAGAAGAGAAGTAAATGAAAGGAGGAGGAGGAGGAAGAGGAGGAGGAGGAGGAGGAGGAGGAGGAAAAGGAGGAGGAGAAGGAGAAGGAGAAGGAGAAGAAAAGAAGACGAAGAAGAAGAAGAAGAAGAAAAGAAGAAGAAGAAGAAGAAGAAGAAGAAGAAGAAGAAGAAGAAGAAGAAGAAAGTGTGAGAGGGGAAGGAAAAAAAGGAAGGTAGAAAAAGGGAGAGAAAAAAAAGGAAGGAGTAAGAGAAAAAGCCACTCCACTTCCCTTTCACCAGGCAGAGAAAAGTAGCTTAAAATTGGACTTGGTGGAATGAGGAATACTCTATCAAAGAAGTTCTCACATTTGGGACTGTAACTCTAGGGATTTACTTCCATCTTTGGGAATATAAAGTGGTTGTCCTTCAAGAGTGTTTTCTTTTCCTCCTTTTTTTTTCCTTTCTGGTGAGGCAGTTGGGGTTAAGTGACTAGCCCAGGGTCACACAGCTTGTAAGTGTCAAGTGTCTAAGGCTGGATTTGAACTCAGGTCCTCCTGACTCCAAGGCCAGCACCCTATCCACTGCACCACCTAGCTACCCCCTTTACCTCCTCTTTGTAAAACTTTCTACCATCATGGTATGAACTGGATGCCTGCAAGCAGGTATTTGTCTGAGATTGGCGAATGGCACCCATATATTTTCCCACATTTCCTGGCTAAGAGCAACGAGACAAGACAGTGAGAAAATCTTCCAAAGTACAGTAGAATCCTTCGTGTTGCAAGTCTCTAACACATGAAACCATTACCAGCCATGAGCACTTTAACTAAAATTCATCATCGTAGGCCTAACAGAGATCAGAATTCTGAGGGGAGAGGTCTGGAGCTTGGGGCACCACCTGAGGAGAGGAGGCCTTGATGGGTTACTATGATGCCCTCTGCACCTTTCTAATATCAAAAGGGAGAAAGCAGCTCCAGTACTTGACATAGCCACCAACATAGAGCTAAAAAGGAGGGGCTTTAGAGGTTATCTAGTCCAGACCTCTTTTTTGAAAGTGGAGGAAACTGAAGCCAGGAGAGGAGAAGAGACTAGTTAAAGTCACACAACAAGCTGATAAGAAAAAGCAAACACACCAACCAACCTCCTTCCAGGCCAGGACACTTTCCATCCTACAAGAAGGAAAACCATTTGAAGAGGAGACTGCAATGCAGGAAGGGGCAGCTACAGCCCCACCCCCTAAGTCCAATGAAGTCCCGATATATCTTCAGCTCAGCAGCTTCCAGACAGCTGCTTGAATATCCCTTCTCTATGAGCATGAAGCATTTTAAAGATCTGTCTTTAGACAGGGCCTCTCTGGAGCTAAGTTATGCTACCTGTGGGCCTGATGTCCCTCTAGTTCGCCTGAGGTAAACAAATGTTCCTTCCTTATCTATGGATACTCTGCTAATTAAAATGCATGAACTACTTTACTCTGCCGCTAAAGGGGGGAAGGGGGGGAGGAAGGGGGGAGAACAGCTTTCACTGAGCTCTCTCTAGTTTAAAACAAAACTGGAAAAACAGCACTCAAAAGTATAAGCAGAAACCCCTAACATGGAAGATGTGTCTTCGGGAGGAGGGGAAACCCCTTCACTGGTTCCTGGAAGGACCGGGGGATCAGAGAAATGTCTGCCCAAAAAAAGGAGACCTCCAGAATAATTATATCATTGATGTAGTCTCCATTCCGTTCAAGGGGCAAAAGGAAAATTCAAGAGCAGACATGTATCTGGTGTCCACTTGAAGGGGAGACATTTGGGAAGGGGGCAGGCTGATACTAATTGGAGACATGACTTTAAACAAGGCACCTACCTCTTTGATCTTCAGTTTTTTCTGTTCATAAAGTGAAGAGATTGAACTAGATAACTTCCAAGGAAAGTTCTAATCCTAGGATCTTATGATTACAAGATTCTTGGGATTCATTGGCCAGAAGCACTAGATTTCCTGGGCCCAGAATTTCAGGCTCAGCCAGATATCCCGAGACAGACTGGGGTCCTTGTGGGATTCCCCACCATAACTAAAGAAATGAGTTCTAGAGGAACTGAGAAAGGGTCAGTCAAGCAAGAGTACAAGATAAAAGGGACTTCCTAGCTTTGAGGTACTCCCAAGGCATCCTTCTTCACTGGTTTCTGCCAGAGAGCGGTCTTAGAGATGCATCTTCCCATAGGGAACAGCCAGAGGACCTTATACCTTCCTCCAGAATGAGTGAATTACTAAGTATTTAAGGCTTACTCTCAACTAGGCCTGCAACCATAGAAAACAAAACAGATCCTGCCCTCAAGAAGCTTACACAGTAAGCTCTTTTCAGGGATTGTTGCTTACTCAAACTTTTCTTGTATGTGAGCAGAAGAGGCAAGAAGATGTATCTTGTCTGTGCATACTGCAACATTCCACACATTGTTAGCACTTTCATAAATGTTTATTCAGCATATATTTATAAATGTGTATGTTGTCTCTCCCCTGATAGAATAAAACTCCCTGAGAGCAAGAATTGCTTCGTTTTGTGCATTTGCAGCTCCAGTTCCAGGCATATAGCAGGCATTTCAAATACTGATTGATTGCAGTATAGTCTAATAAGGGAAGATAACATGTGTAGGGGGGTGGTAGCTAAGAAAGAGTATTTTGTTAGATAAGTCATAGAGAGGGTGAGTACAGTCAAAGACAACAGAACGACATGTCCTTTACAGGAATGGCCTTGTTGATATGATTACTGTTCCCAGTGCTAGAGGTGAAAAGTTGGAAGGATATGCTAGAAAGAGGCCAGAGAGCAGGAGGTCAGGCTAGACATGTTGACATCTCACCCACCAGAGGCCCTAGGCCCAAGCATAGCAACACCGTACAAACACGTGGCTTTTCATAACCTTCATTTTCTTCGATGATCCTCCCTAGAATCCTACTAAATAGGAGAGCAGGTAGGATGGTATCATTCTTTTCATTTCACAGGTGAGAGAATGGAATTCTCAAAAAGTGAAGTGATTTATCCAAGGTCACCCAGCCAAGAAAGGGCTGCTTATTGTTTGTCCTTCATTCTAGAAGAGGACCATGGCAACAGGAAGGTGATGACATGACTTGCAGTTGAATTGGATTTGAGTGAGGGAGGGCTGCACAAAGTGACCAGCCTCACTTTCTTCTCCAGAGCCATCTGGGTCCAATGGACAGATGGAGATCAGGATGGCTGGAGATGGTCCCTCTGATGAAGGGGGCATAGCAGTAAAAGGAGTCTGGGCTTGGGCAGAGCATGAAGGAAGGTTGAGCCATGGGCCGGGTCTTGCTATCTTTAAAGCTGCAGATCTGTCAGCAAGGGATTGCTATCTTTGCAAATGTGCATTCTCCACCCTCCCATAGCCCCCAGCTTTCATTCACATTCGGTGCTGACAGACATCAGCTAATCCATTTTCCATCCCTGGCCTGAAAAGCAGTTGATGGATTTGTAAAAACAATGTAGTCACGGCAGAGGTGGGAAGCAGCAAAAAGACAGGCCTCTGAGACCTCTAAGAGAAGGCACCCTTACATAAAAGAACCTTTGCTCCTGCAGCCCTTTGTTCAAGGAGCTCAAAGCACCTGGTAGACATTATTCATGGAGCCTATTCTGATCTCCCTAGCTTAAAGGTCAGACCAACACTCCCTTGCCTACTCATAACATTTTATCTATCTTAAAGGAGGCAGCATGGTGCAATGTAAAGAGCATTGGATACAGAGTTAGAAGTCCCAGGTTCAAATGCCACCTCTGACAAATACTGTCTATGTTCCCTTAGGCAAATCCATTAACTTTCCCGGGCCTCAGTTTATACATCTGTAAAATTGGGGGGAGGGGGTTGGACTATATGGCCCCTGCTTCCCTTCCAGATCTAGATTTATGTTACAACAGTCTAGATCTAGGTCTAAATCTCAGAGCTGTAACTTATTACTAGCGTGACCTCGGATAAGTCACTTCATTTCTTTGGCCTCAGTTGACTCATCTTTAAAATAGGATGGTTGAATTAGATAATCTCTGAGATCCCTTCCAGCTCTAACTCTACAATTCTACAATCTAGCAAAGTCAACAAGCATTTATTAAGCATTTACAATGTGCCGGGCACTGTGTTAAGCAATGGGGATACAAAGAAAGGCAAAAGGCAGTCCCTATCCCTGAGGATCTCACAGTCTAACTGGGGAAATAATATGTAAACAACTATGTATAAAGATACAGACATGATAAGCTGGCGACAATCATGGAGCAAAAGCACTAGCATTAAGAGAGACCAGAAACAGCAATGAAAAGGAATCTAGTTCACCTCTGTCAGTGAGCATGAAGGTCTAAACTGCATGAAGTAGAGTCAGCAAACCAGAGTTTGTGTACCATATAAACCTATCGATATGTGGGCAAGACTCCGTCCGGTCAGGTTTCTTCCTAGGTGCCCTCAGTGGAAACCACACTTTATTAAGAGAATGTTAGCAGGTCATTTGGCTTCCCTGCTTCTGTGAGGATTCTTAATGGCTCCACTGCACACATGTCATTTTTCAGCAAAATCTAATATTTATGTCATTACAGGGAAGGAACATTTGCAGCCCTCGTAATGCATCATTCTTTGTTTCGCTCCGTGGCCCAGACTGGACAAATCACCATGGGATTTGTCATCATGTCTTCCCTTACACTCCTTAGAAGTACAAGATAAGGCCAACCTAAAAGAGATGGGGGGGGGGGGGCAACACCCAGGGAGTAAAAGAGAGGGCAACACACAGGAAGATTTCATCAACATACATCAACATGCAATTTCACAGGGTCGTGGGGCTAGAAGGAGTCACATAGATTTTCCTAATCTTAGTTTTATCTTTGCATATATGTGACATATTTTTGAAGGCAGATGTGAGAGAGATAGAGAAAAAGGGAGAAGAAGAGAGAGAGAGAGGGAGAGGGAGAAGGGAGGGAAAGAGAGAGGGAGAAGGAAGGAAGAGGGAGAGCAAGAGCGAGAGGGAGAAAGGAGGTAGAGGGAGAGGGAAAAGGAGAAGGAGAAAGAGAAGGAGAGGGATAAGGGAGAGAGAGGGAGAAGGAGAAGGGAGGGAGAAGACAGAACAGGGAGGGTGAAGGAGAGGGGAGGGAGGAGGAGAGGGAGGGGGAAGAGAGAGAGAGAGACAGACAGACAGACAGACAGAGAGAGAGACAGAGAGAGACAGACAGAGAGAGAGAGAGAGAGAGACAGAGAGAGAGAGAGACTTATGTATGCTTTTATTGGTATGAGGAACTTCAAGATGGAAAAACTCTACAAATGCGGGTTGTCACCTTCTCTGCAACTAATAGTCTTAGATCCTTGCCTGGGGCACAGAAAAGTGATTTGCCCAGAGTTTCAAAGACAGTACATGTCAGAAGAAGGACTTAAACCCAGGTTTTCTTTACTTTAAGATTAGATATTTAGTCATTAGAACATAGCATTTTCATATGAATCTATGTTTGCGTATGTATGTGTGTATATATGTATTTGTGTGTATATACATATACATGTGTATGACAATATATGTATATACATGTATACAACACACATATACATATATTTATACAAAAATTTCCAAAAGTCTCAATACAGTTTTAAGCTTTAATGGCTTGTGTGTGTGTGTGTGTGTGTTTTAAAATAACACTGATTATAGGCTAGACTCAAGTTTTATACAAGCCAGATTTAAAAGGGAAAGTACAATCTATATTCAGGCTAATACAATATATGTTAAAAAATTGCCACTTCAACTCGGGTCTCCTAGCCCCAATCCTGACATTTGTCCAATAGGCTCATTGTGCCACCTTCTAGGGTTCCTGTAGTGTAAGAGGGAGTTTGAAAAAATAGGCTGGTTCCAATTTTTTTGGTTCAGAATAGTCCACAGGATCCATTCCAGAGGACAAGTTTCAGCAAATAGTATTTATATAGGTGTCCCTCCATGAAGACTCTATCATACAATAAACATTTTTGTCACTGAGTTATTTGTCAAACTGTTGATATTTTTATCTATAATTTTCAGGAAAATAAAATAAGAATATGCTTTAGGCCAGACCCAACAGCTAGAGAGAAAGAGACACAGAGAAAGAGAGACAGAGAAAAAAAATCTCGAAGGAAACAGTCATCAGTTTGGCTTCCTGGGCAGTGGATGAATACTTAATTGCATTTTAAAAGTCTGTTTCTTAATTAAGATGCTCTCTTGTCCTATCACACCAAAATGTTCTAGAACAGCAGATCCAGGAAGGCTGAAAAGGGCTAAAGCAACTACATTTTTGGAAAACTCAAGGAAGAAGAAAAACCATGAATGCCTTCATTGGGTCAATTTCTCTTTATTTAAGTTTCATTGTTGTGCTTTGTTTTTAATATTACAAACATTCACAGATTACCTCCACTTTGGGAGAGATCTCTTGTAACAAAATAAAGCAATTAAGTAAAACTAGTAATACAGTGACCTCATCTAAAAGTCTATGCAACATTCTACCCCCACCTCTACTTTTTTTAATTAAGAGAAATCTATTTTCCCTCCTTCTCACTGCCCTACTCCATTAAGAAAAGAAAAAAGAAAAACTAATTCCTTGTGACGAACAAGCAGAGTCAAACAAAACAAATGCCCCCAGTGGCTATACACAAAAATATTTATGTCTCTTTCTGCACCCTAAATCCATTATCTCTCTGTCATGGATAGCATGTGTTATTATCAAGCCTCTGCTATTATGGATGGTCATTGTATTGATCACAGTTCTTACAGCTTTCAAAGTTGTTTGTTTATATGGTGTTTATGTCATTGTATAGTTTTCATTTCATTTCATTTTTCATCCATTATGTCTTCAGAACTGTTCATTGTATAATATTAATGTTATAAGTTATTTTTCTGGTTCTGCCTACTTCACTCTGCATCAGTTCATATTCATGTCTTTCCACGTATCTTTGAAGTCATCTATTTCTTCACTTCTTATAGCACAATAGTATGCCATCATATATATTCCACAATATATTCAGCTATTACTCAATTGATGGGCATTTCTTTAGTTTCCAGTTTTTTGCCACCACAAAAAGAACTGCTAAAAACATTTTTATACATATAGGATGTCTTCCTCTTTCCTTGATCTCTTTTGCACATAAGCCTAGCAGTGATATAGCTGGGTCAAAAGGCATGCACGATTTATTTCAATTTGCTTTCCAGAACGGTGGACCATTCACTGGTCCACCAACAGTGCACAAGTGTGTCTGTTTTCCTACAATCCCTCCAACATTTATCATTTTCCTTTTATGTCATCTGTGTTAGTCTGATGTTCTGAAAGCAGACTATCAGAAGTACTTTAATTCGCATTTCTCTAATTAGTAATTAGAAACATTTTTATATCACTATTGATAGCTTATTTTTCTTCCTTTGTGAACTGCCTATTTGTATCCTTAGACCATTAATCAATTGTATAATGGCTTTTATTCTCATAAATTTGAATCAGTTCTTTATATATCTTGGAAATAATACCTTTACAAAAGAAACTTAGGGCAAATATTTTCCTAGTTAATTATTTCCCTTTTAATCTTAGCTTTATTGGATCTGTTTTTACAAAGACTTTTTAAAATTGTGCATAATAAAAATTATCCATTTTTATCTTCTGTCATTCTATTCCTTGTTTGGTCATGAACTTTTCTCGTGTAAAAAGATCTGACAGGCAATTTTTTCCATGTTTCTCTCATTTATTTATGATGTGGCTTTTAATACCTAGGTCACATACCCATTTGAAACTTATCTTTTATATCATGTGAGGTGTTGGTCTAAACCTAAATTCTTCCATATTCCCATCCAATTTTTATAGCAGTTTTTTGTCAAATAGTGAGTCCTTGTCACAGTTGTTGGGGTGTTTGTCTCTATCAAATGCTAGGGTACTAGACACATTTGCTTTTGTATGTTATGTATCTAATCTGTTCCATTGATTGATCTTTCTATTTTTAAACCAGTTTCAAATTGTTCTGATTCGCTTTGTAGTGTAGTTTGAAATCTAACACTACAAGGCGACCTTCATTCTCATTTCTTTTCATTATTTCTCTTGATATTCTTGAAATGTTTTCTTCCATATAAATTATGTTCTTACTTTTTCTCCTATAAAATAATCCTTTGATTGGCATGACATTGAATAAGTAAATTAATTTAGATAGTACTGTCATTTTTACATATTTGTTCATCTTACCCATGAGCAATTAATATTTCCTAATTGTTTAATTATGTTTTTATGTAAAAAATTGTAGTTGTCTTTATATAGTTCTTATATGTATCTTGAAAGGCAGACTCCAGTATTTTATATATTCTATAGTAATTTTAAATGGAATTTCTCTTTCTATCTCTTACGGGTTTTATTGGTATTATATAGAAATGCTGATCATCTGTGTGGATTATTTTATGTCCTGCAAGTTTGCTGAAGTTACTGTTTCAAAGAATTTTTAATTGAAACATTAGAGTTCTTTAAGTATATCATCACATCACGTGCAAAAAAAAATGATTATATTGTTTCTTCTTTGCCTATGATTGCTATTTGAGTTTCTTTTTCTTGTCTTATTGCTATACTTAGCATTTCTAGTATAATGTCAAATAGAAATGGTGATAGCAGGCATCTTTGTTTCACCTCCGGATTTATTAGAAAGGATTCTAGTTTATTTCTTTCACATAAAATAATAGCTCTTGGTTTTAGAGATATACTATTGATCATTTTAAGGAAAGGTTCATTTATTCCTATGTTTTCTAGTGTTTCTGAAAGAAATGTATGTCATAATTTGTCAAAAGCCTTTCCTGCATCTGTTGATAAAATCAATTGGATTTTTGTAGTTCTTGTTACTAATACGGTGAATTATATGTATGGCTTTCCTAATATTAAGCCAACATTGCTGACATAAATCCAATGTGATCATAGTTTATAATCTTTGTATGATATTGTTTTAGTCTCTTTACTAACATTTTACTTAAGATATTTTGCATCTATGTTTATTAGGGATATTGGTTTTCTTTTTCTGTTTTTACTCTCCCTGGTTTATATATCAAAACCATATCTATCAGAGAAGAAATTTGACAAGATTCCATCTTTTACTATTTTGGCAAATAATTTATATAATATTAGAATTAATTACTTTTTGAATATTTGATAGAATTCACTCGTGTCATTCCATCTGGTCCTGGAATTTTTTCTTTAGAAGTTCATTTATTGCTTATTTAATATCTTCCTCTGAGATTGGGTTAAGTTCTCTATTTCTTATGCTGTTCACTTAGGTATTTTATGTTTTTGTTAATATGGATTTATTTCATTTAAGTGGTTGGTTTAATTGGCATAGAGTTGAGAAAAATTGTTTCTCTTAATATCCTTTGTTTCTTCTCCTTTTGTTGTGAATTATCCTTTTTTATTTCTGGCACTGGTAATTCAGTTTTTCTCTTCTATCACTTAAATCAAATTAATTAATAGCTTCTCCATGTTGTCTTTTTTTTTTCAAAAAAGACAGCTATTAGTTTTATTTATTAATTGAACAGGACTTTTTCTAATTTTGTAGATTTCTTCCTTAATTTCTAGAATTTCTGTTTCAGCATTTAATTGGGGTGTTTAATTTATTGGTTTTACATGATTTTTAGTTACATTCCCAAATCACTGACCTATTCTTTCTCTTTTTTATTAATAAAAATGTTTAGAGATATAAATTTTCTCCTAAGGACTGCTTTGGCTGCATCTCCAAAATTTTGGCATTTTGTCACATTGTTATCATTGCTTTTGATGAAATTTAAGTTCTATTATTTGTTCTTTGGCCCAATAATTCTTTAGTTTGAGTTATATCATTGATTTTTAATACTTTTTTCTACTGGCACCTTATTTAATATAATTTTATTGCATTGCAATCAATAAAAGATGTGATTTCTGATTTTTACCATTTGTGAGATTTTTAATGTCCTAAGATATGATCAATTTTTGTAAAAGTGCCGTGCACAGCTGGGCAGATGTATACTCTTTTCTCTTTCCATTCAATATTTGCCAGAGGGCTATCATATTATTTTCTTTTTAGATTCTATTCATGTCTTTTACATCTTTCTTCTTAATTTTTATTAGATTTATCTACTGACAGGGGTAAATTGAGGTCCCTCAGTATTACAGTCTGTTATCTATTTATCCTTGTAAGTCATTTAATTTTCTTTTTTTAAAATTTAGAAATTATGGCATTGGATGTATATGTGTTAAATATTGAAATCAATTTATTGTGTGTTTTACCTTTCAGCAAAATGTCATTTCCCTCTGTCTCTTTTAATTAATCTATTTTTACTATTGCTTTGTCTGAAATCATAATTGCAAACCCTGATTTTTGTGGTCAGATAAGTCAAATTTTCTTTATTTTAACTCTGTGTGAGAACTTATGTTTCAAGTGTGTTTCTTGTAAACAGCATATTGTTAAATTTTGCTTTCTAGTCTAGTCTATTAATTTCTTCCATTTTATGGGTGAGTTTATCCCTTTCACACTCAGTTATTATAGTTATTTTTCCCTACAGTCTATTCTTGTATTCTTTTTCTTCTCCGTACTCCTTGCTCCCTATTTATTTTAAGTTATTAACCTTTTTTTTTCTTCTAACCTTCTTTTTACTATCATCTCTCCAAGCTTAGGGTCATTTGATGTCTTTGATTCATCTCCTACCCAATGTTGGGAAGTATAGAAACTCCTTATTGAGGGAAGAAGTTGTGAGCTGAAGTGCATAGGGAACATTGTACAGTGCCAAGGCCCTGGCCTAAAGGCCTGGAAGTCATGGCTGTATTTTCCCAAGAAAAATCACAGTTAGTCAAGGTATGGATGGCTAGCACATTAGAGAGCATGTAACAATGAAAAGAACCTGGGGCTGATAGATGAGCAGCATGGAGTAGTAGGAAAGGTGCTTCACTTGGAGTCAGAAGGCACACATTTAACTCTCAGGCATTAATTAGTTTTATGTGCATTAACAAGTAATTTTTCTTCTGTCAATCTTGTTTTTTCCATCTATAAAATGAGGATAGTAATACTATCTCCCTCACAAAGTTGTTAGGAAAACACCTTTTAAACTTTAACATTCCATGTCAATATTTCTCATTAATTGGCTCATTAGGTCTCAGTTTTCTCAACTGTCAAATGGGTTAACAATTCTCAGGATTGTTGTGAGAATCACAACAGAGAGATACATTTTCAAGAGTTAAAAATTCTATACAAAGATGAGGTTTTACTGTTGTATTTGAGGGGCATTGCATTGTTATTGTCAATGTTTTTGCCAAAATACATTAATTATGGGATTTCCAGATTCTAACTTTTAAACTTCTTAACAAATATTGGGAATGCAAGGTGAGAATTTAAACCATATTGAGCTAAAGCATGAAAATTCAGAGAATGTGTTGAGCATATCAAATTGAAAAGCTATTAGTGATTTAGATTCCTGGCACTATTCAAAACACAATACCCAATGAGCTTTCCCTAAAAACTCATCTTGAAAGGAAACTTGTGATTTTATTGATGGCACAGAACACATAACTAAGGCAATAATGTAGAACAAAAGCACTTGGGTAGAGCTTATTAACCCTCAGTCCTAGTGAGTCTTGCCCCAAGTTGATTTTCATGGCAACCAAGAGCATTGTGGGAGTTGAAAAGAATCACCCTAACTCCACATAGCTTTTTTCGTGATTCCGTTGTGTAGAATCCCCAAGAGGACCTGAAGGGCCCAGACTAATGACCAGGGTAGAACAGTGGTTGAAAAGAAGTTTCCTGCCACAAGTCAGATAGAATACTGGGGATCAGAAATTCTGAATTCAGCCAGAGAAAAAGCACTTTAAAAAGACAAATGAAAAAATGTCTAATGGCTTCTCTAGCTAACTGACTAATGCATCTGGGTGAGTGTGGCATCACAGAAAAGAGGCACCACTGGACAGACTATCTAACTAAAGATCTGGCAGACCCCTCTTCCTATAAGGGAAGAGATCACATGGCAACCCAAGATCAGCAGATGGTAGTAGAAAGTAGCAGAAGAAGCAGAGATGTGCAGCAGAAAGAGCAAAACAGCAGAGAATCCCAGCTCAATAGAGAAAGCAGCTTGCTCCTAAAGACAATCAGAAAAAAACATCAGCATCAATCATTGTAACACTGAAGGAATGACTTGACCTAGCCATGAATGTTCCCTATGCAAAGCTCCATCATGCATGTTTCCTGGTTGCATATGTTTCCTATATAACAGAAATTTGACACATGCCCATATCACCTAAGGAAGCACCCATCTCTCTCTGTCTCTGTCTCCCTCTGTCTCTCTGTCTGTCTCTGTCTGTTTCTTTGTCTCGCTCTCTCTGTCTCTCTCTTTCTTCCTTCTTCCTTCCTTCCCCTTCCCTGCAGTGGAGTCCAGGAATGAAGGATTCATTCACAGAAAAAGAACTGTGAAGTAAGCTAGGCAAAGAAGAGCCACCTGCCTTTAAGCCCCGAGAAATGGGTTTGGCATTTCAATCTGTTTCATTTCTCCTTTTCAGTTCTAGGTATAAGGATAGGAGTCACCAATCCAAGAGCTCAAGCCATAGTGAACCTTGGAACCTTGAAGCCCAGGATTCCAGGCCAGATGTCACCCCCAGTCCATCAGGGAAGCCCTGAGAAGGCAGGGTCTAGGATGAAGCCCAACAGGGGATCTTTAGATTTGGAACTTGGTATGATTAATGCTAACTAGGAACCCAGCTCAGCTATGAGCCTAAACCCCAACCCCCCATCAGAAACTGAAGTACTATAGGGAGTATTGTGCCCCCCCCAAGAGAATTGTTTGTCTACTTGTTCTTGTTATATCTTTGAAGTAAATATTTCTTTGTAAAATCTAATCTATTAACTGCTTAAAGGGAACTGGAATAACCCCTGAAATGGGGATCTTGAGCCATCGGCAGAGACAGGAAACCCCAACGCCAATTCCATAGTCTTATGAGTGAACACCAGCAGAGCAGGAAAGGTGAGATGTAAAAGACCAGGCCTTTGGGCAGTGGGGACCAGGCTAATCACTGTTAAACTGGCATGTATCCCCTCCTTAACTAGCAGTATGGGGATCTATAGAAGAGTATACTCCTGGGTACATAGCAGTCTTTCTTTATGCTTGTCTTGTGCTTCTGTTTAATTTTTTCCTCTTTGAACCAAAATATCCTCTGGTTAGGCTAGTAAAAGAAAACATATCAATAGAGGCTAGACGCAGATTCATAAAGTGTTCCAAACCTGGGGCAGTTTCTAGGGGCCTGCATACTGTTCAAATTAGCTATTGAGCAACTGTCAGACCAGTAGCTTTTTCTGAGTGTTAAGCTAAATAAGTAAAAGAAGAAAGACTCTTCCATTCCCCATCATTTTAGAGAGAAAGAAAAAGCCCAACAAACGTCAGAAATTATCCCAAGTGTTCTTCTGAGGACCTAAGTGGAAGTGTAGGGGAGGGGGGTGCTGGGAGAGAGAGAGAGAGGTAGGGTAGAGAGGAGAGAGGTGGAGGAAGAGACGAAGGGAGGAAGAGAGAAAGAGAGAGAGATTGAAATCTTATTCTAAGAGCAGTAGCAGTCAGCGTGGGATGGAATGTGATACCCTTAGATAAGCCCTCATAGCGTTAAGGACAAAGTCCTTGTAAGAATGCTTAGTGGTTCATTTTACAAGATGTCACTGTCATTTGGCCACACCTGGAGCCTTTTCCAACTGGAATCACAGAATGTTCAAACCAGAAGAGACCTTGGAAAACAGAATGTTAGATCTAAAAGGGACAACTAGAGGAAGTGATGTGCTTATGATTACACCACAATTAAGTGGCAGAGCAAGGATTTAAACTCGGGTCTTCTGCTTCCAGATCCATTCTTTTTTTTTTCTCCCTGCATCACATTGCCCAGTATTGGTGACTCCATGCCATTCTGTTCTCTCCCATCTCCAAATGATTAGGACTTAGGGTGCACACTCTAGCACCTATATGTCTTATTCTCAACTTGTTTCATAGGTCTCCCCAGCTAAATTGTGGGTACTTTGGAGCTAGAGAAGGTGCCTTCACAGTTCTAACATAGAGACAGGTTAGGGGTAGCTGCTAAATAAATACTGTTTCAATTGACTGATCCAAGGCAAACCAACTCCTTCTCAGAAGGTACAAGCTCCTTCTCGGCCCCAAACCTGAGGGAATGCCTAGTGTCACAGTCAGAAGGAGATGTAAGTATACAGGGCCACAACACACAAGATCATATTTCAGTCTCTTCATTTCATCTGACAGCAGAGAAGGTGATTAAAAACAGCTGTACAAGTCATGAAAGGGTAACTGGGCCCTTCATTTTCCCTCAGCTCAGGCACAGCAGTGACTGTACTCCATGAGATAACTATTCAGGCAGAAAATTACTAATAGACACCATCTAGCTGATGAATGTCTTCTCCTTAATAATTGATATCACTCCATCTATTTTCAAAGGTTAGTCTTACATTAAAATTACAATGCTGAATAGGTCAGCCTGTAATTTAACGATAAATTATTTCACCCCTTCATGTTAGTGTTGTGTCTGGATAATGATGAGGTTCTTATTCCTACCCACCTCCTGCCCCGCCCCCAATGAAACTATGAAAGAAATTGCTCATTTGGCTTATCTCTCTTACCCTGGATTTGGGGACCTGATTCATCCTGACTCATTGTCAATTACTGGATCATATACTTCATGAATGAGCGTGCGTGTAATCTTGTTCTCTGTCTCTACATCTCTATTTGCCCCCCCTCTTCTGTGTGTATGTGTTTTTCCATCCTCTCTCACTTTTAGTAAAATAATGAGCCACACTCAAGACTTACCTTTCTACCTTCCCCACCCTGTGGCCCAGAACTCATTGTACATAGGAGTCAATTCATCAGTCAGTCAATGAGCATTTATTTTGTGCCTACTGTGTGCCAGACACTGTGATAAGCACTGAGGATTCAGACAAAAGCAAAAGATAGTCCCTGCCCTTGAGGAGTTCACAATCTAACTAGGGGGAAAAATGGGCAATCAATCAATCAGTCAATCCTCAAGTATTTATTGAATGCCTATCTTGTGCCAAGCACTCTGCCAGGTACTAGAGATACAGAGACAAAAAAGAAAACAGTCCCTACTTGGATGGAGCCTATATTCTAATGGGGATACAATAAGAAGTATGTCTTTAGGAATATACAGAACAAATATAAAGGAAATTAATATGAATAAAGACAATACGATTAAATATAGGGAAGTTAGAGGAGAGAACTGTAATGAGGACAACCTTCTCAGGACATATGACCAGACGAAGACATATTCATGTTACCTAGTGAGGGTGAGGGATGACAGATGGACAGCCTGAGTGCTGCAGGATAATTACTAAAAGAACAAGCAGAAGGCCTGTGGGGCTTTAAGAAAATTCTCAATGGAGGAGTTACAGAAAGACCCTGACAAAAAATCACACAAGTGGGAGAGTGGAGGTGAGCTCTGTTTTGTACCAATGGAGGGAATACATAGACCATTGAGCTCAAGGATCCAGGGAAATAGGATCCTGAGTGCATTTTTTTTTCTTTCACAGCTTTCTCAATTTAGAAATATGGTGCTCTGGAGGAGGTCTGTATTCAGACCAATATGCCTCAGTCCTGACATCATCACAGCATCACAGCACTGAGCTGGACCAAGCACTTTTATTTTTATGATTCTCCCAACTGCCCTATAAACTATTGTTGTCCCTACAAAAATATCACCACCTCCTGATGTCAAGCATGTTCAAGTTTATTAAAAGGACCGGTTAGCCTGGGGGATAGAGTTCAGGAGGGCCTGGATTTGACTCTGTCCTCAAGCACTTGCTGCAAATGTGACCCTGAGGAAGCCACTTAACCTCTCCCAGCCTCAGTTTCTCCATCTATAAATTAAGAATAATGCCTGTAGCACTTCTCTCACAGAGTTATTATGAAGCTCAAGTAAGATAATGTCTGTAAAGCACTTTGCCAAACAGAAAGTACTATGGAAATGTCAGTTCTTTGCAAAGTGCTTTATATGCATCATCTCCCACAAGTCTTTATGAAGTAAGGACTAAGACTTTATTCCCATGTCACCAAGAGAAAACAGACTCAGAGTACTAAAGCTGTTGGTTCGGGATTGTATAGCAGAATTTCAACCAAGGCTTTCTGATGTCTAATCTAGTTCTCATAATATAATATGATAAACATTTATTAAGTGACTACTATGTGCCAAGCATTTTGCTAAGTGCTGGAGACACAAATAAGGAAAAAGAAAGATTATTTCTGCCCTCAAGGAGCTTGCAATCTAATTGGGGAAGACAATACACAAAAGGAAACTGAAAAGGAAGGGACAGAGTGTGAGAAGGTACCCAGCCCGAGGTTGAGATGAAGAGATGACAATGGTGTTGAAACCAAGCAGAACAGCTGGTGGCAAATGAAGAGGTGGCTGGCGTTTGAAGCCTTCTATTAAAGGAGGCCATGGAGGGGAGGTTTTTGCTCCACCCTCCAGGCCTCCAATCAGAGAGGCAGAAGCAACTAAGGATACTGATGAGGTGGTTTGTTATCCAAAAATGCATCTCTTTCATTAGAAACAGAGAACAGGCATGAGAGATATTTACTAAGTGATAGCTGAATAAATAGATAAATGAATGAATGTCGTTTTTGTGAAGTCAAATAGTATTATGGTGGTTCAGACTGCTGGTCCATCTAGTCCAATATTCTCCAATAAAATACTGGAAATAAAATGGTTGGTTGGAAGATGCGATTGACCTCTAAAAGACCAATTCAATCCAAACATTTATTATTCTAGATTTCTTTTCTCTGCCTAGTCCAAATGTTCTTTATGGACTGGAGTTTATGATGAGCAACAGATGGACAGATACACCCAGCCCTGAGTTTGCCAGGCTACTTCTGCCAATCATTATCAGTCTTCTACTCATCCCAGCTCTGGCCTATTGATTTCCATTCCCAAGGACTCCTCTCCACCCCCACCTAGGGCATTCTCTCTCTCCCCCTCTCAGGTGGATTCACTTCCTCCCCCTTAAGGGACTCTGTGGTTGTACACTTAAGGAAAATAAATACTTTTTTGCCACAAAAAAAAAAAGACTCTATGTTAGGCACTGAAGAAACAAAGACGAAACATGATCGAGACCCTGCCCTCAAGTACTTTATAGTCTATCAAGGAATGAAATAGCAAATAACTAGTAGTTCAAGTTGAACAGAAAGGCCTGAAAAATTCAAGGAAGGGAACATCATTGGTAGCTGGAGGGATCAGGGAATGCCCCGTTTAAAGGCAAATGAGATATTTCAGTAAGCAGAGATGAGGTGGAGGGCATCTGTTCCCAGCACTGGGTAGGTGCATGCAAAGAAACAGAGGCAAGAAGAGGTAGGATGAGATTGGCAGGTAGCAAGTAGTTCAGTCCTACTGGAGTACTGAGCTTGTGAAGGGCAGTACTGTGAAGCATCATCACCCCAAAAGGCTAGGGATGTGTCCCCAACATACTTTGTTTTCAATGCAATGCCATGGTTATCTATTAAATTCAGCAAATAAATATATTCAAAATGCTATTCTAGGCATTAAAGAAGGTCACAAAATAAGTCAATTAAGAAGAGTTTTGGTGAAGATGGCTGAATGAAAAGTCACAGAGGAGTCCAATTCTCCCCTAAATTCTCCAGAAAAGTCTAAAAATAGCACCAAACAATTCATAATTAAAGACATGCAAAAAGAAATGACAATAAATTCCTTTACTCAGTACAAAAGTATGCAAAAAGAGAAGCAGAATACTAAGGGGCCTATCCACCAGGGAAGCCAGCATGAGTGAAGGTAAATAAGCCAGAAGCTTGTCAGCTATCAGACCAGAGCTGTTTCAGGTGGCACCTGAAGCCTGAAGCACTTTAAGGGGAAGTTGTAAGGAAAGTTAGAGAAAAGCACAGAGTAAATGGACAGAGAAGCCCAGGAAAGAAGAAATCTGCAATGCTGTGACCATTCTGGCCACACACTTGGGGACAAGATGCAAACACTGCCCTAAATGTGAAAACCCAGTATGCTAGAAATTAGTTCCACTCAGACCCAAGATATTCAGAGGGCCCTGAAGTCTGCAGAGCTCAATACTAGGCAATAGGAAGCCTTGGAGAATGGGAAGTCTGAGAGCTATGGGAAACCTGCAGCACTCTGAGATCTTTACCTCATACTCCAGAATGAGAACCAGCAGCTGTGACCGCAATGTTTCCAGAAGCTACAAATCCACAGCAATCTGACCTAAGTTTCTCCAGAGGTCCCTTAAGACTACAGCACTCTGAACCTGGGAAATCCAAGGGAGGCTGAATACTACAGCTCTCTGAGTACAGACATTCCACACAAAGCAAAAATCAGGAGCCCAACACATCAAGATCAGGACCAAATAAGACATCAAAGAGTACAGGAAGAGGTAAACCTAGCACAAAAACCCGAAACAGGAACTGAGGCTAAAGATATGAGTAAACAAAAGGAGAAGCTGAACGCTATGAAAAAATATGATGGGTCAAGAGACTCAAAAGAAGATAATAACTCTATAACTACAAGCACAGCCTCAGAGTTCAAAACTGGCTTGGCCACTAGGATCACGAGAGTATCCAGGAAAAAAATGAAGCAAGAAATTCAATAAGTAAATAAGAATACAAGCCAAATAAGAACTTGGGAAGAAAGAAGAGAAAGCATTTAGTGGAAAATAAGTAGTTTAGAAAAAAGATGAAAGACTTTTTACAAGCAATAGATTTTATGAAAATTAAAATGTGGCAAAAAGAAGTGAATGATTCTGTGAGGAATCATGAAATATTAGAGAAAGGATTAAAATAATTGGAGAATATGAATAATTTAATCCTAAAGAATTAGCGAGTCATAGAAACAATGCATAATTCTATCAAAGAAAATAATAAAATGACATGCCAAAAATTTGTGTGATGCAATCAACGCAGGAATTAGGGAAATTTCATAGCTCTAAACACTTTCATTGTCAAAACATAGGAAGACCAGATTAATACATTGGGCATAGAACTACAAAGAAAAGTAGAAAACTAATAAATTTTAAAGCTTAATAGAAGTTTAAATGAAAGTTCCAAAACTCAAGAAAGATATTTAACAAAATTTTTAAAAAGTCTATCAAACCAATAAATAAAACCAGAAACTTTTTTTGGAAGGAGGGGACTAACAAAATATATCGACCACCGAAAATCAAATAACCAGTATCAGAAATGAAAAGGAAAAATTCACAACAAATGAAGAGGAAATTATTAAAACCATTTTGTCCAATTATAGGCCAATAAAATTGACAACTTAAGTGAAATGCATAAATATTTATAAAAATATAAAATGCTCCAGTTAAAAAATGAGACAAGATAATTTAAAGCCCATTCTTGGGGGAGGAGGAGGAGAACAAGTCATAAATGAGCTCCCAAAGACAAAAACCGTAACGCCAGATAAGGCAAATTTTTATAAATCTTCAAAGAACAATTAATTCCAATGTTACATAAAGTGTTTACTAAAAGGAGAAAATAAGAGATCCCTCCAAATTCCTTCTATGATATAAATAGACAAATATTCGTAATTAATATTGAAGTTAAAATGTAAATAAAATGTCAGTAAAGAAGCTACAGCAATATGTTAAGAAGCTTCTAATTATACTCATGGTAAACTTATCCCAGGACTTCAGGGTTGGTTCAATATTAGGAAAACTATGAATACAATAGACTACACCAATAATAAAAACTATTAGAATCACATGACTACTTGTTTTTTAAAAAACCTTTTACCAAAATATAACACCCATTTATGTTTTTTAAAAAAAAAACTTTTTTAAAACCTAGGAATAAATGGACTTTGCCATAGTATGGTAAATACAATCTCTCTAAAATGAAGAGTCAAACACACAGCTTATGGGATTGAGCTGTAGTGGCTACTGGCAGTCGAACCTTGACTTAACAGCAACCTCGTCTGGCTTCCCCTCGGGACCACGAGACCTCTAGCAACCTTCCATCTTTGTTTTTCTCCCCATGTTAAACACAGCCAAGTCCACCAATGAAACTATTAATTCACCAGCAGCCTGGCTTGGTAGTTGAAAAACGAAGAGAAAGACAGCTTAAGAATAAGGTGCCAGCGTGTTGACGTGAATGTAGAACTGAAGAAAGCTAAGAAAGATGACCAGACACTAAAAAGAAGAAGTATCTGCACGTTTTCTGATGATAATACTTTTGCTCTGCAAGAAAACTGCAATAACCAGAGCTCCGGGCTTTGGTCTGTTGAAGAAATTGTCAAAGATATAAATAGTAACAATCTAGAGGTTCAACTTCAGGCTACCCAGGAACTCTTTTCTAAGGAAAAATAGCTTCCTTCCCTCCCCCTGCCCAAATAATTGATGCTGGTGTGATTCCAAACCTTGTAGGTTTCTTGGGCAGGAAATATTGTCATCTTACTCATTTTTAATCTGCTTGGGCGCTTACCACCAAACATTGCTTCTGAGACATCCGACCAAACAAGACTGTGGTAGATGTAGAGGGACTATACCTGAGGTCATTGCCCTGTCTGCCTCTCTCTAGTCTCAAGTCGATGAACAGGAAATGAACAGGGCTCTGGGAAATATTGCAGGTGATGGTTCAGCCTGTAGAGACTTGGCTATCAAGTATGGTGCAACAGACCCTTTCTAGCTCTGCTTGCAGTCATATATGTAGTTCCTTGTCAGGAATAACTTCTATAGGAAAAACGAAGACTCCTCATTTATTACACGCTCTTGCAAGAAGTGGGTGTGCTGCTAGAAGCAGATACATCCTATGGAAGTGAAGGCAAGCAGTCATACTGTGTCCTGAAATGCAAGGTCCCTCCCTTGTTTCTCCATTGGCTGGATACTTCGAGGTATACAACTTCCTGGAACGCCTACTTCATATTACTCCTTAGTATGTTCTCTCCTCCCCATTACATGCAACATTGTATCTTGAATTGTGTCAATCTTCCCCCCTCCCCTACGAGAAGTTAATATGCAGAGGTTCATTAAGCATGCGCATCCTAGCCAAGCTATAATCTTTGTATTACTTTCTTCACTCCGAACCCCGCTGCTAATGTCAGCTGGTTTTGTCTGTCCTGGGTGGTATTGTTAAAAATAATTCTTCAGCAAGACCACTCCATCTGTTCCTGTGACAACTTCTGAGTTCTATTGTTAGTACCACTTCCTCTGCATCTTTGGAAACATAATTTCTTATACTTTACATTCCTGATACATCATCATTATCACTTAGGAAATCAATTCTTTGTCCTCACAAGAATCCCACTCCCTTAATAGAAGCCATTGAGCAAATTCTTCCCACTGTAGTTTACCTTTTGCCTCATGGTGATCCAGAAGTTCTGACAGATACCTATTGGGTCGTGTCCCACCTCACAAATGGTTCAAATGGCTGGACTGAAGTGGTTGTGGAAACTGGAGTTGTCCCACAACCAGTGAAACTTCTAGGATCTGGTAAACTGTCAATAGTGTCTCCTTCCTTTCAAGCTATAAGAAACATTGTCACTGGGACAGATGAATAAACTAGACTCAAGAGCATTTTCTGTCTTTCCTAGACTACTTACTTACCCCCAAAACCTATATCCTAAAGGAGGTTGCATGGACAATCTCAAACATCACAGCTGGCCATCAGAATCAAATACAGCAAGCTATGAATCATGAACTAGTTCCATACTTGGTTGTAATTCTGTCAAAGGGAGACTTTGAATCATAGAAAGTTGCTGTATGCATTGTCACAAATTACTCAAGTGGTGGAACAATTGAACAGATTATGTATCTTGTTCAAAATGGAATTCTGGAACCCTTAATCAATCTCTTGTCTGCAAAAGACAGCAAAATGGTCCTGATTATTTTGGATGCAATTTCAAATATTTTTCTAGCCACTGCAAAGCTAAATGAAACTGAAGAACTGTGTCCTAATTGAAAAATGTGCAGGACTAGACAGAAATGAAACATTCCAATCCCTTGAAAATGAAATAGTACGTAAGGCTTCTCAAGTTTAATTGAAAAATATTTCTCCACAGAGGAAGATCAAAATGTTGTATCAGAATCTACCTCCAATGGCTATACCTTCCAGATTCAAGATGGCACACCTGAGACCTTTAACATTTAGATTTTATACTCAGATCATCAAGTTTTGTATGCTTTGTTCTTGGTATAATTTGTTTTGCTGTCTCTCCACTAAGATCTTAGTTTAAATGTGACTTGATATGGCACTAAAGCATACTTGAACTGTTTGAACTCTGCACCGTCTATATAAAACCTCTCTTCTTAACAGGGTTCTTATTTCTATGTAGAATTTCCTGTCTTGCAGTGTCTCGTAAATAAAAACTTAACCCCTCCTCCCAAAAAAATGAAGAACCAGAATAGAGTGGAGGGCTTTCCAATAAGATCAGGGATAAAATAAGCATATCCACTATTTCTACTATTATTTGATATTTTACTAGAAATGCTACAATAACAAGAAAGGTAAATCTTTGCAGATGTAATAGCTAAATAATTATAGCAGGTAAATAAGTATACACTCTTTTTTTGCTAATGACATGATGGTCTACATAAAGAACCCTAGAGAGCAATTAAAACAACAACTTCAGGAACTAATCAGGATATTTTTAAAATTCATATAAATCATTAGCCTTTCTCTCTATATTACCAAAAATAACTCAGAATAAAAAGAGAGAAATTTCATTCAAAATAACTACAGAACGTATAAAATATTTGAGAGTCCACCTACCAAAACATATCTAGAAACTGTATGAAAAGAACTATAAAACATTGTTTACAGAAATACAGACCTATAATTAGAGACATATCAATTGCTCATGGTTGGGCTGTTCTAACATAATAGAATTATAATATATCAATTATTTTTTATCCACTGTCATACCAATCAAACTACCACAAAGTTTCTTTAAAGAACTACAAAAAAATAGCCCAATTTATCTAGAAGAACAAGAGGTCAAAAATTTCAAGAGGAGTAATGAATATAACTAGAAAGAAGACTTAGGAATACCAGTAATCATTAAAAACTATTTGGGAACTGGTTAAAATAGTAAAGTTAGTCAGTAAAATATATTAGGAACCTAAGACCCAAAAAGAAATTAACAAAGTAGCTTAGTGTTAAATAAACCTAAGGACCCAAGTAACTAGGATAAGGACTTTCTGTCCAACAAAATCTTTTAGGAAAACATCAGTTTGGCAAAAATTAGATTCAGACTAATATCTAACACCATCCACAAGTGGAAACAGGATCCAGATATGAAAAGTCACATCATAAATAAAGTAGAGGAACAGTGAGGTAGTTATCTTTTCTAACTATGGCCTGAGGTAGAGTTTTTGACCAAGCAAAGGTTAAAAAAGGTTAAATCACAGAGATAAAACTGACTATTTTAACTACATAAAATGGGGGGAGGGCCCTGCAGGAAATATGCTCAAATAAAATAAATTACATTACATTTAGAAGGAAGAGAATTAATTAGGGAAAATATTTGTAGGAGATCTGATATTTGAAATATATAAGGAAATATTCAAATATAGAATAACAAGAGCCATTCTCTAATGGATAGATGGTCAAAGGATATTTAAAGAGGCAGCTCTCAGAAGAAGCTACCAATAATGACATGAAAAAATTCTCTGAATAACTCATAATAAGGAAAACTGCAAATTAAAACAACTCTAAAGTTCACCTCATACCCATCAGATTCTGGGAAAGGATATGAGAGGAGAAGCACACCAATGCACTGTTGGGGGACTTGTAGATTGGTCCAGCCATGCTGGAATGCTATTTAGAACCGTACCTAAAAATTCACTAAACTGTCCCTACTCTTTGACTTTGTTGTGCCACTACAAAGTATGTATCATAGAGATATTTAGGAAAGAAGGAAATAATCTATACGTACAAAAATATCCACTGTAATACCTTTTTATCGTAGCAGGGAACTAGAAACCAACCGGGTTCCCATCAATTAAGGAATGATGACAAATTATGTATACAACAAATTATGGTATATATGGTATACATTTACCATATATTAATATGAAAAATTATTGCACCATAAGAAGTAATGAAATAAACGGATTTAGAGAAACCTTGAAAGACTTATGTGAACTAATATAGAGTAAAGTGAAAAAGGTCAAAACAATTTAAATAACAACTACAATATTTTAAATAAAAATGACTTTGAAAGAATAAGAACTCTGATGAATGATGAACCATTATTCCAGAGGCTTAAGCATGCTACCCACCCCCTGTAGGTGAGGGAATAGAGATACAAAATAAGACCTATCTCTTTTGATATATGTCCAATGTGCAGATTCGTTTTGCTTTACAATAGCGATTACCATAAGGGAGAGCTTTTAAAAAAAGAGAAAGAGAACTGTGAGGGAGACAGGGTTAGTCATTGTGATGCCAAGAAAAGAAGGAAAAGTCATTGGAGACTTTTTGCAATACATAGACGAGAATGAAAGGCAGTCCCATGGAAACACACAAATAGTATAGCTCTGAAATAAACATGTTAAATTCATTTTGTCCTATTAAATATAACATTTATACATAATAAAGATCCATAGTTCAACTATAGAATCTTCTTTTTCTGCTCTTTTTTGCCTATGGAAATGTTCATGTTTTCTAGTGTTTGCCAAATTCAGCATTATAAAAAATAATTTTAAAAAAAAGATAAATCACCCAGTTTCAAATTTATGAAGCGTATAGTCCAATGAGATAGGTAGGGGCATGAGAACTACAGCCATATGACCACAAGAGAAGTACAGAGTGCTGCACAAGGTCCAAGGAAGGAAGTCATCACCAACTAGGGAAATCAGAGAAGGCCTTATGAAGGAGATGAAACCTGACCTGAGCTTCAATAATAATCCTGTTATAAATAAATACGTATATATACATATACACATGCACATATACATATACATATATATACTTCTCAAATTACTTCTTGAACCTATATTTTCCAACTGTGGTACCTTTGGGGTAATGAGCTCCCTGATAAGGAAAGAAAAACTTCTTTTCATTTATCCTAAAAATTATCTCTTTTTCAAAACTCAAGGCAGGGTGGGCTTGGAGAGGAAGGGGAGAGCAGGAATTAGGGCAGCAGCGCTCAAATTTAGTCTCCTGGATTTTAGGGAACATGTCCTTGCTCATCTTCTTCATACCTTTTCATAGCTACATATGTGTCAGTCACACTCTCCATTAACCTTTGCCTTTCCAGATTAAATAAGTCTGGTTTTCTCCTCCCCCTTCTCAGGACCTCCTGCACCTATGACATAAGTGGGACTCTGTAATGACCAAAACATTTCAAACATAATAGGTAAAGATAAGTCATGCTGTTGTGAAAGGGAAAAAAGATGTTCTATTTTTGTTTTCTATATTCTTGATCTTGTCCAGAACCTTGCTGGTCTCTTGGGACCACAGTTTTTGCCTTAAAGTAGTGGTCTATAAGGCTAGTTATGCTATTCACTACCTTGTGACCTTGGGAAAGTCACAGATTCCCACAGTTTGAGGGCTGCTATCTAGCCCCACCCTTACCCAAAAGACACCCTCAGCATAACACTCAACCGCTCTGGGTCTGTGTTTCCTCAGAGACTCAAATGAGGAGTCTATTTCTAAGTTACCTTTCAATCATAATTCCTATGCTCCTCTGACTCCCCCCCGCCATGTCCTTTTCCTATGAAAGGAGATGGATAATGACTTGGGCCCAGAATTGAGCAGGACGAACAGACAATATGGCCTACACGTCTATGTTGTTCTGAGTATGCAGGCTGAAAAATGGCATTACCTACATCACAAGTCTATTTAGTTAAGTGATCATTTCTATTGTCCTTGTGAAAGTAAAGTAATAAAATGGTGAGCAAAGCACTTTCCTCACAACAGCCCTGGGATGTAGGTGGGAATGATATTATCATCCCCATTTTAAGCTGACTAAACCTTTCTCAGCCCCTACACACACACACACACACACACACACACACACACACACACACACACACACACACACACACACACCCCAGCTAGCTGCTGGTGCTTTCCCTATGAGAATACCTTTCACTTAAAGTGTCTATGTCTCGTACATACAAGTTTTTTATGTGTTTTCACCCCCATTAGAATATAAACTTCTTTAGGGAAGGGACGATGTTTTTGCCTTTCTTTGGATTGCCAATACTTAGCACAGTGCCTGGCACATAGTAAGCACATAAGTAATGCTTGTTGACTGATTCAATGAGGTTGTGACTTGCACAAGCTCCCGTTTTTTGTTATTTAGTTGTTTTTCAGTCATATTTGACTCTTTGTGACCCCATTTGGGATTATCTTGGCAAAGATACTGGAGTAGTTTGCCATTTCCTTCTCCAGCACATTTTACAGATGAGGAAACTGAGGCAAACAGGGTTAAGTGACCTTCCCAGGGTCACACATCTAGTAAGTATCTGAGGCCAGATTTGAACTCAGGAAGATGAGTCTTCCTAATTCTAAGCCACTTACTCTATCCACTGTGTCACCTTAGATACTGTTACTGTAGCTTTAAAGGGGATTAGAATCTTAGGTGTTCTGTTACCAATAGCAACTCATACTTCAGAAACAGCATAAAAGACATTACCCAAGACAGGCACTGCTGGAAAAGGAGATGGGCCAGTCACATAAGGCATGAGAGTCCACAGATGGCCAGTTCCAGAGCTGCCAAGGTACCCTCAGGATACCCTCAGGACCTGGATGCCGTATGTTGGATAGAATTTATAGAGGAGTCGTGAGAACATCAATAAGAATTATAGCTGCTCCAAGGGTCTGTGGTCCACACCAGCGGAGGAAGCATCCATTCTGAGGAGATACACAGATCCTTCAAAGTACCAGAAGTGATAGATAGCTCTCCTGTTTCATGGATGAAATAGCTGACGTTTATTAGAGTCAGCACAAACTCCAGAGGCTGCTGCTCACCAGGGGTGCACATGTGCAGGCTGAAAACTGTATTGGCAACATCGCATGAGTCCATTTAATTAAATGATAATTTCCATTGTCCCTGTGAATGTACCAAGTCATAAAATGGCGATGCTTAAAGGGGAAAGCCTGGGATAATGTGCAGTGAGCTTAATTGATGCTCAAACCACTGATTGTAAATATACTCAGGTGGTGGAGAAGTTCACACTGTTTTATGGCAGAAAGCATTTTTTTATTGTCAATTCCGTATAATTGTAAAATTTTGAGAGTTACTGGGCCAGACAAGATTTGGGTTGGGTTGGGGTTTTGACTTTTCTTGTTTGAACTTCTAAACCAGAGCGTTTTTCTTCCTCTACCACCAACCCAAATTCTAAAGTGCCATAGAAGAAAATTTCTCCTAGATTTCAAAGCTCATAGGCCTAGCAGGCCACCTTAGAACATAGCTAGCCCCAAATCTTCATTCTTCTCCAAAGAATTACAGATTTAGAGCTGGAAGGAACCTTGGAGATCATCTAGTTCAGCTCCCTCATTTTACAGGTAAGGAAACTGAGGCTCAGAGACCTATGTGACTTTCTCAAGGTTACATATATAGTAACAGACACAGAGAAGATCACAAAGTAGTGGAAACACTGGAAACAAAACCTATGTCTTCAAACTCCTGTTCCAGAGCTCTTTCCACTACACCACACTGCTTTTTGTGCAGAATTTTGTCTATGTGAACTGAATGGAGAAGATGAAAGCCATGTAAATTGGATTCCCGTCCTCCTCCACTCCCCTTTTTCCTCCCCTTCCAGTGGCGGCCTCTGCCTCTACTAACACGTCTTCCCAGGGTGGATGGACATCTTACTAGCTACCCTGCTGCTGCACCATATTTTCCTCTCTTCACCCAGAACAGCATCATTCAGAATATATTTCCAGAGACCGTAATGCCCCATTTCCCTCTGGAAGTAAATCCGCTTGGCTTTTGAATGCCTCCCTATGCATGAGCTGTGCTGACTGATTAGTGAGCGCAAAATCACCTAATCCATTATATGTATCCAGATCTAGGCGGAATGTTTCACATTCCATCTAGCCCTAGCCATCCACTCCACGCATCTTGTCAGATGACCTCCTGCCACACATATATCTCATCCCTCACTTTCTCCCTCTTCCCCTGGAAACACTAAACAAATCAATGCTACCATTTTACCAATAGTACCAATTTAACGTTTTGTAAAGGGAATGATAATCAACTACCCTATAGCTAGCTCCACTCATCATCTGAATCAATAAATCAGCAAGCATTTATTAAGCATCTGTGATGTGTTGGGAATTGTGCTGGGCAGTTGGGACAGGAAGACTAGGGGAAAAAAAAAACAATCTTTGCACTCCAGGAGCTAACAGTCTATTGGGGGAAATGCCACGTACCTATATAAATACATACAGCATAATATAGGCAGAATACATAAAAAATAAACATAAAGTAATTAAATGCAAGACAGTTGAGGAAAGGTAAGGAGAGAATTAGCACTAACTCCCTTCCCCGGCCAGAATTTCCTTACATGTGTTGTCTCCTCAAATTAATATGTAACCTCCTTAATGGAAAATATTGCCTCACTTCTGAATTTGTATCTCTAGTGCTGAGTTCAATGCATGGCACACAGTAGGTGCTTAATAAATGCTTTTTTTTTTCATTCAAGGAATGGAAGATAATGAAGCTACCTTTTTAAAAAAAATCCCATAGCCAGTGATGTAAGGGGTTAGAGTGCTGGGCTTAGAATCAAGAATACCTGAGTTCAAATATGACCTCAGATACTTACTAGCTGTGTGACCCTGAGCAAGACATATAACCTCTGTATCAATGTCCTCAAATATAAAATGGGGGTCATAATAGAGAATCAATGAGATAATATTTATAAAAGTGCTTGCCACAGTGCTGGCAGATATAAAGGTTTGTATAAATTTATATTGCACATATTGGTGTGATATAAATGCTAATTCCTCTTCCCATAAACCCCTGCCATCTTCTGACTAGGGACGAGTTCAGGTACGTAATACTTATGTCTTCTCTCTCCAGGTGCTCTTGGTAGCAGATAAGTAGAGCTTTTTTCTTCTTCCTTTAGGAAGGAGCGCTGGTATTAAAGCTGGAAACAAATTTTGGAAGCCATCTCTTCTAATACCTTCATTTTGCAAATAAAGAAAAAGTGGCCTTGTGAGGTTTAGTGATGAGTTAGTTTACTCAGCTAGTAAGAACTGGGATTCAAACCCAGGTTCCCTGAGATCAAATCCATTCCTCTTTTCAGAAGCAGGGTTGGGTTTAAATCCATCCCTCTATCTCCTTCTGGGTTGTAGTTTAATCCCAGGATTCAGGGACCCATTTTTTATGGAACTTTAGGCAAAACATTCTTCTGGAAGCAGAGCCCAACCTAACAGAGGATGACCAATGCCTCATCTCATACGCAGTGGACCTGGAGGAGGAAGGACGCTCATCACTTTGCCTCCTCAAAGCTCCAGCCTGCTCCCTTCCTGGCTACAGCTACCTCCAGCCCTTCCCAAGGGTCCCTTGGTCTTCACAGCCCTCCCCTGGGGCACCTTCCCACAGATCTAATAGATTAAACTCAACCCAACCTAGCCCTTTAATCAATCCCCTAACCTTGGAACAACAAGCCACATGGGACACCTGGGATCAATGCAGGATCAACAGGAAAGGCATGATAAATTATGATTCATAGTAAAGTAAGCCCTAGCCTTCCCTCAATCTCTAATCTCTGACCTTTTTCCACTGCATCTTCTGAGAATCGGATTAGAGTTCAGGAAGAAAGCTCATTGGATTTTGAGTAAAAGAAAAAAGCGGGGGGCACAGTTAGGTAGTGCAGTAGATAGAGCACCAGCCCTGGAGTCAGGAGGTCCTGAGTTCAAATCTGCCTCAGACATATAACATTCACTAGCTGTGTGACCCTGGGCAAGTCACTTAACCTCAATTGCCTCACACAAAAAAAACCAAACCCCCCCCCAAAAAAGAAACTGAGTTGTGACCTGGGGAAAATCATTACCACTCTAGGTCTCAGTTTCCTAATCTATAAAACAAGTGGGTCTGATAGTCAATAAGCTATTAAGCACCTACTCTATATCAGGTACTTGCTAAGCTCTGGGCACTATACTAAGTTAGATGACTCCCTAGGTCCCTTCTAGCTCTAAATTGTTAATCCGATGGCTCCTATGCCTGCCATCTTCTGGTACTGATTAAAATCTAGCTTTCTCCTGGTAACACATCTCCTGGTATCCTCTCCAAGACTGACTTCGATCTCTCAATCCTGGTCATATAAAGCCAGGAAGCAGAGCTGACAAACCCATTTCTGTCTACTGCCACTTTCGGGCATTCCCCTGAACGCCAGCACTCAGCAGCTACCTCTGTCTCCATCCCACCCTCCTCCCCAAGAAGTTTAGGAACTTATTCACTCCCTTTTCATCTCAATCCTCACATCCCTGACTTCCCAGGATCTTAACCTCCTCAGCTCCTTTACCCTCATTCAATCAACCTGAACCAAAAACAGGAGTATTTTTAGCATAGTGCCCAACATGTAGTAGTCCCTTCACAAATGCTTCATGACTTGGCTTAACCTCAGAGACCCTCCCTAAGCATGAGTTAATTCACCCCAAAATCCCAGTTACAGAGTCCCTCAGACAGCAACATGCGCAAAAGCCATGCTCCCCCGTGCATCACTACTACTGTCTACACAGCACTGTTGCTGCTATTGTTCAGTCTTCTTTTCAGTCATGTCCAACTCTTCATGGCCCCATTTGGGGTTTTCTTGGCAATGATACTGGACTGGTTTGCCATTTCCTTCTCCAACTCATTTTACAGATGAGGAAACTGAGGCAAATAGGTTTAAGTGACTTGCCCAGAGTCACACAGCTAGTAAGTGTCTGAGGCCGAATTTGAACTCAGGAAGATGAGTCTTCCTGACTCCAGGCCCAGTACTCTATCCATTTCACCTCCTAGCTGCTGCATACATAATACTACTGTTGCCCTAAGCTGTGATAAAGGCTAGTGCCTTGGCCTGCCATCCACAAACAAGCTTTCTATTTTAGTTGTCTATATGTGGTGCAGGTGCTTTTCCATGGTAATTTTCAACTCCTTTCTACCTGTCCCAAAGGAAACTCCCTTCACTGGTCTGTGGCTTTGCAAAGAAATTTATCCATCCAGACGCATGCCACAGCTCTTTCACCATACATGAAATCTCTTTTATTTTACCTGAAGAGAGATGATGCTATAAATGTGTTAAGCAAAGTAATAAGCAACACACACATACATGCAATTGTGTGCACGTATGTGCACACACACACACACACACACACACACACACACACACATACATACAGACACCAGCTTATGTCTTCTCTATAGAACCAGAAACCTCAGAACCTCAAGAGATCTTCTGATCAACTTTACCTACCTCTAGGCAAGATTGTACCTGACCAGCATACAGCTGCTTATCTTCCTGTAAACTTCCTCTGTATGCACAGAGAACTGAGGCTAAATACAGACACTGACCCATTTACAACATAAAAACTCAAGATCAGCTTTTAACTGGGTCACACAGCTAGACCCCTTTTTCTTCATGAATGTTAACTTACCGAGTGCATCCTAACGGTGAAATACCATAGAATTAGAGTCTGAAGAGACCTCAGAGGTCATAGACCAGCTAAGGGCAGCTAGAGGGAACAGCGTTTAGAATACTAAGCCTTGATTCAGGAAGACCCGAGTTCAAATTCAGCCTCATGCACTAGCCGTGCGACCCTGGACAAGTCATTTAGCCTCAGTTTCCTCAACTGTAAAATAGCAATAATAGCATCTACCTCCCAAGGTCGTTGTGAGGAACAAATGACATAATATTTGGAAAGTGCCTGGCAAATAGCAGATAATAGTAGCTAACATTTATATAGTGCTTACTATATGCTAAGCATTTTACAGTTGTTGTCTCATTTATAAATATTCGCTCTTACTTTTTTATTTTTATTATTAACTTCTACCTGACACATGAATTTCTTACATAACACTATGAGGAAATGTCATCTAGTCTCTTCTTGAAGGTCTCCAGTGGTGGGAAACTCACTACCTCTGAAGGCAGGCTATTCCACTGATCAGTCAATCAATAAACATTTATTAAGCATCTTCTATGTGCCAGACACTGTGCTAAGTACTAAATGGGCACAGCACTGATAGGTATGTCTACTTGTTAAGAAATTCTTCCTTCTGTTGAACCTAAATCCATTTTACTGATGATATTTCCATTCCATTGATAATAGTCAAGCAACTAGCATTTATTAAGCACCTAGTACATGCCGGGTCCTGTGCTAAGTGCTAGGAGTGCAAAGATAAAAATGAAACATTCCTTGCCCTCAAGGTACTTTAAATCTGTCAGAGATGTGTATGTACAGGGTGTCTCAAGATACTTAGTACAGCTTCAAGCTTTAAAAACTTCAGAAGTACAAATGCTACAAACTTACCCACAAAAAAATTGAAAGTTGATTTCTATTTCTTCTACTTATTCAATTTTGTGAATTTTGAATAAATTTTCATCTTAATTTTAACAAGATTGTCACTATGCATTACATGTGTGACTGTTTCTGAATGACACTTTCTCAGACCAGTGGATCAATTGAAGAGGTCCTCTGCTTGATCACCTCGATCACCTGATCTATCACCATTAGATTTTTTCTTATGGGTCCCATCAGAACTGCCATGTATGCGTCAAAATCTCATTCTTTGGAGGACCTTAAGGCCGGGATTACAAATACATTTCTTTCAGTCACCAAGCAGCAGATAATGAAAGTTTTTACAAGGTTCAAAAATTGACTATGGCGATATAGAGAAAAAGATGGTGATCATGCTGAATTTTAATAAGAAACAAACATATCAATATTTTAAATAATTAAGCTTTCAAATGTTGTTTTTGTAAGTTGGAAGCATTTATACTTCTGAAATTATAAAAGAACGGCACTAAGATTTCTTGGGATATTGCGTAAGTAGATTAAAAATACATATATAAGGTAATTTGAGGGGAGGAAAGCAGCAATTGAGGGGTAATGGCCCAATGTAGAAGGTAGCACCCAAGCTAAGCTGTAAAAGAAACTACAGATCCTAAGAGGCAGCAGTGAGGAGGACTGGTGTGGGGAACAGCCAGGACTCCAAGTTCTGACTTCTTGAGATTTAGAAAATCAGATTACTTTATCTTTTACCTCAATGCTTTTCAAAGCACTGAATTTGTATTAAGAAGACCTACCCTCTGGTCCTAGTTAAATCACAGAGAGACCTTAGAATTAGACCTGAGAATTAGAACTGAAAGGAACCCAAGAAGCCAACTAGTTCATCTCATTCATTTTTTTTTAATCCTTTATTTATTTATTTTTAAATTTATTAAATAAAATAAGCATTTGCTGCTGGAATTATGTCCAAAGAGTTATTAAACTGCCTATACCCTTTGACCCAGCAATGCCACTACTAGATCTATTTCCAAAGATGATTAGGGAAAAAGGAAAGGAGCCTTCATGTTCTGAAATGTTTACAGTATCTCTCTTTCTGATGGCAAAGAACTGGAAACTGCAGGGATGCCCATCAACTGAGGAATGGCTGAACAAGTTGCGGTATCTGATTGTGATGGAATACTCCTGTGCTATAAGAAATGATGAGCTCAGTGATCTTACAAAAACATGGATAGAATTGCACAAAATAACAAAGAGCAAAATGAGCAGAACTCAGAGAATGTTGTGTACTATAACAGCAGTTTTGTTTTAAGAATGACTCAGAATGAATGTCATTTTGACTATTATAGATACCCAGATTAACTATAAAGAACATAGGAAGAAAGATGCTATCTGCACCCACTCATTTTATGGATAGGGAAACTGAAAAAAAAAATCACAAAAGAAAGTCGCAGAGTGGAATTTGGTCCCAGTTTCCTTGACACCAAATCCAGTAGCTTTTCAGCCATTCCACCCAACTGAAGCTCTCTGAGCCTCCCCATCTGCAACAGTGAAGAGTCGACTAACTAACTTACCTTTAAAGCAGGAGGAATTCTTAACCCAGGGTTTGTGAATTTGTTTTGTGCTTTTTAAAAATGTATTTGATAACTATTTTAAGATAATTGGTTTACTTTATGATCCTTGGTATATGATTTTACATATTGAAATACATTATTCTGAAAAGAGGTCTGTAGACTTCACTAATGCAAGCATGCTAGTACACTGTTATTTCTTTGCCAGCTGGTCCTGGTCAGTGACATGTCTCATCCTGGATAAATCAGCAATACTGCTCCCATAAAAACAACCATTGCATGATCCAGGGTTTCTTCAGACTGCTGTGTGTGCACCGTGGGTGGAATTAGGAGCTTGTCACGGAATGCTCAAATGGGAAGAGGTAGGAGAAGAGAACCTGAATGAAAAACACATTGTTTCTCTCTCTCTCTCTCTCTCTCTCTTCTCTCTCTCTCTCTCTCTCTCTCTCTCTCTCTCTCTCTCTCTCTCTCTCTCTCTCTCTCTCTCTCTCTCTCTCTCTCCCTCTCTCTCTCTTCCTCTCCATCTCCCTCTACATCTCCCATCCTTCTCCCTCAACAGCTCTGATAGGTGTTGCATTATCCTATTCACCTACATACAAACACAGCTGCTTTTCCAGTTCCAGCTGTAAATAAGCACTAATATAGCCCTTTCAACTCAGTTGTTTCTGCCCTTACCCATAAATGCTTAACAATGGAGGAAAATAAGTCTCAAATTGTTCCCAGTGAAGAGCACAGTGTGCAAGCCAGCAGAGAGGGAGGCCCCTGCTGCATTATATCCCGTCAAACCCAACACATTAAAGACCGAAAGGGCTGTAATAAAAGACAAATCCAGTTCTTCTTTCCAGTCAGCATCCTGGCTTCTCCTGTGTGACTAAGGACACAAAAATAGCTCCCAATCTCTGTTTAGAGCCTCCAAGAGGAATTCAGTGTGTCGGGGGCAGTAAAATATGCAGGGCTTCAGAAAGTCAGGAAGCGAAGGGAATGCTTTACTGACACAGCCAAACGTCCTTTCCACTGGGCACGTTTTTAGTCTCTCTACAATGCAAGAAATGGGCAGCAGCTCCTGGCATCTATAAAATGCTGGCCCTAATTAGGCCACAAACCATTTTCTACACCTGGCATTTATAGAATAATAGAATTTTAGAGCTGGCGGGGGTGTCAGACATCATCCAGGCTGACCCACACTTGATTTGGAATCTCCTCTACAATATCTCCAACCCCGAGTCATATCAGCTCTTCTTGAACCTCTCTAGTGACTAAGAACTCATTATCTTTCAGTTATGCTGTTCCTTTCTTGAACATTTCTAACTGTTAGAAAGTTTGCCTTTGAACTAAAATCTGTTTCCCAGTAGTTTCCACCCTGAGGTCCTAGCAGGACTGAGCAGAACAGTTAGATCTTCTTCCAAAGAAACAGTAGTCTCTTGACTCTGAGGTTTGGAAGAATGCATTCCGTGGAATCAAGAGATATGGGTTTGAATACCACTGCTGATACTTACTAACTGTGTGACCAGTGGCAAATAACTTCAATCATCTGAACCTCATTTTTTTTTACCTGTAAATTGGGTCTAATGATAGCTATACTATTTCCTACACAAAGATGTGAGGAATGTGCTTTGTGAACCTTAAAGTAGTTTGGAAATGTGAGCAACTATTATTATCTCTCCAAAATCTGCTAAAATAAAAATAATATTAGCATTTACGTACTGCTTTAAGAGCAGGTAGGTGGCACAGTAGAGGGCCAGGCCTAAAGTCAGGAACACTCATCTTCCTGAGTTCAAATCTGGCCTCAGCCATTTACTAGCTCTGTGACCCTGGGCAAATCACTTAGCCATGCTTGCCTCAGTTTCCTCATCTATAAAATGAGCTGGAGAAGGAAATAGAAAACCACTTCAGTATCTCTGCAAAAAAACAAACAAAAAAAACCCCTAACTTCCTGAAAGATAACTGAAGGATATAATCCTTGCTTGGGTTAAGCCTAGTGTGAGGATCAATATTCATTCCATAGGTCTAGAGACCTGATCCTATAAGGGCCTAGAATTCACAATAAGTTGTTTTGTTTTGTTTTGTCTTGTTTTGAGAGAAAGAGAGAAGAGACAGAGACAGAAAGAGAGAGAAAGAGAAAGAGAGACAGAGACAGAGAGAGAGAGATGAATAGAGGCATTTCTCTATCCCAGATACTTCCCATCCTTTTCTCAACACTAACCTATTTGGAGAAATGCCATTTGCTTCACTCTGACATGGCTCCCTACTAGTGAGACGTGGATACTCTGAGAAATACCACCTTTAGTTTATTTCCCTTCTGCATCACTTTTTCTTCATTCTAAAAGCTTATTCACTGACTGTGAGGATTCCTTCAAGTCACATCCCCTGGAAATATTCCCCATCTGCTCTTTCAACCTTGCTGCCCATCTGCATTTCCCAAGCCAAGGCATAGGGCTGCCAGGTACTAAGACCCTGGTTTGGTGACACTCACAACCATTTTTTGTAAGACTCTGTTGAAACTATATCAAGTATACCATATGCAATATATCCGCCAGAGGGGAAGATACCAAAAATGTAGCAAAAAAGTCTTAGCCCTTGCTAATACTGGGAAAAAGATTACCAAGAGGACATCAATAGCACCAACATGTATACTTACTCTCCCACCTATATAAAATCTTTATGAGTCATTTATTCATGAATTGAGGCATCTGAAGTAGGCATTAGTAAGAAACAAACAGGATTCCATAAGTGAGATTCAATAATGGACTCCTTCTTTGCCATCTTTCAATTTACTGAAAAATGTAGAGAATATAAGATCCCATTGTGCTTATTGCTTATTGATTACAAAAAGAAAATGTGATTCAGTAAAACAAAACCCAGGTTGGTTTTAAAATAAGCTCTTATAGAAAGGTGTTTCCCATTTGTATTTACAGATCACTCAGTATTCCTTGGAATATGTAGCAACAGAAATCAATAACCCCGGTTAATTAGCCTCTGTTAATAAATGAGGAGATGTACAGTCACCAAAGTCGGTCGGTCAATAAACATTTATGCCCAGCGCCATGTTAAAGTGCTAGGCATGCAAAGAAAGGCAAAAGTCAGCCCCTGCTCCCAAGGAGTTCACCGTCTAATGAGGAGACAACATGCAAACAACTAGGTATAAACGAGACATGTACAGGATACACTGGAAATAACAACAGATGGAAGGCACAGAGGGGGCTTGGAGAAGGCTTCCTCTAGAAGACGGGATTCTGTCTGGGACTTGAAGGAAGTGAGGGAAGCGCTGTGATAGAGGAGATCCGTTCGAGAGCCCAGCCAGATCAGAGAGGCATTCCCTACGAACGATGAGGCCCCCCAGGTTCTCCTCTTTGTGGATGATATTGTGCTGATTAGATCAAGCACCAAGGCATGGTAGAGCCTCCTGGGAGAGCTCTGGAATCACTCCAAGGACTCTGGCCCATCTACTCACACAGGAAGGATCAAGCGGATAACAAATGGCTATTCCCCAGATTTCCCCATGAGTTCGAAGGTGCGTCCTACAGAGCTTTTGAATACTCTGTGTGTCCTGCGTAGACGTTAGAGACAGACGATGAGCTATGCCCAAATTTAGCAGGGGAAGGGGAAAGCAAAGGCTCATCTTTTGATACTTACAGTTGCTATACAGCAGCCAAATGCAGATTATCACTCCCTCAGAAGAACTAACTGTTATCGAGCAGTAAGCATTAAGCCCCTACTATGTGCCTGCCAGGCACTGTGCTAAGCTCTGGGAATACAAAGAAAGGCAAAAGACAGTCATTGCCCTGGAGGAGCTCCCAGTGCATTGGGAGCGAGAAGATGAATTTCACACAGAGGAATTCATGGCAGGTGTTAGCAGGCTGCAACATAGAACAATTGAGGAACTGTGAAGAACAAAAATAAAGGATGTCACCAAAGAATTGAAGTCATGGCAGGAAGAACAGATGGGCTGAGAGTGAGGGCTTATAGATAGCCAGTGTGACCCAGTGATATCTTCATGATGTCAGGAGAAAAAGAAAGGCCTTGAGCACATGGGGTAGACCTCCTATGGTAAGCTTTTGAGAGAAGATGGTCCAAAGTCGCACAGAATTGGCAGTCAGGGATGGGTTGCGACCTGAATCAATGGAAGCAACTCCCCAATCAATGAGATGGAAGACATATTTGAAGATTTGAGCCCTGTTGTACCAGACATAGAAGGCAGAAGATGGTTTTCATAAACTATAGCCAGATTTGGTTTTGCAGCTGGCCAAATGCTGGTTATTCTGACATCCACCTGACAAAACCTAGTTGATGTCGGTCATCTCTAGAAAGTAAAAAACCCATCTTCATTCTTCTTCACAAATCAAAGGAGAGCATGACTTTGTAGTCACATATTTTGAATAAATGAACAAATGGAAAGCATTTATTACATGTGAAGCATTGTAAAAAGAGCTAGGGATATAAATACAAAATCCCTGCATTCAAGGAACATATGCAAATAGAAAGACAAGCAGTCAATAGACATTTATTAAGCATCTACTATGTTCCAGGTACTTATGCTAAGCTCTGGGAATACAAAGAAAAGCAAAAGACAGTCCCTGATCTCAAGAATCTCACATTCGAATGGAGGGAGCAGCATGTAAACAACTACAGGATATACAGGATAAGTTGAAGATAATCAACAGAGAGAAGGTACTAGAATGGAGGGGGAGCAGGAAAGGCTTAAGGAAGCCAGGGGGACCAAGAGGACCGGATGAGGAGGGAGTATATTCCAGGCACAGGGAACAGCCAGTGAAAAGGCCTGGAATCAGGAAATGGAAGGTCTTGTTCCTGGATCAAAGAGTACATGAGGGTTATGAAGGGCTTTGAATGCCAAACAGAGCATTTTTATATTTGATCCTGGAGGTGATAGGGAGCCAGTGGAGTTGAGAGAATCTGAGGATGACATACTCAGACTTGCATTTTAGAAAGAACACTTTGACAGTTAAGGGGAAGATAAAATGTAGCAGGGAGAGACTTGAGGCAGGCAGATTAATCAGCATGCTATTGCAAAAGTCCAGGTGTACAGTGATAAGAGCCTGTACCAATGTGATGGCCACGTCAAAGGAGAACAAGGCATGTAACAAAGGCAAAATTGACAGGCTTTGGAAACAGATAGGAAGGGAATGAGAGTGAGAAGTCAACGATGACACCTAGATTGTGAGTCTAAATAACTGGGGGGATGGTAGTACTTTCAACAATAATAATGAAATTTGTAAAAGGGGATTTTGGGGGGACGGTGGAATGAGTCCAGTTTTTACATATTAAGGGTAGGATATCTATGGGACAGTCAATTGAAGAGGTCTAATAAGTGGTTGAAGATTCAAGACCAGAGGTCAACTGAGAAATTGTTGTTGTCATTGTCGTTTAGTCATTTCAGTCATGTCCAACTCTTCATGACCTCATTTGGGGTTTTCTTAGGAAAGATACTGGAGTGGTTTGCCATTTCCTTCTCCAGCTCATTGTACAGATGAGGAAACTGAGGCAAACAGGATTAAGTAACTTGCTCAGAATCACACAGATAGTAAGTGTCTGAGGCTGGATTTGAACTCAGAAAGATGAGTTCAGGCATGGAATTTTATCCACAAAAGTAGACTTGAAAATTATCAGCATAGATATGATCATTGAACCCATGGTAGCTGATGAGATAATAAAATGAAACAGAGGGAGACATAAGCATGTTTGTAGGCATTAGGTAAGAAGCCAGTAGACAGGGAATGAATGAAGAAAAGAGAGAGTAGAAATGATAGAGGAGAAAATCTAGTAGAGAAGATAGAATGGAATGAGATCATTTATACATGTAAAGCCCTTTGCCTTGGTTGTGAGAAAGGCCATCTCATCATGTGAGACAGATGAAAAAGACAGAAGCAGGAGGCATCTGAATAGAGAAGGAGGGGAGAAGAGGAAGCTCTTGGCAAATGGTCTCAACTTTTTCAGTGAAATATGAGGCAAGGTTCTCAGCTAAGAGGATGGTGGGAGGGAGAGCTATGAGTGATTGGAGGAGGGATGGAAAAGTTGAGAAAAGTATTGTGGTGAGGGAAAGGGAAGGAGCATTTATTAAGTACTTACTATGTACTTACAAATATTACCTCATTTGATCCTTTCAACAACCCCTTGAGGAAGGTGTTATTTTTTTCAGTTGTAGAAATTGAGGCAGACAGAGGTTAAGTGACTTACAAAGGATCATATAGCTGGTAAGTGTCTGAGGCCACATTTGAACTCAGATCTTCCTGATTCCAGGTCTGGCATTCTATCCATGATACCACCTAGCTGGGGTAGTGAGTCTATTAGGGAGGTGTGAAAGGATTGCTTTGCTACTGTCAAGTCTCAGTTGAGATTACATAACATAAATTTATAGTAGATTCATTCAGCATGGTTTCGCGATTTTCTCCAGCTTAGTACATTAGCATGTTAGTATGAGTGAAGGCAGTGGGTGCTGAGAGAAATCCGAGCTTGAGAGGTGGCAGGGCAAGACAGGTCATAAGATTGGGGGGTAGGACCCAAGAGTAGAGGACACTAAAAGTTGAACTCGTTCACCAAAGGACCAAGATGAGGAAGGAAGGAGAATGTAGCCAGTGCAGCAGGGATGGCCTGGGAAAGAACTAAAGGGTTAAGGCAACAGAGGACATAGTAAGGATGAAGAACAGGGTTTGGGGTTGCAAGGCAGAGGCAAAGGTAGAATGACAACAGACTATGATCAGAGAAGGGAATTTCAGAATTCATGAACGTGAAAGTGGTGTGTTTGTGGGTGATGGCAAGATAAGAGCATGACCACTTTTGTGTATAGCTGAGGTGTGGTGGAGAAGAAGATCATGGGAAATAAACAAGTCAAGGAAATGTAAGGTTGGAGTAGTTCTGTTTGTTGAAGTTCCCCAGTATGAGGGCAGGAGTTGGAGAGAAAAAACTATGAGCCAGGTGCTAAACTCATTGAGGAAAGAAGGGGACTGTCCTAGAGTTCAGTAGACAACAACTACCAAAAGTAATCGAACTCTCCTATCTCCAGCAGTGGGAAATGAGTGGAAGTGCAACCAGGGCAGGATGGGTTGATCAAGGAAGCTGTGTCATCAGGAGAGAGCCAGGTCACAATGAGAGCCAGAATGAAGGGAGTGGGAAAGGGAATGATTTAAGATGAAAGCAAATTAGTTACCTATTGAGGGGAGTAAATATTACAGAGAGGGCAGTGGAAGGGATGAGTAGTTTTAGAGTGCAACATTGGGGGAAGGGTTGAGTTGAGGAGGATGGGAATAATAAGGGATGATAATAAAGGAGGAGGCAGTAGACAATGAAGAACAAGGTTTGTTTAGTGATGTCCAAGGGGTTCAGGATCGCTGGGATGAAGAGGTTATGACCAGGTGGGAGCTTGTAAATCATTGCCCGATGAGTTCAGAAGGGTTAAAGGTTTTGCCTCAGGGTAGGATCCTCAAAGCAGCTAGGAGGCACAGTGGATAGGGCACTGGGCTTAGAATCAGGAAGACTCATCTTCCTGAGCTCGAATCTGGCCTCAGACACTTACTAGCTGTGTGACCCTGAGCAAGTCACTTAACCCTGTTTGCCTCAGTTTCCTCATCTGTAAAATGAGCTGGAGAAGGAAATGGCAAACCACTCCAGTATCTTTGCCTAGAAAACCCCAAATGGGGTCACAGAGAGTTGGACACAACCAAAAATGACTGAAAAACAGCAAAGTATTCTCAAAGGGTATTGGGTAGCTCAGGTGAGGAGACAAGCAGAGAGATGAAAAATTAGCATTTCTGTCCTATCCCTGCAGGAAAATCAGGCCTAGAGATAAGTGGAGAAAGCAAACAGGAATGGTATCTCCCTGTCCTTGACAGGCAGGAAGGATCCTCTATAAGAAGGAAGGGTCACCTGCATTGGGAAGAGGCAGGCCCAGGGGACTGGCAGGTAATGGAATGCCATGTCTCTGTAGCAAGAAGACACCAGGCCAGGAGGCCTAACAAGATGGAATGATGCCTCTTTGATGCCCTGCTGACAGAAAGGGTCCCCTGCAAACAGGAAGAGGCTGGCCCAGAGAACCAGCACAAGATGGAATAGCATCTCTCTGATCCATCCCCTGCTATACAATACATGTGATGTAGTAGTGGCAGAGAGGAATGTTTCGGTTTGCAAAGTTACAGTGATGCTAAGTGGAACTGTAGGTGGGGTTAACTGACACACCCCTTCAAGGAGTAATGGCAGTAGTGCTTCGATTATGGTTCCAGAGGAAGAAGCACGTACAAGACACCCAGGGCATCCCCAAAATCTTAGTGTAGTTTTAAGTTATAATCAAACAAATCAAGCCCAGATATAGAGCACCTGCCAATTTCCAAGGAGGAAAGGCTCACAACAAAAATTTAACAACTGGCTTTTGCGAGCCAGTATGAGCTGGCTCCAGCGTGTTGCTGCTCCCACGTTTCCCTCCTCGGCAAAGAGAGTAAGTATCGCCAGCTTAGACAGCAGTTTCTGTGTTCTTGAGCCATTCTGTTGTAGTAATTTCTGTTCACAGCTGAACTTCTCTAAAAATGGTTGACAAAGTCATTCTTTACATTGTCTACTCTGCGTTTTGTTGAGTCCACAGCTTGTTTTAAAAGCTAGGTTGCAGCTGCTGGACATACAGTGCCTTCCTTTTTCTTCTCTTCGCTTTTCTTCTCTTTTCTTCTAATTTAGTATTGATTTTGACCTTTGCTCTACCCTGTCAATTCCACACAGATAAGTAATTCTGAAATGACTGGTAGGTCAGTAACCAGATATTTCCTGTCCATTATGATGTAGTCTTTTTCATTTGGTGGTTGCATTTTTTTTTTGCTTACCACATATAGTGCCTTTCAATTCTCTTCTTAAATAAAATATTCATGGTGTACAAGCATGAGGCCTCTGGGTAGCCAACAAGCCTTTGGCCTCTTTTCTTTCTTGATCCCAACTCAATTATTTTCCAATGTAGTTTTCTCATGCCTATCTTCACATTAAAACCCACAATATCAAGATACGTGTTATCTTACAGACCATTACCAAGGTGTTCATTGAGTGTTTCTATGTCCTCATTCTCTGCAATCACAGTTGAACTAGAGCCAGCTCAAACTGACTTACAAGAGTTGATTGTTAAATTTTCAATGTGAGCATTGACATGTTGGAAATCAGAAAAACTACAAATCAAAGATTGATTTATTGTTTTCTTGATTGTCTTGACTTAAAGTGATGGAGAAAATGTTAATAACATATACAACACTTAAAAGTGTGCCATGTATACATTTTTTTGGAGAGCCAGTTATTAAACATTTACCAGCACATCCATATCTACAACAGATGTTAACACATACACCACAGTTTTCTTCATGGTGTTCTTACACCTAAAACGAACAATGCAAAGTGATATTACTATGTGTTCCTTGAAATTATTTCCTCATAGGCCCAGGCACAATGTGTAGCCAACCCTTTAATTTACCTCTCTAGGGAGAATCTGTCATCCTTTCATTTAGCTGCCACTTCTTTGTCTTCTAGTTTTCTTCATGGTGAGGATAGGGTTAAGTTCTTAGAGTGGTGTATCCATTTGGGGGCATTGACAAAGTGACAAATTGAGAATATCCATGACAAAGCGACAAATTTAGAGTATCCACAGGCAAAGTAATTTTGTCTAAAAACTCTCTCTCTCTCTCTCTCTCTCTCTCTCTCTCTCTCTCTCTCTCTCTCTCTCTCTCTCTCTCTCCCTCTCTCTCTCCATTTTACATATGAGGGAATTGAGGTCCAGGGAGTGACTTACCCAGGGTCACACAACTACAAGGAAACAGAGTTGGTATCAGAACCCAGGTATCCCAATTACACATCCAGTTCTCTTTCAAATACTATGCTGCCTTTCCAGGAGCATGATTTTTTTTTTGGGGGGGGGGGTTGGATTATATAAGCAGAATTTATAGAGAAGGGACAAATGACCCTGTCATCTCCATTCTTGATCACTACCAGGATCCAAAGTCTGTTAAGCTAATAAAGGGTTTCTTTGATCACACTAGAGTTTGGGGGCTTTGTTTACAAGCTCTGATGTGTCTAGGAGGACCACTTCCATCTCTTTACACTGTGTAATACTCCTAATGAAGAACAGATCAAGAGAATAATGTGAAGAAATAAAAACTCTACATGCAGCTCCTGTGAGCCCCTTCACTAATTGGTGAGTTCTTCCTGGAACTTCCATTTTGGGAAAGGGCCAGAAATCAGGCATCCTTCACTCTTCTAACTTAGCCACCATGTCCCCACCCAAGTATTTCTCTCCCTTCCACCCCTCTGATTTTCAGTTCCCTTTTTATATATTATCTTCCCCCAATGGGATGTAAGCTCTTTGAGAGCAGGGACTGCGCTTCCCTTTGGCTTGTATTTGTATCCCCAGCATTTAGCACAGTGCCTGGCACATAGTAAGGGCTTGTTGATTGACTGATTCAAGAATGAACTAAAGACCCTTCATAAGATGATAGGATCATATTTCAAAAGCTGGAAGAAATCTTTGAGGCCAATTAGCCCAACCCCTTCATTTTTCAGATGAGGAAACAAGCCCATAGAAGTTGTGTGACTTACCCAGGGTTACACAGAGTAGTAAGCATCAGACATGGAATTTTAATCCACATCCTCTTCACCAGAACCAACGCCCCTTTCTCTCTACCAGTAGCTTCCCACCTCTCAAGATATGAGTTTGCTCCCAGAGCTAGTGGTAGGAATGACAAAGGACCGAGGACCTTGCTTACAGAAAGTATGAAGAGCACAGCATATTTTTACAGAGGCCTGGGTAGAGTGGAGGCAATATTTGCCTTCCTGCTACTACCATGTAACTTACCTATGATCTTAGTGCAGTATGATATCCCTCCAAAAAGAAAAGATAAAGGAACTCTGAGAACATCTTTCCACTATCAATGATTATATGGAAGATAAGGGTATTCGTATTTTTAATGGAAGAAAGATTTGCTGAAAAGACAAAGAGCTGAGCAGAGAGGAATCCTGACCTGTATCAAGAGGTTGGAGAGTAGAAGAATGTGGCACAGAGATGAAAGGGGAGAAGTGCCATGGATTGCTCGGAGTTTAGGAACCAATAAGAGGCTCTTCTCAAAGAGGAAAAAATTGTACCCTTTGAAGAAGGAGCTTGACTCCAAAGCACTAAAGATGCAAATGCACTAAGGCCATAAAGCAAAATCTAGAGGAAAAAAGTAAGAACAAAGAAGGAAAGAAAGAGGAGGAGGAGGAGGAGAAGGAGGAGGAGGAGGAGGAGGAGGAGGAGGAGAAGGAGAAGGAGGAGGAGGAGGAGGAGGAGGAGGAGGAGAAGGAGAAGGAGAAGGAGAAGGAGAAGGAGAAGGAGAAGGAGAAGGAGAAGGAGAAGGAGAAGGAGAAGGAGAAGGAGAAGGAGGAGAAGGAGAAGGAGAAGGAGAAGAAGGAGAAGGAGAAGGAGAAGGAGAAGGAGAAGGAGAAGGAGAAGGAGAAGGAGAAGGAGAAGGAGAAGGAGAAGGAGAAGGAGAAGGAGAAGGAGAAGGAGAAGGAGAAGGAGAAGGAGAAGAAGAAGAAGGAGAAGGAGAAGAAGAAGAAGGAGAAGGAGAAGAAGGAGAAGACGAAGAAGAAGGAGAAGAATTGACATTGCACTTTAAAGTTTACAAAGGAGATACATACTACAAATTCTATTTCCATCGTTGACTTAAGAAGAAAGTGAAACTTAGAAAGGATTACTGACTGAGTCATGATCATACAACTATCAGAGACTGGATTTGAATTTGTCTTCCCAACTCCAAGTCCAGCATTTTATCCATGGTGCCCTGTTAGTTACTATCTGATAAGGAGCACTAGAGCAGATTTATTGACCTAATGTGAATCAAAAATTTCCTTTCAACTCTACATCTAAGATTCTATAAGCTTATGAATATATTGAAGACTGTCCCAAGAGTTGTCAAACCCTACGATTACTACCTTCTTCTGATAATTCATGTGGGCACAGATGAGACTGTTAAAAAGAATCAAGAAACTTAAGATTTGAAGTATTGGGCAGGAAACTTGAGACCTTTGAAAACCAGGTGGTGTTTTCGTTACTAGTGCCAACAGAAAGCAAGAGCTTCAGAAGAGAAGGAGTATCTGGGATATGAACAGATGTTTAAGATGAGATCTGAAAATGAGTTTTGGATTCCTGGACCATAGTTAAAAATATAGTAGAATAGAGACTCCTGGCTGGAGACTGAATATACTTAACACAGGCTGGTAAGAAGGTATTTCTGTAGAACTTTGTGAATTCAATCACAAGTAAAAATGAAAAGGAAGAGGGAAGAGGGAAGGAAATTGCTTATGTTCAAAAACTATATACCAAAGAGATGAGCTACTATAGAAGGAAAAGGATGGCTTTAGAAATGCCCAAAAATTTACAAAAAATCAAAACCTAATAAAAGATACGGCAATAAAACTCGTGGCAATGTCTTTACACAAACATTCAAAGTATGAGAAACAAGAAAATAAGGAGGCAAATTTTACCTCATAGGTCCCAGAAAGGCTTGATGGAAAAGGGTCCATGACTTGAGTGGTTTGGTGGAAAGAGCCCTGAAATCAGAGGTCCTGGTGTGAGTATTCTACCACTAATCTATAACCTTGGTCAACTCATTGTCTCTGAGCCTCAGTTTCCTCATTTGTAAAAAGAAGAGGTTAAACTAATAACCTCTAAGGTCATTTCCCGATTTAAATCTATGATTATATGATTCTGTTATATTACTATGTCTGTGGAAGGATATACATTGGCACTTTGGAATCCTGGTAGTCATTGATTTGATCAAAGCTCTAAAGTCTTCCTAAGTTATTCATTTTTTTATACAATGTTCTTATTGAAGTATTAAGAGGAAACTAACCTAGCCTACATGTTATGCATGTTGTTCCTATGGCACAGATTAATACCAGCTGATGAGTATGTCATAAAATAGGGCTGAATGCAAAGAAAGTAATAGATACTTACACTTGGGTTCATATATTGCCCAGAAGCCTGAAATTCCTGTTGAGAATTATAAGTCTCTCAGCAATAATTTCCAAACACCACCATTTCTAGTAAGAGAAACATTCAGCATTCTAGCCACGAAGAACATAGGAGGTAGGTGAGTTGCAAGTACATAGCTATATCTCAGGGACCAGAGCTGCCAAAGACACCATCCCTCCCCAATAATTTTTGCAGAGATTATGATTTACATATGTCATAATTCTATTATAAAATCCATTATAAAATTTTGTCATTTTAAAAATAAAACAGTCAATTTCCCCAACAGATTGAATTGAAAAACTTTGAAGAAAAGTGGTTAAGGGCAGCCAGGCCATGGACATTGGGGTACTGCAGTGCCAGCAGGTTTTTCACAGAACTTTGCTGACTCTGACATCATCTTTCTACAACTAACCTCTTGGCCCTTTGCCCTTCCCCAAACCATGCCTCCTGACCCCATGCTCACAATTCCTAGAGCTTAGCTCCCCTCCTTCTTTTCTAATGTCCTTGATTACTTCATGGCCTACACAGGAGCCTCCTAAATGGCCTTCCTGGATCCAGTCCCTCCCCTCTCTAAACCATCCATCACAGAACTGCCAAACTGATTTTCCTAAAGTGTAGGTAAGATTCTGTCATTCCTCCACTTAAGAAGTTTCAGAGGCTCCCCAAAGCCTTCAGAACAAACTCCTCTCTTAGTATTTAAAACCCTTCACCATCTGGCTCCAATCTATCTTTCCAGGCCAGCTACACATTTCTCCCTATGTTACATACCCTATATTTTAGCCCTATTGACTTACTTGATGCTTCTTGTACATGACATTCTATCTTCTGCCTTTGTGACTTTATACAAGTTGTTTTTTGTGCCTGGAATGCTCTCCATTGTCACTTCCATCTCTCAGAAGGCCTAGCAGCTCACAAGTGCTATCTCCTTTAAGAGGCCTTTCCTCATTCTCCCGGAATCTCTCTTATCTTTAATTATTGTGCATTCATTGTGTGTGGCAGATGTTGCTTACATCTAATGTTTACTTATCCCTGGGCATATAATATCCTACTAGAATATAAGTTCCCTGAGGGCAGGGACTGTATAACTTTGGTGTTTGCAACAAGAGAGCATAGCACAGTGCCTGACACATAGTAGGCCCTTCAGAAATGCCTGTGGGTTGAGTTATAGCCTACAATATTATACTTTATCTCCAGCTGCTAATTCTTAATATGCTACAAACCTTTTTGGAAACCTTTCTGGGTCCTAACCTTGGCTTGGCCACTACTCATTCTGTTATTTTGGATACATCCCTTCCTTTGTCTGGGGCTCAGTTTCCTCCTCTGGAAAATGAGGAAGCTTGACAAGATGATCTTTGACATCTCTCCCAGTGCTTAACAGTATATCTGCTCTAGCTTGAAAGTTCCTTAGGGCTCTGCAAAATGAATGTGTCCTACTTTATAAGTTCAGCAAGTTTAAAATCCTGCAAAATGAATCAACTTAAAACAAGTTTCTTTAAAAACCGAGGGCTCTGGCTCTGTTGTGTTTGCAGCATTTCAAGATTCACACAGTTTATGCATGTCCAGCTGAAGTACAGGGGGACAGATGAGAACCAAGGACATGAACTCTGGTAGTAGGATGAAGGAGAGATCAGAAAAGAGGGGGAAAAGGGAGGAAAAGAGTTGGAATTATGTTGTGGCTCCTCCAAGACATTTCCAAATCATCAGACTTCAGGCTTGAAAGGATACATGTCCCATTATATCCACATCTGTTTATTTCTGAAGAAGTCACTTAACCTCAGCTGTCAAATAAGCAGCCATAGTAGGGACCCACCATTGGAGAAGAGTCCCCATTGGATTCATGGCTGGCTTACATAGACATTTGATATCAGGGAATTCAGCATCTGTCACCTGGAGAGTATTCAAAGAACTCCCAGAACACTTCAGACATAGCTCCTCTGCCTACTCCTAAATGAAACGACGGATGAGGAGTGAAATGGAAAACACATCCTAGCTCAAAAAGCATCAAAGCTAAAGAAGCCTCCACAATCATTAATGCTTCAACCAGAACTTATTGGCTCAGAGAATTGGAGCAGAATTCCAGGGAGACAAGCTAAGGTGGGCAGATTCCATGTTCTTCTAGGTTCGTGGGATTTGGAGCCAGAAAAGACCTGGGAAATCAATCGGTACAATCTCCTTATTTTGCATATGAAAAAACCTGAGACCCAAAGAAATTACTTGTCCCAGATCATAAGAGTAGGAAGCTGTACTGCTGGAACTCCAACCCAGGTCTTCTGGTAACAAACCCAGCTCTGTAGAGACAGCCAGATGGTGTAGTGGATACAGAACAGGAGCTGGAGTCAGGAAAACCTGAGTTCAAATCTAGCTTCAGCTATTTACTAGCCCTGGGCAGATCACTTAACCTCTGCCTGCCTCAGTTTCCTCAGTTATAAAATGAGAATACTCACCTACCTCTCAGTGTTACTGTGAGGTTCAAATTATATAATGTTTGTAAAGTGCTTAGTCCAGTGACTGGCACATGTAGGTGCTGAATAAACACTTATTCCCTCCCTTTCTGTTTCCCTCCTCTTTCCCCCCAATGCATGCTGTTTCTCTGTTGCATGGTGTTGTAGCATATTCCAATAACGCCAGCCACCTCCCAGATGTGTTCCATTGGTCACAACTCTGAAGATGGTTCATTGCAAAAGCATCAACACTTAATTGATTGAATAATCCTTTAAAACTATCACAAAGGCAAACCTCAAAAATAATCCCACATTACATGTATGTATGTATGTATGTATATATATATGTGTGTGTGTGTGTGTGTGTGTATGTATATATATATATATATATATATGTATGTATATTTGTTGTTCAGTCATTTTTCAGTAGTGTCCAACTCTTAGTGACCCTGTTTGCCTCAATTTCTTCATCTGTAAAATGAACTGGAGAAGGAAACGGCAAATCACTCCAATATCTTTGCCAAAAAAACCCCAAAATGGGGTCATGAAGAGTCAGACGCAACTAAGCTTGGTTGAACAGTAGACAAAGAACTAGATTAGAAAAGAGATCTGATTTCTAATCTTATTTCTGCTATTATCTATGGAATAATGTTGCTTCGCATTTCTGAATTTCCTGCTATAAAATGCTCCCCAACCCCACATCAAAGGAATTGTAATGAAGGAATATAATGACCTTTGCCCACTCTCTCATGCTTGAAACTCTGCTGTTATCTTTGATTCTTCCCTCTCCCTCAACTCCCACATCCAATTAGTTACCAAGTCCCCCCAATTATACTTCAACCCCTCCCCACCATTTCCCCCATCACCATCCTTCCACAAGCTCTCATTACCACTCACTAGACAATTGTGATAGCCTGCTAGCTTATATGCCTGCCTCTACTTTCTACCCATTCCAATCTATCCCTCACAAAATTGCCAAACTAATCTCTCATATACACGGATCCTTTCATATCACTTCTCTGCTCAAAACCCTCCAATGGCCCTCTGTTGTCTATTGAATAAAATCCAAAATGTTTGCCTAGCCTTCCACTATACACTTAGGGGTATGCTGGTAAATGTTTAACAGCTAACTCTCAAAAATATACATGTTTATGTGTGTGTGTGTGTGTATGTGTGTGTGTGTGTGTGTGTGTGTGTGTGTGTGTGTGTGGGCGCACGTGCATTATTAAAATTTTCTCTATCAGTTTCTTAAATCTAGACAACCAATGGAACAACAAATTAAGCCCTGATGTGCAGCATTTGTTTCTTTCCAATGCATAAATGCTCATACAGAAAATTTAGAAGTCAGCTCCAACACACCACAGTCTATACTCCAGCCAAACTAGAATACCTGATATCAGGTACATGTCCTGTCTTTTCCCACTTCCACACCTTTATTCACATACTTCCTTGGGCCTGAAATACCTTCTCTGCTCCTTCTTTGCCCATTGAAAACTTACCTGTTCTTTAAAGCTCAATTAAAAGGTCCCCATGACAAAACAGGAAAATGATAAATATTGGAGAAATTGTGGGAAAATTGAAACACTAATACATTGTTGGTGGAGTTGTGAAATGATCCAACCATTTTGGAGAACAGTTTGGAACTATGCCTAAAGGGCTACAAAAATATGCATACCCTTTGATCCAGCAATAGCACTTCTAGGGCTATATCCCAAAGAGATCAAACAAATGGGAAAAGGACCCACATGTACAAAAATATTCATAGCAGCTCTTTTTGTGGTGGCAAAGAATTGGAAATTGAGAGGATGCCCATCAATTGGAGAATGGCTGAGCAAGTTGTGGTATATGAATGTAATGGAATACTATTGTGCTGTAAGAAATGATGAACAGGCTGACTTCAGAAAAACCTGGAAAGACGTGTATGGTCTGATGCTGAGTGAAGTGAGCAGAACCAGGAGGACTTTGTACACAGTAACAGCCACGTTATGCGATGACTAATATTGTTAAACTGAACCCTTCTCAGCATTATGAGGATCTAAGACATCTCCAGAGGCCTCGGGATGGAAAATGCTGTCCACATCCAAAGAAAGAACTATGGAAGTCAAATCGCTCTCACTTATTTTTACCTTCTGTTGAATTTTGTTTCATCTTTCTGATGGTTCCTCCTATTGGTTTTAATTTTTACTTACAACTTCACTAATGTGAAAATATGTTTAATGGGTATGTAAATGTAAAGCTTATACCAGATTGTGCACCATCTTGGGGGGGGGGAGGAAAGGGGAGAAAAATTTTCAACTCTAAAGCATATGGAAGTGATTGTTGATAAATCAAAATAAATTAATAAAATTTAAAAAAAAGAAAGGTCCCTGCCACATAAAGCCTTCCCTAGTGCTCCAATCAAAGAATTCTCCCTATCCCTCCTTGGACTTCACACAGTACTTGGTCTACCCTTCTTTTGTGTTTCATTATAGCTACTGTAGTTTCATGTCTAAACTACATTAAAGACGATGCATTGCTATCTGCTTTGCCATTATATCCTAAAGACCACTGGGCCTTCCCAATGGACTTATGGAAGAAAACCTCCTATGCGACTTCTCTCTCCCTAATCCAACCTTAGAAACTTACTACTGTGTGACCCTGAGCAAGTCATTTAACCTCTATCTGCCTTAGTTTTCTTGTCTATAAAATATAGAAAATAATAGCACCCTACCTCTCAGGATTGTTGTGAGGGTAAAATGAGAAAATATTTGTAAAATGCTTTACAAACCTTATAGCACTATGTAAAGGCCAACTATATTATTGTTGTTGTTGTTGTTGTTATTATTATTATTATTATTATTATTATTATTATGTTAGTTCCTTGTGAGCAGGGACTGCTTTGATTCCCTTCTTATATTCCCAGCCAGCACTCAGCACAGTGCTTTGCACATGGCAAGCACTATAATAAGTGCTTTCGCACTAATGCATTCATGTGAGCATGGGTCAAATCAAAAGTACTACACTCTGAGATCCATGAAGGTAAGAACTGGTTAGTAATTAGAGCCATCCCAAAGTGGAATGGGCTACCTTGAGAAGTATTGGGCTTCCCTCACTAAAGGTCTTCAAGCAATTATTGGATGACCCCCTCATCAAATATGTTGTAGAGACAATTATTGATCAGGTATGGGTTGGATCAGATGACCTCTGAATGCCCTTTCAACTCTGACATTCTATGATTCTGTAACCAGGTTTAGTTTGCCTTCTGATTTCCCCTAACCTCCAATAAAGTCTTATTCTTATGCCCCATTGTGGCATAGCAGTGACCCTGGGTTCTTGAAGGTATGACTGTTAATAGAGCATGATTATTTACTAAAGTGCAGAGGAGCGAGAATCTTCACGGTTGATAGGAGCGCCTGTACCAACAAAATGAGAGATCCTTGGAAAACTGAGGTGTCATCCTAGCTCATGTTTCCATAGCCCAATCCTCACAATAAACCCATGAAGTACATTAATCAAGCAAGCAATCCATAAGCATTTATCAAGTGCCAGTCACGTCAGTTAGTCAACGGAGGACTTTTATGTGTCAAGCGCTCTGCAAGATGCTAGGTAAACAAAGATAAAAATGAAAAAAAAAAAGAATCCCATCCTCAAGGAGCTTAAAAGAGAAAAAAATGTAAATATCAAAGTAAATACAAAAGAAACATGAGATAATTAGGGGGAAGGATACTAGCAGCTTCAGGGAACAGGAAAGGCACCCCATAGGAGACAGTGCTCGAGCTGAGTTGTGAAGGAAACTATGGACCCTACTTGGCCGAGTTTTGAGGAGAGAGTGTATTCCAGGCGTGGATGACCTGCAGTGCAAAAGCATAAAGATGGGAGATAGAGAGTGGTATGTGAAAGAAAAAAAAAGCAGCTTGACTGGCCTATAGAATACATGAAGGGGAGAAATGTGTTAGGCCAGAAAGAGAGAGGGCCCAAATTGGACTATCCAAAAGACAGACCAATTTCCATATTAAAGATGAAGAATTTGAGGTTCAGAAAATGAAAGCAACTTCCTTAAGCTCTCCCAGCTAATAAGGAGCACAGCTCAGTTCCAGGTCTCCTGATTCCAAGTCCAGAGTACTTTCTAATGATCTACACTGCTTCTGTCTCACGGGTTGTCAAAGCTGTGCTTGTGCATGTATAGGCGATGAGAAGTGAGGCTAGACACCTTGCCCTGGCAGAGAAAAAGGGACCTGCTCTCTTTTCTAATTGCTAAACTTTCTCTACCTACCCCAAACACACCCAAAAATTACAACCCACAGTTAAATTAAATAATTACATAACTCTTGGTTATATACAAGCTACACAGCACCACTTACTTCCCTTCCCCCATTTGTTTCCTGCCATTCCCTAATTTAAGGGGCCTGAAGGAATTTGGAGTGTTTAAGGGCACAAAGACATTCTGGGAGCCCCTGAGTGTGAGATGGTGTCTCAGCTTAATACTAGAAGGCCAGTAACCCTGGTCTGAAGTCTGCTGCTAGCTCTGTCTCTATTTTTGGCTAGGCTTCCTAGAAAATGAATAGCAGGATTTCAGAGTTGAAAGGGACAGCAGCAGCCATCTTGTTCAATACATAACGGAACAGGGATCACCATTAAAACATTTTTAACAAGTTGTTACCTCTCCTCGAATACCTCCAGAGGGAAAGCCCACTACCCCCCAAGTCAGTTTATTCTACTTTGGGATAGCCCTAATTGTCAGGAAGTTTTCCCTTATATCAAAAATAATTTCACCTCTTTGCAGCTTAGACCTACTGCTCCTCATTCTGCACTCTGGGCCAACCAGAAAAAAGCCAAATTCCTCTTCCACGTTGCAGTACTAGAAGAAAATGAGCAAGTATCCCCATGTCATCTATTCGCCAGGCTAACCATCCCCCATTCCTTCAGCCAGTCTTCTTATGCCATGAGCTCGAGGCACTTTACCTTCCTTGGGATATGCTATCAATGCTCTTCCTCAACTGTAGCGCTCGTAGAATGATAGAGTTAGAGCAACGAGGGGACTTAAAGGTCATTTAGTCAAACGCTCTAATTTTAGAGATGAGCAACTGAAGTCTACAGAGGTTAAGTCATTTGCCTAAGATCACACAGCTCTTTCGATTGTAAACTCCCTGAGGGCAGGAACTGTCTTTCACCTCTTTTTAGATCACTAGATTTTATCACAGTGTCCAGCACACAGCAGCTACCTAATAAATGTTTATTGACTGCCTAACACAGCTGGAATTTCGACTGAGGTAGTTTCTCTGATTCCAAATCTAATGCTTTCTTCACTGTCCTGTTGTGATGGAAACAATGTGGTCTGACCAGGGCAGAGTACAGCGGTACCCCAACTTTCTGATGCCTGCAAACTATTCTCCAGGTATTTTCATTGGCTGTCCCATACCTGGAATTCTCTCCCTTGTCATCTCCTCCTCCTGGCTTCCCTGGGATCCTTCAAGACATAGCTAAAAATCTTCTACAGGAAGCTTTTCTTGATCTGCCTTAATTCTAGTGCCTTTTCTCCATTAATTATCTCCAATTTATCCATCTATAGCTTGTTTGTGTGTATTTGCTTACTTGTTATCTCATCCACTGGATTATGAGCTCCTCAAAGGTAGGGACTATCTTTTGACTTTCTTTTGTATCCCCACTTCTTATAAGGGATAATGCATGGCACATAGTAGGTTCATAACAAATGCTTATTGACTGATTACCTATGATTCTTTTCATGCAACCCAAGATCAGTTTAGCCTCATTGGCAGCCATAGCACACCATTAACTCATATTGAGCTTGCAATCCACTGAAAACTCCTAGATCTTTGTCAGACAAATTCCCTGACCTTTGCTTCTTGTGTGGAAAAGTAGAGCTGGCCTACAGTGCCTAGAGGAGCATAGTAGAAACAGCTCCCATACCTACAGGGTTTCGTATTTGCAAAGTGCCTATTCATGACAATTTTGAAGAGTTAGGAGTTCAAGTATTGTTTATCCAGATGTCACTGAAGAGGCAATCTAAGAATGGAAATGACTCACCCACAGCAGTCACATACCTAGTGTTAGTCTGAGGACTGACTCCAAGTCATAAAGAGGCCTTCTCCCTCCCTGGCCATCAGCTCCCAGTTTGTCCTGTTGCTTTGCAAGATTGGGATTTATGAGGAGATCCATCACGTCCAATACTTTCACTCTACCTGCAGCCAGTGGAGAGAGGTCTTGGGATAGCAGAAGCCCCTAAGCAACCAGGGATCGGTGGGAGCTCTACTCCCACTTCTATCAGCAAGACAAACAGGTAGTGGCACCTGTGTCCACTGAAGCTTTGCCTAGTAAATAATTGATGAGACTCCGTGTGTTCTTTTATTCAGAAGAACCTTTGAAGTTCCTCATCACCCTTGCTGTAGGGAGTTTAAAAAAAAAAACAGAAAAGAAACTGGATGGGGAGAAGGGAGAGAGGAGCAGGGAGAGTGAGGAAATCAAGAGGTCCCTGCTATTCATTTGGGTCAAGAGTCAATAACAGCAGCTTTTAATCAGCCAGGAGTTCGCTAAGGCCAAAGCTGGAAGCAGAAACATCAGAAGGCATACAGAACAGCTGTGGGTGATAGACAGACAGCTCCCTCCCAGAGAGCTGACAGTTGGTACAAACACTTGGTGGCAGGCAGCAGTTTACCTGTGTAAGACAGCAGCCATCCAAGCCTCAGAGGGACTAATTATGAAAATATGATTACAATGGATTAGTAATTCTGTCAATCAAGGCTCTGAGCCTGGAACACGAGGCACTGGGTGAAAATGCCACAGGACTGGAGAATTAGATGCTGGTTTTTTTTTTTTCCTACAAATCACTCATCCCTTGGGAGAAGGGAAGCCTCAATGGGAAATGGAGACCAACACCTGGGCAAAGAAAGAGGATCGGCCTTGCTAGGAAGAATTTTAGGGAAGAAGGCATCTGCAGCAATGGAACTCCAGAGGAACCTGTCCAGATCAGGTGAGATTGCCCAAGGTCCTAAGCAAGGCAGATGGGAATTTTCTGAAGTAAGAATTCTGGGTCATGCCCCCTCCCTTCATACATGTGTGTCAGCAAAGTTCTTGATTGTGGTTTCCCATGGTCATTTCCTCCCATCATAGATAGGGAGCTGGAAGGGATCTCAGAGGCCGTGGAGTCCAATCCCTTCATGTGACAGTTGGAAACACTGAAGTCCATTGGAGGCAAAATGACTCGTCCAAGGTTACACAGGTACTGAGCATCAGCAGCAGAATATGAACCTAAGCCCTCTAATGAGAGAGAGAGAGAGAGAGACAGAGAGAGAGAGAGACAGAGAGAGAGAGAGAGAGAGAGAGAGAGAGAGAGAGAGAGAGAGAGAGAGAGAGGAAGGAAGGAAGGAAGGAAGGAAGGAAGGAAGGAAGGAAGGAAGGAAGGAAGGAAGGGAGGGAGGGAGGGAGGGAAGGAGGAAAGAAGGGAGGAAGGAAGGAGAGAAGGAAAAAAGTATATACATATAAATAATGTATATATAAAATATAAGCATATATATAATACATAAGCATACATACACAAATATGTATATATGTGTATATATATATAGATATGTGTACACATAGATAGATAGATAGATAGATAGATAGATATAGATATGTATGTATGTATTTATATTTCTTAAGCCACCTCCTTCACAAGGTGGGAAACATGTAAGTAAAGAACAGCCAAGAGCCTAACCATACTGCGGAAGAAGTAATTATTATTCATCTAAGATCCCTTTAAGCTCCAAGAGCCTGTGTTCTGTCTTCTAAGATCCTTTCCAAAGCAGCAGAAATAGTCTTCCAGGAATCTAGAGTTAAGTAGGTTGATAATCATTACTTGATTGTCAGCCAGAGACAAAGAGATAGAGTTTGATTATTACGCTAAAGAGCCCCTCACTCTCTAGGATCAGAGACCTAAATTTCAGTCTCCATTCCTAATCTCAGGCTACCATGGCACATGCTTCCCAAGCCATTGTCACCCTCCCTGTGGTTAGTATCATGAGACTCAGAAACATGCAACTAACTCTAGACTCTAATGGAAGAAGCGTAGACTAGGGAGTCAAGAGACCAAGGTCAAGGCTCAGCTCTGCCACTAATCAACTGAGTGACCTTAAATAAATTCTCATCACTATCAATAGACATTTATTGCGTGCCTTTATGTATAAGGTCTTAGTCAATCAATAAGCATTTATTAAGTATGTATTATGAGGCCACACATTGTAATAGGCACTAGGGAAAGAAATGCAACAGGTAGTCATCACAGGCCTATAAACCCTGCTACTAGACAAGCTGCTGGATCATCTGAGGCCTGTTGTTTAAGATTCAGTAGATAGGACTAAAGCCAATAGGTATATGCACTAAATCCAGCAACAATATGAGGACCCCTAGGATAAGCATTTTAACTCATTGCTCTCTAAGAAAACTGAAAGGGGCAGACGCACATCAAGAGATGAGGCCTCCATGTTTTTTATAAATGTGTCACTTCCTGTCTCATGCTCTAAACGCTTCAGTGATTCCCTCTTGTCAATAGGATCAAATCCAAATTCCTCCGTCTGCTTTTCGAGGCTCACTAATAATCTTACTCCACACCCCACCACCCCATCCATGCTTACCCCTTTCACCCTCCCAGCTCTGGCTGGACCAGTTTCCTCCCTATCTGGAACAGAGACAAGGCATGGAGTGTCCTGTGTGAAGAATAGAAAAAAGGCCTGTTGGGCTGAATTATAGAATATGGGAAGGGGAGAGATGCACAAGGAAGCTGGATAACAGCACCTATCTCAGAGCCAAGATTATAATGGGTTAACTGTTGCCTTATTCTGTACCATAATTTCCCCATCCTGTCAGATAAGGGCAATGGAATTTATCCTAGATGATTTATCTGTCATTAGGATAATGTTATGAAGAGGTATAGTGGATAGAGAACTGGGTTTGAAATGAGGAAGACCATATTTCAAAGCCTGCTTTATACTTTTTAACCTCTGAGTGTTCTAGGCAACTCTTTAAGACTGTAAATGGCATGGAAGGTGCTAACACCTGGGTATTCCCTATTCTGATGAAATTAGAGTTTCAGTCCTCCCTATCCTATAAGAAGAAATAAGATAATGGATATAAATGTGCTTTGGAGGAAGAGGGCTATACAGATTCAAAGTGTGACTAGCACCCTGAATTTGTATAGCAACAAAAAATCCCTGGTTTGGGTCTCAGCTTTGCCATTTAACAGCTAAGTGTTCTTGGACAAGTTATTCTTTTATTCCTTCAAAACCTCTTCATGTATAAAAAGGAGATATTGATATTCATACTGCCTAGCTCAAAGGATTTTGTGAGGTTGTCAAATGAAATAATTGGTGTGGAAATGATTTGCAAACTTTCAATTACATGTACAAATGTCAATCATTTGATTAATAATAATAATAGTTAATGCCTCTCCAACATTATCATCCCCATTTTTCAGAGGAGGAAACTAAGGCACATGAGAAAGATTCAAGAAACCCTCGTGTTTCACTTGTAACTTTGCAGGCAAGATGAAGAATACAATAATTATATAGTATCCCCTCAGAAATGCATGATAAAGGGGCACTTCCCTTGTCCCTTTTACTTCCCATTTCATAGCAGGTATAGATACCTTCTTATTCTTCCTATAGTCCATGAGGATCCATTTAAATAGCTAGTGAGTCAGAATTTGGTGGATATACTAAAGGGGCAATCTTTGCCTCTCAGGTCTCTCCTTCCTGCTGGCCACAAGAACTATTTTTTGATCTCCAGAGGGCTTGTGAAGGGAGGAGGGTCAGGTGCCCTTCTCCCAACCAAGCCAGCCCATGAGTCCATAAGCACATGGACTCTTAAGCAAGTCTGGGTCTCAGCCAAGGCTGACTCCTGTTTGTTTCTTCTTTCTTGATCTTGGGTGAAGGAGCGTTGAAGACAGAATGACTTTGTGAGCTTCAAAAGGTCGGAAGAGCCACCATAGGCTCAGATTCCTTAAGAACCTAGCCAAGGGCTTACATTCTTATAATCTAGCCAATAGCTCACAAATGTTCAGATTACTTAAGAGTCTGGCCAATATGGCGGATCTTTAATAAACCTTCTCTTTGGCTGAAAAACGAAGAAGAAAAAGAAGAGCCATTGTAGGTCTAATGGCCAAACCTAGGAAGGCATCAACACCCAAGAGCAATTTACTTGACTGAGGCCAGCAGTGAATCAACTTGGCTACAATAAGACTTGGCCAAGTTCACACAGCTAGTAAATGTCAGAAACGATATTTGAAAAACAGAGACAATCAATTTTCAAGTATATGAATTGGTAGAATATGGAAAATAGTGACAAGTTTGGAAATACCTCCACTGAGAACTCAACAAAGTTGTTTAAACTATAGCATGCAGAATTTGTCAGGTATGGGGAAGGCTATCTTGATAGAATAGCCTGTTACTTATTCACATTTTAATGGCATAGTTGAAAGGATAATGTGAAATCCAAAGGTCTGGGTTCAATTCCTGATTCTGCCATTTGGCTAGCCATGTGACCATCAGCCAGTAACCACCTTTCTCATCTTCAGTTCTTCACCTGTAAAAGTAGTTTCCTAATACTTGTTCTATTTACTTTTCAGGACTCTTGCAAGGGGCAATACCTTATAGAGAACACTACAGAAACTGGAACTGTTGTGCTCTACCAGGTTTTTCAGGATGAGGATGAAGAGGAGGAGGAAGGGAGTGATAATGAAGATGATGAGGATTGCTAATAATAATAATACACTTACATAGCACTCTCAATTCAATGCTTTCCCCACAGCCAACACCATGAGGTCAGTAGATTTCAAGTGTAGTATGAGTGGTCCCTAGTTAGCCATGGTTCTAGACAAGTATCACCTCCCAGAAGACAGATGAGGGGACTCATAATCAAGGAAATGAAGTGCCATGCCTAAAGTCACATATTAGGCACTAGGTGGCTCAGTAAATAGAGCACCAGAGCTAGAAAATGGAAAATCTGAGTTCAAATCTGGCCTTGGACACTTATTAGTTGTGTGACCCTGGTCAAGTCACTTAACTTCAGTCTGCCTCAGTTTCCTCATCCTTAAAGTGGAGATAATAACAGGACCTATTGCTTCTGGTTGTTGGAAAGATAAAATGAGGTAATATTTGTAAAACACTTTGCAAACCTCAAAGCACTATATGTGTATACACAACGCTAATTATTATTATATTTGTAATATTATATTATTATAATTATTACAATTCTTCACAATGGAAGGAGATAGGATTTAAAACCAGATCTCTTATCTCCAAATTTAGTACTCTTTCTTGTATGTCACCCTAGTTCCACTTCTATACAGATCCCTCTGGACATAATGGCCTCTACTGGGTTATGGATAGAACTAGAAGGGTGGACTAAAGAATCTCCAAATCTCTCAGCTGAATAATTCTACAATATTGTGCAACGGAAGGCACAAAGGATGGATGTGGTGAAGATGGAATATCCAAGCCTCAAAATTACCCTCACTTTCACAGACCTAAAGTAGATAAACAAAACTTTTCCCACAATGCAGTTGCCTACTCCAGTCTTTTTTCTTTGACTGATGGTGCTGTCAATGGCTTGATGGGTAGCCTAAGCTACCATGAGAAAAGATTCACACACAAGGTACACAAAGGAATAAGAACGGTGCATTCTGGCAACATTGATGGATGCCCCCCTCCTTCATTTGAAAGATACCACCCCCCAGTGTATGGCAGACTGGGAAGATTTCTTACCAATGGGTTTGACAAGTACATATCCAAGAGGATTTTATTTGTGAAAATGATGGAGAAGTAAAAGAAGTTTGGGGGCTTTATAGATCACCCTTCACACCCAAGGTATCTTCCAGTGCTTTGAGTGATGTGTGGTTCTAGGTAGCTGGTAGTTAAGTATGTTGACAAACTCAACAACCATCAGACATATGCCCATAGCTCAAAAAGAGCCTTGGGATTTTCAGCTTCTCAGGGAATAGTGCTTGCATGGCCTTGTAGGGATGATTCACATCGCGAGTCTAACTATTTCTGCACCAATTCTCAAGGCCGCACAGTGAAGTATGGTAGCTTGGTCCGAGGGGGAAAAAACTGTCAAGATGGCTAAAGCTACTCTGGCCTCAGCATAGCCAAAAAGGAATTGAGAAAACATAAACATTTCAACTCTTACTACTGTCTAAGAAAGCTGAAAGGGGCAGGTTTGCATGTTGAAAACACGACTTTCCTATTTTCTGTAGATGCGTTGTTCCACTCTCATGCTCTGAACTCTTCAATGGCTCCCCTTTGCCCTTAGAACCAAGTCCAAATTCCCATCTGCTTTTCAAGGCTCCTTCCTCCCTATCCCCTGCTACATCCCTCGGTGCTCCATCAGGCAAGCACACAAGGCTCATCCTCACCTCTCTACACATTTGTCCATGGCATTCTCCCCTTCTGAGATGTCTTCCTGTCCATCCTCACTGAATCTCACTCATCCTTCAGGACTCATCTCAAATCCCACCTCCTTCATAAATCTTTCCCTAATAACACCACTATGCATCAAGCTCTCCTTTCTCTCACTTCCTGCCGCTGCTATTCTCAGTACATAATATGGACTAACGCCTCTCATCAAACTATTTTGTACGTGTATTATGTCATGTCCACAATGACATCACAGGCCCCTCAAGGGCATGGATCTCCTCTGCATTCCCACTTCTACCTTCTTAGTATAGGTCTTCATCACCACCTACTAAGAGGATTTCAGACATCCTGTCTGTGTGACTGTGGACAACTCAATCTCTCTTGTCCATCTGTAAAATGAGGGATTTGAACAAGATAGCCTCTGAGGTCTCTTCCAGCACTAAATCTATAAGCCTACAGATTCTGACTTTTCTATCACCGAAAGATAAGTCTAGCAGTGAGTTGTTGCTACTACTCTGGGTGCCAGATTTGTCTTTCTTCTCACAGAGACCAATTAGATGGTGCAGTGGTTAGAGCGCTGGGCACAGAGTCAAGAAGACCTGAGTTAAAATTCTGCCTCACACACTTACTAGTTATGTGCCTCTGGGCAATTCATTTAACCTCTGTCTGCCTCAGTTTCTTCAACTTTAAAATGAGGATAGTAAGAGCATCTACCTCACGGGTTGTTGTGAGGATAAAATGAGATAATGTTTATAAAGTGCTTACCACAGTTCCTGGCACATAGTAGGAACTATTATACATCTGTATTCCCCTTCCTTTTATACCAACATGTGGTTTTATCATTTCTCTGGCCAAAACACTCCAGTGTCTCCAAATTGTTACTGAAAAAATTCAAACTTCTTAGTCTGGCATTCAAGGTCCTTCATAATCTCTTCTATCCTTTTATGTTATTCCATCAATCAATCAACAACATTTATTAAGTATTTAGACTGTGCTAATATTAAGGTACAGAGAAAAAGCAGTCCCTGCCCTCAGGGAGCTTCATTCTGGTGAGAAGGCAACATATACAAATCAGGGCATACAAGATGAATACCGAATAGATGGAAAGTAGAGGGGATGGCATCTGAAGGGACCAGCAAAGGTCTCCTAGAAAAGAGGTGCCTCAGAAGAGTTTCAAAGGAACCCAGGGATTCTTAGAGTCAGAGTTTGAGTGGGAGAACATTCTGTAACCTCCAGGAACAGAATGGAAACTCCGTGAGAAGTACAGAGACTATGTCCTATCAGGATTTTCGTTCAGTTGTTTCTGACCTTTTGTGACACCATTTGGGGTTTTCTTGCCAGATACACTGCAGTGGTTTATCATTTCCTTCTCCAGCTCATTTTACAGATGAGGAAACTGAGGCAAACAGGGTGAAATGACTTGCCCAGAGTCACATAATCAGTAAGTGTCTGAAGCTGCATTTGAATTCAGGAAGATGAGTCTTTTGACTACAGGCTCAGCACTCTATCCACTCTACCAACAAGCTGCACTTAAAAATAAAAATTTTGCTCTTCCTTAGATGTCTATCACGGTACTCTGCACATAGTGGATTCTTAACAAATATGTGTCAGCTTGAATGAGTCTTTTATAGACCTACAGTGTCTAGCACAGTTCTGGGCACTTGGCAAGTATTCAATATGTGGCAAATCGAATTAAATTATCTTGGTAATAAACCCAGCTGAGATTGGAATATGTGTGTTTTGTAGACTAGGTTACCAGCTCTTATAAGTCACTTCACCTTTCTAAGCCTCATTTTCTTCATCTGTAAAGTGGGGATACTACTTGTATTACCTAACTCACAAGATAATTGTAAGGAAAGGGCTTTGTAAACTTGAAAGTGCTACAGAAATGTAAGCTGCTACTATTGTTGTTGTTATTCAAATGTTAACAGTGGAAATGACCAAGTCTGCCCTAAGGAAAATGTGTGAAATTAGTATCTCTGCTGACTGGAAAGCCATTATCATAAGGCCAAGTGGTAGAGGTGAGCGGAAGCCAGAATCGCTAGGATGCTCTTCTTGAGATGCTGTTTCTCAAATGATCTCTCCCCCCGTTGATATGCTTCAAAGAAAGTTTGCTGGGAAGCACCCCCCTCCCCAGGACCAAAGCCCAACTTTCCCAAGATGCCTATGCCACCAGAGGAATGGTGATCAATAGGGAAGCTGCACATGCAATCATGGAAATTTCTGGGGGAGAGGAGAAAACCGCTGATGACAAAACTCTCACTTTCTAAAGGAACATTGCAACATAACACAGTCCAATCATTGTTTCTCAATGCTCAGTCCCACAGCCCAGAAAGAAAATGTGGGTAAGAAAGATGAGGAAACAGAGGCCCACCAAAGAGAAGTGATTAGCCCAAGGGTGGGGAACCTGCGGCCTTGAAGCCACACGTGGCCTTCTAGGTCCTTGGGTGTGGCCTTTTGACCGAGTCCAAGTTTTTCAGAACAAATCCTTTTATTAAGGGGACTTGTTCTGTGAAGGACCTAGAGGGCCACATGTGGCCTGGAGGCCAAAGGTTCCCCACCCCTGGATTAGCCCAAGGTCCCACAAGAGCTGATGGCAGGCCCAGGACCAGAACACAAGGCTCCTGACTCCCTACAAATGCTCCTTCCACTCCACTGGAGATAAAACAGAGCCTTGAATGCCGCAGGCTCTGACGTGTCTTCATCCAAAGTGGTCTCTCTTCTCCAGAGACAAGCACATTTTCTGGAGTTCTCTTCTAGCAGAGGATTAGTCCTCTTATTTTAAAGCTGTCCAAACTGCTGAGTAACACAGACATGCCCCCAAAAGAACCAAGCCATTAATACCTCATCAAATTGGACTTTGCCCCCGGACAAAAAGTGTGTGATAATAGTTAATAATATCTAACATTTATACAGCACCTATTGTGTATCAAACAGGGGCAGCTGGATGGTGCAGTGGATAGAGTGCTGGGCCTGGAGTCAGGAAGATTCATCTCCCTGGGTTCAAATCCTGCCTCAGACACTTACTAGCTGTGTGACCCTGGGCAAGTCATTTAACCCTATTTACCTCCGTTTCCCTCATCTGTAAAATGAACTGGAGAAGGAAAAGGCAACCCATTCCAATATCTTTGTCAATAAAACCCCAAATGAAGTCATGAAGAGTTGAACACAACTGTAACGAATGAACAACAAAAATGTGCCAAGGGCTGTCCTAAGTGCTTTACAATTATTATCTCATTTGATTTTTACAACCCTGTAAGACAGATGCTATTATTATCTCCAGTTTACAGATGAGAAAACTGAGGTAAACAGACAAAGTAACCTGCCCAAGGTGGCCACACCTCTCATATGTATCTAAGGCTGGATTTGAACTCAACTCTTCCTGACTCCTCGATCAACACTCTATCTACTGTGCCACCTAGCTTCAGTCACTGTGGTTTAGCAGGAAGAGTCCTGGATTAGAAATGAAGAGAACTTCTAATCTTACCTTTATCACTGATTAGCTCTCTGATATCAGACAAATCAATTAGCTTTTCAGTTAACAAAGATCAGTTAAAAAAAGAAGAGAAGATTCAGAGGTGGAGGGGGTGATAGGATAAGGATTTTTGTTCAATCAAAATAATATCACAGTTATTAGTTTTCTATAATAACTAGTTGTTTTGAGAGATAACAAGGTTCCTCTTACTAAAGATGTTCATATACAGAGGCTCAATGCCTACCAAGTATAAAAAGGACTGTCATATAGAATAAGGATTAGAATTTGTTCTGCTCAGCCAGGAAGGCAGAACTAGGAGAAGGTACAAGATGGCGGATTTAGCCCTGATGTAAGGAAAAAGCTTCCTAACAATTAGATCTGCCTTCATTAATAATGGGTTCCCCCTCACTAAACATCTTCATGAAACAGCCAGACAATCACCCGCTGGGGATGGTAGAAACGTTATGGATGGTATTATTAGAAACATATGAGTTAAACTAGATGGTCTCTGTTATCCCTTTCAACCCTGAAGAACTGAAACCCTCTGATTTGCCAGGGATGCTGTAAGGAGAAGTCATGCATCTAACTGGAATTGGCCTAGGCTCAAAGGATAATAGGATTTTGAGCTGGAAAGAACCTAAGAGGCCATTTGGTCAAACCCCTTTGTTTTACAGAGGAGCCCTTAGGTACCGTCCAATTCAATAATTCAATGTGTAAGGGCAATTGATTAGGTAAGTTCCCTAATTAATTGGACTACCTTGCTTGGGAGATAAATCTGGATTGGTATGGATTGCCCATTGTTTTCTTCATAGAGAATACAGATGTGCCCCATGCCCTTGGTAAAAAGACAAAAATCAAGTCTCCGTTACATCTCAGTGACTGAGACTGCCATAAGAAGAATTAGTCAGGTAGCTGCTGTCCCTTAGAGCTACCTCATGAATGGATTTCAGTGACTAGGATTGCCCATAAGATGAATTGGTTGACTTGAACTTGGGAAGATGGACTCTTATGGGAAAAACTCTTCTTTTGCATTGGCCCCTAAGAAGAGTCTTAATCAAGGACTTGGGGCTTCTTTTCACTTTTTCCTTTCAGTGTTTTCTTCCAGAGAGAGTGCAACAGGTTGGAAGCAGGGATCATTTCTCCTTCCACCTCCACCCTTGATAGAAGCTGTTAAGGGCTTCTTCAAAACAAAAACATATGTAAGTTACATGTATTCCTACAAGTCTATGCAGCCTTTATTTCTCTGATTAAAGGTCAGAGACCAGAAACCACAGACTTAAGAGTAGACTTTCCCAGCCTGAGAGTTAGGGACACTTAGGGTAGGGCTAGAGTATCCTGGAGAATCACATAGAAGTCATATATGTTGGGGCAGCAAGGTGGTGCAGTAGATAGAGCACCAGCCCTGATGTCAGGAGGACCTGAGTTCAAATCTGACCTCAGACCAAACCCTTGACACTTACCAACTGTGTGACTCTGGGCAAGTCACTTAAACCCAATTGCCCAAAAATAAATTTAAAAAAAGAAGTTACATATGTTAGTCCATGTAACCTGAAGGTTCACGAACAGTATCATTACTGAATCCCCACTCCTAGTAAAAGTAGGGAGGATTTCATGTCTATCCCTGAAAAGCAGCATCATATGATATAGAGAAAGCCAACCTCAAATCCAAGAAGGCCTGGATTCAAATCCTACTTCTGATATAAACTAGTTACAGGACCCTAGGAAAGTTATATGACCTCTCGATATTCTAGGTCACTAAGATTATAAGTTTCAGCGACTACCTGCATTGATAGAGACTAGGAATTTCCTATGTAGGCATCCAAGTGGTATAGTAGATGGGAAACTGGACCTCAAGTCAGGATAACCTGAGTTCAAAAGTCCTCATCTGAAAAGTAGGGAATACTACTTGTATTACCTAACTCCCAGGACCACTGTGAGGAAAGCATTTTGTAAAGCATAAAAGCACTCTAATTTGTGAGCTCTTACTATATACATTAGTCAAGATTTCTGCAGGAGCTCAAGAGGAGTGGGGCAGAGTGATGAGCTTAGCACTGACCCTAACCCTTCCCAGCTTCGTGTAGTTAACCAATGCCATAGGAATTCAGTTAGATTCACATGCCCAGGCCTTTATGTGACCTTCTCAAATAGCTTTGGCTCTTCACCACTGAAAAAGTCAGAGAATGCCCACTTCCCTGCTGCTTCCCATTGTGAGTAGAAAGGAGATTTCCAGCAACGGCTTTGGATTCGTACTGAAATCCTGAAAAAATGAGTTCTTTTGAAAATACTAGTCTGTACATGACTTTGCAGCCTGTTGCAGGGCAGGGACATCATCAGAAAGAGATCTCTGCAAAAGGTGCCCTAATGTCAAGGAAATTAAATGGAAAAATTATGCTGAAAATGAATGGACTGGCTACCAAAATGCCCATGATGTCTAAATAAGAAGCCAGTGTTTGAAATACAAAAATAACAACTCCCATTTCTGTTGTACTTTACATCTGACAAAGAACCTTCCCTATAAAGACCTTGAGAGGTAGAGAGTAAAGTATTATCATCCCCATTTTACAGATGAAGAGAATGAAGATCAGAGATAAGTGCTTAACTAGGATCACACATCTATTAACTGGTAAAGCCTAGATTCAAACCCAGGACTTTGGAGTCCAAATTCAATGCACCTTTCAGGGAAACAAATCGCCTTCATACATCATGTGCCTAGAAATGAGCTCTGTATATTGTAGGTGCTTAATAAATAGTTGTTGAATTGAATTGAAGAAATAGTTTAGAATAGCTACAATTGTTTCTGTTCTAAACCAAAGAATACATCTATCTGCCTTTGAACGGGGATCACACTAGTTTTCTTCCTCTCCTATTTAAAAAGAGAGTCACCTGCAAAGCATTTGCTGGAGAATTTTTAATGACTTGTTAAATCCCAACTCATTACCAGAAAAGACTTACATCTGCAAAGGCTTAAATATTATGATCCCTTCTTCTCTCTAAAACTTCTATTAACCTCCAAAAGAGTTATGCAAACACATAAATAGAGGAGATACCACAGCAAACAGGGACATCAAAAAGCAAAATCGTTTTAAAACATCAGCTGAAAAAAAATCAGCTGCTTATTTGTCTTTGAGTTAAGTCCTGACTTTAGAAGTCTGTGTCATGTCAGTCTAAGAGTATGGTGAGGAACTGATGATAGCTTCCCAACCTCGCATATCGAATGACATCCAAATTCATCATCCCGGAATCCCAAGCCCTCTCACGTTCCGGCTGCACCCTCTTTATGCAACAGAGTATCATAGATTCAGAACTGGAAGAGACCTTAGAGGTTATGGACTCCAACTACCTTATTTTATAGCAGAGGAAACTGAGGCCCTGAGAAGTTAAGTCATTTGCCTTGGGTCTCAAAGCTATCCGAGGTATGATTAGAGCTCAGGTCTTCCTGACTCCAAGACCAGCACTCTGTCTATGTCACTCTTCCTCTAGAATGTACTGCATCCTCTACTTTAATCTGATATGCCAAGCATATTCATATACCAATGCTCTTCTGCACACACACGTGCGCGTGCACACACACACACACACACACACACACACATTTGTAATGTCCCCATCCTCACTATCTGACTCCTTTCCCTCCTTCAAAGGCCATTTGAAATCTCCCTTCTCCAATGAAGGCTCTCCCATGGTTTGTCAGAGATAGGTAGACCTACATAAGTTTCACAAGAAAGCATAAAGAATGGAGTTGTCTGCTGCGAACTTGAGGGGTTATCCACATGTTTCAATTGTTCAATTATTCACTACAGAAACTCTTCTAATTTAGCTGGCTTCACTTCCCAGTTTGTCCCTTGGTGGGAGGAGGTGAAATTGGTTACCTTATTAACCAAGTGACTATACCACAAGCTTGCTATGCCTTCAGGAGCCTCCTCTAATAGAAGAGAATGGAACTAGAATTGGGGAAAAAAATGAAACTATGAGTTCAGTACAGAGAACTCAGGTGGGTCTATAAAGGGAACTGATAATCCTGCTCCTACTCCCTCTCCATTCCACCCTAATCAGAATGAAGAAAGTTTAGTATTGAGACACTTTGGAAACAAGGAAGATTTCTCTTAGCCTGAATCTCTTACTTTACCCTGGTATATTGTTTCCCATATTTCACATTCTTTTTCCCCTTATAGGTATTTCAATACTTTCATGAATCTGTGATCTTCCACTGGTAAAGAATCAGAGCCATCTATGTCTTCTTACCCTGTGTGACTTACCCTTGTCCTCCCATAAATCTTCTACAAGGGGCTTACTCAGCTGGGGACCTTACCCTAGGTCTCTTGGTATTGGGTAGATTCCAATGGCTATCCATCCCTCATCTCTCAGTCATGTTACATGACCAGCCAATCTTCTCTTCCAACCATATATTACTTTAATGGCATCTCTTATGCCCATTTTTGTGTGCAATTCATTGTTGATAATGAGCTATAGTCTGTGCTGATGATGTATCCCTCACTAGTGCTTTTTAAGTGACCTGTAACTTTGATCCCTTGGAAATAATAGTATTCTATGATTTGTAAGCCACATAGCATCACCAAAAAAAAAAAATACTGATGTTAAAAAGTTGAAAGGTTTCTCAAGGAGAAGTTTTAGCTCTTGAAAACTCTGCAAAATTTCTTAAATGCAATTCAGTCAACTCTCTTCCTATTCAATATTGAGTCCAGTGCCCTGTCCATATGTAGTAATTGCACAAGATATATGTACTGATGTGCCAGCATAATACGCTACCCATATAACCTCATGTCATAGTCTGGACAATAAGCATCCATTATGCACTTAGTTTTTCTTATGTGTCTAGTTAGGCCAATCTCTTTTGAAGGATCCTAGATCCCAGTTAAGAAGCTCAGCTGTGTTCCAGGGTTTGATGCAATCAGCACAATGTCATTCATAAACAAAAGCATCTGGAGGACCAATGATTCCCAGAGGAAAGAGTTAGGCCAATCACTTTGAGCAGCTCTGCCTCACCTAAAACTTGTGAGGGGATTGGATTTAGGAGAGGCAGAGTTGCTCAGAGTGATTGGCCTAACTCTCTCCTCCGGAGTCATCAAAGTCCAGTACAAGACGAAACCAAAGACAAGTGGCATTGACCCAGGATGCCTCACACATGATATTCCACCCCCCACTTCCTCACTTTTGCACTGGCCATTCCCCATACCTGGGGTGTATGCTTGCCTCGCGATAGCCCAATGAGACAGGAATTACCATCATTAGAATATAGATTTAGAGCTGGAGAGAGCCTCGAGATCATCTAGTTCAACCTTCTAATTTTCCTGATAAAGACGCTGATGCCCAGGGAGGTTAAGTAGGTCACACAGTTAGTAGTGTTGGAAGTGGAATTTATACTCACATTCTCTGACTCCAGAGTTCTCATTTTACATATTAAATAACTGAGGTTCAGAAAGGTTATGGTCATACACCCAGGTGTTCTGATTCCAACTCCAGTACTCTTTTACCAATCTAGAGTGTCTTTTTATGATAATGTCTTGAAAAATTTGTGATTATTTCTGTCCTGCCACCCCAGAACATCCTATAATGGTCAATAGAACCTGAAGAATGGATTCATAGAACGTTACAGTTAGAAGGACCTTAGGACCATCTCATGTAACCCCCTAATTATATTTTTAAATTCTTTTCCTTTTATTTCAGGGAAAATAGGAAATAGAGATAAACACCCCCCAAAAAATTTTAGAGGATTAAGGTTTCCACTGAGTTCCCAGAAGACCTAAGCCTTTCTGTACCCTTCCCTTACAGACTTAAAAGATTTAAGACTTAAAAAATTAACTATGCTCTTCCCTACATTCTCAAACCACCCTGAGGATGAGAAGGAAATGTAAAGAAAGTGGCTCTCCTCTTTAATATAACTGAGATCCTTTTCCTCAGGAAAGGAAGAAGTGTTGGCTTATTGGAAATGAAGGCATATTACTTTTCTTTGGGTAGGTGGGCAACTGGAAACAATGTCCCTTTAATATCTCTCTCTCTCTCTCTCTCTCTCTCTCTCTCTCTCTCTCTCTCTCTCTCTCTCTCTCACACACACACACACACACACACACACACACACACACACACACACACACACTCACACATAGTCCTTGGGTTATAGGTATTATTCACTCCTCCAACTTTTCAACTACCAACTGGTTAAAAATGAAGGAACAGGGAGTGATGGATTCAGTTAAGGAAGGAATAGCTGTCTAGAGGAAGTTCTCAAGTTCACGGGTCACTCTAAGAGGAAACAGAACCCAGAGGAAGGTCAGATCTGTCCCTACTAGCTATCACTTACTAAGTGACTAGGTGAGTCACTTAACTTCTGTTTGTCTCAGTTTCCTCACCAGTAAAATGGGAATAATAATAGCACTCAGGGTTGCTGGGAGGATCAAATGAGATAATAATTGTATGACACTGTGTAAGTGCTATATAAATGTTAGCTATTATTATTATTATTCATTTGAATGTGTGGAGTTCAAAGCAACCACCTATGCCCTAGTCCCAGCCCTGCCTTGTATCTCCCTTTAAGGTGGGGAGCTATGCCAACCAAACACATCTTCTCCAGGACACCGAGATGACTCTCCTTCCTCCTGTAGTTCATTTGCTTGTCAATGGCTTTTAAACACTTTTCTTAGAGGGATCCGAGATATCACCACACATCACAGACTCATTCAATATGAAGTGAGCTTTCTCAAAGTTGTAGATGATGTCTAGTTCACACACACTGGCACACACTGCCAAAATATTTGTCTGGGAGCTCCACATATCAGTGGATTGGTTCCAATGTGATGAGCTCATTGTCTTGGCTCTCAATAGTACAGCAGAAGTAGAGGCTGGCATGTCTCTTATAGACAACTTGAAAGTCAGCCTGCCCCAGGAAGCTGCCCATCTTGGGCTTTCTAGCCAGAACAACCTGCACAAATTCTCAAACCATCTTTTCTCAAATATAATTCATAAGGTGATTTCTACTGGGTGATTACCTTTGTTTTCCAATTGCACAACATTTTTCTGGTTTTCCCTACTTACTGCACAAGGTAAGAAAATTTTTAAAATATTTTTTCCTGCCTTTAAGTCCTGATCAGCCCTTATGTGAAGCACTGTGATCCATTTTATATTTAATGTTTTAGTATGGAGGGTGAGCATGTCCAGAGAAGATCCATTAGGAAGGTGAGAGTACTCAAAACTGCCATATTCTATTTAGAAATTAAAGGAACCAGGGATACTGACTCTGGAGAAGAGAAGACTTGATATAGGGACATGAGAATTGTCTTCAAAAATCTGAAGGGCTGTCAATTTAGGATAAGAATTAGGCTTGTTCTTCTTGTCCCCTTAGGGCATAAATAGAACTAATAGAGAAAAGTTGTAGGGTGGAAAAAAAAAGATATTTGAGCTTTATATGAGAAAGAACTTCCTAATAATTAGAGTGCTTGAAAAGTCAAATGGGCTGACTTAGGAAGTGCTGAGTCTTCTATCCTTCAAAGTATTCAAACAGAAATTGGATGACCACTTGTCATGGATGCTGTAGAGGGAATCCCTGCTCAGATTGGACTCAGTGACCTCAAAGATCCCTTCCAACTCTAGTATTCTGAGATTCTCTGAAAAGGAAACTTGCAACTTCTCTGATTCTCAGAATTTATTTTAGTAAATGCCTGGAGCAAATAGCTTAGAGCTACAACTAGGGAGGGCTAAACCTTTGAGACAGAGATACCATAATAACTACAACTACAGTATCTTTATCCTAAGACGAATCATGATCATGAGAGAAGGGAAAGGAAATCCCAAGGTTTAAGTCTTGGTTCTAAATTCGAACATAGTTTAGACTGTACATCCACCCCACAGTACAATGTAATCTCCTTGAGCTTCATCAAGTCACTTCATTTTTTGTTTTTTTGTTATCTCTAGTCCTTAGCATAGTGTCTGGTGTATATAGTAAGTGCTTAAACAGTATTTGCTAAGTTGAACTAAATTGAAGTTAAATTCCATCATAATGTTACTATGACCTTGGGTAGGTAATTTGCCTTGTTGTTTCTCAGTTTTTCCAGGAATTCCTCTGGGTCAAGAATGTTTATTGTTCAATGTCTTTAATATCTGGGATGAAGTCTGTTTCTTTCCCATAATTAAAATAAAACGAGTAATTATAGAAACTCTTTAACTGGGAGGGAGGCCCTCAAACAGGACTTAAGGCCATGAACATCTTGTTGCTACAGCTGTGAACCTGAACAAAATCCCACATTTCATGACCACACCCATAAAATACTAACCCCAAAGCAATATGGTGTAATAGGCACACAAGTATGGAAATATAATGGGACTAGTCCTAGGTCTTCCCAGAAATTCCTCTGTAACCTTGGTCAAGGTCTTAGGAAATGAAACTCTTCCTAATTTATAAAATTAGGGCCCTAGGGTTAGATGGGCCCTTCTGGTGCTAAGAATTTATTATTCTATTATTCTAAGACATGAAAGCACTAATCTCTGCTAGCTGCATTCTTTTATTCCACGAAGAAGAGGGAGCAAGTGTTTACTAAGCACCGACTATATGCAGCAGTACTAATTGCTTTTTACAAATATTAGTTCATTTGATCCTCACAATAAACCTGAGAGGTAGGTGCTATTATAATCCCCATTTTACAGTGGAGAAAATTGAGGCAAATAGCAGTTAAGTGACTTGCCTAGAACCATACAGCTAGAAAGTATCTGAGGCCACGTGTGAACTCAGGTGTTCTTGACTGCAGACCCAGGCTCTAGCTGCCTACCTAGCTATCCCTATGAAGTCAAGAAAGACCATGAGACTTAGAATCAGAGAATGATATTCAAGTCTTACTTCTGCTGCTTGTTAGCTGCGTGACCTTGTGCAAGTCACCTGAGCCTCTCTGAGGAACAGATGCCTCATCTTTAAAATGGAAATAGTTATATTTGAACAAGAAACAGCGTGGTATTGTAGATATAGAGCTGGTCTCAAAGTCAAGGAGACCAGGTTTGTGTCTCACCTAGGCAAAAACTCAGCAAGTCAATTAACCTTACTACGTATCAACAAGTCTTTAATTTTGTACATACTCATGTAGCTGTTCCCTGGATTATTGCCTCAATTTACACTCAGACTTGTAGAGAGGGTCTCCAGAGGGTAGCTCCAATCTCAGTTTCAAGGATGTAAATGAGGTGTGAAGTGATCCTTCCAAAAATATAGCTCCTGAGCCTCCATCAGTGGGCTTCCCATTGATAACCAATAAACACAATTAGTTCAAAGCAACAGCACTCCTAAAATAGCATGGTAAAATAGTAGCTACAAAACCTTTCTCTCCTGTGGAGACCTCAGAAAACCCCTCCCTGAATGCAGCATTTCTACTGGTCAGGTCATTTATCTGGGCTCCCAGAAACTGATCCTATCTGTAGCTCAATTCTCAATTTCGAGGGCTAGCTCTCTCCTCAGTCCATCATTGGCTCTCTTCTTTGCTGCCCAAGAGGTATGTCTGATCCTTTTTTGCTAATTACAAAACAATTCCTATGCGGCATCAGCTATCTTCAAACAATAATGAAAGGACCTCCCAAATTCTCCCAAAATTGGTTAAGAACTTATTGACACCTAGTTCAGACCTTTGACTAATTCATTCTGTCCAGCTGTCTGGGCCTTCTGTGATTAATTAGAATGGGGTAGACCCCCACACTTCTCTACGCAGATTTGTCTCTCCTGATAGAACGTAAGTTTCTTGAGGGCCATTGCTCTTTCATGTTCGTCCTTATGTTCCCAGTGCTTAGCACAGTGCCTGGCACAGAGCTGGTCACTGCTGCCCAAGATCATTCCCAGAAGCTGATTCCGAACTTCAGTGACTAACTCTGTTTCTATGTCTATCGGGAGTATGGGTCTCTGCTTCTTCAACTATGCTTTGAACGTTCTCATATCACTCTCCAACTTCTAGATATATTTCTCTCCATCCTTCTGGATGAAGCGCTCCAGTGTTAGACCCCATATTTAATGAGGGAGGAGAGAGAATCACTTCGGAAAGGTGAAAAGCTGAATTCTTCCCCAATTTATCTGTCTTCAACTGAATCCAACTCTCCAACTCTTGAACTTCTAGATGTCTCTAGATAAGAGTGTGCTAGAGCCCAGCTTTAAATGGCTCTCAAGAGCCCAATGTGAACTGTTTAATGTGAACATTTACATCTTGGAAATGAGGACAGCTACAAAATAGGGCTTGATGTATTGTTTCGTTGATTGTCTAGACTTAAGAAATTGATGGGAAAATGTTAATAATACAGATCAAATTTACAAATGTGTCCTGTATACTCTTTTTTAGAACCAGTTGTTAAGCATAAAGCATATACCTGTTTGCAGGGCTTTACCATGTAAAGTTCCCAAGGCATGGTCAATTTTTGTCCCTTCTAGATCAATCAGGAAAAGGTGCTCATATTCAAAAAAGGATTATTAGATATTGACCTTTGTTGCCACATCAACACCTCTTCATCTATTACTGTATCTATTGAGCTTGAGGAATAAAGTAATAATTGCTGACTGTGTGCGAGCCATATGTTTTAAGTGCTTTATAAACATTATCTCATTTGATCCTCACAACAACCCTGGGAGTTAGAAGTTATTGTTATCCCCATTTTACAGATGAGGCAAACTAGGCAAACAGGAGTTAAGTGACTTGCCCAGGATCACACAGCTAGGAAATGTCCAGCCCACGTGTGAACTCAGATCTTTCTGACTTCAGGCCCAGAGCTCTATCCACTGCACCACCCAGCTGCCCTTCCTTCTAAATACATGTTGTCCCCTCCGACAGAACGTAAGCTCCTTGAGAACAAGAACTAGCTTCATTTTTGCCCTCATCTCCTCAGCACCCAGGACAGTGCCTGCACATAGTAAGTGCTTAATAAATGCTTACTGATGGATAACTTTCAGAGTGGTTGTTCATCTCTATTGGTAAATGGAGTTTCCTACAAATGCTGAAGAAATCACAAGTCTGCAAACCAACAACAATTAATCAAAAAGCCTTCATTAAGTGCCTACTATGTGCCGAGCACAGTACTAGGTACTGAGGATACAAGGACAAACCTAAAACTCCTTGTCCTCAAGGAACTTGAATTCTATCAGGGAAGGCAACATGCACATGTAAGTATAGGGGTCCACCCACTCCCAATTAATCACAGAAAGGCCCAGGCAACTGGATTAAATCAATCAATTGCCTCCCCACTCCAGAATGTAAAATAGGTGTGAATAAGTTCTTAATCAATTTTGAAGAACCAGCCCTTTGATTATTGAATGTAGACAGATGTTGCCACAAGAGAAATGACTTGTAATTGGTTGAAAGGAACAGGCATAACTCTTGATGTATGTATATAAATTATCTGGCACTGCCATACCAGGAAAGTTGAGTATTGGTCAAGGAAATTGCCTTGTGTGAGAAAGGGGTGGAGAACTGAGTTTCTGTCCTCCCCCATTGACCTTGTCAACTTTGAATGATCAGAATATGTCAAGGTTCCTTTGGCATCCAGGGATGATGGTGTCTACTGGAACTGAGTGTCTGTGCTACCCAGCAGTGGTTGGGTGGCTGACAACAGTCTCACAGCAGGAAAGGCAGCTTCAGGACTCTGCAAGGATCCTCAGAGTCCAGCAGAGAGCTCTACCTAAGGTGGGGCCTCATGAAGGCCACAAAATGAGGGGAAAGGGGTAACCAGTAATCAGGAGCTATGAGATTACCCTTTAGCCGCATGAACTGTCTAAACCTGAGCCCCCTCTCCTCATGGATCATGTATGTGTAAGGATAGAGTATTCCCCTGAGTTGGGGGTGGAAAAGCATTTTTATAACTTCTGCCCTTTCTATACCTATCAGTAAATATCCCTTTGTAAAAGCTAATTTATGAAAACTGGCTGATTGATATTTATTAGTGCACCAGACAGGGGCTCATAGGTGACAGTACTAGAAACCTTAGCTCCTCAGGTTTACCTCCAAGAATCCTAAGGAAAGTAATCAGTTGCCCTCAGGGGTCCCAACCTACACGCCAGTGTGATATGGGGAATTAAACCAGCAAAGACCGCTACATATATAGAGATACATATATTTGAAATAAATATAAGGTGATCTTGATGGAGGAAGGGGAGAGGAACTAGTAGTTAATGGAAACTAATAGTGTCCTTATAAAAAAGGTAGTGCTTGAACTACACTTTAAAGAAACTAGAAATTCAAACAGGTGGAAGTGAAAAAGGAGCTCATTGTAAGCACGCATCACCTATCTCACAAGATCATTCTGAAGGTCAAATGAGGTGATGGGAAATGAAAGGAATTCCTAACCTGTAAATTGCTGCATAAATACATGTTCTTTCATGTCATAGCTGCCTTACATTCTTAAGACTTCAGCATTCCCAGATCCTTTCGCCATCTCTCACATATGACTTGATTCAAGATGGCATAATTCCACAAGTAATTTCTTCTTCCTGCCCATCTCTTCTAAGCCAACCAAGGAAGGAGTTGTGAAACAATTCCTTGCCAGTGTCCATGTAAATCAACTTTTGTGGCTACCCTTGGGATCCTGCTACATGAGCTAATTACTGTTGTGGAAAAAGTCATTTATCCTCAAGCCCCCAAGGGCCAGGCCCTTTCAAGTGAGTGCCTTCTAGTTTGAGAAACTCGTTCTACCTAATTGTTTGTGATATCCACATTCTCAATGTGCCACAGAATATATATACACAGTGACACTTAATCCTTTCTCATTCACTTTCCTTTTCTGTCAAAGGGCAGCCCTATGTACCTAGTCACTTCTCACTGTTATAACTCTTGGGACTCTGAAAGCCAAGTTAATTTTTTTTCTACAGGAATTAAGTTCTTTTTATTCTCCCTTTAGAAGGGGTCAAAAACTACAAATGGGGTTCATTTGTTCCTCCATGGAGTTCCATGAGAGTTATTACTATCAATAACAATGATTCACATTCCTATTGCACTCTACAAACCACAGCACCTCTCTAAGGTATGTTAGTACAATTATTATCTCCATTTTGCAGATGAAAAAAATAGGGGCCCAAAGAGAACTAATGACTTTCTCAAGGTGGAATGCTCAGCTTCCGTCAAAGTACAGATTATAGGCCTCCTCCTGCATGAGGCCTTTCCTACCCTTCCTTCCAAGGGGAACTGTCTTCGTCTTGAAATTGTTCCATGTTACCATTTGGCATTTATTTTGTCTGTACTTATTTGTATGTGTAGTGTATCCCAAACACACATACAGTAATAAAATGTAAGCTACTTGAGGGCAAAGATTGTTTGGTTACTTGTTGCATCCTCATACCTAGAAAAATGTCTTGCATATAGTACGTATTTAATATATGTTTTGGAATAGATTTGGTAAGTAGCAGAGCCTAGGCTGAAACCCAAGCCTTCCTATTCTCAAACCGCTGCCCTCCTCTCTACAACGTGGAGCCTTGGCAGCCATGTGCCGAACAAAGCAGGGGGCCCTGGCCCCTAGGAGTTAACCCTCAATCTCAGTGTTCCAAGCATTGCTTTTGCAGAATGAATTCTGATAGTGCTTTCTTTCCTAAACATTTTTTTAAAGATGCAGGATCCTGGTGCAAGCTCTAGAAGTTGGAAATGCCTGAACATTATGATAAAATTTGAAGGTACAATTATGCCTACAAGGGTTCCTGCTGTTTCCAGGTGGCCTGGGAAGGCAAGATGATTGCTTAGTTTTCGTACACACAGGTAGGCAACTTGAACCATCTGGGAGCATTAGCCCTTGGGTATTAAAAAATCAACTCACTCCTGCTGCACCTGCTGGCTAAGTAGCCAATATGTTTAGAAGATTTGGCCGACTTGGCTAGAGTCAAATTTACCCATCTCTCTCTCTCTCTCTCTCTCTCTCTCTCTCTCTCTCTCTCTCTCTCTCTCTCTCTCTCTCTCTCTCTCTCTCTCTCTCTCTCTCTCTCTCTCTCTCTCTCTCTCTCTCTCTCTCTCTCTCTCTCTCTCTCTCTCTCTCTCTCTCTCTCTCTCTCTCACTTTCTCTCTCTCTCTTCATTTCTCCTCACTTCTCTTTACCTCTAATCACAAATGGAATCTTAGTTAGAAGAGGCTTCAAAGGTCATCTCTAACCTCCCCAACCCCTTCAGGACTCCCCTCTATAACACTCCCTTGCAGCCTCTGCTTAAACATCCTTAGTGATGGGGAGCTCACTACATTGCTAGACATCTTTTTTCACTTTTTTAAAACCCTGATTGTTTAAAAGTTCTTCTTTAAATTGATGTCTGAGGGAAATTAGGCACAAACAAATATTACACATTAGATGCTAAGACATATTTCAAATGGATATTTGATTTAGGTATAAAAGGTGAAAATGTGCAAATTATAAATTGTTATAACAAAATGAAATATAATTGAGCTGTAAGAAATAACTAAGTTGACAATTTTTAAGGAAACTGGGAAGACTTCTATAAATTGATGCAGAGTAAAATGAGCAGAACCAGGAGAACAATGTATACAAAGACAACAACATGATAAAGAGAAACAACTTCAAAAAACCTTAGAACTCTGATAAATTCAATGACAGACCATGATTCCAAAAGACTGAAGATGCCCCTCACACCCTGCCTGACAGGTGATGGACTTGAAATGCAGAGTCAAACATGCGTTTTCGGAGGTGGCCAAAGTGAGATTTTGGTTTTCTCTTTTTACTTTGCAGCTTTTTTCTTTTTCAGCTGTTTGGGGGAGGCAGGGAGTGGTCAGGAGAGAAAATAAATATTTGTTCATTGGAAAAAAATGATAAAATTAAATTTAGGTGAAAAATATTTTTAAACTAGAGAACTAATGAGAAATGTTGCTACTTGTTTGGTTCTTTCTTGCAGTGGCAGGCCAATATAATATGCACAGCTAACTGGCTTCATAAAATCAGAATTTTTTTTTCATCAGAAATTATTTTAATGGAAAAATTAAAGGTATCTATAAAACTATTTTTTAAACACAAATTAAAAATTCTTTCTTACACTGAGCTAAAATCTAACTCCATGTAATTTCCAAAAATTTCACCTAGTTCTTCCTTGTGTCCAAGCAGAATAAGTCTAAATCCTTTTCCCTAAGATAGCACTTTAAATATCTGAAGCTAGCAATTATGTCCTACTCTCTACCCAAAGACTTCTTTTCTTTAAGAAAAATATTCCTAGTTCCTTCGACCAGTCCTTCATATGGTACAACTTTGATTGTCCTGATCATCCTTGTCTCCTTCCTCTGGATATACTCAAGCTCATAAATGTCTCCTTTCTTCCTCCATACTGTCCTTTAATTCCCTCTGTACCTCTTTTCTCTTTAATTTCTTTCTTCTCTCTCCATTTTTATCTCTTCAATTTTTATCTTTATTCCTCTTTTCTCCTCTCTTTTCCCTCTTCTCTTCTCCATATTCCCTCCTTTTCTCTCACATATTTCCCTCTCTTTTATCTCTCTCTGTTCTTATTTCTGTTTTCTTTAACTTTTCTCTTATCTCTTCCTCTCTCTTCCCCCAATTGTTATGCAAAATTCACCCACCTCTAAGAATGATGCTAGAACTAGGAGCACAGCTAAAATTCAGGGATGGTTTTGGTCTAACTCATTCATTTATGTGTTGTGCAGAGAAACCCCCATATGTAGAGGCTAGAGAGTTCTAGGTAGGTTCTTTTGTTTGTTTTTGTTTTACAAATTTGGTGGAAAATATTTATAGCAAATATGGAAGTCTCCTGGGACTTCTAAAATATACAAAGAACTGATTTTTTAAAAATGCTTTATGGTAATTTGTCAGCCAAATCTGCAATGACTATGTGGTCAAAGGATAGGAATAATCAATTTCAAAAAGGATATACAAATTCCAAATAATTATTTTTAAAGTGTTCAGTCTCCTAAATAATCAAAGGAATGAACATTATCTGATATACCACCTCATACTCAAGAGTAAACAAAAATTACAAAGCTTATTGCTAATGAAGAGGGTCATAGGAGAACAGTAACATTATACATTGATGATGCAAATTGTTCTGCAAAGAGATTGGACCAATTTAAAACGAACTCTGAAGTTATCAAAATAATTAATCCCTTTGTGCCAATAATCCTACTGCTGGGAATGTACCCTAAGAGCATTTCAGAAAGAAAAAAGAAAACAGAACTATCTATACAGGGATATTTATAGCTGAATTATTTTTGTTAGAGTGAAAATTAGATACAATCTTAATGTCCAACAGTAAGGAAATAGCCAAACAAACAATACTAGAGAATGTTAATGAAATGGAATTTTCTACTGCAGCTAAGAAGGCCAACTACAAGAAATATAAAGAAATTGAGAAATGAGTAATATGGTAGAAATAAAGCAGAACTAGAAAAACAAAATGGATGTTGATAACAACTGTATAAATTGAAAGACATATGGGCAGGGATGGACAAAGAAGAGGTCAGAAGGTAGCAGAGAGGGAAGATTAATAAGTTGGTATAACTTAATGTACTCTGCCTAGCACTACCATGTATTGGAAAGAGCACATGTCTTTGAAAAACAAAATGAGTTCAGATTCTGATCCTGAGACTTATTATTCCTATGACACTTAGGCAATTCATTTCTCATCTCTGAGCTTCAGTTTCCTAATCTATAAAATGGAAATAATAATAATAATTATAATTATAATTATACCATTTACTTCATAGGCAACTATTTTTTACACCTTAAGGAGTTACAGACAAGTATACTGATGTTCATTTTTAAGATATTTCAAATGTCTGTATGATCAGTTATATTGTTTAAATGTAAGTTCATAATAGACCACTTTAAAAAAAAATTAAGAGTCCTGGCTTTCTAAGATGGACTCTGGAGTCAAAAGGACTGAGTCCAAATTTCTTCTATGACACTAAATATATGTCCTCAGCCAAGTCACTTCACGTCTTTGGGCTTCAATTTCCTCATCTGTAAAATAAGAACATTATATTATACAGCTTCTGAAGTCCTTTCCAGATATAAATCATTTTCCTATTGTCCTAAAGAAGTAGCCATTGCCCCATGTACTGTTCTTTTAGGTCTGTTGAAGTGGTCAGCAGTGTTGCAAGGTCAAGAATAATGAGGCGGCCTCATGAGACACAAGGCCAAAGTTGTCACAACCCCACCAGTGCTTCATTCTTTGAGCCAGCCTCGCTAGGTGTTTTCCTTCCAGAATCGTTTCTTGACCTTTTTTGGTTGTTTTGAAGCATCTGTTGGGATATACATAGAAAAAAGTGGAGAGGAAGGAATGACAAATAAGGATGGGCTTCGTCACCAAATCGGCTTACAGCAGGCACCTCTTCATCCAGCTAATTCAGGTTCTAGGGGCATTAACTCCACAGTATGTTGTGAAACAGGAAAAGAGAGACTCTACTCCAGGCTCTGGGGGAGTCATTATTGCAGAGCTGGTAAAGTCGGAGACTGGCTGCTCTGGATGTTTGAGGCTGCCCAGGAGAGAAGAGGTAATAAATGAGGGTTCTCTCGTCTTCCAGGCTGTTACTGAATCTTTTCAGACGCCTGAGACCCTTCCCTCGACTTAATCCACCTGGCTTGCATGGAGCCTTGTTTTCCATGCAAACCCACAGACTTGGCCCTTGAGTGAGGACCTCCATAGCAGGTGGCACATTAATTAACGACCAGGGAGAGTGTCCTGGAAAACTGATCATCACATGGAGTCCGGGAGATGAAGACTCCCTGATAGCTAATATGGTCTGGATGAGTGCCCACCATAAAAATATTTGGCAGCAGACATAGCTCTCTCCAGCAGGTCCTTTGCCAAGAAAACCAGAGCCACACTGAGCTGAGCATCCTCCCAGCTTCCATCAGCATTGTTTCTGATTCCTTTAACCACCATTTAACAACTCACTCAGCTCCCTAGATGGCCAGAGCGCAGTCTCAAATGAAGCCTTCTACAATTGTAGCCATCAAGGCCACCCAGGGAAGGGAAGTCTTGGTTATCAGGCACAACAGAGCTCTTTGCCATCCGTTACTCAAGAAGCCCTCAAAGAAGGTAAGCCAAGGTAATTTCACATGAAAAGAACTTGAAATGGTTATGGAAATACAAATCTTCCCCCCACTCTGAAAAGTGGAAATATCATGCCAGGGGACAATCTTAACCAAATATAAACAGTCCAGTGGTGAATTGGAAGCAAGTGATCATTGATTACTGAGCTGCCTAGGTAATAGGGGCTATGAACAGATTAAAACATTCCACTGGAAATTGACCTGGCATAAACCCCAGACCTCAAATGAGATAACAGTCAATGCATTACAGGACAGGCTCAGTGGCTGCCCAGCACCTACTATGAGCCTGAAGAGGTGACTTATGTTCAGTATAAACATCTTACAGCAAGGGACCTGTTATTTCATTACCGTGGGAACTCCCTCCACCTGACAAATTGAATCCCTATACAACTTAAGGTCTTAGGGAGTTACTGCAGACTCAGAAATGTTAAGGCACTTGACTGTAGACACACAGCTAATAAGTGTCAGGAACTGAGTTTGAACCAAGGTCTTTCTGATTCCAAGTTTAGCACCTTATCCACTCAGCAGCTTCTTTTAACCTTCTTGAGATTTAAATAAATGTTAAATACCTTGGATTTTTCCAGGGGCTGTTCCAAACTGAATTTGAAAACATAAACTATTCATTCCCAGGGGTGGTGTTGGATTATTTCCTGCATGGTTAACTAACCAGCTATTCAACATTAGCAGAGGCAGGACCTTGCATATTTTATCATGTTGCTCCTCTGTAAACTTCCTGAGATATGAATAATACCTATTTGTTGTTCAGTCATTTTCAGTGTGTCCAACTCTTCATGATCCCATTTGGGGTTTTCTTGGCAAAGATACTGTATTGGTTTGCCATTTCCTTCTCCAGCTCATTTTACAGATGAGGAAACTGAGGCAAACAGGTAAGTGACTTGCCCAGGGTCACAAAGCTAGTAAGTATGTGAAGCTTCTCAGGCTCACAGTTAACACTGAAGCCCTGGGAAGGTTTTGTATACCCTCTGAGGTACACAGGTTTAGGTGCCAGAGAATGGATGGATGGATGGATGGATGGATGGATGGATGGATGGATGGATGGATGGATGGATGGATATGCATTTATTGAGCCTTCAATGTGTTAAGAACTGAAGATACAAATAGGAAAGAATGACATCCCTACCCTCAAGAAACTTAAGTTCTAATAAGTAGAAACAGCAAACACGTTAGGAGAGGGGTGAGTAAAGAAGGGAAAGGATTATTGTTGTATAATACTTACATCAGCACTTTAAATGGAGTATTGTTTCTTGCCCCAAATACAATGCCTGTTTAAAAAAAAAGACAAAGAAGAAGCCTTTAAAATAATTTTGTTTTCTATCCTCTAATTTAATTCTAGAAGCCGGAAAATGAATAGCTCTAGACTCAGCAGTTTGTGAGAGTGACTGTTAAAAGGACATGCAGAAGGGAGAGCAATGGAACACTGTTCTTGCTTAGAAATACCTACTGGGAGGTGTTTTTTTCCTGCATGAGGCACAAAGTGCTTCTTGTGACTTCAAAAAATAAAAAGATATTTAAAATAATAGCAGTTCACATCACTCTGGTTCTCTGCAGTTCTCAGAAGGCTTTTCTCAACAAAATACCCTGAGGCAGAGAAGCCACAAGTATTTTTATCCCCATTTTACAGTTAGGAAAACTGCAGCTTGAACAAGGGATGTGACATGCCCAAGGCCACATGACTGCTATCAGAGGTAGAACCTAAACTTGCTAAGGGACCCTAAGTCATAGAACCAGTCTGAGATATCTCTTCATCTATAAAATAGAGGCAACGGTAAAAGTCACCTCAAAAAATTACAGTGAAAATTGAATGAGGCAGAACTTTACAAAGCTTAACTGACATTCATGGAACTGAAATGAACTGAACTGAACTGAATGGAATTGAGTTGAACTGAAAGCTAGCTCTAGCTCCAAGTTCAGGGCCCTTTCTATTATGCCACTGTGATTTTATGAGCCCATGCCAGGACTCAGGAAGGATAGAACAGGACAAAATGAAGAGAGGAGCAGGTGGTTGGAAATTAAAGCCTGTAAAATAATGTATTTGGCTAACATTGGACAGAACAGACATTTGAAGTGACCCTTGTGTTGCGGCCTCGGTAGGAGAGCTGGCTCAGGCCCTGAGTACCCATTCGGCTTCCTTTATAACAGGTGTTAGGGGACTCAACTAGCTCTCTGTTACTCTCAGATATTTTCTATTTGCAGCTCTACTCTGCAAATTAATTTTACCAACTACAGGTAAGCCCTACCCCACCTCCACAGATGTTAGGAAGCTGAGAAGCTAAGTCAGTAGTCATTTGGAGCCCTTGAATGTCCTTATCACCATACAAGTTACTACAGGAAACACACAGAAGGAAGACATGGCTGATCCTACATGAGCTTATACTCTTTGGGCTTATGTTGTTCAAGGCTATGTCCCTGGACCTTCAGCCTTGCTAATCATGGTCAAGATTCCCAAGATTCCAGATCCTTCTTGGAACCTGTCTAGAAAACTTTGCCATTAACTCCAACACTTTGTCTTTCTTTGACTTTCCAGATCTTCACTCATCACTGAACACCAACTCAAGGAACCAAGCCTTGATCCATGAATCTGATTGACTTCCTAGGTAAGTAATCACATCTCGATGTGAACTAATCAGAGCTCGGAGATGGATGCTGGAAGTGGGACTGAATATGAAAAGGAAAGCAGGAAGAATCAATAAGACTCGATGACTGATAAGATATAAGGGATGAAAGAAGTCACAGATGACTCAAAGGTTTATAGGGTGAGGTACTTACTACCCATTGGCAGAAGTGGGAAGAGAAGGTGAAGCAGTTTTTGAGGGGAAAATATCAATTTGACAGTTGGATATCTTGAATCCAAGGTTATCATGAAAATGCCTCACCCCATAGGCAGAGGTAAATGAAAGATGAAACAGGGGTAAAAAAAAATTAGGCCCGTTCTATAGAATTAGGAGTGAGCACAGAAAAGATAGTAGACACATGAATTATTTTAATAATAAGCTCCCTGAGTTCTGTTCTCCCCAACCTTCAAACTCCTCTCTTATGAACAAGGCTCTTGCTCCATAAATTGTCCTCTTTTTTCCTTTGAGAAAGGGCTTTGGGCTAATTTGGAACTAAAAAGGCCATTGAATAATTAATCCTTTATTGATGAAGGAGAAGGATTAGCAAGGTGAAGAGCAAGCATGTTTTCATGTCATGAATTATGCTATCTCCTCTCTTTTTTTAAGACTTCCCCACTCTTGGTGCAGTTGGACCAAACTTTTCTTCGGTTATCTCCCTAAAATAGCAATGATTTGCTGACCACTTACCACCTACTCACCAGGAGTCACACCATTATTTTAAGGAAACACACAGTTTCCAGACATCATAACACAATAAAATGCTGATTAATTTGGATTTAACCGAACTCTCTCTCTCTTCCTCCAAAAATGCTATGCTATCAAGCAATTCATTGCAATAATTAAGGATCAAAGTGAGCTGAGTGGCTTCTGTGAACATTTATCTAGGCTGAGAAATGTCTCAAAGCTTCTTGTTCTTAAAATCCTAACTCTAGAAATATCCCTCCTTCCTTTTGTTGAAGAGATAGGGTATTTTGGGTGTGAAATGTTGTAGCTGCAATTAGACACAGTTCATGGGTTGGTTGATTTTGCTTTATTATTTGTTACTTGGGAAAGCTCACTGTCTGGGATACGGCATGGGGGGATAGAAAGAAGAAGAGGCATATCCAGAAATCATTGTTGTTCAATCATTTTATTCAGGTCTGACTCTTCGTGACCCTATTTGGGATTTTTTTTGGGAAAGATACCAGAGTGGTTTGCCATTTCCTTCTGCAGCTCATTTTACAAATGAGGAAACTAAGGCAAACAGGGTTAAGTGACTTGCCCAGGGTCACACAGGCTAGATTTGAACTCAGGAAGATGAGTCTTCCTGACTCCAGGCCCAGCACTCTATCCACTGAGCCACAGAAATTACTCTGAAATTTTTTTTTAAAAAGGAATGAATAAAACTTTTAAAACATACATATCTTTCTGTGAGATCAAAATGACAGTGAGCAAGGAATTGGCCTTTTATCCCCAAGCAATGTGCCAATATTCATTTGAATATATTAATAATTTTTCCAATAGCAGTAAAATGTAAGTTCCTTAAGGAAGAGATTTGTTTTTATTATCTAACCCTCTGACGACCACTGTGCTTTGCTCATATTACAAATACAATGGTTTTTTGTTTGTTGAAATGTGCACACAATTTGAGACAGAAAGTAATAGTGGCCAAATATTCCCTTAGTATCTCTATCTATTGAAATCCTCTTCCTTCAAAGCTCAGTTCAGATGGCACCTCTTCCATGAAGCCTTAATTGATTTGGCTGCCCATCCTTCCAGATAAAACCAATGACTCTCTCCTCGAATCTTCCTTCAATACCCTGTTGAGATCTTTCCTAGATTTTCCCATATCCCATTCTAACTTAAGCCATACTTATTTGTAAACATGTTGTATTCGCACACATACACTAGATTGTAAGCCTCTTGAAGCCAGGGACTACGTCTTTTTTTGCATTTGTGTCTTGGTGCCAAGCTCAGTGCCTTACATATATAGTAGGTGTTTGAACATGTGCATAACTGAATTGACTTGACTTGAAATGTGTGTGGAGGGATGAGGGAGAAAATGACGTCTCATTCCAAATATAGGATGTCTACGAATAAAGACCATAGTCCTAAAATTAAATCTCTTTGAAGTGAATATATATATAGTTTTTATAGAATATGTATATTAATATAGATTATATATATAGTTTTTTCACATATATGTGTGCATATATATGTTTTAGTAACACTAAAAAATAACACCCATTTCAGGCTGCATTTACATTTTATACAGGCCAATTTTGTGGAGCAGAGAGGGAAAAGAATGCAGTTTATATTTGAACTACTATGGATATTCTGGTTTTCTTCTCCATGCTGTTTTCAATCCTTCTATCAATCCCATGAGAATGTAGTGTCCTAAAGGCCAGAAACACTGTAACCCTCATTATCAGAGGGGGGAAAAAAACAGTACCAGTTTGCTTTAGCCAAGAAATAGACCAATGTCCTATTTATAGAATTCCTAAAGGTTGTTGTCCCTCTACATCTGCTATCTAGGGAAAACTTTTTTAGAGGGGTTTGAATCAAGCCAGAATGAAAAAGTATGATCTAGAGAAAGTCTCTTGAGAGAAACAGTCCTCTCCCATCCCTCCCTTTGGAAAGACCTAATTGTCTAACCTTGCTGCTTACCCACCCACATAGACAGTCTCTCTTCCATTGGCTTTGGGCGTGTTTATTTGAATCTATCCCTTGGCAGGAAGGCACTGGAAGGGCTCTGCGGCTATGTTCTCAGCTTGCCACTAGACTGTAAATCCCATAAATACATTTGGTTTTCGTTATTCAGGTCATTTCTGTATCTCTTTCTGACCTTTTCTATATGCTCACAGCTGAGTCTCACTGGACTGTAAAAGCTGGCTCATCCACCTGGCCTGTGCTCAACTATATGGCTGAAACAATGGCTCACCCGCAGGATGCCAGAGCTGAAGGGAACAACAGAGGTCATCTGGTTTAAGTCTTCATTTTGTAGGGGAGGAAACCAAGACCAGAACTTCCTATCCAGCCCCCCAAACCTGCTGCTCCTGCTGACCACTGCTTCAGTCGATAGCCCCCCTAGCCCTCAATCACCTAAGTTCAAAAACTTGGTATTATGTTTAGTTTTTCCTTCTTTCACTTCTTATATAGAAGGAGGCAGTACGGAATAATGGGAAGGGCACCTGCTCTGGAGTCAGAAGACCTGAGTTCAAATTCTGCCTCTGATGTTTACTTCCGGTAGGACCCCAAAAAGTTGTTTTACCTCCCTTGGCTTTGGTTTTTCCAATTGTAAAAAGAGAGTATTGGACTAGGCACCTAGATGGTCCAGTGGGTAAACCACTAGATCTGGAGCCAAGAAGACCTGAATTTGAATCTTGCCTCAGATATTTATTAGCTGTGTGACCATAGGCAAATTACTTAATCTCTATCTATCTCAGTTTCCTCCACTGTAAGTCAGGGATAATAATAGCACCTACCTCCCAGGGTTGTTGTGAGAATCGAATGAGATAATACTTATAAAATGCTTTGTAAACCTTAAAGTGCTATATACAGGCTAGCCAGGATTTATTAGGTAGTCTTTAAGATTCCTCTAAATCAATGACCATGCCCTGCCGATTCCCCCTTCACTCAACATCTCTGGAATCTCTTCTTGTTTCCCACTGCTGTCACCTTAATATCAATTTTCATTATGACACATCTGGACTATTGCAGCAACTCCCTCACAGGCATTCCTGATTCCCCTCTTTCCCCGTGACAATCCTTCCTGCACACAGCAACAGACCAATCTTCTTAAGGCATAGATTTATTCAGATCACTCTTCTCAAAACCCTTCAGTGGCTCCCTATCACCTACCAAGTGAAGTTCAGACTTCTTATCCTATCATCAAAGGACCTCCATGATCTAGTGCCACTCTAATCTATTACCCCTTTCATGTATACAGTGATCCAGCCAAACCATATACCTTGCCATCAGTAGAGCAACCCTCCTCCCCTACCAAATCTATGCCTTCATTTACCATTTACCATGGTGGAATCCCCTCCATTTTCCCTCATTTCCCCCCATTCCCATGGTAGAAACTTACTACCTCTAAAGCCACATTCTCTATGAATCCTTCCGATCTCTCTAGTCAGTCATGAGCTTTGACCCTTCAGATCCCTCTAGTCAGTCATGAGCTTTGACCCTTCAGACTTCACCTAGCACTTTGCTCATAGTTCTCTCTTATCATATGTCATTTTACATTAATATTATTCTACGGGAATCATGTACCTCTTCTTAGATTGCAAGCTGCCTGAGGTCAAGGAACAAGCCTTATGTGATCTCTTTATCTCCCATAGCACCAAACACAGTATCTAGCACAGAAGTGAAATAGCCCTCCTAGAGTAGGGCAGTGAGTTAGTGGTCAAGCTGAGAATGAACACCTGGCCTCTTGATCATCCATCTAGAGGCCTTTCCACCTACTGTCTTGCCTCTATTACTCAGGTGACATAAAGACATCCCAGAAAATATTTGACCAATTGAGTTTTCCTAATCACTACAGAATTCTCTTGTGCCATACAGCCTGTCTCAGTTCCATTTTCTTTCTAAATTTGAGTATGTGTGAAAATATCGCTGAGAGGCAATGCAGCATAGGCAATAAAGGACTAGCCTTGGAGATAGGAAGCCCAACTATCCTGTCTATGTGACCCTCATTGCCTCAGGTAACTCTCTAAGACTAGACATTACAGAGAAAGTGCCAATCTGCATTAGTGAAGAAGTTTACTCACAGGGAACTCCATGTACCAATGAAATCAGAGGTCTGGGTCAAAATAAAATAAAATAATCCCTTATCTGAAGTTTCCTCTGATCATCCTAATAGTTAAAAGAATGCTACACTCAGTCTTTACCAATGATGTGACTATAGGCCAGTTGCTTCCTTCGTCTGAAATTATTTCTTCATCTTTAAAATGGATATAATATTTGCTCTGGCTAACTCATGAGGGCAAGTCAAAAAAGGACTTTGAAACCTCTTAAGCCTCATGTAAATGGGAATTCATAATAAGATTGCCCTCCATCCATTCATTCAATAAGCCATGGGCTAAGCCTTGGGCAAGGTACTGGGGATGTAAAGACAAAACAGTCTCAGTTCTCAAATAGCTTACAGTCTACTGGAGTGCAGGGGGTAAGGTTTCAGATGTGTCTAGTTTGTCTACCTAAATGCTCCGCAAATTCCTTGAGGAAAGGAGCAATCTGGTCCTTGTCGAGTCAATAAAGCAAACTCAAAATAAATCAAAACATAAAGGAAAAGGCATCTTTAATTGAGATAAAGAGGGTCACAAGCCTGGTGCGCTGCCATGATCTGAGTACGTCGGTGTCCAACCAAGGAAACTCACAGAAAGGATTTTATACATTCAAGAGAAAAAAAGTAGGGGGAAGAGGGGTGGGGGGAGGAAGAGGGGGCAGGGGCAAGGGAAGCTCATGTGAGAAGCTAGGCCTGGTTTTGAGGTTCCAGACACCTTTGGCAATCTGAGCAAAAACATCCATTTCATTCTTGTAGTCTTCTTCATGATCCAAATTGTCCCAAACCTTAATGAGAGTGAAAGGACACTTGAGTCCCTTTGGCAGCCAGCTACCCTAAGTTAGTTTTTGTTTACAGGATAAACAGAGTAGACCCCACCAGAGTAGAGCCCAATTCAACCTTGTAGAGAGTAAAATGCCTTAAGAGCAGGAATGCTATCATATTCCTAGGATTCTCTAGTGGGTGGATAGCCTTTTGATGAAGAAGAGAATATTACATTTGAAATTAATAATATTTAAATTAAGTTTCCTAAGCCTTGAGCAAGGCACTAGGGATACAAACACAAAACAGTCTCAGTTCTCAAAGAGCTTCCAGTCTGCTGGAGTGGAAGGGGTAATGCTATTGTTTCTTATGTATTGTTTGTCTACCTAAATATTCTGTAAATTCCAAGAGGAAAGGGGTAATCTTGTGCTTCTGCATCTTTACAGAACCTAGCATAAGTCTGGGCACATAGTAGGTGTGCAATGAATCCTTGATGGTTGATTCATGACTACATTTATCACCCATACCCTTCTCAAGGGAATGGAGCCACATCTGTGAGTTCTATTCCAAGCATTCAAAGAGATTATGTATTTAAAGTACTTTGTCAACCTTAAAGCATTACATAAGTTAGCTATTACAACACTTCAATGGATTTATGATCTCACTGATGTAGATAATAATGCTAACTGGCATTTATATATGGTGCTTTCAAGTTTGCAGAGTGCTTTACATATGTTAGCTCATTTGAGTTTCACACAACCCTGTGAAGTCGCTAAAGCAAATAACTACTACAATATAATCCAAATATTATCCCCATTTTACAGACAAAGAATCCAAAGCACTGAGATGTTATATGACTTATCATCCATGATCACAGAGCTTGTAAATATTGGAGGTAGAATTTGAACCCAGTACTGTATAATCTGAAATCAAATACTATCCATTATACCAAACATGATTTTTTGCCATATCCTTCCAAAGATATAGATCTAAACCCATACATATTTGCAAATCCTGTGTGAATTTTATCCATTGACTTCAATTTTTGTCTACTGGGAATCCACCCAGTGTGCTAGAGTTTTGCTCTTGTCAATCAGCCAGTAAACATTTAAAAGCACCTATTATTTATAAGCTCAGTCCTGCTCTCAAAAGAGTTTACAATCTAAGGAGGAAATATAGCATGCAGACAACTATATACAAACAGGCCATGCACAGGATAAATTGGAAATAATCAACAGAGAGAAGGCACTGGAATTAAGAGGGATCAGAAAAGGCTTCCTATAGAAGATTGGAATTTTAGCTGGGACAGGAAGGAAACAAGGAAAGCCAGGGAGCAGAGATGAGGAGGGGGATTATTTCATGTGTGGGAGATGATAAGCAGTGAAAATGCCTGGAGTTGAGAGATGAAGTGCCTCTAGTTCTCTGGATGTTCTGTGGATACCAATCAGTGATCACACACTTTTGTTATTATTGCTGCTTCTGTTATATTGTTCTCTTCTTCTTTTCTTTTTTTTAAATAAAAGATAGAAACAGTTCCGAGACAAATTACCATTGATCTTCTGTATGTGATATGTGCCTAAAGTCTTTAGTACAGTGTAATGTTATTAAAGCATTAAGTTTAAGCTACTTAAGGTCAAAACTGCACTAAGACATTTGGGACAGTATGTATCACGCTCTGTGGACCATTGAACAAGTGAATAAAATAACATTTTTGTAAAAGTTTTCAGACATAAGCTCATTTTCTATAGGGTCACTGAAAGTATCTCCAGGACAACTCCAATAGCAGTCAGGATGACATGATATATGCACCTCATCTTATTCCCATACGATATTGATTTCTTTTGCTAGGATTCTCTTTCTAAAGCATTTTATTCTACACAGCTTAGAGATTATGGGTATTTGGTATAGTGACAGCTACTAAAAGTATTGTTCTTAAATTTTATGGATCAATGATATGTGTAGGAGATGGTGAGCAACATTTCTGTCCGTGGTAATCCTCTGGTTCCAGTACAGTTTATTGGGGGAGTTCTCAAAGATATTTTAAGGTCTGTTTTTGTAGCGTGGGGATTTGTCATCTGTCGGTGAGCTTCTGATTCACCATTCCAGCTACTAGGTTATATCTTGCTAGGAACATGGTAGTTACTCAATCTTCACAGTGAACCGTGAAATGCTGCAGAGTTGTTTGGGGGGGGTTGTTTGTTGTTTTTACCATTTCTTTGCATAATCTGCATTAATCACCAATCCTAGGTTCCTTAAAGATAACCCTTCTGTAATTTATGGTGGTGATAACCTGGTTTTGAATTGCCATCAGAAGCCCCTTTGTTTCCAAAAACAACTCTGTGGAATCAGACTCATTTTTTGGCCTTTTTGTTGACATATTATTGGCTGAGTTCATTTGGATTCAACTCTTGGATTTTAGCCATTTCATAAACTCTACCCAGAAGTAAACCAATTTTGTTTACATTTGACAACTTCAATGGCACGTACCTATTATCAGCCTTTAATATTCTTGGTGCAGTGATTTCTGCTTGTTCCAAAAGTAGTTCTGTAGAATTTTTTTTTAACCTTTTATCATGTGTTCCAAAAATACTCTTCCTCCTTGGTGAAGTGTTTATCTTTCCAGAATTGCACTGGGGTGAATGGCCCTGTGTTCCATTCATACTAGATTTTATTAGGATAATTTTCATATGTGTTATAGTATATTTCATAATTCCAAAATTTACATTACAACTAATATTGCTTAGGTATTAATTGCTTTAAATGTGTTCTTCACATTGATCCAATTTGCTTTTAGGATACCAAAAAATCACGTAACATATTTGGATACAGATTTTTCATCATCATCATCATCATCATAATCCACTGTTCCCTGACCAACTGACTCTCATCCTTAGCCTTGTTGATAAAATCACAGTAAGGATAGATGTTCAGTCATTTCAGTCGTGTCCAACTCTCCATGACCCCATGTGGGGTTTTCTTGGCAAAAACACTAAAATGGTTGCCATTTCCTTCTTCAGCACATTTTGCAGATGAGAAAACTGAGGCAAATAGAATTAATGCCCAGGGTCATACAGCTAGTATGGCCAGATTTGAACTCAAGCCTATAAGTCTTCCTGACTCCAGGCCTATCCACTGTCCCACCTAGCTGCCCAGGGATAGGTAGTAAGGCATTAATATGTTAAACAAAATGCAAGGCCTTTTATAGGTCTTGTTACTTCTTTATAAGATTTGAAGTCTTCTTTGATGGAATTAAAGAACAGTCAGCTGGCCAAAGATAAACCATATCCCATAAGACCTTTAAAAAAAAAATAGGATCTTGGCAGGTTGGTGGTGCAGTGGATAGAGCACTGGCCCTGGATTCAGGAGGACCTGACTTCAAATTCGGCCTCAGATACATAGCACTTACTAGCTGTGTGACCCTGGGCAAGTCACTTAACCCCATTGCCTAGCCAAAAAAAAAAACCGAAACAAAACAAAACAAAAAACAGAATACACTCTGAATAGAGACACAATCACAAAGAGTCAGAAGAAGAAAACAGCTCCCATGGACATGACGTCTGGTAGCAGAGGAGAGAACTGACCAGATTTGAAAGAGAATTGGCCTAGACAGTAAAGGTCTGAGCTAAAAAAATAGACCAAAAGGAGCCCCGATGAATGAACTGCCTAGCAGAGGTGCTGCATGCAAGGGGGAGCATCATAAAGGCACCACAAAAACAAAAAGGACATTAGAGCCTTACAGTGCCAGAGGCATGAGCTGCCTTGACCATGTGTAATCCCTACATATGTGTCTCATTACCAGTGTATTCTAAGTCTATGCCCACTCTTTCCACTAATGCCGTATACATGTATAGGAGACTTTACGTTAGATTTATTGTGGGAATGTTTTATAGCTATTATGATATCTTAGTAAGTGCCTTTGTTTTGAACTAATTGTGTACCGGCTAACTTTTAAAGGGGGCCCATCCACGAGTTATGGTTGTGACAACATGAACCCACAGAGTACTCTAGAACCTGAGGTTATCAGTCCACCTCCAACCCCCCACCCCCACCAGGGACCAAACCTGTAAACTGCAAATGTTGAGAGGGTGCACTCCAACTATTATTATTGTTGTACGATATTTTTTGTTGTCATTCAATCATTTCAGTTGTGTCTGACTCTTAACGACACCATTTTGTGGTTTTCTTGGCAAAGATACAGAAGTGGTTTGCCATTTCCTTCTCCATTATTGTGTGATAACCACTAGCAAAAAAAGAGAAAGAAGAAAGAAAAGAATAGAGGATATTTCATTAAATGAATCAATAATCTCCCGGATTCACTGTCAACAGAAAAGTTACCATACCCCAGCAAACTCAGACAAACAGACGGCTTCAGGCTCAAGAAGGAAAAATATGGTACAGGTAAAAGTCATAAAAAGAAAGTGTTAGAAGAAGACTAAGAAGACTCCATATATTATGGATGGGATTAGCTATTTCTAGGAAACCTTCCCAGAAGTAACCCTCCTCACAGTGTGATTTGGAGACTTAAGAGACATCCTTGCACAGCAGAGAAAAGGGTGGGAGTCAGGAGACATAGATTTGCATCCCAGTTCTGCCACATACTAGTTGATGCGAAACTATAATTGGCAACATTTACAAACACCTCCTCTGCCCAAAGCTCTGGGCTAGGCATAGATGATGCATATATATTAAAGGGATAGTCCCTGGGCCCAAGGAGTTTCTGGTCTAGTTGGAAGATATGACAGTTCAGAAGAAGATTAAATCAGAGTCTGAGTAATGTAAAATCAATAAACCTGATCACACAGATTAATTGAAAGTGTGTCTGTGTGCCAGGTACGACATCTCCTGTCATGCTAAAGATACAATGACCAATCTTTCCTCCCCAAGTGCCCTCATTTTACACCGTGACTGCCATCTTACTGTTTTCATTTCTCCATATAGCATCATACTTCCTCACTTCAGTGTACCTTTATAACAAGTTATGCTTTCCAAGTTACAGCTTTCTTTTTTCATTAGTTATATCTAAGGTCCACCGAGAATATCTGGCATCTTAATCTTTTGGCTTGTTTGTTTAATTGATGATTTTTAACGCTGCTGCCATTTTCCAATCCACTCCCTCTGCCCTCAGTAGAATCCCCTCTTATAACAAAATATGGTTAACCAGAACAGACTATCACAAACATGCCTCATTCTGGTGCACCAGAAGCACACCACCTCTCCACTGAGAGGAGGGAAGGCAGATTTCAGTATAAGACTGACCATTAAATCTATCTTAATACAATAAACATTTATCAGACCCCTACTGTTTGCCAAGCACTGTGTTAGACACTAGGAATATAATGACAAAAACAAAAACCAGGCTTGCCCTCAAGAAGCTTACACTACACTGGGGGGGGGGGTGGGAGAAGGTAGACATGGGCCCTTGGGTAGACATTAAGAGTACAGACACCAAACATACAGTGAGTTTATGGTCCCCATAGGACCAGCGTGAAACAGCTTGCCTGTCCTCCTCTATGTATTTCAGCTACAACAGTTAAACCAAACCTCCACCAAAGTCACCCCCATCCCTCATGCCTGGAAACCAGAAGGCTATGCCAAGCAATTAATCAACATTTATTAAGCCCTACCACATGCCAGGCACTGTGCTAAGTGCTGGGGCTGCAAAAGAGACAAAAGACAGTGTCTGTCTTTAAGATGCTCATGATCTCATAATGCTGGGGGAGTACATTATCTGGCAGGCACCATCAGGCTGCTAGGGTTCTGAGCCTGGGGACCAGCTTATAGAACTGGGATCTTATTCCATTATTCCTATGTGTATTTTTTTGGTTCCTTGGGCCTACTTTAAACACTCCACTTTTTTTTCTTTTTTCTTTCTTTTTTTTTAGAAACAGAAATGTGTAAGATTAAATTTTATTGTGAATATTAAGATTTAGAAAAAGAGAAATCAGCTCAGTGTGCTTTTAAATATTAAATTTGTATCACCAACTTTTTTTTAACCAATGTTTTCAGATTTTACATATAAGTAATTTTTTTAGAAGATTGCTTTTAATGAGAAAAGTAGGCTTATCTAATTTCTTTTTTCTTTTTTTATTTTTAACATATGTTTTTAAAACTTTGGGTTACAAATTTTCTCCCTTCCTCCCTCCCCACCCACCCTCATTGAAAAGGCAAGCATCTCGATACAGGTTATAGATGTGTAATCATGCAAAACACTTCCATAGTAGTCCTTTTGTGAAAAACTAAGTATATTTCCCTTCATCCTATCCTACCCCCTATTTATTCTATTCTCTCTTTTGACCCTGTCCCTCCTCAGAAGTGTTTGCTTTTTGATTATCCCCTCCCCCAGTCTGCCCTCCTCTCTATCAACCCCCTGCTCTCTTGTCCCCTTCACTCCTTATTTTCCTGTAGGGTAAGACAGATTTCCATACCCAATTGTGTGTAAGTTATTCCCTCCTTAAGCCAAATCCTATGAGAATAAGATTCACTCATTCCCTCTCACCATCCCCCATTTCCCCTCCACTGTAAAAGCCTTTTCTTATCTGTTTCATGTGAGATAATTCAGCCCATTCTACTTCTCCCTTTCTCCTTCTCCCAGTATAATCCTCTCTCACCCCTTAATTTTATTTTCCAGATATCACCCTTCATCTTCAACTCACCCTGTGCCCTCTATCTATGTATACATACATAATTTTTTTCCCTCCCACTACCCTAATACTGACAAAGGACTCATGAGTTACAAATATCATCTTTCCATGCAGGAATGTAAACAGTTCAACCTTAATAAGTCTCTTATGATTTCTCTTTCCTGTTTACCTCTTCCATGTTTCACTTGAGTCTTGTATTTGAAAGTCAAATTTTCTATTCAGCTCTGGTCTTTTCCTCAGGAATGCTTGAAAGTCCCCTATTTCATTGAATGACCATTTTTTACCCTGAAGGATTATACTCAGTTTTGCTGGGTAGGTGATTCTTGGTTGTAATCCTATCTCCTTTGCCCTCTGGAATATTATATTCCATGCCCTCAGTCCCTTAATGTAGAAGCTGCTAAATCTTGTGTTATCCTGATTGTGTTTCCACAATACTTGAATTGTTTCATTCTGGCTGTTTGTAATATTTTCTCCTTGACCTGGGAACTCTGGAATTTGGCTACAATATTCCTAGGAGTTTTCCTTTGGGGATCTCTTTCAGGAGGTGATCAGTGGATTCTTTCAATTTCTATTTTGCCCTCTGGTTCTAAAATATCAGGGCAGTTTTCCTTGATAATTTCTTGAAAGATGATGTCTAGGCTCTTTTTTTGATCATGGCTTTCAGATAGTCCAATAATTTTTAAGTTCTCTCTCCTGGATCTATTTTCCAGGTCAGTTGTTTTTCCAATGAGATATTTCACATTCTCTTCTATTTTTTCATTCTTTTGGATTAGTGTTACAGTGCCTTTATTTCTCAAATTGTCACTAGCTTCCAATTTCTCCATTCTAATTTTTAAGGAAGTATTTTCTTCAGTAAGCTTTTGGACTTCCTTTTCCATTTGGCCAATTTTGCTTTTTAGGGCATTCTTCTCCTCATTGGCTTTTTGGACCTCTTTTGCCATTTGGGTTAGGCTATTTTTTAAGGTGTTATTTTCTTCAGTATTTTTTGGGGTCTCCTTTAGCATCACTCTCAGTTTTTCCTCTACTTCTCTTACTTGCTTCTCAAAATCCTTTTTGAGCTCTTCCATGGCCTGGGACCAATTCATATTTTTCTTGGAGGCTTTGGATGTAGGAGCTTTGGCTTCATTGTCTTCTTCTGGTTGTACATTTTGATCTTCTTTGTCACCAAAGTAAGATAATATAGTCTGACTCTTTTTGTGCTGCTTGCTCATGATCCCGGCCAATTACTTGAGTTATAAACTCTTTGTTAAGGTAGGAGTCTGTTTCCAGTGTGGAGAATCTACTGTTCCAAACTTCAGGGGTTTTGTGCAGCTGTTTTCAGAGATACTTCTAGGGACCTGTAAATTTTCAGTTCTTCCAAGGAGCTATGATCAAGGGTGAGGTGTTTACTCCTTTCCTGGCCTGTGCTCTGGTCTATAAATGACCACAAGCATTCTTTTCTGTCTTGGAACTGTAAAGAAGGTTTCCTCTCCACAGCCACTACTAGCCCCACCACGCCAGCGCTCCTCCTCGCCCCAGGACCACCACCCAGAACTGTGACTCAGATCTAAGCACAGGCAAAGCAAGAGAATCCTGCACCGGCAGAGAGATCCCTGCAATCCCCCTCTGATCAGCCACCCAATTCCCCCTCAGTCTGTGGGCCAGGAGCTCAGGAGGCAGCCACCACCCTGGGGGGCCACGCTCTCAGGAAATGGAGCTGAGGCCCAGCACTCCTCTCTCAGTACCACAGAAATAGACTTTTCCCACTGACCTTCTAAGTTGTCTTTGGCGTTCATGGGCTAAGAAGTCTGGAAACTGCCACAGCTGCCAGCCATTCAGCCCTCTGAGGCCTGCTCCAGGTTCTCTGCAGCCTGCACACCCACACCACACTGTACTCCTCTACCAGCCTAGCACGATATACCTTTCTGATCAACCATTCAGGTTGTCTTGGGCTGGAAATTTGTTTCACTCTGTCTTTTTGCAGGTTCTGCTGCTTTAGAATTTGTTGAGAGCCATTTTTTATAGGTATTTGGAGGAGTTTGGGGGAGAGCTCAAGCAAGTCACTGCTTTTACTCCACTGTCTTGGCTTCAGGTCTCCATTTTTTTCTAGAAGCAATTAACTATACCAATAAAGCCATACCTGTATCAATAATAGTTATGAGAATTATAGAAGTGTGATAACTACCCAGAGGTGGGGGAGCTTTCACAGAAAACATGGCTAGGAAATATCTTCACTGATTCCTCAAACCTATATGCAGAATAGGAATTTCTTTTGCTGCACAAAAGAAGGAAGCACTGAGCCATCCCTGTGCTCTTAATCAGCTCCTACCAATCTCCTGGTTTTCATTCAGAAAGCCCCAGACTTATATAAATATATGTGCAGCCACACTCTGCCTTGCAGTAAGCAAGGCTGTTGAGGCCAAAGCTCAGACTCGCAACCATAGAATCTTATTCCACTCTTGTTCTCAGGATGCATAAAGGGCTGAAATGGATAAATGAATGTGGGGAGAGGAGGAAAGGAGAAAGAATGACTCTTACCACCATGAGTGGCTTTGGGCAAGTGACCTCATGCTCCTGGTGCCATTTTAACAAGACAGGAGCCCTCTTAGGGACACTAATTCCTCCCCAGATCACTGCCTCCTAGAACAATAACATAAATCCATCTAACATTTAAGCAAAAAGATATTGAGCTTGGCAGATTGGAAAAGTGTATGTTTGCCTCCTGCCATTATAAGGTCACCCTTTCAAGACTCAGCTAGGGAGGGCAGCTGGAAACTACATGGCCAGATGTAAAGGGGCTCATAAAAATACAGTCAATGGAGTTAACCTTTGAAGATAACCAAAATAATAGGAAGAATGAAGCCAGAGTCCTTTCCACAGAGTAGACGAGGACTCCCTACAGTTACAAAGAAAAAAACAAGATCAAGTGTGCTCCAGTGCTGCAAACAGGTATGACAGTCATTTCACCCCTAGAGAACTCCAGGGGCAGCTTTGTTGAAGGCATTCGTAGTTTTCTCATTGCTTGGTCTGTTGAAGCAAAACAGAGAAGCAACACCTAGGGCCTAAGATAGTGGCATAGCACACGGAATGCCAGACCTGGAGACAGGAAGACCTGAGTTCAAAATGGCTTCACACACTTCCTAGCTGGGTGACCCTGGGAAAGTCACTTAACTCTGTCTGCCTCAGTTTCTTCATCTGTAAAATGAGCTGGAGAAGGAAATGGCAAACCACTCCAGTATCTCTGCCAAGAAAACCCTAAATGGGGTTGTGAAGAGTCAAACATGACTGAAACAACTGCACAGCAATGAGATGTTGAGATTACAGTCAGTTACACGCTGTGTATCTTTTCCATGGTGTTTTTCTTTTTTTGGCTTTGTTTTCTTTTTTTTATCCAAGAATGGCTTTCCTCTGACTCCCAAGGCCCTCTACCTGTACTACTGGTTGATAGTAGAAGCCAATTTGAGCCCCAAAACAAACATAAGTAGAAAGGTCAGTCAAAGAGGAATTTGTTTGAATTATTTCTTCACGAAGCATGGAAAAAAAAGATGACTTTGGGTTCAGAGAATACAGTTTCAAATCCTGTCTCTGACACTCACTGCCTGTGTGGCCCTGGAAAAATCTCTCACCTTCAGTTCTCTCATCTGCAAAATGAGGGAATCTGATTACATGCACCTGATAGAGGCAGTTGGTGGCACAGTGGATAGAGTGCTGGGCCTGAAAGCAGAGAGGCCTGAGTACTAATCCAGCCTTAGACACTTACTGTGTAACCTTAGGCAAGTCACATGACCCTCTCTCTGCCTCAATTTTATTATCTGTAAAATGAGGATCATAATAGCACCTATTTCACAGAGTTATTGTGAAGATCACGCGAGATAATATTCGTAAAAATCATGGTCCAGTGTCTGGGACACGACAATTATTATATAAAAGTGTATTCCCCTCCATTCCCCTGCATGACCTTTGTGATTTTGCTGCTGTGAGCAGCTAGGTGGCACAGTGGATAGAGTGCTGGGTCAGGAAGTCCTGAGTTCAAATCTGGCTCAGACACTTCCTAGCTGTGTGACCCTGGGCAAGTCACTTAACCCTGTTTGCCTCAGTTTCCTCATCTGTGAAATGAGCTGGAGAAGGAAATGCAAATAACTCCAGTATCTTTGCCAAGAAAACCCCAAATGGGTTTATGAAGAGCTGGACACGACTGAAAAAGACTGAACAATAAAACAGACAACCTCTAAGAACCCTTTCAGCTCTTACTCTATGACTGCGCTTTGAGAAACAGAGAGAATACAGGTACTCAGTTTGGCAAGTGACCTGCATCTCACGGCTGTTGACAAATATTTTTCCATCCAACCTATCCACCAAGGATTAATTCATTCAGTTCATTCAATAAACATTTACTATGTGTTTTCTATGCACAGTGAACTATAATCAGCACTGGAAATATAGAAATGGAAAAGCTGCATTGTTCTTTCCTTCAGAGAGATTACAATCAATCAAAAGAATGAAACATACAATTAAGACCTCATAGAAAGCTCGAGATGGCATGAAAGCTTCTAGGAAGGAAGGAGCTGCTTCCAAATGGGCAAGGGAGCAGGAAGGACATCTTGGAAGCAGTGGCACTGAAATGAAGCTTTGAAAGATGATGGGCAGATGGGGAAAGAAGTTTTAGTTCCTTTCTAGCAGTTTGAGGGACAAAGAGAAGTCCAGTTAGAGTGTGCGAGGGCAGAACTGTCATAAGTTTGGAAAGGTAAGATGGCAGCAGATGTTGGAAGGCCTTAAATGCCATTCTAACTCATTAAAATTTTAATCAGGAAGCAACTTGAAGCCACTGACGTTTGTTGTTTTTTTGTTTTGTTTTGTTTTGTTTTGAGCAAAAAGGAGTGGCATGACTAGATTTATGTCTAAGGCAGATTATTCTGGCAATTTTATGCAAAATTGGTCGGAGTGGGGAGAAAATATAGGCAGCAAGATTTATTCGAAGGCTATTTCAATAGTGTAGGTAATGACAGTAAGGACCTGGTCCAGGGTGGTAGTAATGGGGATAGAAAGGAAGGGAAAAGTGAAGTCAATCAGATACAGTAACTGATTAGGTGTAAATGGTAAAAGAGAGAAAGAAGTCAAAGATAGAAATAAGGATTCAAACATGACAGACTGGAAAAATAGTGGTGCCACAGGAAAAAAAATAAAACACAAAAGGAATAGGTTCAGGGAGAAAGACAGGTTGGTTTTAGGACATATTGGGTTCAAGGCTCCAGTAAGACATCCAGATGCAGATGTCCTGTACAAAGTTGAAGATATGGGTATATAGCTTGGAAGAGAAGTCAGAGCTGAAAAAAATATAGATGTTAAAAGGTAAGAGAAGAAGCCAATTAAAATGGATGAGAGTCAGAAAAGGGTCAGGGAGGGGAGAGTATGCCAAATAAATTTCTTCTACTTATGTCTTTAATGACAGTAATAACAGCTAATATTTATACAACACTTTAAGGTTTACAAAACACTATATATATATATATATATATATATATATACATATATATATATGTATATATATATATATACACACACACACATATGTGTGTGTATATGCATATATGCATATATATACACATATATAATCTCATTTGATCCTCACAAAAACCTTTCAAAGTAGTAGCTATTATCCATATTTTATAGTGATGCAACTAAGGCTGAGAGGATATACAATTTGCCCAGGGCCACACAACTAATAAATGTGTAATATAGCTAAGTGAATGGTGATTAGAATGCTGGACTTGAAAGCAGGAAGACCAAATTGGAATACCACCTCATACACTAACTAGCTATGTCACTCTAGGAAAATGACTACTTCTCTGAGCCTCAGTGTTCCCATCTGCAAAATCAGAATAATAGTAGCACCTACCTCAGGGAGCATTGTAAGGGTCAAATGAGATAACATATGTAAATTGTAAACCTTAAGTACTATATAATTTTGGCTATCATTATTCTTTTATAGGATTCCAACTTCAATGTTCTTGATTCCAAAACCAATCCTTTATCCACTTTGCCTACACCAAGCTACCATGAGCCATAGAGAGAATACATCAAGGTGTTTTCTGAGCATTCATGTGCGTGTGTGTGTGTGTGTGTGTGTTCATCTTTCCTCTGGGAAACAGAACCACCATAAATATTTGAAAACCTGATGCTTCTCAGGACATGTCCTAGATGTAAAATAGCACCACTTTTCCAGGGACCCAGATGAATTATGAACTTGAAAGCAACAATTTTCCAATGTCACTGAGACATCTCTTATATAGCCATGAGTGTGTTTTCTTTTGGGTTTTAAAAACCACAGGCGAGAATGAAGAACAATTGTGGAACATGACTGTTATGGAATATTTCTAAACCAATAGAGAGGACAAATATGATGAATTCAGAGAAGCATGGGAAGATTTATATGAAGTGATTCAAAACGAAATAAACAAAACCAGAAAATACACACACACACATACACAGGTATGCATGCAACTGCAACAATGCAAATGGAAGGAATAAAACAAAATGAAGTACTGTGTGGTTATTACAAAAGAAAAGGACAGGCAGGCTAGCCATCATCCTCTCCCTTTGGTAACTGGATTTCTTCTCCATCAGGAACTCTCTGGTAATCATCAGATTTTTTGTTTTTGAGCATTACCTTTTCTAGGGTAAACACTTCAAATATAATTATAATAAACAATTCATATTTCTGTAACACTTTAAGGTTTACAAAGCACTTTCCTCACAACAAATGTATGAAGTTAAGAGTGAAAGACTTATTATCCCCTTATTATTATTCCCCTAATGGGGAAGTGACTTACTTAAGTCATGCAATCGGTAAATGGCACCATCAGGACATGATAGCCTATGTCTTTGAATTCCGGGATTAGTATTCTTTCCCCTATATCACACTGGCTTATCTGAGTGACCTCATTGTATGACCAAAACACCCTTTGAACATAATTTTCAGATGAAAACCAGTACATTTTGTAATGAACCTTGGGAGGGGAGTGGACTTCACCATCCAATCATCTTGATAAAGTGTAACACATTAGGATGGCACATTAGTCATACAAGTTCTAGATACCAAGACAAACACGGAGCACTGGTCTGTAGAACTTTCCATGAAGTTGAAAGGAGTAAGTATGTTCCAAGCTATGCCATATGCCACTTGGTTCCCTATGGCCACATAAGAGGCCATCTCTGGTTCCATTGGAGGAGAGGGCAGTATTTTCAGCATTCTGACTTATCTTTCCTGAGAGGAGAGTACCTTCCCTGCTTTCAAAAAGCAAATGGCAGTGGAAAAAGTCAACAAGCAACAGTGAACCTGGCAGGAAAGAATCCAGTGACATATTTTATTCAATTAAACCCACTCTCTCTCTCTATAGAAGTGTTTATGGGATCTGGTTAATGTAGCATAGGCTAGTATATGTGTAGCTACTGATGCTCCACAGCTAACCTAATGTACCAAAGCTCTCTACAAGTAGTTGCCACTGAGCCTACCTACCATATCTCCTGCCCTTCTCTAGCTTTTACTGTAATTATCCCCTTCCATATCCACTTACCCTACCCCATCCTCAAAAGCCAAAGGAAAATCAAATGAAGTGTAATGGAGGATGGCCATCTTGTTTTACTTTGTTCTGACTCTGTCCTTGTTCCAGAACTGCTCCTGAGCCACTATATGTAAATTCCACCTAGAAGTAAATTTGCTTAGGACTATGGGTGGGTAACCAATAGTCACTGAGTACCATCTTACAGCTCATCTTCTTTGTGCATTCCCTCTGAGAGTGACCCTTGAGTCCCTCAGCCTGAAATCTCTGGTTATAGCAATGAACCCAAAGGAAGTCTGTGCCACATCACTCGGTTTAACAAAGAATTTGACTTACCTTACCCTAGTGATGTTTAAATATCAAGCGGCGATTCAACATGAATCAACAATGTCGTATAGAAGACGAAATACTTAATTCTACCATAGACTACATTAAGAGGAATAGTGACCAAAGGAATAAGGGAAGTGATCATACCAGCCCTGGTTATATAACATTTGGAACACTGTATTCTACATTTTAAGAGAGACATTACCAACTTGGAGGAATGAATGTGGTTTTAAAAAAAAAAAGGTTTTATGAAGTCTATGTAGGAGAAAAGATGCATACCACAGTAGAGAAAGGATGAGGGACCAAAAAATAAGAAGGAAACTATGGGGAATTATACATCAGAGAACTCAAATACTTAAAGCTTTCACTCACCCTCCTCACTTCTAGTCTACCTTGTTGGTATAGCCAGTGCAAAAAAACTCAATAGTCTTCTCCTTCAGGGCCCATCTGTGGGGTTCTCAGCCTGGTTCCCCAGTGGCACTCACTCAGTATGAATGCCACCACCCCTGTCCCACAGGTGATAGAACACAATGAAGCATTAATTCTGCCTCATCACGTCAAGGAAGAGAGAACAGCTGAAGAGCAGGAGTGGGGGGATATGAATACGTGGTAAAATAACACCAGTTAGAAGAAAAGGGATGTCCAGGCCTATGGAAAAGTACATCAGAAACTAATCTCTTCCAATAGAGTTTACTCTGGACAGGCTCCCAGGCTTCTTCAAATCTCTTTTTTAAGGAGACAAAGGCCTTCAGAAATCTATGTAGAAGAAAAAGTTTATGCAACAGTAGAAAAAAGGAGAGGAGGCAAAAGATCAGGAAGATGAACTAATTAAAGTACAAGAAGAGGGCTGAAAAACAAAAAGACCAAGAAAGAATGTCTAGGTATAAGCCTAGCTCCCAAGTAGATAAAGCAAAATTAAGGTCCATAAAGATAGAAGGGAAAATGAGGCCATTCAAAAGAGGACCATAACACATTGAACTAAACATTATTTTGTGAACAAAAATGAATCAAAAACCTTCAGTGAAAAAGAGAATTCTATTAATTACCCAGAGGTCATGGGACTTTAGAAAGAAATTCCAGAATGGTTCAAAAGAGAAACAAAAGTTTTTAATGGTGATATTAGGATGTAAATCAAGTTGGAAAATGTAATTCTCAAAGAAAAAACAATAACAAAGGTAAACAGAAGAGTCGACAAATTAGAACACACAAAGGATAGGATTTCCCAAGTAGTAGAGGCACTGAATAAAGAGAATGAAATATTGGAATTCCAAAATACAGAAGTGGACGAAAATGTAGCAGAAGAAAATCAAAAGAAAGCAACTTTAAAAAACCATATGGATTCTATAAAAGCCCAAGTAACTGCCTTGGAAAAAAGAATGTGCAAATACAGCTTAATATAAGCAGGAAGAAAGACAGTCCCTGCCCTCAAAAGGGGAAGATACATAAAAGAAAGCTGAAAGGAGGGAGAGTGGTACCCATGGGGACATTGTAGAATAGGTCTAGAGAGTCAAGTGTAAAGCCTAGAGAGGGATGAAGACTTGGGTGGCCTGGGCATCCTCCTAAAAATGGAGGTTTTGGGAGGAACCATCCAATCAAAAAAAAAAAAGCCTGTAGGGGTTGAGGGTACTTGCAGTGTCCAAGAATGGAGTGAGGTTCTGAGTAAGGATGGTAGAGAAAGTCTGGGGAGTATGATCCAAGGTAGTAAATGCCATATCTAGGATTCAAATTCAAGTCTTTTGATTCCACATTCAGTTTTCTTTCCACTGAACCACAGAGAGAGCCTCTCTCCTTAAGAGCTTTCTTGATGTAGTAGAAATGTGGGCAAGCTCCCAGGACAAATTTCCACAAGAGATAAATATCAAATGTGAATCTGCAAGGAATATAATGATTGAATTTCAAAATTTTCAATGTCAAAAAAACTTGCAGACAGCCATGAGAAAGACTTTCAGCTATGAAGGAGGCTCAATTCAGGATTATATTTTAGTCACAAGAAATCAGAGAAAATGATGAAATAGGATAGTCCCAAATCAAAAGAGCTTATCATGCAGTCCAGAATAATATATTTTGCAAGGCTCAGCCAAATAAGGGGGGGGGGGAACCTCCAAATAGAAGAAATACAAGAAAAGTAAACAGTACAATTATCAACAAAAGATTAAGCAATGGAGTCAGCTTTCATATATATGATTCCAGGCTATTGTTTAATAATAAAAAATGTGGATCAAAGAATAAATACCAAAAAATAGTTAAGGGATTAAAAGTATGTAAGCAATTAAATATTTAAATTGATCTTAAAGAAAAAGGAGTCAAGAAGAATTAAATTAATCTTTTATGGTCTAAAATTCCATGGACCTCTTCAGATGAATCAATGTCTTGGAATGGGAAAGAAGGAGGAACAACATAATGGGAGCTTGTTTAATCAGAGAGAAGAAAGGCAAGAGTTAGCAGCCAGGGAGTGAAGAAATAAGAAGTTTACTTAGTCTCTCAACAAGTCTGGAGCAGAGGAATAGAAGGGAGAGTAGGGGAGGAACAATAGAGAGGAGAGATTTAGTTGGAGGTAGAAATGGAAGTCAGCTCTTACTCTAGATTAAGAAAAGAAAGGATGCCACTAAATAAAATAGCCATAGTGGAGGGATAGGAGAATGTTTATTAAAAATAGGGACCACGTAATGGTTTCATCTATGGGGAATGGACAAAATAAGAGACCACCTTCTCCAAGAAAGGATTCCAATTCCCAGTATTACATCCCACCTTAGGAGAGAGGCATGCAGTCAATAAAGTAGGGTAATACCTAGCATAGTGGGGAGGATGGAAAAACATAGGTACTAGTCTTGGTCATGAGTGATCACTATAAGTACAGAGGGTGATACCAGCATCATGATTCAGGATACTGACGTGCCTACCACAAATCACTGTTTCCTTCATGAACTGATGCTATTAATAGTGAGGTGCAGCAAAAGATCCCATCAAAAACAAAACAAACTGGGGCAGCTAGGTGGCACAGTGAATAAAGCACCAGCTCTGAGGTCAGGAGGACCTGAGTTCAAATCCGGCCTCAGACCAAACACTTGACACTTACTAGCTGCGTGACCCTGGGCAATCACTTAATCCCAATTGCCTTTTAAAAAAAAAAACATTTTGGGGAGCAATTTGGAACTATGCTCAAAGGGCTATAAAAATGTGCATATCCTTTGACCCAGCAATACCACTTCTAGGGCTGTATCCCAAAAAGACCAAAAAAATGGGAAAAGGACCCACATATACAAAAATATTTATAGCAGCTCTTTCTATGGTGGCAAAGAATTGGAAATTGAGAGGATGCCTATCAATTGGGGAATGGCTGAACCATACGTGTTATATGAATATAATTGAGTACTATTGGGCTATAAGAAATGATGAGCAAGCGGATTTCAGAAAAGCCTGGAAAGAGTTATCTGAACTGATGCTGAGTGAAGTGAGCAAAACCAGGAGAACATTGTACAAAGTAATAGCCACACTGTGCAACGACTAACTTTCATAGACTTAGCTCTTCTCAGCAATGCAAGGATCTAAGACATCTCCAAAAGTCTCATGATGGAAAATGCTATCCACATCCGGAGAAAGAACTATGGAGTCTGAATACAGATTGAAGCATACTATATGCTCTTTTTTTCTTCTTTCTTGTGGTTCCTCTTATTGGTTCTAATTCTTCTTTACAATATGACTAATAAGAATGTATGTGTAGAACCTGTATCAGATTACTTGCTGTCTTGGGGAGGGTAGTAGGGAAGGAGGGGCAGAAAAATTTAAAACTCAAAAGCTTATGGAAGTGAATGCTGAAAACTAAAAATTAATTTAAAAAATGAAATGAAATAATACACAAGCAAAAGGGAGGATAGAGCAAGATTTGCAGATGCATTAACACAGTTGAATAGAGGATGGAGGCAAAACTGGTACTCTAGAGGTTCAACCTCTCATAATATAGGCAGAATGAAGAAGAAATATAAAAATATAGAATTCAGGACAGAGTAGAAGTAACTTGAAATTAGGAGAAAGACAAAGTAACAAAACTTCTTGGAAAAGAGTTCTATGCAAGAATGTTACTGAAGCTAAAAGATTGTTGGAGGGGAAAGATTTCTAACAACAAGCTTACTCAGGCTGAGAAATATAAAAGATTAGGGGGATAGACAAAGATAGAAAAGGAAATTAACAGCTTAATTCAAGTGACTTGGAACAGGACAGATAACCTGAAGTAGCTAGGGAGAGCCTGTGGAAACTGACTGGAATGAAATTCTTGTAAGCAAAACTAATTTCAGGAATGAAGTGCTGATTTAAAAGAGGAAGGGGTCTAAAAATCAACACAAAAGAAATAAATGGAGATCACAAACCTAAAAATCATAATATTAAATATGAATTCATTGAACAATTCAATTAAAAAAGAGTAGAAAGAATGGATAAGAAAGTATTGCAGACACTTATTAGCTGTGTGACCCTGGGCAAGTCACTTAACCCCAATTGCCTCACCAAAAAAGCAAAAAAAAAAAAGCATCACAGAGCAACAAGGTACCTCAGAGGGACTGGACCCCATCATGGTCATGCCCCCAGGAAATTTTATTATCAGAAACTCATCATCCCAAGACATCAGATCAGCAGGGCAAAGAACTCCTCCCAAAGCCTCCTTTTAAAGAGGGCTCCCAGGCCAGCTGTCTCTTCATTTCCTAGCAGACGTACTGCTCTCTAGGACTGAACACCGTCATGCCCATGCTCCCAGGAAACCTCAACACCAGGGAAATCATCATCACAGAGATTGCATGAGTTTTGGTACTTACACTTCATTAATACCATCTGTACTCTCTGGCTCTCTGTTTGGCTGGAGGAAGGAGCAAAAATTGCACCCAAAACTCCCATTTAAAGAGGATTCCCAAGCCCTGTCTCTTAATTTCACAGCTTACACTCTATAGACTAGACTCCACCATGCCCCCATGTTGTGTTTTCTTCCTCTCTTAGAGCATAAGCTCCTTGAGAGCATGGGACTGTCTTCTTTTGTCTTATTTGTATAGCCAGGACTTAGCACAGTGCCTGGTACATAGCAGATGCTTAGTAAATATTTATCGACCAATTGATGACTTTAAGTTTCAAAAGACTCAAGTTGGGCAGCTAGGTGGCACAGTGGATAGAGCACTGGCTCTGGATTCAGGAGGACTTGAGTTCAAAGCCAGCCTCAGACACATAATACTTACTGGCTGTGTGACCCTGGGCAAGTCACTTAACCCCCTTGCCTAACCCCCCAAAAAAATCAAGTTATATTATAACAAGGATACAGTTTGAATGGGCAAAATTCATTTCTCTCTTTAAATGAACTGTCTTCCTTTCTCAGACTCTCGAAAAAGTTTCATTTTATTCTTAGGTTTACAATGTTTGGGTGTTTGTTTCCCAGAATAAAGTATCTTTACCTGTGTTTTATTTATTAGGCTTCACCCTCCATTAAGTTTCTCCCCAAGAAGGTTTCTCTCAGTACCACAGCCTCACCTCTCTCTTGACCCACTGCTGTGAGAAGATGGGCAGCTATCCTCATTTATTTTACTATTAGCTTCCACCAGAAGGGCTTACATTGTCTCTCCAAAAGAGCATGTCTGTATGCAGAAGGGCTTAAATCCATTCACTGGCTTATTTTGGCAATAACCAGTAAATTAAGAGATCATGCCTTTATGAACACCTCTGTTTGCCACCTAATGATTTAGCTGTACAGCTATGTCTCAATTAGTGTGAATAGTAAAGGCCCTAAAGCGGTCACATTATGTAATATACTTTTTTTAAGAGCTCTCAGTAACAATAACCTTAATAGCATTCAATTTATATAGCACTTCGTCATTTACATTTTCTTCACAAGCACCCTCTGAGAAAGTAGGGTAAATATTAACATCTTTCTATAGGTGAGGAATTTGAGGTACAGAGAGGGGGGATGGCCAGATCAAAGCAATATAACTAACAAACAACAGAATTGGATCTTGAACCCAAATGTTCTGACTACAAGACTTCTGCTTTTTTTGTACTGCCACAAGGTTAAAAAAAATAGCCTTTATAACAAAAAAATAACAATTTATCACTTTGCCAGCATCAACCAACTCCATTATGTTGTGCTAACAATTTCGAATGTTGGCAGAAGGCATCAGTTAAACACAGAAACTGATGTTCCAGATAGATAAATCAGCAAGGGCATTTTCTAATTAGTGGTTTTCTGATAACTAGTGAACATCAACAGTTTGATGGATATTATTAAACGATGTTTGCCACCTATGATCTTCGAGTCTAAAATTCTTCCCTCTGATTATAATCTCCTGTCTTTTCCATCTCTGAGAAACCCCCAACTGCACACCTACGGAGGAGAAATCATATTATTGCTAAAAAAAAAATAGCAGTTGGCAGCCAAGAACAGCTTCAGTTCCAGGTAGACACCCAATAGAGATTGGAGATGCAGAGAGCACTTCAGTGAAAATATCCAGCCAACTAGCATGTTAATATCACCAGAAGACATCAATACATCTGCAGCATCACAAGTATGTGTTACTACAACCATGTGTTTTTCCTGATCACACGTGCGTCTAGCCATACCTATACCCTACACATATAACACTTCATGTATGTTCCTTGTATGTTGTCTAGTAGTAGCATTGCTGGGTCAAAAGAATATGAGCAATTTAGCAACTTTTCTCACATAATTCCAAATTGATTTTTCAGAGCAGTCAGATAAGTTCACAGCTCTACCAACAGTGTATTGAGTGTGCTTGTCTTCCCAGAGCCTTTTCAACACTATTTTTGTCTATCATCTTTGCAATTTTGACACATATTATGCCATAATTCACAGTCATTTTAATTTACATTTTTCTTATCAACAAAGATTTTAACCATTTTTCCATATGTTGGTCTCTATCATTTCTTCCTTTAAAAACTTCAGAACTATTTAGAAAGGAGATAGAAGGATTTCTTCTTCGGAAAACTTTTCTGAATGAACAGCAAAACATCGTTTTTTTATTTACCTTCAGAAAGAGTTAGACCAAGTGAAATTTACCAGCATTTTGCACGCAGCTGTTTCTCATTATTTCCTCTTTGGGTTTGTTTATGTTTGGGTCACTTTAATATGCACTCCATGGCACCGGTCAAAGATGACCCAGAATATCAACATGCAATAGATCAAACGCTATATGCTATGCTCAAAAGGCGTGATTCTGCAGAATCAGGATGGTTGCTAGTCACTAGAATAAACTTGCCTTTTTAGGAGGTGATTGCACTGAAAAATAGTAACACTTTTGGAATAAAGTATTTCAGAACTATATTTAAATACACCATGGTTTATCATCCTCGTATTTAGAATATACCCAAAGATCTAGAATTCCCTAAGGCTGGGCACAGATGAGATGATGGGAGTATCCATGATTGAAGCTTAGATTCCCAAGTCCATCCTTATACCAAAAGCTGATGTCAGTTTGATGAGTGAAATTGTACTACTCAGTGCAGGAGAGTAAATGCACACTAGTCCTAGCTCATCCCCTAACCATCTTCATTGCCTTAATCAAGTCACTTCCCTTGTCAGAACATTCATTTCATCATTTGTAATTTGAAGGAGTTGCACTAGGTGGTCTTGAAGGACCCTTCCACCACTACCATTCTCCCAACTCTAACTTTCTATTAAAGAATAAGGCTCCTTCCGGTTTGTATCTAAGGTCACGTTCAAATGTGACATTCTCTGTTCTGTTCTAAGAATAAGAGCTGGAATTTATACTACGCTTTAAAGTTTACAAAACATTTTACACATCTTAACTCAGTTAATCCTCACCACAACCCTATGGAGTAGGGGCTATTATTATTGCCACTTTGTAGATGAGGAAACTGAGGCAAATAGAGGCTAAATTATTTGCCCTTACATATAATCATTGTCTGAGGTAGGATTCAAACTCAGGACATCTTGATGGTAAGTCTCCCAATCTATCCACTGCATTACCTACTTGCCTTAATCTTATAGCTCACAATCTCATAGCTCAAGACCTCCTGCAGCTACAGGCACTCTATTTTTTTAACATCCCTTATTGATTCTGAAGTTCTATGATTCCACAGGGTTGGTTAGAGTGAGGAGTTCCATTACGGAGGCCAAAAAAGAGAGAGGACATTGTATCCTGCTTATTTCAATAGCACTATGATTGTGAATAATTGTGGAGATAGAAATGTAGTATTCCCAGAGAACAATGTTGTGTATAGTCACAACAGACAAAGCAAGTTAGAGATAGAGGCAAGGTAGAGAGTGAGAGAACCACTCATGGCTATATTTGCAAAGACGGAGATATCCACAAATAATTCAACAGATTCCCCAACTCTGGCTTCTTCCTTGTTTATCCCGCTTAAATGAATAAGTCAACTATCTACAAAATTTTTTTCAGACCATCTGTAATAACTTCATTTTTACTAGATATAAAAAAATCTGAACTATTTTTTCCTTTCTTTTTTCCCCTTTCTATTACCGCAAAAAAAAAATGCAACAGACTACTTTATAAATGTTTGTTTAATGAAGCATCCACCATGTGCCAGGACAGAGGCACCATCCCATGTATGGCCTATTGGATCAAGCACAGGCCTTGAAGTTAGAAGGACTTGGGCCCAAGGCTTAACTCTCAAATACACTGCTTGTATGACCCAGTCAAGTCACTTAACTTCTTAGCACCCCAAGCAACCTACTAAGACTGTAAGATGCAAAGTAGGTGTAGATCTGAACTGGTACAGGAAAAGTCCTCCCTGACACACCAATAAAATCAAAGGTCCAGTCCAAGAAAAAAAAAATGTGCTACATCCTATGCTAGGTGCTGAGGTACAAAGACAAACACAAAACTGTGCCTGCCTTCAGGAAGCTTACATACTATGGAGTGAGGCAGGGGAGCAATATGCACCCCCCCCAAAAAAGGAATTACATAGTTTATAGAAAGTAATTTTGGAAGAGGAAGTTACTTGCAACTAGTAAGATTGGTATAGATTTCCTGTAGTAGCAAGCAGGTGAACAGACCATTAAAAAAAAAAAGTAAGAAATAGTTTTGTGAGGTAGCACAAGGTGTAGAAGGAGTGTGTTCCAGACACGAGGAGCAGCATATGCAAAGGCAGAGCTGAGTAAAGGAAAAACATGAACCACCACAAAACATAATTTCAAGTTTGGCAGCCCTTTAAAGCTCATCTAGTCCAATTCCCTTATTTTACAAAGGAGGAAACTGAGGACCAGAATGATCAACTGACCACACAGGTAGTATGTAGCAAAGCCAAGATTCTAACCCAATTCATCCAACTCCAGCTGTGTACTCCTTCCACTACCCCCATGCTGTACCACCTAGAAATATTAGAAAGCCCAATTCACTCCACTTGGGCGAAACACTGGAGCTGTCAAAAAGCCCCTCGATGCTATCATTTGGGAATTAATGCTTGTCAAGTAGAATAGGCAATCATCTCTGATGCATTATGCCTCAGTGTCCAGGTCAGAGTGGAGAAGGTTCCTCCTCTCATTTTATTCATTTTTCTACAGGTACAAAGAAATGACATCTAGCAGATGGTGGCTTTTAGCATCAAATAAACGCTTATGGCAGCATTTACTTCCAACAACAAAACATAGAAGGTTCCAATCGGCCATCTGTTTTGTAATTTTCAAGTGAAGGACATGGAGAGAGTTCCTCAACTCTAATTCCCAAATTCACTAACTAACCACTGCCATTATTAAGTGCATACATTATGAGCCATTCCCACCTTATGAGGTTGTTGTCTAAGTTCCTGCACATCCTAAGAGGATTTTTGCCAAACAATTATACCAGGTGTCACTGTAAACATCTCAATAATCTGAAAAAAAAATAATAATTTTTTTTAAAAAGCTGTTTGCAATTCAGCATTTGCCATTAAGAGCTCAATTTGCCTTCCTGCATAATTCTTTACTGTGAGAAAAGACATTTCCATTTGAAGAAATATGGGGAAATGGAGTGGACTGACTAGATCTCACTCCAATGGTTCTCCCAAAACCCCCAATTCCCTTCCAAAGCAGAACAAGGTGAGCAAAGAATGAGAATTAAGCCCAGATGCTACATAGCAACAAGAAAAACAGATTCTTGGCATCTTTTATTTAATTGAAAAAAATCATAAGTGCCAGACCCAGAAATATTACACAGACCAATTTATCCTCACTTGCAGGAAAGAATGAAGCTGTCAAAAGCCTGTCAGGGCTATTGTTTTGAAATTAACACTTATCCTAGCTAAAACAGGAGCCATCTTAAGTTGGTTTGAGGGTTTCTGAGAGATTGGTATGGCTACTTGAGGGACCAATAGAATGGAAAATGGGCCATATCTGTGTCAAAGGGAATTAGGAATTTGGTTAGAAAGGAGATGGATGCCAGTATAATAAACAATAATGATTCTGCCTAAGTGAATTCACAGACTTGGTACTAACCCAATCAAACTGTCAAGGGAATTATTTACGAAAGTAGACCACCAGGGGCAGGAGGACCGGAGTTCAAATCTGGCCTCAGACCAAACACTTGACACTTACCAGCTGTGTGACCCTGGGCAAGTCACTTAACCCCAATTGCCAAATAAACAAATAAATGAATGAATGAATAGATAGATAGATAGATAGATAGATAGATAGATAGATAGATAGATAGATAGATAAAAGTAGACCCAAAAAATCACAAAATTCATCTGAAGGAACAACAGGCCTAGAATCTCAAGAGAAATAATTGAAGGAAGAAAAGTAGGAATAAAGGAGAACTAGTAAGTCAAATTAAATTGTATTATAAAACAGTAATTATCCAAGTTATTTCACACTGGTTAAAAAATAGAAAAGAACAGTGGAAGAAACTAAACAAAAATTGGAAATAATCAACCAACATTTATTAAACACCTTTGTGCTGAGCAGTGAAGCAAACTCAATAATTCAGTGTTCAGTAAACCAAAAGCATAAATTATTTGGGAAAGAATGCCCTATCTAACAAAACCTGCTGGGACAACCGGAAAGCAGTTTGGCAGAAACTAATGGTTTAGACCAACATATTACACCATATGTCACAAAAGGTTCAACATAGACACACTAAAATAACGAAATTAGATGAGAAGTAGATAAAGTAGCTCTTGCAGCTATGGCTAGGAGGAGTGTTCTTTGTCAGAGAGGTGATAAGAGTAATCCCAAAAGACAAAACTGATCATTTCAATTCCATGAGATTGAAAAGCTTTTGCATAAGCTATCTGTAAATTATGGGGGAAGGAATCTTTGGATCAAATATCTCTGATAGAGATCGAACCTCCAAAGTACATAAAGAACTAACACAAATGTCAAATAATGTTTGGAGCTGTTCTCAAATGGATATGTGGTCAAATGACATAAACTATCGGTACTCAAAGAAATAATTGCAAATTATTAACAACCTTATGAAAGAATGCTCCAAGACACTGCAAGTCAGAACAACTCTGATGTTTCACTTTACACCCAACAAATTGGCAAAGATAATAAAAGATGAAAACAGTCAATATCAGAGGTACTATGAGAAATCAGACATCCTAATTGGTAGAGCTATAAATTAATCCAACCATTCTGAAAGTAATTTGGAATGGTTCTTATAATGTAACTAAACTCTTTATTCCTTTTAAACCGCAGAACAAGATATATACTTCAAAGGAACCAAAAACAGAAAGAACATTTACATGTTTAACAAAATTTTCATAGCAGCACCTTTTGTGGTAACAAAGAATAGGAAAGAAAGTGAATTCCCATCAGTTGGAGAATGGTTCAACAAACTGGGGTAAATTGAGTAATATAATATTATCAGATTATAAAAAATGACAAATGTGAAAAATCCTGAGAAGTACAGGAAGACTTAAAGTGATGCTTTCGGCTTTTCTCCCAGCTCGTGCCAGTATCTGCAGCTTCAGTTGCATCCCTGAAACAAGGTGGTGAAGGTCAGAGTCAACAGATTTGGCTATATTGGGCGCCTGGTGACCAGGGCTGCATTCACCTCAGGTGGAGTAGACATCGTGGCCATCAATGACCCCTTCATTGACTTCAACTACATGGTTTATATGTTTCAATATGATTCGACCCATGGCAAGTTCACGGGCACTGTCAAGGCTGAGAATGGAAAGCTGGTGATCAATGGAAAAGCCACTACCATCTTCCAAGAGCGGGACCCCACCAATATTAAATGGGGAGATGCTGGAGCTGAGTATGTTGTAGAGCCCACTGGAGTCTTTACCACCATGGAAAAGGCTGGGGCTCACTTGAAGGGTGGAGCCAAGAGGGTCATCATCCCTGCCCCTTCTGCTGATGCCCCAATGTTCGCAATGGGAGTGAACCACGAGAAATATGATAATTTCCTTAAGATTGTCAGTAATGCTTCCTGCACTACCAACTGCTTGGCCCCCCTGGCCAAGGTCATTCATGACAACTTTGGCACTGTGGAAGGACTCATGACTACAGTCCATGCCATTACTGCTACCCAGAAGACAGTAGATGGTCCCTCTGGTAAGCTGTGGCGTGATGGGCGTGGTGCTTCCCAAAACATCATCCCTGCTTCCACTGGTGCTGCTAAAGCTGTAGGCAAGGTCATACCTGAGCTGAATGGGAAGCTTACAGGCATGGCCTTCCGTGTTCCTACTCCCAATGTATCTGTTGTGGATCTGACCTGCCGTCTAGAGAAACCTTCCAAATATGATGATATCAAGAAAGTGGTGAAGCAAACATCAGAAGGACCCTTGAAGGGTGTCTTGGGCTACACAGAGGACCAGGTTGTATCTGTGACTTTAACAGTGACCCCCACTTCTCTACCTTTGATGCCCTCAATGACCATTCTGTCAAGCTCATTTCTTGGTATGACAATGAGTTTGGTTATAGCAACCATGTAGTGGACCTCACGGCCTCCATGGCCTCCAAGGAGTAAAGTGGAAAGCCATGGACATTCATCCCCAGCCAAAAAAAGGAGTTCCACCACTGGGGAGCATACATTCCTAACTTATGTTCCTATACTGGGGATCTCATGTCCCATTCACATCCTTGTCCCAAAGCACTCCTGTAGTCGGGAGAAGCCTAGAGTACTATATTGTGTACCATCAATAAAGTCACCACATTCAGTGCAAAAAAAAAAATTAAGAAAGTGATGCAAAGTGAAGTAAGCAGAACCAGGAAAACAATATATGCAATAACTATAACAATTTCAAATGGAAAGGACAAAAGAAGAAACTACATGTTTTAAAATTATAATAACCAAGCTTGGTCAATGAAAAGAGAGGGGAAAAAGCACTCCCTCTCTTCTTTGAAGAAAGGGGGAAAATACAGGAGTTCGTAAATGTCAAACTCAGTTAACATATTAGTTGGTTTCTTGGTTGGTGAGTTGGTTGATTGGTTAGAAGCAGCTAGTGTAACAGGTAGAGCCCTGGACTTAGAGTAAGAAAGATCTGAGTTCAAATGTGGCCTCAGGCACTTAACTAGCTATAAGACTATGGGTAAATCACAATCTATATGCCTCAGTTTCCTCATCTATAAAATGAGGATAGTAATAGCAACTACCTTGTAGGGTTATTGTGAGAATACAATGGGATAATTTTGTAAAGTGCTTAGAAAACCTTACAGCACCATATAAATACTAATTGTTAGTATTTCTAAACTGTTTACTTTTCCTCTTTTTTATTCTTTGTTACACAACGTGACTCATTAGGTGGGAAAGAAAAGAAAAATATTCAGAAATGAAGGCATTATAAAAACAAAAGATAATCAATAACAAAAACAACAAAAATCATATGATTGTCTCAATAGATACATAAAAAGCTTTTGACAAAATGCAATACTCATTCCTATTAAAAATAACAAAAAGCCTAGGAATAAATGGAACTTTCCTTAAAATGATAATTAATATTTATCTAAAACCATCAGCAATCATTATCCATAATGGGGAAAAGCTAGAAGCCTTTCCAGTACAATCAGGGGTGAATCAAAGATGTCCATGATCACCACTATATTGTATTTCTATATTGTACTAGAAATACTACCTATAGCAATTTGAGAAGAAATGGAAATTAAAGGAATTACAATAGGCAATAAAGAAACAAAATTGTCACTGTTTGCAGCTGATGTTCTACCTAAAGAATCCTAGAAAATCAACTAAAAAACTACTTGAAATAACTAACAACTTTGGCAAATGATTAACAACTTTGGCAAAGCTGCAGATTATAAAATAAACCCACATAAATCATCAGCATGTCTATATATTATCAACAAAGTCCAGCAGGAAGAGATAGAAAGAAAAATTGCATTTAAAGTAACTGTAGACAATATAAAATACTTGACAGTCTACTTGCCAAGACAAACCCAGAGACTATGTGAACACAATTATAAAACACTTTTCATGCAAATGAAGTCAGATCTAAACAACAGGAGAAATATTAGTTGCTCATGGCTAGGCCAAGTCAATATAATAAGAATGACAATTCTACCTAAATTAATTTACTTATTCAAAGCCATACCAATCATACTACCAAAAATTTTCATAGAGATAGAAAAAAAAATAGTAACAAAATTGATTTGGAAGAACAAAAGATCAAGAACATCAAGGGAATCAATGAAAAAAAAAGTTGAAGGAAGGTAGCCTACCAGTACCAGATCTCAAACCATATTACAAAGTGATAATCATCAAAATAATCTGGTACTGCTCAAGAAATAGAGTGGTAGACCACTTGGAATGGATCGTGTATACAATACACAGTGAAGGGTTATGATAATCTAGTGTTTCATAAATACGAAGATCCAAGTGTTTGGGACAAGAATTTACTATTTGACAAAAATTTCTGGGAAAACTGGAAAGTAGTGTGGCAGAAACAAGGTATAGACCAACATCTCACGCTTTTATACTAAGGTAAGGTCAAAATGGGCACATGATTTAGACATAAAGAAATATAGCATAAGCAAATTAAAGGATCATGAAATACCTTACCTGTCAGATCTCGGGATAAAGGAAGACTTTATGGTAAAAACAAGATGGAGAGAATATTACGGGAACTAAAATGGAGAATTTTGATGACATTAAGTTAAAAAACTTTTATACAAACAACTCCAATGCAGCCAAAATTAGAAAGAAAGCAGAAAACTGAAGGGGGTGTGAGAGATTACAGAAAGTTTCTCTGATAAAGGTCTCATTTCTCACACATTTAGGGAACTGAGTCAAATTTATAAAAATGAGTCACTCCTTAATTAATAAAAGGTCAAAGGATATGAACAACCAGCTTTCAAAAGAAATCAAAGCTGTCTATGGCCATATGGGAAAAAAATGTTCTAAATCACTATTAATGAGTGAAATGCAAATTAAAACAACTCTGAGGTACCACCTCACATCTATCAGATTGTCTAATATGACAGAAAAAGAAAATGACAAATGTTGGCAGGGATGTGGAAAAAATTGAGACATTCATGCACTATTGCCGTGGTTGTGCACTGATCCAACCATTATGGAGAGCAATTTGGAACCATGCCCAAAGGGCTATTAAAATGTTCACACGCTTTGACCCAGCAATAACACTACTAGGTCTACATCCCCAAAGAGTTCAAAGAAAAAGAAAAAGGACTCATATGTACAAAAATATTTATAGCAGCTCTTTTTGTGGTGGCAAAGAATTGGAAATTGAGGGGATCAATCAATTGGGGAATGGCTGAATAAGTTGTGGTATATGATTGTGGTGGAATACTATCGTGCTATAAGAAATGATGAGCAAGAGAGCTTCCTAAAAAACTGGTAAGACTTATATGAACTGATGCAAAATGAAGTGAGCAGAACCAGAAGGATATTGTACACAGTAACTGCAGTACTATGCAGTGATGATTGTGAATGACATAGCTATTCTCAGCAATACAATGATCCAAGATAATTCTGAAGGACTTTGATTAAAAAAAAAAAATACTGTCTACCTCCAGAGAAAGAACTGATGGAATCTGAATGCAGATTGAAGCATACTTTTTTACTTTGTTTTTCTTGGGTTTGGAGGGGTTGGGTGTTGGTCTGGGCTAATATGGAAACATGGCTAATATGGAAATATTTTGCATGACTGCACATGTATAGTCTATATGTTAAATTGTTTTCTTTCTCAGGGAGGGAACAAAGGAGAGAAGGAGAGAGAAAATTTAGAATTCAATTTTGTTTTCTCATATAATTGAAAAAATATTCTTTAAAAAAAGGAAAATAAAAACAAAAAATCAATTTAAAATTTTTAAAGAAAAAAAGATGGAGAAAGATCAGAAATATGTCAGGTAAAGGATGGTACAGCATGAGGTCAAAAGCAGTTTTGAGATACAATAAGGGAAACAATTCATGAGATGTAGTCATGTACCAAAGGTGTCCTTTGGGAAATGGTAGTACAGCTGTGCTAAGGGATAAAAAGTGACTTTTGGTCTTGAACCTGAAAACAGCTTGCTTAGCTGAACAGCTAAATGATCCCAGGGACTACACAGTGACAATGCTAGGAAGCTGAGTTTCCTTCATGCTCAGGAGACACCTTGTGTCTTGTGATGGCTTTCATATAGCCAGCCTGAATACTTGGCCAAAAGCCCAGCAAGAAGACAAGACTGGCTTCCTGCTCCCAACTTATCCACTTGTTCCCATATGTAACCTTGTCAGGATACCCCAAGAATTCATTGAGTTCCTTCATCCAAAAACTCATGTCCAGTAAGGGTCCTGGAGCATGGAAATTCTGTCGAGCAAGACAAGCAGAAATAGCCAAGGAAAACATTCAATAAAGAGAAGTAAACCTAAAAGTGTTGGCTGGTGCTTATTGAAACCTAGAAAGTCAACAAGTCTAGATTTATTAGAAACTGGGGATTACCAAGCATCAGTTTGAGAAATCAGGCTACTTTCATGAAGAAACTAGACAAACCCCTCAGATAACTGAGCCGCCTTACAAGATGTTCAAAGCACCTGCCTTTCTCTACTTGAACACTTCTAAAGATTGGAGGCTCACTACTGCTCTAGGCAGCATATTCCAGGGTTGTCAGTTCTCTATTCAAAAGCTATTTGTGCAACGAAAAGAACTTTTAATGAGAAGGTCAAAGATCCAGGTTTTATTACCAGTTTCTGTGACTTTGAACAGGTCATTATGTTTCTGAGTCTCTATTTCCTCGCCTGTCAAGCAAAAATAATATTCCCTATACTACTTACCTCAGATAGTTGTTGTAAGGAAAAAACAGCATAAGGGATATGAAAATTCTTTATATATCTTAATTGTATGAATAGTAATGATAATAACTGACATGTTTTGAGGTTTATCAAGTACCTACCCCAAAGCAACCCTGTGAGGTTTTGTTTTTCAATCATTCTAGTTGTGTCCGCCTCTTCAGGACCCCATTTGGGGTTTTCTTGGCAGACATACTGGAGTGGTTGCCATCTCCTTCTGCAGTTCATTTTATAGATGGGGAAACTGAGGTAAACAGGGTGAAGTGACTTGCCCAAGGTCACACAACTAGTAAGTGTCTGAGACCAGATTTGAACTCAAGAAGATGAGTGTTCCTGACTTCAGGCCTGGAATTCTATCCACTGTGCCACCTAGCTGCCCTGTTTTTTGTTTAATGTTTTTCTTTTGTTGCAAGGAATAGATAATTCATATCTGGCATGATAAGGGAGGTGGGGGAAGGAAGAGGAAGCCTATATCCAGAAATGACAGGTATAAAAAATGAAAGGAACTAATAAAACTAATTTTTAAAAGGGAGTTCATGAGCCAGTCGCTTAAATTATCATTTATCAAATAATTATGTTGATACTCAATCATTCCTGGCAGAGTATTACTCCCCAGTATACCATCCAAAGCAAGCAAACCCCATTGTTCAATTGAGTCTGTGGAGTTTCTTTTTTTAATGGCAGTTTCTTTTCGCTGATACTTTGGGCATCTTCAGCCCCACAACAATGTCTTAAGGACCATTATGGTTTGCATATCGCCATTGCAGAGCACAAATCTGAAAAACACTGAATTGCAGAATTTAGGTCTTTGTTTTCTTTCCTTCATGTCAACAATTTACAACACTCAAGTTCTCCAGTCATGTTCTCACTGCCACTACTCTGGTCTTCATGATCACCAGCTTGAATATTGCAGTAACCTTTTTTTTCAGGTCTTCCACCTCCATTCTCATCCCCCTCCAAGTCTCTTGATATCTTCCTTATGAATAAAATTGTTCGTATGTAGATAGGTCCCAAGTATAACAAGGGCTGTCCCCAACAAGTAGCATAGGGGTGTCACTGTTTGACTAGAAGGAAGACAAAATAGACATCTCTAGCCTCTTCTCCCACTTTTCTTAAAGGGAGGCTGTATTTCCTGCCAAGAGGGGAAGCAGGATTTTGGGGCTAGAAGCTGCTATGCTCTTCTCAGATAGAGGTGATACAATGCTAAAATTATACTTACCTGCTCCCTCAAATATTTTTAGTCTAGGGGATATGATCAGGTCCAAGCTAACTTCTGATTGCTGCATCATTATTGGCAGTTAAGTATGATCCCGAGTTTTGTATCCAAGGCTTAATGCCTTTCCCTCATAACACCAGTTCCATAACGAACATGCATAACACTTATCCAAAAAAATTATCCAAATTGGTAGCAAAACAGAAATCAGAGAAGCTATGCAAAGGAGAATATATACCAAACAATACAGAATGAAGAAGTCTTCATTGGGAGCTAGGTAACTCCTCTCAAATGAGAGAGACAGAGAGAGAGAGAGAGACAGAGAGAGAGAAAGATAGAAAGAGAGAGAGACAAAGAGAGAGGGAGAGAGACAGACAGAGAGAGACAGAGACAGAGAGAACACTAGATCCCACACAAAGGGAAGTTGTTCAAAAGCTGGGGTTAAGAGCATGATGGAGACTACCAGATCCTCTCATGTCTTTCCAGAGTCTTTTCCTTCTACAACCTGAGGTAGAGTTGGCCTCGTTCATCTTCTCGTGTGAAGCTAAAAGCCAGAAGTGCCAGAAGTGACATGATGCTCAAAGAAGATTGACAAAGGCTGGAGCTCTCCAGCTCTCACTGACTCCATCCTGCCTCCTCATGCAGGGCAGGGCCTTCACCTCCAGCAATAAGGAAAGAGTTCCATAACAATGGGCTTTGGGATTGGAATGATACCTATAACTATTTCATTCATAATCTTTCAGTGGCTCCCTAATGCCTACTCAGTATAGGTTAAACTTCAAAGCCTAGTATTCAAGGCCCTCCACAATCTGGTGCCAACCTACCACAGGATGAATAAGAAAGGACAATGAAATGGTGGAAAGGTAATGGCGGGAGAGAAAGACAAAGTGACCTAAATTAGAGACATGGATATGCTACTGACTTCCAGTTTGCCTTTTAACAAATTACATCCACCACTCTAAGTCTCGGTTTCCTCACCTGTAAGATAACAGAATCTCTAGATATATTCTAGAGTATCTAGTATCTAGACTAGATACTTTCTCAGAGTCCTAACTTTAACATTACATTCTTCTGTATCTTTCTAGTCCTATCTCATGCTATTACCACATCTAAACTATACTCTAGCCAAGCTGAAGTACTCACCAGCTTCTAGTTACATTCCAGTTATTTAGAATGGTTCCTGGAGGCCGGAGGCAGGGATAGAAAGCAAAACATGCATCTCTGGCTCAGTTTCAAACAGAACAACAGATCTTGAAAAGAGAGTCTACAGTGAGTCATGTAACTCAGTTGTGGTAGAAGTTTTCTGTTATTAACAACATTAGAAACTTTGAATTAAAACTGACTTGTCCCTTGAGAAAAGGTAACACTTTCATCTGCCCTTGGATCTGATACTAAACTTAGAATGCGAGAAGAGTGATACCACCTCCAACTTTCAAGGGGTTTTGAGGAATAGGCTACAGAAAATCTAAGAGGGAAAAGAATTATGCTGTGACCCCACTAGATGAAAAGTAGTTGGAAGGGCTGTTCTTTGTGTGTATATGTGTGTGGCTGTGTTTATGTATATGGTAGTAGACTTAGAAGTCTGCATTGCTTTGTGTCTAGACAAAACTACATGGTCTTGGAGAGTCAATCTAATTCCACCTTACTTGTAGAAATGGGATATATGAGGCGTTCAAGGAGTACTAACTCCTCTAATGTGAAGGTTGCTAAGCCCTTTTCAGGGCTGCTCATCCTTCTTTGGTGTCCACCCGTCACCCTACCCTCACCTGTGAGGGCCAAGAAGCTATAGCACGGGCAATGGCTACACCCCAGCAAAACCATCTAAACCAGGTTGATGGTAACCAAGGGGCCTCAAACCCCTTGTCTGTGAGTTAGCGAGATGTCTATCCAAGCATGTGAAGACGTCCCCCAGCAGAATGGGTGAATGAAAACAATTTGTCCCAATGGCTGTGAAGGCAACTGAAGCAGATGCTATGGACCACTTAGAGCTTGGTCACGCATCAAAGATGCCAAGGTCATCCCACTGCATTTCGGGCCATTGCCAGTCATTCTGACTTTTGTCTTGCCACTGGACTTCAATGAGTGAGGAAAAGAGAGTGAGGCTGACAACTTCGTGCAATTCTGCCTCACTTAAATCTAATTCACATGCAAGTGAAGACATCACCCCATGATATCATTGGTCCTCTTCAAAAACGAAGGATGAACAACCAGTAGGAATGCACATGTGTCTGCATCTTTAGAGATACTGTTAAGTATAAGATTTTTCAAATTATAAAAGTTATTTTTCTGAATTTGCATATTTGTACTGAGCTGGAAATTTCAGCAGAAGACCATGTGCTGCTTGTCTTCATTACATCACTCTCTTTCTGCCTCTCTCTCTCGAGCAAAATTGTCTTTATTTAGAGGGTTTCAACCAGGCTACTATAGGTCCCTATTGTATATTGCCTAAAAATTCCAAATGTTACTGACTGGGAAGGGAGAAAAGGTTCAATTCTGCCCTTGCCCCAAATGCCTTCCTGGAAAAGTGTCAGAAACCTAGAATACAGCTTTCCTCACAGTAGATGCTTGATTAGTGTTTCTTGAATTGAGTACTCAACTCTAAATAGTTCTGAATCAACCAGGACATAAACCTCTGGTAAGAAAAAGCTGATGAAAGGCCAGTCCAGGTTTTGAGGTCTTCTCCAAGGTAAGAAATAAGCCCTGCTTACTCTCCTCTTCATCTCCATCATTCTGATTTATTGTGGAATGGGGATGGGTAATTCTATTGCTCTATTGAATCCTTTGCAATAAATGGCATTTAAGATTGATTAAATGTCTCAGCTTCGCTTTGGTCATTAATCAATCTCAGTGGCTATTTATTTGCTTCATGTAACACTGCAAAGTAGAGATTATTCCTTGCATATCTTTGGAAATTTAGTAATTGGCCAAACTGGCATCTTCTTCAGATTTAACTGGTCTTTAATAAGAATTTCTATTGAAAAGAATATGGACTATTTAAAATCATAAAATTCCAGTGATGAAAGCAACCTTGTCAGAGGTAATTTAGCCTTCTCCCTACCATCAATAATAAGCAGCTACAAATAAGTAACTACATATATCACATCTACTTGAATTTCTCCTTTCCCTCAGTGATGGGGAACTCACTAGCTCTAGTTCTTCCCTGTGAGGTGATCAAGTCTGTGAAACGAAATGGAACTCTCAGGTCAGCTAATGTAACCCCTATCCTCTACCACAGGGATTCTTAATCATTTTTTTCCTGGACTCCTTCGACATTCTGGCGATGCCTATCTATCCCTTCTCAGAATAATATTTTAAAATATATAAAATCAAATATTTAGGATTTCAAAGAAAACCAATTATATTGTAAATACAGTTATCAGTTTTTTAATATAAATTTACTTATTTGTAGTTTTCAACATTCATTTACACAAGTTTTTGAGTTCCAAATTTTCACCCCGTCTCACCCTCTCCCCACCCCAAGATGGCATGCATTTTGAATATCTCTTCTCCTAGTCTGTCCTCTTTTCTTTCTCTCCCCCCTTCTCTTATCCCCTTTCCCTTCTATTTTCCTGTAGGGCAGGATAGACTTCTGTACCACATTTCCTGTATTTCTTATTTCCCAATAGCTTATGAAAACTTTTTTTTAAACACATGTTTTTAAAACTTTAGGTTTCAAATTTTCTCTCTTCCTAACTCCCCACCCACCCTCATTGAAAAGGCAAGCAACTCAATATAGGTTGTACATGTGCACTTATGCAAAACACTTCCATAGTAGACATGTTGTGAAAAACTAACTCTATTTCCCTTAATTCTATTCTACCCTCCCATTTATTCTATTCTTTCTTTTGACCCTGTCCTCCTCAGAAGTATTTACTTCTGATTACCCTTTTCCAATCTGCCCTCCTCTCTATCATCCCCTGCTCTCTTGTCCCCTTCTCCCCTATTTTCTGTAGGGTAAGACAGATTTCCATACCCAATTGAATGTGTATGTTATTCCCTCCTTAAGCCAAATCCTATGAGAATAAGATTACTCATTCCCTCTCACCTTCCCCTGTTCCCCTCCACTGTAAGACTTTTCTTTTTTTTGTGAGATAATTTACCCCATTCTACCTCTCCCTTTCTTCTTCTCCTGAGTATAATCCTCTCTCATCCCTTAATTTTATTCTCCAGATATGACCCCTTAATCTTCAACTCACCCTGTGCCTTCTATCTATCTATCTATCTATCTATCTATCTATCTATCTACATACATATAATTTTTTTCCTCCAACTACCCTAATACTGACAAAGGTCTCATGAGTTATAAATATCATCTTTCCATGCAGGAATGTAAACAGTTCAATCTTAATAAGTCTCTTATGATTTCTCTTTCCTGTTTACCTCTTCATGTTCCACTTGAGTCCTGTATTTGAAAGTCAAATTTTCTATTCAGCTCTGGTCTTTTCATCAAGAATGCTTGAAAGTCCTCTATTTCACTGAATGACCATTTTTTCCCCTGAAGGATTATACTCAGTTTTGCTGGGTAGGTGATTCTTGGTTGTAATCCTATCTCCTTTGCCCTCCGGAATATTATATTCCATGCCCTGCAGTCCTTTAATGTAGAAGCTGCTAAATCTTGTGTTATCCTGATTGTGTTTCCACAGTACTTGAATTGTTTCCTTCTGGCAGCTTGTAATATTTTCTCCTTGACCTGGGAACTCTGGAATTTGGCTATATTCCTAGGAGTTTTCCTTTGGGGATCTCTTTCAGGAGGAGATCTGTGGATTCTTTCAATTTCTATTTTGCCCTCTGGTTCTAAATATCAGGGCAGTTTTCCTTGATAATTTCTTGAAAGATGATGTCTAGGCTCTTTTTTTGATCATGGCTTTCAGATAGTCCAATAATTTTTAAATTCTCTCTCCTGGATCTATTTTCCAGGTCAGTTGTTTTTCCAATGAGATATTTCACATTGTTTTCTAATTTTTCATTCTTTTGGATTTGTTTTACAGTGTCTTGATTTCTCATAAAGTCACTAGCTTCCAATTGCTCTATTCTAATTTTTAAGGAAGTATTTTCTTCAGTAATCTTTTGGACTTCCTTTTCCATTTGGCCAATTTTTCTTTTTAGGGCATTTTCTCCTCATTGGCTTTTTGGACCTCTTTTGCCATTTGGGTTAGGCTATTTTTTAAGGTGTTATTTTCTTCAGTATTTTTTTGGGTCTCCTTTAGCAAGCTGTTGACTTGTTTTTCATGATTTTCTTGCATACTCTCATTTCTTTCCAGTTTTTCCTCTACTTCCCTTACTTGCTTCTCAAAATCCCTTTTGAGCTCTTCCAAGGCCTGGGACTGATTCATATTTTTCTTGGAGGCTTTGGATGTAGGAGCTTTGACTTTGTTGTCTTCTTCTGGTTGTATATTTTGATCTTCTTTTTCACCAAAGTAAGATAATATAGTCTGACTATTTTTGTGCTGCTTGCTCATGATCCCAGCCAATTACTTGAGTTTTAAACTCTTTGTTAAGGTAAGAGTCTGCTTCCAATGTGGAGAATGTACTGTCCCAAGCTTCAGGGGTTTATATAGCTGTTTTCAGAGATACTTGTAGGGACCTGTAAATTTTCAGTTCTTCCAAGGTGGTATGATAAGGGGCGAGGTGTTTACACCTTTCCTGGCCTGTGACTACAAGTATTCCTTTCTGTCCTGTAACTGTGAGGAGGGGTTCCTCTCCACAGCCACTACAAGCTCCACCCCACCAGAGTTCCTCCTTACCCCAGCACTGCCACCCAGAACTGTGACCCAGATCCACACACGGGCAAAGCAAAAGATTCCTGCCTCAGCACTGGCAAAGAGATCCCTCTGATCAGCCGCTGGATTCCCCCTCAGTCTGTGGGCTGGAAGCTCAGGAAGCAGCTGCCCCCCCCCCCCCAGGACCACGCTCTTGGGGAATGGAGCTGAAAACCCGCCTTCCTCTCTGAGCACCGACAAAAACACAGACCTTCTAAGTTGTCTTTGGCATTAGTGGGTTGAGGAGTCTGGAAACCTCCACAGCTGCCTGTGATTCACTCTTCTGAAGCCTGCTCCAGGTTCCCTGAGACCTGCGCTCCCAGCCCAGCGCGATACACCTTTCTGATCAATCATCCAGGTTGTCTTGGGCTGGAAATTTGTTTCACTCTGTCTTTTTGTGGGTTCTGCTGCTTCAGAATTTGTTTAGATCCATTTTTTATGAGTATTTGGAGGGGTTTGGGGGAGATCTTAAGCAAGTCACTGCTTTCACTCTGCCATCTTGGCTCCGCCATCAATTTTTTTAAAAAAAGAAAAGCTCATGGACTCCAGCTTAAAAACTCCTGCTCTATATCTCTGGAAAGCGGTCTTCTGGTCTCCACTTGAATAGCTCAAATGAAGGGCAACCTTCCAATTCCTGAGCAGCTCATTTCACTCTGGGTCAATTCTCATTCCTTCCCTCAAGTAAAAATCTACCTTTTTGCAACTTCCCCTCATTGCTTCTAGCTCTGCCCTTTGAGACCAACCAAAATAAGCTTAATTCCTCTTCCAGGCCAACCCTTCAAATACATAAACACAGAGATGTTATTTCCCGGACATTTCTCTTTTCCAGGCTAGCACACTCATTTCATTCACTGAAATCTCCTATTGTATGGTTGACAGTCTGTTCCCTAATCTAACTGGACTAAGACTTCTCTACTCTAGCTTGTCAGCTTCTTTCCTAAAATGTGGTGCCTGGGAGGAAACATCATATTCCAACTATGTTCTGACCAAAGCAGTGCTCCATAGTACTATCACAACCCAAAGAACATTGACACTTTTATGTAAATGTTTTAGGAACTAAACAGTATTCCTGAAAAATAGAAAAGTGTTCATTGAGTACTTATGTTGACTATACCTGAGATATCAAACATCATTCCCACCAATATCCTTCACAGTCTCCAATTAAATTTTACCATCTCTAGTAGTATGCCTTTCTTTGTGAGAGGTAACAGTGTATTCCTTCAGAAAAATGTGAACTTAATTGATTTGCATATGGAAATCCTCCCAGAGGTCCTCATATGGCACAAAGATGGCCAGGCATTCTCAAAAGCTCTGTAAGCAGAGTATAAAATCTAGCAGGTTCCACCATGCAAGAAAGGCTTCCATAAAACTGGTAATAGATTGAATCTGTTTTCCAAGGACCAACATAATTAATTGGAAAGAGGCCCATCACTGGTAGATCAACGACATGCTGATAAATTTTTTTTCTAGCCATGGTAATCCATGAAACAGAAAATTTTTAAATGAGGCACAGTTCCATGGGGCCCCTTTATATTTCTGCAATGATTATAGTAGAGTGGTAGGAAAGGAAACATATAGTTTTTGTATCATTAATAAGCTTTAATTTGACTTAGCACTCTAATGTTGAGAGTCAATGTCCAATGACCATCAAGTAAACATATTGCTGGAGAAAGTGAGTAGCACCTTATGGACTAATGGCATGTTTATTAGGACATATATCAGAATTCTAAAGTCTCCCAGCACTGTTTTTATCTATCATATTGTCATCATACAAATTGTCCCCTAGTTCTGTCATTGCACTTTGCATCAGTTATTAGCGATCTTCTCAGGTTTCTCTGAAGCCGCCTATTTCATCATTTCTTATGGCATACTAACAATCCATTACATTAATATATCAAAATTTGTTTAGCCATTTCTCAATAGAGTCCAGGGGTGAAGTTTGGATTCAGTCTAAGGGCCGCACTTGAGGAACTAGAAGGCCACAGTTTTCCCACCCCTGGAATCCCATTAGTTTCCAATTTTAGGCTATTATTAAAAGAGTAGCTATAAATATTGTATAAATAGATCTTTTCCTCTTCATTAAATCTCCTCTGGGTTTAGGCCTACCAATAGTATACCTGGGTCATTGGTACCCACAAATTTAAAAATTGGGCAGGGGAGTCATAATTCCAAATTTCTTAATTCCATAATGGCTAGACCAAGTCACAATTCCCCAACAGTGTACTAGCACGCCTGTTTTCCCATAACCCCTCCAACATTTATCATTTTGTTCTTTTGTCATCTTTGCCAATCTGATGGGGATGAGGTACAAACTCCACATTAATTTGTATACTCTGATTGTCAGCAATCTAGAGGATTTTTCATATGGTTATTGATAGCCTAGATTTCTTCCTTTGAAAATTGCCTATTCATATCCTTTGACTATTTGTTGAGAATTAGCTCTTAGCTTTATAAATTTGAATCAATCCTTTATATCTTGAATATGAGACCTCTATCAAAGAAACTGGCTGTAAAGATTTTTTTTCTCTTTTGCCTGTTTCTTTACTAATTTTAACTACATTAGATTTGTTTGTACATTTTGTTTATGTAAAGTATAAAATTTTTTACATAAACCTTCTTGCTATAAATGAAAACAGAAGAAGTAAGGATGGCTCACAAGTACTCCTTGGAAAGGCAAAAAAAGGATTTGGTGCAGTGTTTTTTATCCAACAAAGGCAGCCAAAAAAAAATTAAAATTAAAAAAAATATATATATATATATATATATATATATATATATATATATATATATATATATATAGACACATATTCCACAGGATATTTCAGTATCGTGTGTTATGGTACTAATTTGCAAAAAAAAAAAACTACCAGAAAATTACGTGCAGGTTATGTACCAACATCAGTTACCTAGAATGACTTGGTGACTTCAATGTAAATGTGGGAAAAGGTGAAGATAGAGATATGGGATGAGATATGGGAAAGGATGATTCAGGAAGAAGGAATGAAAGATCTGCAGACTATGCAGAAAATTCATAGCTTTATATTATGTATATTTTTCAAGTAAAGAATTGGTAGGTGATGGACATATTGAACACCAAAAAACACTATGAAGAATAAATCAGTTCTATTTTAAAATAAAGAAAATATTTATCATTGCTATGAGACATCCCCAAATCCCTGTTTACAGTCAGATCATCAACTCATTAGAATTAGTTTTTAAGAAAAAATGAAAAATGAAAAAAAATATAGAGAGTACAACAGAAACAACTTTACTGTGAATTATTTAAACAAGTAATTGAAAACAAAAAAATGTGAAATGGACAACAGAAATAACATTGACAATGACAATCCAGAAAGTTAACCAATATAAATTGATAGGCAAAACAGATAGACCCTAAGAGCCTAGAAAGAACTTTAGTCATCAGACATCTGATTTACTTTCCAAATGAAAAGATATGGTTGTCAAAGGCAAGGCAGAGTTAAAATATAAACTCAATTGTAAAATTCTACTGATGAAAGATGATAGGCCGCCATTTGTAATATCATCTCATAAAGCAGAGAGAAACAATTACAAGTAAAAAGAAGTTTAAAGAAAGCTTGCTAAAATATCAAACTAAGGGAAATCATCCCCAAGGACATTTAAGGATGAAAATAGAAGAACTACAAACAGAAGGAAAATGGAAAAGATTTGCAAAAAATAAAATCCATCAAAACAATTGTCTTCATCAAGGACAATAGAGCCACTACACTTGGACCTTGTCATCACAATCCCTGATTTGCTTACAAAGTCAAAATGACATTAAAAAGAACAAAGACAGTTAAGTCAGCAATCATTTATTAAGCACCTACAATGTTCCAGACACTATGCTAAGCCCAGGGGATACAAAGCAAAAATACTGTCCCTGTTCTCAAAGAGATCACAGTATAATGGAGGAGATCACAGCAAAGTCAGTTGACTTGGACCACATATATTTAGAAGGAGACCCATGCTTGAGAACATTCTGAAGACCACAAGGGGCCGTTATATAAGGTATGTAGGGAAAAATCTTGGACCTTATCAATACCATAAAAGGCCACCAAGAGAAAATCAGTAACTCTTAACCCAGATGCATATTCTCCTATCTATGCAATATTTTGGTGAAAGTCATCTCTATGCAAATTAAGGCCATCCTCAGTGGAGACATTAAGAAGAAACAAGCAGGCTTTGAAAATCTATATTCAATAATGGGCCACTTTTTAACAATTTCACAATTAACTGAAAGGTGTACAGAATAGAAGATCCCCTTGTGCTTGTTATTTTTTAATTACTAAAAACAAAAACCCCAACATTTTATTCAGTAGAACAAAATGGCACTTTACAAGTACTTTTACAACAGTAAGTTCTGTGAGTAGGGATCATTCCATTCTTTGTATTTGTATCTCCAGTACCTGGGATGGTGCTTAGCACACAGTGGGCATTTCATAAATACTTGTGGACTGAATTGATCCATACATAAAAATTATTCAGGCTTCTTTAGATAGAACAGAAACAATCTTGTTCAAGGTCCTCTGATAATAAGCATCAAGGAATGTATGCTCACCAGAGATATGTGCCACTGTTATGGAAGAGATATAGCACGGAGTCCAGGTTAAAAAAGGATTCTCTATGGATAGAGAGGTCCTCCATATGATCCTGTTTGTAGATGACACTGTGCTAATTGAATAGAGCCCTAGAACACCACACAACCTCCTAGAACAGTTCAGTAATCACTCAAAGGAGTTTACCAATCCATCCACATTGGAAAGACCAAGAATATGAAGGATATTTATTGCTACAATTTCAGAATTCATTTCCCGGACAACCTATAGAATGTGTGTATACATACATGTGTGTGTATAGCTAGGTAGATAGATATGTTTGCATATGTGCCTGCATATGTATATATTGTTAATCCTTCATTTCAAAGAGGTCAAATGACATCATGGGTAATGTCTTGACTTGAACTTGAATTGGATTTAAGTGCGGTAGAGCTGCACAAGGTTGACAGCCTAACTCTCTCTTCCAGAGTCATCAAAGTGCAGTGGAAAGACCAGAGTCAGGATGACTAGCAATGGCCTGGGATGCAGTGGATGACCTTGGCATCTTAGCACTTCACAGCCCTTGCTTCAGCCATCTTTGTGGCCATAGGAACAAATTGTTCTCATTCACCCATTCCATCAGGGGAAGACTTCACATGCTTGGGGTAGACATTCCCCTAATTTCCAATGGGTTTGAGGCCACTCGATTACCTTCAACCTGCTTTAGCCCATCTGCAAAGATGGTTTTACCTAAGATGTGGCCACTGTGCAGGCTACAGCTTCTTAGAGCCACAGGTGAAAGGTGGGTGGCAGATAGACACCAAAGGTGGATAAACAGCCCTGAAAAGGGCTTGGCAAGGGGATTTCTGGTGCCAAGATGGTGGAATAAGGAAGGAGCCCTCTGAAGTCCTCCCAAATTCCCCTCCAAACAACTAGAAAACTTCCCCGGAATTAATCGAAGAGCAGGGGAGCAGCTTGCCAGTCAGCAAGAAAAGTCACTGTGGTGGGAGGGGAATGAGGTCGAAGAGCCGCAGTAGCAACCAGCCGAGGGGGCAGACTGACAGGCCCTGCAACAAGGCTCCAAGCATGGGGCAATCCACCAGTAAGGCCCTGCCCCCCTGCAAATCAGTAGGTTCCTAGGCAAGTGAGCAGTCTGTGCAGTAAGGCAAGCCCCATCCCAGAGACTCCACCCCAGCACAAGCCACCAAGAAGGCCTTGACCCCATTGTTGACTAGTAGTGAAGCCCCACCTTGGGGCTGGCCATCAGAGAGACTTTGTTTCCACAACAGCCCTGCAACAGGACTCCACATCTCAAGCAGGTGAGCAACAAAATCACTCCTCCAGGGTGTGCTAGTAGAGAGGTCCTACTTCTGTAGCAACCTAGCAGCACAGTCTCACCCCTGGAGCAAACCGGTAACAAGATTCCTCCTCCAGGGTCAGACACCAGAAAAACTCTGTTACCTTAGCAACCAGCAGCCAGGCCCCACCCCTGGAGCAGGCCAGCAGCTAAACCCCATACCTAGGGGACATGAAGAGGGAGGTCAACAGGTAGGCACCCCCACCCCCTGTACAAGCCAAAAAAGAAGCCGACCCTCCAATGAAAGCAAACAGCTAAGAAGCCCTGAAGCCCAGTGGAATCCAGTAGTAAGACCCAGAACCCCAGCACAAAAAGCTTGGGACAGTGCAGGACCAGAGCCCAACTCTCACATAAAAACACCAAGTCACAAAAAAAAAAAAAGGCAGAAAAAAAGAGCAAGGAAAAGAGCTTGACTATAGAAAGTGACTACGGTAATAAAGAGGATCAAGGCATAAACTTAGAAAAGGATAATAATGTCAAAATGGTTACACATTTTCTCAAAGAAAAAAATGTAAATTGATGTCAGGCCCAAAAAGAATTCCTGGAAGAGCTTTAAAAAGGATTTTAAAAAGCAAATTAGAGAAGTAAAATAAAAATTAGAAAAGAAATAAGTAATGCAAGAGAATCATGAAAAAAGAGTCAATAGCATGGGAAAAGATATCAAGGAAAATAACTCCCTAAAAAATAGAATTGGCCAAATGGAAAAGAAAGTACAAAAGCTCACTGAAGAAAGTCATTCCTTAAAAAAATAGAATTGGGTGTGTGGAAATGAATGACTCTATAAGACATCAGGCTATGATAAAAACAAAATTTAAAAAGTAAAAAAATAGAAGAAAATGTGAAATTTCTCATTGGAAAAACAACTGACCTAGAAAATAGATCCAGAAGAGATAATAAAAGAATTACTGGACTACCTGAAGCCACGATAAAAAAAAAAAAAAGGCCTGGACAACATCTTTCAAGAAATTATCAAAGAAAATTGCCCTGATATATTAGAACCAGAAGGCAAAATAGAAATTAAAAGAATCCACCAGATTACTTCCTGAAAGAGATCTCAAAATGAAAACTCCCAGGAACATCATAGCCAAATTCCAGGGCTCACAGATTAAGAAGAAAGTGTTGCAAGCAGCCAAAAAGAAACAATTCAAATATTGTGGCACTGTAGTCAGGATTACATAGGATTTGGCAGCTTCCACATTAAAGAACCAGAGGTCTTGGAACATGGTATGGTAAAAGGCAAAGGAGTTAGGATTATAACCAAGAATCACCTCGTCAGTAAAATTAAATAAATCTTTCAGGGGGGAAAAATAGACATTTAATGAAATAGAGGACTTTCAAACATTTCTAATTAAAAGACTAAAGCTGAATAGAAAATTTGACATCCAAATAGAAGACTCAAGAGAAACATAAAAAGGTAAAAACAAGAAAGAGAAAACATAAGAAATTCAATAAAGTTAAACTGTTTACATTTCTAGATGTCAAGATAATATTTGTAACTTTAACAACTTTATTACTATAAGAGCAATTAGAAGAAGCATATATAGACAGAGGGTGTGGATATAAAGTGACTTTGATGGGATGATATAAAAAATTTTTAAAAAGGGTGAGAAAGAAAATTGCACTGGAAGAAGAAAGAGGGAGATCAAATGGGGTAAATTATCCTACATAAAAGAGGCATGAAAAAACTATTATAATGGAGGGGAAGAATTGGCTCAAAGAGGGAATAACATACACACTCAGACAGATAAAGAAATCTATCTTATCCAATAAAGAAGTAAAAGTGGATGAGGATAATAGAAAGGAGGTGGTGGGATTGATACAAAGAGGGTATATTGGGGAAGGTGGTGATTAGATGTAAAACACTTGTGAGGAGGGAAAAGGTGGGTGTTAAAAGAGAGAGGAGGATAAACAAGTGAAAAATAGCATGGAGGGAAATACACAGTTACCATAACTATAAATGTGAATGGGATGAACTTACCCATAAAACAGACAGCAGAATGGATTAAAAACCAGAATCCTACAATATGTTGTTTACAAGAAACATGTCTGAAGCCAAGAGGTGCACACTGGGTATAAGTAAGGAGCTGAATTAGAATCTATTATGTTTCAGCTGAAGCAAAGAAAGCAGGGGTAGCAATCATGATCTCAGATGAAGCAAAAGCAAAAATAGCTCTAATTAAAAGAGACAAAGTAGGAAACTATATCTTGCTGAAAGGTACCACAGACAATGAAGTCATATCAATACTAAACACATATGCACCAAATGGAATAGCATCTAAATCTTTGAAGAAGTTGAATGAGTTACAGGAGGAAATAGACAATGAAACTATGCTAGTGGGAGACCTCAACTTTCCCCTCTCCAAACTGGATAAATCTAACCAAAAAATAAACAAGAAAAAGCTAAGGAGGTGAACAAAATTCCAGAATATAACGTATCTCTGAAGAAAACTGAATGGGAATAGAAAGGATTATACCTTTTTCCTCAGCAGTACATGGCACCTACATAATAATTGACTATGTAGTAGGACATAAAAACCTCACAACCAAATTCAGAAAAGCAACAATAGTAAATGCATTCTTTTCAGATAATAATACAATAAAAATTACATTCAATAATGGACAATGGAAAGAGATTAAAAATTAATTGGGAATTGAATAATCTATTTCTAAAAAACAAGTGAGTCAAAGAATAAATCATAAAAACAATTGATAATTTCATTAATGAGACAACATACCAAAATTTATGAGATGCAGCCAAAGTGGTACTTAGGGGAAAATGTATGTCTGTAATTACTTGCACCAATAAAATAAAGAAAAAGCAGATCAATGAATTGGGCGTGCAACTAAAAAAACTAGAAAAAGAACAAATTAAAAATCCCCAATTAAATACCAAATTGGAAATCCTGAAAATCAAGAGAGATTAATAAAATTGAAAGCAAGAAAACCTTTGAACTAATAAATAAAACTAGAAGATGTTTTATGGAAAAAAAACAGTAAAATAGATAAACCAGTAGTTAATTTGATTTTAAAAAGGAAAGAAGTAAACCAAATTACCAGTATCAAAAATGAAAGGGGTGAACTCACCACCAATGAAGAGGAAATTAAGACAATTGTTAGGAGCTATTTTGCCCAATTAAATGCCAGTAAATTTGACACTCTAAATGAAATGGATGAATATCTACAAAAAATAAATTACCCAGATTAATAGAAGAAACAAAATACTTAAATAACCCAATCTTAGAAAAAGAAATTGAACAAGCAATCAATGAGTTCCCTAAGAAAAAATCCCCAGGAACAGATGGATTCACAAGTAAATTCTACCAAACACTTAAAGAACAATTAATCCCTATACTATATAAACTATTTGGAAAAATAGGGGAAGAAGAAATCCTACCAAATTCCTTTTGTAATACAAATACGGTGCTAATACACAAACCAGGAGGAGCCAAAACAGAGAAAGAAAATTATATACCAATTTCCCTAATGAATATTGATGCAAAAAAAAATTAAATAAAATACTATCAGAGATTACAGCAATATATCACAAGGATCATACACTACGACCAGGTGAGATTTAGACCAGGAATGCAGGATTGTTTCAATATTAGAAAAATTATCAGCATAACTGGCCATATCAATAACAAAACCAACAGAAATCATATAATTATCTCATATGCAGAAAAATCCTTTGACAAAATAGAGCACCCATTCCTATTTAAAAAAAAAACACTAGAGAGCACAGAAATAAATGGAGCTTATCTTAACATCTTAAAACCATCAGCAAGCATTATCTGTAATGGAAATAAGCTAGAAGCCTTCCTAATACAATCAGGGATGAAGCAAGAATGCCCATTATCACCTCTCTTATTTAATATTGTGCTAGAAATGTTGGCTATAGCAATAAGAGAAGAAAAAGAAATTAAAAGACTTAAAATGGGCAATGAGAAAACAAAACTATCACTCTTCTCAGATGACATGATGGTATACTTAGAAATCCTAGAGAATAAACTAAAAAAGTACTTGAAATGATTAACAACTTTAATAATGTTTCAGGATACAAAATAAATCCACATAAATCATCAGCATTTCCATATATCACCAACAAAATACAGCAGCAAGAGATAGAAGCTCCATTTAAAATAACGGTAGACAATATAAAATACTTGGAAGTCTATCTGCCACTACAAACCAAAGAACTATATGAACACAAGTATAAGACACTTTTTACAAAATAAAGTCAGATATAAAGAACTGGAAAAAGATTAATTACTCATGGGTACGTCAAGCCAATATAATAAAAATGAAATTCTACCTTATTAATCTATTTATTCAGTACCATACCAAGTAAACTGTTAAAAATTATTTTCTAGAGCTAGAAAAAATAACAAAATTCATCTGCAAGAACAGAAGCTCAAGGATATCAAAAGAATCAATGAAAAAATGCAAAATAAGGTGTCTAGCCCAGAGCTTCTTGAATTTTTTCCACTTGACACCACTTTTCATTTTTTGTCAGCATTTGTTGGTGTTGCATGGCCTGAGAGCATGCACAGTGTAAAGTTCACATGCTTTATGTTCAGAACCAAGGCCACAGTGAAGTTGTGGGATGCAACACAGGAAAGCACTGCCAGAAATACCTCAGATTCATTACATGCTTGATTTGTAATTGATTTTTGGTCATTACACATTCAGAAACTTTTTACTGTTGCCAAAATCTTGCCACCTCATATAGTCATGACCCATAGTTTAAAAAGCACTGTTCTAGCCCTACCAGATCTCAAACTGTATCATAAAGTGTTGATTACCAAAACAATCTGATACTGGCTAAGAAACAGAGTGGTGGATCAGTGGAATAGATTAGGTACAAATTACATTTTAGTAAACTACAATACTAATCTAGTATATGATAAACCCAAAGATCCCAGCTTTTGGAACAAAAACTCATTATTTGACAAAAACTACAGGGAAAACTAAAAAACAGTATGACAAAAACTAGGTATAGATCAACATCTATACCTAGATATACCATATCCATACTGACACCACATACCAAGATAAGGTCAAAATGGGTACACAATTTATACATAAAGGGTATGCTTACCATAAGCAAATTAAGATTGCATGGAATAGTTTATCTGTCAGATTTATTGATAAAGGAAGAATTTAGGACCAAAGAACACACGTTTTATAAAATGTAAAATAGATAATTTTGATTATATAAAATTCAAAATGTTTTGCACAAACAAAACCAATGCAACCAAAATTATAAGGAAAGCAGAAAGGTGGAGGGAGAGGGATTTTTGCAACAAGTATCTCTGATAAAGGCCTCATTTCTCAAATATATAGAGAACTGAGTCAAATTTATAAGCATACAAGTCATTCCGCAATTGATAAATGGTCAAAAGATATAAACAGGCAGTTTTCAGACAAAGAAATCAAAGCTATCTATAGTCATATGAAAAAATGCTTTAAGGGGGCAGAGCCAAGTTGGCAGAGTAAAAGCAGTGGCTTGCTTGAGCTCTCCCCCAAACCCCTCCAAATACCTATAAAAAATGGCTCTAAACAAATTCTAAAGCAGCAGAACCCACAAAAAAACAGAGCGAAACAAATTTCCAGCCCAAGACAACATGGATGGTTAATCAGAAAGGTATATCGCACAGAGCAGGGAAAGGAGCACAGTTCATCATGGGCGCGCAGGTTGCAGTGAACCTGAAGCAGGCCTCAGAGGACTGAATCGCTGGCAGCTGTGGCTGTTTCCAGACTTCTCAACCCACAAAGGCCAAAGAAAACTTAGAAGGTCGGTGGGAAAAGTCTGTTTCTGCAGTGCTTAGAGAGAAGCACAGTGGTCTCAGCTCCATTCCCTAAGAGGTGGTGGCTGCCTCCTGAGCTTCCAGCCTGTAAACTGAGGGGGAATCAAGTGGCTGATCAGAGGGACACTGCAGGGATCTCTCTGCTGGTGCAGGATTCTCTTACTTTGCCTGTGCTTGGATCTGGGTCACAGTTCTGGGTGGTGATCCTGGGATGAGGAGGAGTACTGGTGTAGTGGAGCTTGTAGTGGCTGTGGAGATGAAATCTTCCTCACAGTTCCAAGGCAGAAAAGAGTGCTTGTGGTCATTTATAGACCAGAGCACAGGCCAGGAAAGGAGTAAACACCTCACCCTTGATCATAGCTCCTTGGAAGAACTGAAAATTTACAGGTCCCTAGAAATATCTCTGAAAACAGCTGCACAAAACCTCTGAAGCTTGGGACAATAGATTCTCCACACTGGAAACAGACTCCTACCTTAACAAGGAGTTTATAACTCAAGTAATTGGCTGGGATCATAAGCAAGCAGCACAAAAAGAGGCAGACTATATTATCTTACTTTGGTGACAAAGAAGATCAAAACACACAACCAGAAGAAGACAATGAAGCCAAAGCTCCTACATCCAGAGCCTCCAAGAAAAATATGAATTGGTCCCAGACCATGGAAGAGCTCAAAAGGGATTTTGAGAAGCAAGGGAAGAGAAGTAGAGGAAAAACTGTGGTGATACTAAAGGAGACCCAAAAAAATACTGAAGAAAATAACACCTTAAAAAATAGCCTAACCCAAATGGCAAAAGAGGTCCAAAAAGCCAATGAGGAGAAGAATGCCCTAAAAAGCAAAACTGGCCAAATAGAAAATTCCTTGAAAAGCAAAATTGGCCAAATAGAAAAGGAAGTCCAAAAGCTTACTAAAGAAAACATTTCCTTAAAAATTAGAAGAGAACAATTGGAAGCTAGTGACTTTATGAGAAATCAAGACACTGTAAAACAAATCCAAAAGAATGAAAAATTAGAAAACAATGTGAAATTTCTCTTTGGAAAAACAACTGACCTGGAAAATAGATCCATGAGAGAGAACTTAAAAATTATTGGACTGTCTGAAAGTCATGATCAAAAAAAAGAGCCTAGACATCATTTTTCAATAAGCTATCAAGGAAAACTGCCCTGATATTTTAGAACCAGAGGGCAAAATAGAAATTGAAAGAATCCACCGATCTCCTCCTGAAAGAGATCCCCAAAGGAAAACTCCTAAGAATATTGTGGCCAAATTCCAGAGTTCCCAGGTCAAGGAGAAAATATCACAAGCAGCCAGAAAGAAACAATTTAAGCATTGTGGAAACACAATCAGGATAACACAAGATTTAGCAGCTTCTACATTAAGGGACTGGAGGGCATGGAATATAATTTCCAGAGGGCAAAGGAGATAGGATTACAACCAAGAATCACCTACCCAGTAAAACTGAGTATAATCCTTCAGGGGAAAAAAAAATGGTAATTCAGTGAAATAGAGGACTTTCATGCATTCTTAATGAAAAGACCAGAACTAAACAGAAAATTTGACTTTCAAATACAAGACTCAAGTGGAACATGAAGAGGTAAACAGGAAAGAGAAATCATAAGAGACTTATTAAGGTTGAACTGTTTACATTTCTGCATGGAAAGATGATATTTATAACTCATGAGACCTTTGTCAGTATTAGGGTAGTGGGAGGGAAAAAATTATGTGTATGTATATATATATATATATATATGTGTGTGTGTGTGTATATATATATATGTATGTATATAGATATAGATAGAGGGCACAGGGTGAGTTGAAGATGAAGGGGTGATATTTGGAGAATAAAATTAAGGGGTCAGAGAGGATTATACTGGGAGAAGGAGAAAGGGAGAGGCAGAATGCAGTAAATTATCTCACAAAAAAATAGAAAAGAAAAGGCGCTTACAGTGGAGGGGAAACAGGGAAAGATGAGAGAGTGAGTGAATTTTATTCTCATAGGATTTGGCATAAGGAAGGAATAACATACACAATTAATTGGGTATGGAAATCTATCTTACCCTACAGGAAAATAGGGGGAGAAGGGGACAAGAGAGCAGGGGGAATGATAGAGAGGAGGGCAGATTGGGAAAGGGGTTAATCAGAAGCAAACACTTCTGAGGAGGAACGGGGTCAAAAGAAAGAATAGAATAAATGGGGGGCAGAATAGGATTAAGTGAAATGGAGTTAGTTTTTCACAACATGACTACTATGGAAGTGTTTTGCATAACTGCACATGTACAACCTATATTGAGGTGCTTGCCTTTTCAATGATGGTGAGTGAGGAGAGAGGAAAGGAGAAAATTTCAACCCAAAGTTTTAAAAATACATATTTTAAAAAAATGTTTTCACATACAACTGGGAAATAAGAAATACAGGAAATGGGGCAAGAAATCTATCCTGCCCTACAGGAAAGTAGAAGGGGAAGAGGATAAGAGAAGGGGAGGAGAGACAGAAGGGACGGCAGACTAGGGGAAGGAATATTCAGAATGCATGCCATCTTGGGGTGGGGAGAGGGGCGAGATGGGGTAAAAATTTGGAACTCAAAATCTTGTGGAAGTAAATGTTAAAAACTAAAAATAAATAAATTAGAAAAAAATTTAAAAATGGTTTAAACAACTATTGATTAAAGAAATGCAAATTAAAACAACTCTGAAGTACCACCTCACGCCTATCACAGCGGCTAATATGACAAAAAAGGAAAATGTTGGATGTTGGAGGGGATATGGGAAAACTGGGGCACTAATGCACTGTTGGTAGAATTGTGAACTGATTCAGTCATTCTGGAGAGCAATTTGGAATGATGCCCAAATGGCTATAAAACTGTGCATAACCTTTGATCCAACAATACCACTACTAGGTCTATATCCCAAGGACATCCAAAAAAAAGGAAAAGGAACTATTTTTACAAAAATATTTATAGCAGCTCTTTTCGTGTTGGCTAAGAATTGGAGCTCAAAGGGATGTCTGTCAATTGGGGAATGGCTAAACAAGCTGTCACATATGCTTATAATGAATTATTATCCTGCTGTAAGAAATGATGAGCCAGCAGATTTCAGAAAAACCTGGAAAGACTTACATGAACCAATGCATAATAAAGTGAGCAGAACCAGGAGAACATTGTATACAGTAACAGCAATATCATTTCATGAAAACTATGAATGACTTAGCTATTCTCAGTAATATAATGATCCAAGACAATCCCAAAGGACTAATGATGAAGCTTACTATCTGCCTCCAGAGGGAAAAAAAAAGACTGATATTGATTGAATACAGGCTGAAGTATGATATTTTTCACTTTCTTTTATTTTTTCATTCTAGTTTTGAACAAAATGAATAATAAGGAATTGTTTTACATAATTGCACATGTATAACCTACATCTGTATTGCTGTCTCAAAGAGGAGGGAGATGAGGGAGGGAGGAGGGATAGAATTTGGAACTCAAAACTTTAAATAAAAATGTTTTAAAAAATTTTAAAAAGAAAAGGGCTTGGCAAGCCTCACAACAGAGATACTAGTTCTACCCTGAACATCCCATAAAGCCCACACACACACACACACACACACACACACACACACACACACACATATATATATATATATATATAATATATATATATATATATATATATATATATATATCTCATATACAATGTGGGACAGATCGTACAAATGGACAATGAGTTGAACCCAAAGTTGGAAAGTAGGAAGAGTAGACTAAATTGCTTTTGGAAAATTGCAAAACTCCTTTCTAACCCCCAAGCTTCCCAAGAAAGCAAAGTTGTACATCATAGGCAGGCATAGATGGGTTGTGATCTGCATTATTACAGAGAATTTCCAAATCATTGAGCTCAAAATCTGTTTTGGTTTTGGTTTTTTGTTGTTTGTTTGTTTGTTTTTGTATGTAAGTATGGGGAAAGAACTGGAAAAAATTAGTCAACTCATTTTATTGGGTATCTCACACAACTCAACTTTTAAAGAGTTTTGTAATACAACAATAGAGGTTTAAAAAAAACAATGAATATTTTCTAAACAAGTATTAATAAAAAGCATACTGGCCTGTGGATCAGAAGATCCAGCCCCTAATTCTGTCTCTCTCACTAACCAGGTATATGGCCTGGAACAAAGACCTTCTCCTCTCTTAGCATCATGGGATCATAAATGGGGAGCTGGAAGGGACATTAGAAGTCAATTCATCCAACTCCCTCATTTTACAGATGAGGAAACTGAGAACCAGAAATCAAGCTACAGTAATATAGCTAACGAGTGGCAGATCTAGGATTTGACACTAAAGTCTCTGATTCCAGATCCAGTACTCTTTTTTTTTTAAGTCAATCAGGGTTAAATAACTTGCCCAGGGTTGCACAACCAGTGAATATCTAAAGTCAAATTTGAACTCAGGTCCTTCTGACTCCAGGGCCAGTGCTTTTTCCACTGTACCACCTAGCTGCCTCCAATACATCACGCTCCCTCTATTTCCTCATCTGTAAGATGGGTGTAATAGTATCTCCACTAGCTACCTCACAATAATTTCATTTAAAAAAAGGTAAAGTAAGACAAGGTGGAAGTAGCACACCAAGTTTAAAATGCCATTTTAATGTTGGGTGGGTATTTTGAGTGAAAAGCAGCCTGATGTAACAGATAGAGGGCCAACCTAGGAGTAAGAGACATCTGTATGAAAGCCCAGCCTCTGACATTTCTATGTCTGTGGGCATCTTTTAACCTCTTGGTGGCCCAGGCAACTCTCTAAGAATACATTTCTCATTGGCCCCTTTCACAGCCATGTTCATTGAAAAATCCGTCAATATTTGCCACCTACCTGTTCTCACCTTACCCTCACTTATCAGTCCCTTGCCTTCTAGCTTTACCATGCCACTGAAAGCGTTTCCTCCAAGGTGACTAATACTCTCTACGGTTAAATCCAATGGCCTTTTCTCAGTCCTCATCCTTCTTGGCCTCTCTGCAGCAGTGTTAACCGCCCTTTCCTGAATATTCTTTCTTCCTGTGGTTTTTGTGGCACTTTATCATGATTCTCTTTCTGCCTGTCTGAGTACTACTTCTCAATCTTCTTTGCTGGATCATCACCCATACCCTGCCCTCTACACATGAATTTACCTGGGCCCTCTCCCCCACTTTCTCAATGATGCTTATCTACCTGAAGGTTCCAGAGGCACTTCAAACTTAATGTCCAAAACCAGACTTACTATTTCCCCTACCCAAATCTACCTCTCCTCCTAATTTCTCTATTCCTGGTGCAGACGCCACCAGTTCTTCCAAATTCACAACCTAGGGATTCATCCTTGACTCTCCACTCTTACACAGCTGTCATTTCTAATCATTTGCAAGGTATTATCAGTTCTATATCATCAACACTTCTCTCATCCAACCTCTTCTGTTCTCTTCTACAACCACTCTAGTTCAAGTCCTCATCAGTACTCAGCTGGACCATTTCAATAGCTTCCTCATTTACCTTCCTACCTCAGGCACTCCTCTCTCAAATTCATCCTCCACAGAGGAGCCAAAATGATCTCTCTGAAGTTCAGCGACTAGCCACTCTCTTGCTCAAGAAGCTTTGGTGGCTCCAGGAAATTGCCTTCAGGAAAAAAAAAATACAGTCTCCTTAGTTTGGCATTTAGAAACCTTCCCAATTTGGTTCGTCTATCTTTCCAAGCTAATTACATATTGCTCCCCATCATATACACTATGATTCAGGCAAGCCAAACTGGTCTACTTTTTTATCCCTATATGAGACATTCTATCTCCCATCTCTGTGACTTTTCACAGGTGATAGAAGTGAAGTACAGGTAAATGTTAACAACTAACTCTCTGATAACATATGACACATTTTTTATTTTAATCTGCATTATTAAAATTTTCTCCATCACTTTCTAAAGTCCAGACAAAACAATAAATCATGCCCCAGTTTGTAGCATTAGCTGAATTCTAAGCTGTATCTAATGCTTATATTGACATTTTAACAATAGGCTTTCCCCAGTAAGAGCTCCCAACACACCCCTGACTATGTCCCTGAATATGCCTAAAATATAGTCTACCCTTACTTCTACCTCTTGCATTCACTTAAAACACTTCATAATCCAAGTCAAATGGTCCTTTGAGGGTCCTTTCATGATTCCCCAACTTGATGGTCTCCAATAAAAAAAAATTATATGTATATTGTAAATGTTCTATGTTATTTCTCTATGCATATATTATATTCCCCCAACCTCCATAAACACCTCTACCACAGGGATAATTTTGTTTGTGTATCTGTACCCCTCTAACATAGTACAATGCTTCACATAGAGTAGTTGCTTACTAAATGCTCATGGATTGACTGCTGAGTTGCTAATGCGTATTAATAGAGGAGCTTCCATAGCAGGAAATCCTCATATCAATGAAATCATGGGACCAGACCCCCTCCAAAATATTAGTAATACTTATTATAACATCTATTTATAAAACATTCTAGCCATTATCTCATATGAATATCCTACTTCCCTCAGAGGAGAACCTATCATGATGTCCATCTTACAGATAAAGAAATAAAGGTTCAGAGGGGTTAACGATTCATGGACTTTAGTAGCTCCTCCATCTCAATGTCACCTTACACGAACCACTTTGCAAATGTCCTATAAAAAGTGCTTTAGGCTGCTTGCATCTTAGGGGTCCTTTAAATAGAGGAAGGTAGCTCATATGCCTGTTAGCAAACTCCTGAATCGTTCAGTTCAAGTTTGCCCAAGTTGCTGAACTAGAGGTTGAGAAATGTCCTCATTACTATACCCAAAGGGCAACCAAACTGTGCATACCTTTTGATCCAGCAAGATCACTTCTAGATCTATATCCCCAAAGAGATAATAAAAAGGAGGCCAGGGGGAAGACCTCACATGCACAAAAATGTTTTATAGCAACTTTTTTTGTGATAGCAAAAAAATTGGAAATTAAGGGGATGCCATCAGTTGAGGAATAACTGAACAAGTTATGGTATGTGAACGTAATGGGATACTATTGTGCAGTAAGAAATGATGAGCAGGCAGATTTCAGAAAAACCTGGAAAGATTTATGTGAACTAATGCAAAAAGAAATGAACAGAATGGGAATACCATTGTGCACAGTAACAGCAGCATTGTGTGATGATCAACTATGAATGACTTAACTCTTCTCGGCAGTACAATGATCCAAAACAATTACAAAGAACTCATGATGGAAAATGCTGTCCACATCCAGAGAAAAAACCGACAGTCTCTGAATGCAAATAGAAGCATACTATTTTCACTCTTTATTTTTTTGTAAGTTTTTTTTTCCCTTTCTGTCTGTTTCTTCTTTTACAACATGATTAATATGGAAATAGGTTTTACACAATTGCACATATATAACCTATATCAAATTGCTTACCATTTTAGGAATAGGGGAGGGAAGGGAGAGAAGGAGAAAAATTTGGAACTCAAAATTTTGTAAAAATGAATGTCAAGGGGCAGCTAGGTGGCGCAGTAAATAGAGCACTTGGAGGAGGACCTGAGTTCAAATCCGGCCTCCAGCACTTGACGCTTACTAGCTGTGTGACCCTGGGCAAGTCACTTAACCCCAATTGCCTCACCAAAAAGCATTTAAAAAAAGAATGTCAAAAATTGTCTTTACATATAATTTTTTTTAAATACTATAAAAAAGTCCTCTCATTACTTCACCACAAGTTTGACTCAAAGGAAAAATGGGCGTGGTCTCATCAGTGTGGGAGCAACTTTCTATAGTGCTGAGCCTAAAACGAAAGTCAATATTCCCAACTACAGTAGGCGGAGTGGGGAAAGGGGAGAAGCCGAAACCATTTCAGAGCACCTGCTTTAGTCAGGTGTCCCAGCCCACTTACAGCATGCTAATGTTTATTCCTCTTCTCTTTGGTTATTTATGAAAGACTCTTCCATGTATTTTTAAAGACCCAAGTAGACCACCTACTTAAAACCTACACCTCTCTTGCCCCATTCATATGCTAATATTCATTTTTAGCATAGAGAGAGCTGTGGCACATCTGTACTTCCAAACAGACTTCAGATCTCCCACAAACCTCCATGCCTTTCTCCAAAAGAATCTATGTTTTATAAAGATACCAGGAAAGGTATTTCACTCAAGTTCAAGTATTTCACTCTGAAGCTTTCCATTGGTGTGGAGGTCATGGGAGCACAGAGCCCAAGCTAGAAAGGACTTTGGAGGCCACCTGGTCCAATCCTCTCATTCTGCAGAGAAGGAAACTGAGGCCCAAGGGGTTTAAGTGATTTATCCATCATCCCAGAGGTCTAGTGAGCAGAAGTGGCATTGAAATCCAGGGTCTCCAAATTTCACAACCAGTGCCATTTCCCATTACCACATGCCCCTGGGCTCCCTTAAGCCAGCAAAGCCCAAGCTCTAGCCCCTGGGGGTTCTTTATCTGGGGTCCACTGATCCCTAAGGAGTCCCTGAGGTCTATGGATTTGGCTGGGGAAAAGAATTACATTTTTATTTTCAACGCACCTCTAACTGAAATTAAGCGTTTCTTTCAGTTATTTAAAAAATGTTATTGTGAGAACGGGACCATAGCTTGCCAGGAGTCCATGACACAGAAAGTCAGCTGACCATAACAAGCTGAAAAGGCTTTGAGGATTGGCTTAGTGATTGATTGCATGTCATGACTATCCTATCTAAATGCCAAGAGCCTCATTACTCTGAGTGTGGCCATCGGGTGATAAATTCTTCAGCCATAGTAACTTATAAAACATAAGTGGCTTTTGATTTGCTTGGATGAAAGCATTCCCCAAATCAATGATATCACAGAACTTTCCAAGGGTAAGGAGATTCAAACCCCCCACCACCCCACCTCGACCACTCAGTGTAAGGCTCTCTCTGTGTATCTCTGTGTCTCTGTCTGTCTCTGTCTCCATCTTCCTCCCCAGCCCTTATCTCCTCACTCCCTCCTTCCCTGCTGTCTGCCTCTCTGTGTCTCTCTTTCTCTGTGTCTCTGTCTCTCCCTCCCTCCTTCTCCTTTTTCTCTCTCTTTTTCTCTTTCTCTCTGTCTCTGTATCACTGTGTGTCTCTATTTCTGTGTCTCTGTCTCTGTGTCTGTCTCTCTTGCTCTCTCTTGCTCTCTCTTGCTCTCAATATCTTGCACAAGAAAATGAAAGTAGGCTAGCTATGATCTCAAAAGACTTCCAGTCTTTTGACTGGCACATTTGACTCATTACCATTTTAGTCTAAGTTTGAAACCATTCTTCCTGCGGACAGCTGTGTATTTGTAGGAGAATGTGTTCTAGGTTTTAGGGGGAAATGTCTTGTACCAACAATTCTTACCAGGCCACCTCAGTAACTGCCTTTGCATTTGTTAATTGAGTCAACTAGATGATTATTAATGGGAAGTATGCCACTGGGTGTTAGTGAGTAATAATTGTACTACAAACTTAACCCATCGGGGTTACCCCTAGAGCCCTGAGAATAGTAATCAACTAACCCTTTGGAATACAATTTGGCAGTAGGTGTGCCTAGGTGGGGAACTAAACCCAGAGATGGTGCTATACAAGTGTAAGATGAATCACTTCTAATTGTGACTCTCCATTACCTGTCTATATCAGAGGTAAATTCATCAACATTTCGATGCTCTATATTCCCAATATCACTTCTTTTGGATTCCCAAAATGTCTGTATTGTCAGCTCCAGGCAATAGAGTGATATTATTATCATTCCCCTATACACTTCTTATTCACACTCGTCATCATTTAAGTTTTTATGCCATTTCTCATGCATAGAACCACCTTGATTCCTTCTCCTTGCTGAACTATTGCCTTGATTTGTCAATCTCTGTCCAACACTTCCCTAAAAGCTTCGCTCAAAGTTTACCTTTTCAGAAAAACATCTCTTGGCCTCAGATTCCACATCTGTAAGAAAAATGAGTTGGATCAAATGGTCTTATAATATCATAGGATCATGAGTGGGAAAGCACCTTATACGTCATCCAGTCCATCCTCTTCCCTTAATATATGAGAAATCTGAGATCCAAAGAGATCATATATCATAAATTTAAAGCTAAAAAAACATAGAGACTACCTAGTCTAACCCTCTTGCTTCATAAATAAGGAAACTGAGCCTCAAAGAAGTTAGTTAGCTTGTCTTAAGAAATACAAATCAATACGTAGTAGAACTGGATTTTAATCCCAGAGCTTCTGAAGTGACTTTCCCAAAGACATACCAATAAAGTTATAGAATTCAAATCTGAGCCCAGAGGTGAGCTGGAGTCAGCTCAAACTGGCTCACAAGAGCCCATTATTAGATTTTCACTGTGAGCATTTACACCCCTGACATCAGCAAATGCTGTAAATCAGAGCTTGATTTATTATTTTATTGATTTGTCTAGCCCAGGAGTGGGGAACCTGTAGCCTTGAGGCCACGTGTGGCCTGCCGGGTCCTCGGGTGCAGCATTTTGACTGAGTGTTAAGTTTTACAGAACAAATCCTTTAATAAGGGGATTTGTTCTATGAAGTTTGAATTCAGTCAAAGGGCTGCACTTGAGGACCTAGAGGGCCACATATGACCTCAAGGTGCAAGTTCCCCACCCCTGGTCTTGAGTCTAGACCTAAGAAAGTGATAGGGAAAATGTCAATAATGCAGATTAAACTTAAAGGTGGATCATGCATACATTCTCCCCCAAAGAGCCAGTTAATAAACATTTACTAGCACACTATGGCCTGAACCAAGCCCTCTGACATTAGTTTTTCCACTGCATCCATCTAGTTCTAAAGTTCTGTCATTTCTTGTAATATTCTCTGATTAATTGTACCCAGTGATGATCATTCCATTCCACCCCAGATATCTTCTTGCCATCCACCTTGACTATTACTGCAGCACCCAGCCCTTCATTATAGTGCTGCATCCTCTGGACCAAGAGAACCTTGTCATCTACTTTGCCACATCTTCCTCTAGACTGCTGACTTTCCCTGGCAGGACTTAACCTGCTCAGTTCTGGAACTCCCACACTAAGGCCTGTGCTGATTGGGGAGTGTGTCACATGACCCACTATCCCTAGCCTTCCTTACCCTTGTCACATATTCTTCCCTAGGCATCTTCTTGCCATTCTCACACATAACCCTCTTCCTGCCCCACCCCCCACCAAAAAGATAGATAGATAGATAGATAGATAGATAGATAGATAGATAGATAGACAGACGGACAGACAGACAGACAGATATTCCAGCTCTGGAGCAGTAATCAAATCAGTACTATTTCTAGTGAAAAGAAGATGTCAATCAACATCCCTATGGCTCCACTAACCATTCTTATGACTTCCCAGTCCAAAATACCCTGGCAACCATTCCTCTGGATGTGTCATCTCTATCTACAGGAATATAAGCTCCTTGAAGGAAGGGACTATATCCCTTTTGTCATTATATTCCCAGTGTTTAGTACATGGTAAGTGTTCAATAAATACTTTTTCATTCTTTCTTTCCAAGTCCCTTCAGACTTTATAACTACCTGTAATATGTCATCTAGCATTTATTCATATATTACTTTATTATCTTTAGGTATGTAAATATTTTGTTTCTATAACTAAAGTGTTGGCTTGTCAGGACAGAGACTGTGTCATTTACCTCTGTATCTATTCAAACAGCAAGCTCTCAAAAATGTTTTATGAATGAATGCAGTAGGTAGGTGGATGGAGAAGCTGATAGATGATGGCTGGATGGCTGGATGGATATACTAAATGTGGCAATAAGCTTTAGCATTTAGGCACAACTTTCTGTGTCTCTTATTTAATAGACTATAAATTCTTGAGAGTTCTTCTGTGGGAAGGAGAACATTAACTATTCTGAAACAAAGATATCTGCTGGTTCAAAGGGCACTTTCTACATCAGTGAAATAATTATTTTTACCAGTCCCTCAAATCCTATGGCTCAGCAGTAAGGTCATCTCAGGAGATAATAAGATAAAGCAAATGGAAGTGTTTTGTCCTGAGAAAAGAAATGGGGGAGAGGGAAAGGGAAGGAGGGCAGAATGATTGCTTTCTTCAAATATCCAAATGGTTGTCCTCTGAAAGAGGAATTGGACTTTCTCTGCTTGGCTCTGGGAGGACAGGAATAGGAATTTTGTTGTTCAGTCTTTCAGTTGTGTCTGACTCTCTGTGATTCCACTTGGGATTTTCTTGGCAAAGATACTGGATAGGTCTGATATTTCCTTCTCCAGCTTATGTTACAGATAAGGAAACTGAGGCAAACAGAGTTAAGTGGTTTGCCCATAGTCACACAGCTAGTAAGCATCTGAGGCCAGATTTGAGCTCAGGTCTTCCAGACTCCAGGTCTGGAGCTCTATCCACTGTGCCACCTAGCTGCCCATAGAAACTGTTGCTGTTGTTTACCCTTTGTTCTCAAAGAGAGCCATGACATCACTGAGGTGATGCCGTGATATGCAAGTGAATTGGATTTAAGTGAGGGAGGGCTGTGCCAAGTCAGCAGCCTCGCTTTCTTCTCTGGAGCCATCTGAGTCCAGTGGTGAGATATAGATCTGGATGACTGGGCCTATAGGGTAAAAATTTCAGGGAGGAAATGGGGCAGATTTGTGCATAATATGAGAATGAACTTATTTGTAATAAGAGCTATCCCAAAATGGAATGAGCTGACTTTGAAGTCAGTGATTTCCCCATCATTAGAGATCTTCAGTCTGCTGGATAACTACGTGTTGGTGCTGTGGAGTAGACTCATTGTTCAAGGGTGGGTTGGACTAGTAATTTTTGAGGTCCTTTGTAGCAGTGTGGTTCTATACCTCAGATCAACATCAGTGAGGTTTGGACTGAGAAGCATGGAGAAGCCCTAACATTTCTTACCTGGGGAAGGTGGCAAAGCCCATTGGTACCATCTGTCTTTCTCTGGATGTGCTTGTTCAATTCGACTAATAACAAAATTCAGAAATATTCAGATACATATAAGATTCTCTAGGTCAGGAAATAACTGCTGATACACACATACACACACACACATACACACACTCACACACACACACATGCACGCAACCCTGCTGATACATTAAAACAATTCTCCTGCCCTCCAGACATTTTGACTTATTATACCAGGCAGCTACAAAGTGAAAAGAAAGAGCAAGTCAACTGGTTAACTTAGCCAACTGTTTCCAGAACTGTGCTGACATTACTGATGAGCATTATCAGGGATGCTGATGGTACTGAAAAAACCCATATGGTAAAAACCATCTTGGCTGGTGCTTTTCTGGAAACAGAGGTGAAAAAAGCCAGTCTTTGCCAAATGGAGAAAGACCAAGCTGGTAGAGAAAGAAAACTGGCTTTGAAGCCAGGACTTGGAAACTAAAATATAGTCATTTTAAAACAACTTCCTCTTCCTCCCTCCTCTCAAAATAAAAAAAGCCCTCTCTATAAAAGAAACAGAGAAGCAGCATGACCTTGAAGCCAGGACTGGGTTCAAGGCTCATTTCTGTTACTTACTGACACAAGTCACTGAGCCTCTCAGAGACGTAAGCAACTTTCTAAGACCGTATAGGTTGTAGGGAAGGTGCCAACCTGCATTAGTAAAAAGAGTTTCCTCACTGAGAGTTTCCTATAATAATGAAATCACAGGTCAAATACCTTTGTTCGAGGAGCTGTACTAGGAGCTGCATGCCTCAAACATGCCCAAAACAAAGTCCCTGCCCCCAAAACATTTGCATTCTATTTGAGATGGAACATTTGCCTAAAAAGATAAATAACTTGAAATGGTAAAATATCAAATCCCTAGTTTCTTTCTGCTAGAGGCGCGATGAGGTAGCTAGGTGGTACAGTGGATAGAACGCAGGGACTGGAGATAGGAAGACTCATCTTTCTGAGTTCAAATTTGGCCTCAGATACTTACTAGCTGTGTGACCCTGGGCAAGTCACTTAACCCTGTTTGCCTCAGTTTCCTCATCTGTAAAATCAGCTGGAGAAGGAAATGGCAAACCATTCCAGTATCTTTGCTAAGAAAACCTTAAATGAGGTCACAAAGAGTCACATACAACTGAAAAACAGCTAGACAACAACAGAGTTCCTTCAGAACATCACTCAAGTATCACATGAGGCCTTTTCTGCTTCCTCCTTAGAGTGCCCCCTCAGATTATTTTATCTTTGTCTTGTACCTCACAAGATGGCTAGATTTCTTTCTTAAGGACCATGACTTAAATCCAAATCACTCTGGCAAATAGTTTAAATTACTTGCCCAGGGGGCAGCTAGGTGGCACAGTGGACAGAGCACCGGCCCTGGAGTCAGGAGGACCTGAGTTCAAATGTGGCCTCAGACACATAACACCTACTAGCTGTGAGACCCTGGGCAAGTCACTTAACCCCATTGCCTAGCCCCCCCCAAAAAAAAATTACTTGCCTGGGGTCACAAAGCTAGTTACTGTCTGAGGTAGGATTTGAACTCAGGTCCTCCTGACTCCAGGGCCGGTGCTTTGTCCACTGTGCCACCTAGTTGTCTGTATTTATATATTTAACCAATACTTGTTGAAGTATATGTTCAAGCTAAAAGAGAACTGAGTGACCTTAGATCGTCAAAGCTGGAAGGAACCTTAGCAACCAATTAGTTCAATCACAGATGAGGACACCAAGCTTAAATGCTGAAGTGACTTGGCCAAGGTAACAGCTACTTAAGAGCAAGACCAGGAGCGGGACCTGAGTCTCCTAACTCCAGACTCTGAGCTGTCTCGACTACACTATAATGCCTCAATGGAGTGAGGTCTCAGCTCTTCATCCCCCACACTTGAAAGTAACATGGCAAAATGAAAAAGAAAAATACCTCATGACTTCTTAACCATCTGCCAAGTTAAACTCATCTGGCAGGGCCTCTGAAGAAAACCACTTCAAATTTTTGTTTCTCGTTGTAAACAATCTGTTACCATTCACCAGAAGTAACTGTGTCACTTTTCTCTCCTGCCTGACAGCAGCCCCAATTGTCTAGAAGTTACTCAAGGCAACTGACAGATAGTTTTATCAACAGCTTCGTCCCCAAGAAAAAGGGAATGATGCACCGTTAAATGCTTCTAACTGCAGGAAGGTCAAAAAGATTTATGGTTTACCTACGTGTAAATACCACTCTTTATAACTGATCCCCAGGAGAGTTGGAGAATGCTTGATAACCTTTCTTCCTTGGAAGCGAGCACTATTAGAAATGCGGTCTGCTCATTAAGCCCCACGTAGCACGTCCTGATATTGACATCAGCAATATTTCCCACCCCTCCTTTCTTGTGAGTTTGTTTTAATGAAGGTGCCATTATGAAGTCGTGCTCTCGCCTACTTCAGCCTTCCTGCTGAAATATAACGCCAAAGGAACCTGGAATATTCCTGGAGCAAAATACCAGGCTGCAGACTCTGAGTTCCTAGCAGGCGTGATGGACGGCATGCACTGGAAGGCTCTTTCTAATAATAATGCCACTCTCGTTTACATAGGGTTTTGCAAAGGAAAAAAAAAGTCCCTGTGAGTTGGGAACAATTGTATTCATTTTATAGATGAGCAAAATAGGGCTTGGAGTGGGAATGGTAAAGTGGCTTTCCCCAATTCTCAAAGCTAAAATGAAGTGGCAAGACTTAATCCCAGCCCTGACAAGTCAACCGTGAGACCTGGACCAAGTCACTTTGCTTCTGATTCCTTCAGTTGCCAAGTCTTTTAATTCTACTTCCACAACATCATTCACATCTATTCCTTTACCTCATAGGATTATAGATTTAGAACTGGAAGGAATCTTGTTGTTGTTCAGTCATTTTTAGTTGTTCCAACTCTTTGCGACTCCATTTGAGGCTTTCTTAGCAAAGATAGTGGGGTGGTTTGAAACTTCCTTCTCCAGCTCATTTTACAGATGAGGAAACTGAGGCAAACAGGATTAAGTGACTCGCCCAGGGTCACACAACTAGTAAATATCTGAGGCCGGATTTTAACTCAGGAAAATGAGTCTTCCTTCCTCCAGGCCTGGTGCTCTGTGCACTGTACCACCTAGCTGCCCAAGGAGTCATCAAAATCCAACCCACTTATTTTATGAATAAGAAACTGAGGACCATGAAGATTAAGTTTCAGTCTTGGGTCTTCACACCCAGATCTTTCTTACCCTAAGTCCGATACTTTCTCTGCTACACAATATTGCCTTCTCTTCTCTTCTCACACATCCACCAAACTAGAGCAGAGCCTCTTCACTTCCCACCCACAGCAGTACGATGCCTTCCTAATTGCTCACCTGGGCTCAAGCCTCTCTATTCTCTAATCCAGCTGACAAAACCTAGGTGTGACCACATGCATTTCCTGTTCAATGAGTTCCCATGGCTTCCTATTACTGAGGACCAAATGCAAACTCCTCTGTTGGGTATTTCAAGCCCTTTACAATCTTGCTGCAGCTGACGTTTTTAAGCTCACCATACACTGCTCCTATCCACTCACTCTTTGATACAAACAAACTGGGCTTCTTTCTGTTCCTCATGTGTGACCTTCTATCTCCCACCCCTATTTTTGCATAGGCTGTCTCCCACGTCTAGAATAAACTCCCTCCTCATATCTGCTTCTTGGAAGCTTTAGTTTTCTAGTTCAGTTCAAGCACTGCCTCCTACTGGAGGACTTTACTGATCCCCCTAGCTTCTAGTGTCCCCCACACCTCCTCCCCCATCACCAAAATCACCCTGTATTCACTTTCCATATATTTTATACATTGTCTTCCAACAGAATATAAGCTTCTTGAGAGAAGAGACTGTTTCATTTTCATCTTTGCATTCCCAATTCCTTAGCATACTGCCTAGCAAACAGTAGGTACTTAATTAATGCTTGAGGATTATTTGACTGATTTGCTGATTCATTGATTGATTCCTAATTTGGTGTTCTTCTTGCTGCACCATGCTGTCACTCACACATGCCTTCCCTAGAGGGAATGACAATCACAAAATCTGTGAAAGCCTCAGTGTAGTCCCATAGAATGTTGGGGCCTGAAAGGAAGCAGTCTGGTCTCACCACTGACATTATCCATTGTACAACTTTCCTGACAATCCAGGGACTTTCCCATGATCATAACATTAGTGTGACGTAGCCAGAAATAGAGCCTAGCTGTCCGAACTTTTATTCCAGGAGCCTCTCTACTGCAATTAATTTCAACTCCAACATAATAATAACAATAGCTAGCATTTAAATAGTTCTTTAAGATTTGCAAAGCATTTTACAAATATTGTATCATTTAATCTTCACAACAATCCTATAATATAGATGCTGTTGTTATCATTCCCAGTTAAAAGACAAGGAAACTGAAGAGGAGAGGTTGTGACTTGACCAGTGCCACATCTGAGATAGGTTTTGAACTCAGGTCTTCCTGATTCCAAGTCTAACAGTATTCACTGAGCCACCTAGATATTTCCTGCCTAGATTTCCTAGATATGGGCTGATGTTGCTTGGGAGAAACTAGAAGAAGAAAAACATGGAAATACTGGGCTCCTGGAAAGTGAGGGGATAAGAAGGTGATAGAGATGATTACCCCTGGGTGAGAAGACGCTGAAAGGGACAAGACATACCCTTATAATTTACAACACTTTACAATCTGGCCTGAGGACAAGTCCTTTGGGGGAAAGGTTTCATCCTACATTGTTACATTCACATGAACAACATAGGTGCGGGAAAAACCAGAAGTTTAAGCTTCCACAGCAGAACAAGGAAATTCCAAGATCTTGTGGATAGCCCCTCGACCAATTGGAAAGTGCCCCAAACATTCTGCAAACAACTAGTTCCTTAAGAAAGAGCCCTGAAGGTTAAACCAGTTGACCATCAGGGTCAAGGGTGGGGCAATGGCTTTTCTCTACAATGCTCACTTAATAAGCTTATTGAATATTAACTGACACACCCTTAGAGTGGAGATAGCCGCCATTTTTGAAAATGGAATGCCTGAACTGGGAGGAGTTAACATGACATGGGATGGGTGCTTCTGGAAGAGTGTCACTGCAATGAGCTGCACCAATCCTAGCTCTGATGGGAGGAGAAAGATCATACTAACAGTACAAAAGCTGGCTCGCATGTCTGTAGGGTGTGCCTCTCCCACCAGGAAGCGAGCCCAATTCTTGCAAGAACCGTAATAAACGATTGTTCTTTCACTCCAGACTTAGTTTTGTTATTAAGAGTGAGACTCCACTCAGTATTGTAAATGGGAAAGCAACGGGCTGCAGCAGCTGGCCTGGGCTAACTTCCCAACTCTGCTGAGGAGGTTCAAGGGGCTCTATTTCTAACAGGCAGGTTCAGAACCACCTGGACAACTAGACCCTTAAAATGGTGATTGATGAATCGGCAGCAACCGGTAGGACAGTCTCTAGTGCATTAACCCAGTTAACTGGCCCAATGCCATTCATCCTTTTTATCAATGACTTAACACATAGGCAGAATGCTTATCAGATGTGTGGAATCCATAAAGTTGAGTAGGATAGTTAACATACTGGACAAAAGAAATCAGACGGAAAAAGATCTCAATAGGGGGCAGCTAGGTGGTGCAGTGGATAGAGCACTGGCCCTGGATTCAGGAGGACCTGAGCTCAAATCTGGCCTCAGACACATAACACTTACTGGCTGTGTGACCCTGGGCAAGTCGCTTAACCCCATTGCCTAGCCAAAAAAAAAAAAGAAAAAGAAAAAAAATAGAAAAAGATCTCAATAGATTTGAATAGCATACTGACGTGAACCAGATGACTTAAAAAGGCCTACATTTGAGTTTTAAAAATCAACTGCACAAGTGCAAGATTGGAGAGAGATGACTGTCAGTCCATGGGAAAAAAGACCTTGGGGTCTTAGTGGACTACAAGCTTTAATATTAATCAATAGCTTGATGTAACAACCAAAAGAGTTAATGAGACTTTGGGTTGCACTAATAAAGGTCTAGTGACCCAAAAGAGGGAGGTGATCGCCCTGCTGTATTCTGCCCTAGTCAGACACCTCATCTCACATATAGTGGTTGGCTCTGAATGACATGTTGTAAGACTGAATTTGATAAGCTAAGGTGAAGTCAGAAGAAAGTGACCAAGAAGGAGATGGGACTCTGAACCATTTCATACATGATCAGCTGAAGGAATTGGAAATGTTCAGCCTACAAAAGAAAAGATTTCAGTAGTCTTCAAATATTTGAAAGACGAAGTAAGAGTAAGGAAAAAGTATTTGACTTGTCCTGGCAAACTTGGATGGAATTGAAACTATGGGTAGAAATTACAGGAAATAAATTATAGAAAGAAATGCTTCCCAACCATTAGGACTGTTCAAGAGTTAATTGGTCCAGGTTGAAAGGTAGTAAGTTCCTCATCTCTTTCTTCAGGTAAAGGCTGGCCTAGATGACTTCTGAGTTTCCTTCTGGCTCTAATTGTTTCCTTGCTTTTCAGTCCTTTCAGTTTAGTCTGACTCTCAGTGACCCCATTTGGGGGTTTTCTTGGCAAAGATACTGGAGCAGTTTGCCATTTTCTTCTCCAGCTCATTTTACATAAGTCTATGATTAAATGATTGTTAAACTAGGATATGCCTGCAGGCTAGTCTTTCGTAGAAGTTTTTGTTTTGGTTTGGTTTTTAAGGGAACCTCGGGAATAGGAAGCCATCCCTATTAATGCAGATTGACAATGGCTCTGTGACTTCTTGTCTTGGAAAATTGCTGGTAGATCCTGTTCATATATCTACATCTGTTGTATTTGATTTTCAGCACTTACCAGACTGTTGGAGGGCTGACTTCTGACTCTACTTCAGTGTAATTAAAGAGAGGCCCTGTAGCATGGTGGATAAAGAGTTGGCCTCAGAGTCAGGAAGCTGTGGTTCAAGTCTGATCTCCAGCACATTTTGGTAGTGTGACCCTCAGCAAGTCATTTAACCTCTTTGTGCTCTAGGCAACTTTCTAAGAAGAGAAGTTGCTGAGTTTAACTCAGTGCCTGGCACATAGCAGGCCCTTTTCATAAATGTTTGGGCAGCTAGGTGGCACAGTGGATACAGTGCTGGGCCTAGAGTCTGGAAGACATCTTCCTGAGTTCAGATCTCGCCTCAGACACTTACTAGCTGTGTGATCCTATTTGCTTCAGTTTCCTCATCTGTACAATGAGCTGGAGAAGGAAATAGCAAACCGCTCTAGTATCTCTGCCAAGAAAAACTCAAATGAGATCACAAAGAGTCTGATATAACTGAACAACAAATGTTTATTGATTGATTGACCTTCACTGACCAATCTGAACCAGTAAAGGGAGTTTCCTTATCTGGCAGTTCTTTATGCCAATGAAATTACAAGTTTAATCTCTATCCCTAAGGAAAGAAGTATGCATGTGACTTGATATTTTTAAAACATTAGTAAGGAGTCCCTATGTGTCCACAAAACAGCACCCCCACACTGCTCAAAAGGAAATAGACTCCCAGTTTTCAAATGGAAAAGAAGGCTAAAATAGCCATATAAAGTGTCCCAAGAAATAATGCATTTCTAGAAGAGATGGATGTGCCCTTTCAAAGTAAAAGCAACAGTAATACACTGTTTTAAGGAGAGAAAGAAAATATCTCTTAAAATCTAGCTTTTAAAAAAAGGTCAGAGAAGTTTAAGGTTTACCCAAGTGTAAATGTCAATTGGAATAAGTGATACCTGTGAGAAAATGGGGGTGACCACTACCTTTTATCACACAAGAGGCCAAAAATAAAACCTAGGATGGGAAGAGGGAGGAGATGGTAGGAAGGTTGTAGAGGTAGGAAACATGGCCGTATAAAGGAAAAGCTCATTAACTGTGCCTCCTAATTCCACGGGGAGGACTTGGTAAAACAACTTTAGACCTTTGCTTAACAAACCTCTTCTTCTGAGAAAGTGCTGGATTTCAGGGGAAGGCTTAAAAAAGAAGGAAGCACACACACACACACACACACACACACACACACACACACACACACGCACGCACGCACGCACACATACACACATACACACACACGCACATCCCTTCACACATTTTAGAAGCATTAGCAAAACAACAGCTCATATGCTAATTATAAATCGGTCTTACCTGATCTAAAGCACAGTGGGCTTAAAATCTCTACATGGTCAGCCTCAATATTTCCAAAATTCTGTGATTTCACCAGCACAGAGACACAAATCATAACCAATCAAGAAGAAAAAACCCATTAAGCACCCGTCTCTGGTGTCAAAAAGCTGATATTCTCACTATCAATGAATGGATCAATTGATCAACTAGCATTTATTAAGCTAAATGCCAGGTACTAGGGCAAAGACCAAAAGAATAGAAAGAAACACTGATCTTCAGAAGCTCATATTCCGTCATGGAGATAACGTATAAGTGTATATGGAACAAATAAGACAAATACAAGATAGTTAAGAAGGGAGAACACTGGCACTTTGAGGGAATTGGGAAAGGCTCCACGTAGGAGCTGGGGCTGGGGCTGCTTCTTGAAGGAAAAGAGGGATTCGTTGAGGCTGAGGTTAGGAAAATGTAGTGCTGGCTTTGCAGACAGGGATTGCAAAGGCATGGCAATAGGGAGGTGGAGTTGCATGTATAAGGAATAGAGAAAGAGACAGTTTGGCTGGAATGAAGACTCTAGAAAGGAGAGTAATATGTAATGATGATGGGAAAATGGTATGGGGTCAGTTGTGAAGGGCTTTAAAAGCCAAACAGAGGAGTTTAGATTTTATCTTATAGTCCATAGGAAGCCACTGGCCTTTTTTGAGTAAGGGAGTGACAGAGTCACGTCTGCACTTAAGGAAAATCACTTGGAGGGGCTGTATGGAGGATGGATTGGAGTGGAGAGTGACTTGAGGCAAGGAGATCAATTAAGAAGCCATTGCAATAGTCTAGTAAAAGATGATAAAGACCTTAACCAAGGCTGTGGGTGTATGAGTTTAAAAGGGGGGGGGGGAGGGGCAGAGAAGAGAGAAAGAGAGAAAATCCGGCTTTATGTTGTCTATGTGTAAATCTCTACCTATGGGTGCACCTGTGTGTACTGCAGATAGACAGACAGACAGACAGATAGATAGATAGATAGATAGATAGATAGATAGATAGATAGATGATAGATAGATAGATGGATAGATGATAGATAGATAGATAGATGGGTTAGACAGACACTGTGAATGGACAATGAGTTGGACCCAGAATTAAACAGAAAATGAGGGTGGAATGAACTTCCTTTGGGAAATGACTGAGTTCCTCTAATGGCTCCAAACTTCTCCCTGAAACAAAGGCCCATCTTTTTAAGAAATGTGAGTATACTTCCTTGCCATAGTAGGAAGTGCTTGCAATACATTTGCTGAATTGAATTGATTCAAAAGGAGATAAGAGGCTATGCCCTCTTGACCACACTGCCTCCCTCCATAGATGAGAGTAATGAAATTGCATTTCTTTCCAAAGACCTTCAGTTGAGAACTGTCACTCATCTCATCTGGTCTTACTGTTCTTTACCCTACCCACAGAAGAATCAGTGTGGTTTGGCTGCACTAATCTGGTCACTGGGTTGCATAGACCCATTCTAGCTCGTGCCATTTTTCAATCTCACATGCAAGAACCATAATGCACAGTGCATGATGAGGGGAAATCCCTAGGCCTGCTGGCAATCTGCCTCATGCACTAAAACTGCCAATCTACATCAGGAGAGCAATGATTAATGGCTTCTCTGTAAAGGCAGACTTGCTTCATTCAGAGGAAAGAGAATATACAACAATAATAGCTTGCATTTCCATAGTACTTCACAAACTGTGAAATGTCCTCCTCCTCAAATCCTGTGAGCTGAAGAGTGTGAGGCTCAGAGAGATTGGGCAAATCTCTCACAGTCACACAGTCAGAGCCAATGCTTGAACCCAGGTCTCTTGACAACAAATACAACATTCTTCCCACTATACTATATGGCCCCCATGTAATACATGTGTATAGTGCATGTCTCCTTGAATTTTTGAAAACTGCCAACGTGAAGGGAAAAAAATGTGAACTCTTCAGTCACATAAGGCAAACCACTATTTCATATATACATATACACACAGACACACACACACACACACACACATATATATATATATATATGTATAAAAAATCTTCCCAGTTCTATTACAATGAATCCAGTGACCACTTGTTATACTTCTTTCTCTACCCCCCAATACCTGAACACATGATCCTCAATAAGTAAGGATCAGAGGGGCAGCTAGGTGGCACAGTGGGTACAGCACCAGCCACGAAGTCAAGGAGGACCTGAGTTCAAATCCAGCCTCAGACCAAACACTTGATACTTACTAGCTATGTGACCCTGGGCAAGTCACTTAACCCCAATTGCCTAAAAACAAACAAACAAACAGACAAATAAATAAATGAAATAAATAAGGATCAAATGAAGGAGTCTGAGCTAAATGGCCCCAGGGATTGCTGACTATTAAAACTATTGCCTTATGGCCTTATTGTACTCAATTCATGAATATTCTAGTGAGGAATCACCTGATCACAGGTGGACCTGGGAACCTTAGTTTCCTTCAAGGCTCATCTCAAGCATGTCCTCCAACATGAGTGCTTTCCTAGTCCCCCCAGGTGCTAGGGCCTCTCTTCCTTACCTTAGAAATAGCTTTGAATTTACTTTGCATATCATTTGTATTTATTTATATACGGATGTGTTATTTTCCCCAATGGAATGTAAATTCCTTCAGGACCCGAACTGTCTCATTTTTTTCTCTGTATCTGCAGCACCTATCCTGGCACACTGTAGGTGCTTGATAAACACTTTTTAACTGGCTATTTGATGTTGTCTCTTGCAGATAGAATGTAAGCTCCTTGAAGGGAGAGACTTTCTCATTTTTTTGTACTTCCAGCATCCAGTACAGTGTCCAGCCCATAGTGGGCACTTAATAAACACTTATTGATGGTTAATTGAGTAACTAATAAGAGATCAACATTGGTTCGTTCTCCCGCTCATTTAAAGTAAGAAAAATGAAGCCTACTGAAAAACTAAAAGGCATAGAATCTTAGAACTTAAGGATTCTGCCCATTGATTTACCCCAGCTCCCTACCTTATATGCAAAGCCCTACATAACTCCTCCAACATATGGTCAACCAGGAACTTGCCCAAGGCCACACAATGAGTTAGTGGTAGAGCCGACAGTCCCACCAAGGTCCTACCTAATTCCCAATCTAGCTGGTTGCATAGCTGGGGGACAATTCTACCGACTAGAGTTTTCTTTCTGGTTTTCCAGCCCTCTCACACATCTTTGTGTTCTATCTACTGTGCAAAGTCACTAATACCTTGCATACCAAGTGGAAAATGAAGAGATGCCTTTTAAATTCAGGTTATGAAAATACTAAATCCAAGAGTGGGGCCACAGAATGTTCAAGGGAGCTGGGAGTTAATCAGGCAAGATTTTCTCTGGTGCAGACAAGGAAAAGAGGTTGGAAAATATGCCTTAAAGTGGTATATCTGGAAGAAATAGTATATGCACAAATTCTGCCTCCCTTTCCCCATGTAGTAGGATGTGAGAATATTTCTCGTTCTCAGCCCAAGTACCATCTTCTACATGAAGCTTTTCCTGTTTCCCCCACGTACACCCTGTACATAATGTTAATGTATTTCTCACCAAAATTACCTTATTTTGTAAATATGCCTATATGTGCATGCATTGTCTTCCCCAATAGAACACAAGTTTCTTAAGGGTAGGGAAAGTTCTATTTTTATCCCTATATTCTCTAAGTCTAGTACAGTACCAGACATATACATAGTAGTGGATAGAGCACTAAGCCTGAAGTCAAAAAGGACTGAGTTCAAATATGGCCTCAGACTCTTACCAGCTGTGTGACACTGGGAAAATCTGCCTCAGTTTCCTCAATTGTAAAATGAGGATAATAATAAGATGTGCCTCCTAGGGTGGCTGCGAGGATCAAATGAGATAATGACTGTAAATGCTTAGCACAGATCCTGGCACATAATAGGTGCTATATAAATGTTACCTATTGTTATTATTAGGTGGTGGTTAATGATCACTTGTTTATCAGTTGACTGATTAATTGTGCCCGAATTCTCCAACCATCATTTCCACATCGCCAGTCAAAGGACCAGTTCAGGAGAGTTGAACCCAGAATATTAGATCATTTGGAAACATCAAGGAGATCCAAGAGCATTATTCAACCAATAACGAAGTTAAGCTGTTCCTGGAGAAGACTCCCTCCACCAAAAACAAAACAAAACAAAACAAAAAAACCGCTAATCACAATTACTCATCATAGAATTGTAGGATCTCAGGGTCAGAGGGGGAAAATACCTCTGAGATCATATCATCCGACTCACTGCCCTGCACCTTAATCTCCTCTACAACATCTCCGTTAAGTGGTCATGCAGCCGTCAGGGACAAGGAAATCGCTACCTCTCCAGGCAGCCCGTTCCATTTTGAGATAATTTGTGTTCTTAGGAAGTTCTTAATTCTATCAAGCTGAAATATACTTCCTTGAAATTCCTCCCTCCTGCCACCCGGTTCCTTCAGTGATCTTATTTTTGCCCACTGGGGCCAAGCAGAATAACTCTAATCCCATTTCTACACACCCACCTTTGAAGACAATAATAGCATCCCCTTGTCTTTCTCCAGGTTAAACACCCCTCATTCCTTCCCCCAGTCCTCATATGGCAGGGATGCATTTAGCACAATATTAAACAAAGAGTAGGAGTTGTGTATACACTTACTGACTGCCATAGACTGCATGCATGGATCATTCCAGAGCATTCTGTAAATCGGCAAAGAGATAAGAAGTCAATTGTTTCTGTTAAAAACCTGTCACGATAGAAATTCTATCCATAACTATTGCTACCATTCTTGTGTCCCCACCTTTCTTGTTTTCCTTTATAGCTATAGTATCTTAAAGATTATCATCACATTTTTCCCATTATCATCGTTAGCTCAATTCTCTAGACCACAAGTTTAAAGCCAGACCATTTCAATTCCAATGTGGTCAGCTCTCTACATGTTTACTGAATGCTTGGGGAATTCACCTTTCTTCCAGTGAAGAGGTCTCTACAGAGCTGACTTAAGGCATGTTGATCTCTAAGGTCCCAAGGCAGTTCTAAGGTCTATGAGGTTATGTTTTGCTCCTGCTTCTTTTCTTTTTGGGGCCCTGGACTCCTTGATAAATTGTCTCAGAGTCATAGCTTTAATTCCCAAATACTTAAAAGATTAGCCTTATATAGAACTGTTAACTCATGTGGTCAGCAGTTCTGCCCCATGGCCAAGTATAGATTCAACTTTTATGAAGAAAGGAAAAAAAGAAGAAAGAGAAGGAAGGAAGGAAGAGAAAGAAGGAAGGAAGGAAGGAAGGAAAAAAGGAAGGAAAAAAGGAAGGAAAATAGTAAGCAGTTACCAAGCACATTAAGTGCTCGGAGTACAAACAGAAAAATGGGACAGTCCTTGATTTTAAGGAGCTCACATTCTAATTACAAGAGACAATACATATAGCAGAGTTCAGCTAAAGAGGATGTAGAAAGGCCTAGAAGTATCTAAATAAGATAAGTGGTAAGATATCACGTGGTAAGATAGCCGGCAACTCTCGATAGTCCTTGCGTTGTATTAGCGGGCCATTACTACCTTTATTAGCAGGTAGAGACTAGAGGTTTGGAAAGAATGCCAGCAAGACAGATAATTAAACCTGGAAGACTATAGGATGCAGTGGCAAGACAAATGTTAAAGCCTGTTGGCTGTCTATCTTAACTGGAAGGGTTGTTGTTGGTTAGCTCCTTCCCCATCCAAGCTTTGTGAGCAGCCATATCTGCTCTTCAGGGCAAAAGACCTGGAAGGCTCCTGGCCCACCACAACTAAGAAGGAGGACATGGACTTGAAGGTCCGAAGGCAACAGGACTTTGAGTTTCCCTTCTGCAGGAATGAGGGCACAGGGTCCAGCGAGGAGGAAGGAAGAGGCTTTTATAGGAAGGTTCAAAGAGGATTACGCCGTGGCATTTGCTCCACCAGATAGGGGGTGGATGGCCAGGGCTGGGGAGGAATGAAGGGTTCTCTGAGGTACCAAGGATGGGGCCTAGGCAGCCTGGGATGGGAGAGGAGGAAATGGCTACCTCTATGTGGATTTCAAGCCCTACTTTTTCCATGTAGCCTTCCTGACCACCCAGCGCATAATGAGCTCTCATTCTTGTGAATGTCTGTAATGCTTGTCTGTGCCCCACATATGGTATTTTGTCATGAGCTATCTCTACAGTATCTCTTGGGATTCTTACTTTGTACTGCTAGTTAAATTTTTAATGGTCTGTGTCTTCTCTCTCAAACTGGATTTTAAGTTCCTAAACATATATCTTGGCATTTCCAACAAAGCCAGTCGCAGTGTTGTATATATAGCAAGTGCTTAATAGGGTAGCCCCTGGCAAATGGTAAGCACTTAATAAAAACCTGATGACTAACTAACTTATTAGAGACAGCTTGATAAAGTGGAAAGACAAGTAGACTTGGAGCCAGGAGATCAGAATACAAGTCTTATTTCACAGCTTACTAGACATAGAACCTTAGGCAACTCTTGCTTCCTCTCAGGCTCAGTTTAAACATCTGTAAAATGGATAACAAGTACTTCAACTACCTACATCATGGAGTTATTCTAAGGAAATTGTATTGCAAACCCTAAAGCACTACAATGAGATATTACTATCGTATGATAGGATCATAGTATGAGCTATCATGATCATAGATTCGTTTTTGAATGAATGGATGAAACAAGGTAAAGGGAGGAACTATCTCTTCACCCCACTGGTTTTCAGAGACCACATGTCCCCTCAGTGCACAGGACAGAATTGGACCCATAATAATGTAACACTTGAACTCAGACAAATCCTTTAAAATCCCCCACCACCAGCCTGAAACAAGGGATCTGGCTTCACTGGTCTCAACTTTGTATGTATGATCTTATGCTCTTAATGATTTCTAAGATCCCTTCCAACTTTAGGAATCCAATACTCTGAAGTTGGGGTTTATGGGGTATTCATGGAGAACTAGCACCTGTGGTGTGAAGGCAGCCCTTTTCAGGGCTACTTATCCACCTTTGGTGTCCATCTGCGGCCTGACTCTCCCCTGTGGCTCCAAGAAGCTGACATGTACAGTGGTCACACCCCAGTAAAATCATCTAGGCAGATAGGCTAAACCAGTGACAGGCCTTAAATCCGCAGGTAAGTTAGGGGGATATCCACTTCAAGCATGTGAAGATTTCCTCCAGCAGAATGGGTGGATCTGAACGACTTGTTTCAGTGGCCATGAAGGTCACTGAAGTGGGTGCTGTGGAGCACGTAGAGCTTGGTCAAACAAAGATGCCAAGGTCATCCCCTGCACCCTGTGCCATTGAAGGTCATCCTGACTTTTGTCTGGCCACTGGACTTCGATGACTCAGGAAGAAAGAGTGAGGCTGATAACTTTGTGCAACTCTGCCTCATTTAAATTTCATTCCTGCACAAGTCAAGACATCACCTTGTGATGCTATTGGTCCACTTGGAAAACGAAGCACAAATAACAATGTAAAGTTCAATTTAATTGAACAACCACTTATTAAGTATCTGCTATGTGCAAGCTCTGTTAAACCCTTGAGAGAAGATAGATGAAAAATAACACCCTTCCTTCTCTGACATTCTGATACTATATTTAGTATACAAAATGTAGAATGCAAAAAACACGTGTGCCATTACATGAAACATATGAAAAATATGAACCTTGTTGGAAATTGACTTATGTCCTATCCCTCTATCTCTATGAATTTATTATGCCAGAGAAAATAATCTCCCCATCAAATTCCAAATTGGGATCAGTCTTCTTCCCATCTAAGACTCTAAAGGATGCCTGTTATCTCAGTTTTGCTCCCTGGACTTAAATTCATAAAAGAAGAAATACAGAAGAAAGCAGTGGGAAAAAAAGAGCTTAGCATAGTACATCTTTCAACCTGTAAAAGTCAAAGAGGTCTCTGCAACTTGGGCAGCCAGAGCTGTGAAATATTGGGCAGTTTGCTGACCTTTTTATGTGCAGCTAGAAATAATTTGATTTTTAGGAGCTCCAATGTCCACATTTTGAAAGAAATAAAATCCAAAGAAAAAATCTTAGGTCTATAACTACTCCCTACTCTCCCAATATTTACACAAAACTACCTATCATTATGGACCAAACTGAATATAAAGAGAAAAGCAGTAGCTTGAAGATGGAAACTTCTTAAGAAAGCTCTCTCATATATGAAACATCACAGTATGGGGCAGTCTATTAGGCTGGTAAATCATCATTATGCTATTAGCTTAATTCCCTTGCCTCGTTTCCCTCTTCTTTGGGATCTGAGTTCATAAAGCTGTCTTCTCCCCGAAACCAATACTCTTCCTTCCCCGCATCTGCCTCATGGAATTCCTGGCTTCCTTCAAAACACACGTCAGGTGCTACCTCATACACAAGACCTTTTGGGATTCCTTCTCCCCCTACCAAGTTGTTCGTGTTCTCTCCCTCCTTGTATTGGATTGATTTCTATGTACTTTGCAGTTGCTTATCTACATACAAATCATATGACTACAATAGAATGTATGTATGTTCCTCGAAGACAACTGTTCATCTTTGTATTTGCTTCTCCTCCACCCCACCCACCCCACACACACTGACTTCAGGGCCTTGTCTAGTTATCCCTTCCACATTGCAGGGATTAGAGGCATGGAACCCCCTCAATCCGGAAAAACCCTTGTAAAAAATGTTGGCCCTCCTTTCATACCGGAGAAGTATGCTGAATTTTTTCCTTTTCTTTTATGGGGTGTTTACAGTACCTTATTGTAAAATTTGCATTGATATGATATAACACTATACATATATTTTATGCATTTCTGAGTTTCTAACGTTCTTGTGTCATCTACAGGCCTTCACATACAGTCTGCAGCTTCCACAAAGCTACCCAAGTTTTCCTATTTAATTTCTTAGGCCAACCTATGATATGTCAAAACTATGATGGGTAAAGTCACAACGCAGAAGGTATGACTGTATATAGTAGATACTGAAGAAACATTTGCTGAGTTGAATTGTTGAATCAAAGCAACTTCCCTCTGACCTAACCTGTGTGCAAGGGACCTTAGACAGATATTATCTAATCAAACTTCCCAGCTTCATAGAAAAATCCCTTCTTTAAACATTTTGGAAAAGGTTATTCCACCTCTTCTTGAACACATGCAGGGATATAGAACTTACCACTTCAGGGGGCAATTCATTTTATAGTTGGATGGTGCTAATTATTAGATTAGGTTTTTGCCTTTCTTATGTTGAAACCTCCTTGAAACCTCCATTGACCCTACTGCCCTCTGGAGCCAACCAGAACAAGTCTAAATTCTCTTCAAGTCAAGTCAAGTCAACAAACATTAATTAATGCCTACTTTGTGCCAGAAACTATGCTGAGTACTGGAGATACAAAGAAAGGGGGGAAAAAACAATCCTCGCTTTTAAAGAGCTCACAGCTTAATGGGAGAAGAAGGGAACAAAATACAGACAACTATGTACAAACAACCCATGTACAAGACAGTCGGAAATAATCAACAGAGGAAAAGGACTAGCACTAAAAGGGACGCTCTTCTCAGGCTTCTTGTTGAAGGTGGGATTTTAGTTGTGTCTTGAAGGAAACCAGGCAGAGGAAATAAGAGGGAAGGATTCTAGATGTAGGCAATAGTCATTGAAAATGCCTAGAGCCAGGAGATATGGTGTAATGGTGGAGGAACGGCAAGGAAGCCAGTGTCACTGGGTTGAAGAATATATGGAGGGGCGTAAGATGTAAAAAGGCTGGAAAGGAGCAGGGGGACCAGATTATGGACTTCTCTTCGGGTATGTTTTTTAGAGACAGGGAGTCAGAGGTTAAGTGACTTGCCCAGGGCCATACAACTAGTATATGTCTGAACCAGATTTGAACTCAAGACCAGTGCTTTACACACTGTGCCACCAATGTATGCCCCCACCTTAGGTATTTGCAATGGCAGTCATGTCTCCCTTACATCCTCTCTTCTGCAAGATAAATATTACCTGTTCTTTCACCCAATCTTCCTAGTACTTCCCTCCTCTGGTAACCCTTCTCTGGGTGTGAGCATCACAGAGTACAGTAGGACCATCATTCCTGTTACTGGGACTGAAACTCTGCTAGGTCAGCCCCATCGGCTTATGATGTCCTGTCTATCTGCTCAAACGTGAACAGGGCTTTGCAAATCCCCCAACAAAGAGATCCATTTTCAGACAGTTAACTGTTTTTAAATTGAGGTTCTGGAATATATAGTTGACCTGGGATCCCCCTGAGGTTCAATGCCCAGCAATACACACAGACAAACCATACCTGGATCTCTAAAGCCCTACAGCAACTTGGGGAGAGAAGGGCTGTATTGGAGTGATGCTATAAACCTAAGGGTTCCCCTCTTCCCTTGTCTCAGCCAATATGCAAATTAAAGTGTTAAACAGCTTCATGGACTCAGAATCCTAAATTTGTAGATTATCTGTGGAGTCACTTAATACATCCTCCCACCTAGAGAAGAAATTCCCTATTCAGCATCCAGTGTAGTCCCTAGACTATTGTTATCTCCATTTTGCATTTGAGAAAACAGAGGCAGACAGAAGTTAAGTGACTTGCCCAAAGTCACACAGCTAGTAAGTGTCTGAGGCTGGATTTGAATTCAGGTCTTCCTGATTCAAGGCCCAGCCCTCTATCCACTATGCTACCTAGCTAGGTACTAGATTGAGGGTTCCTGTTATCCAGGGTGATAGAGTATATTGCTCCAGAAGATCATAGCTGATGATAATTACTGCATCATCATCATCATTATTATTAATAGATGACATTTATATGGTATTTTACATCCATAATCTTATTTATTCTCACAGCAACCCTGTGTGAGGTATTACAAGTATCATTACTCCTAACTTATTAATGTGGAAACTGAGGCTCAGAGGTGCATTTGCTTTCAGCCAATAAATGCAAGAGATGGGAGTTGAATCCAGATCTTCTGTGTCTCCAGTCTAGTGCCCTTTTCAATAACCCACAATGTCTTAAAAGTTAGTTTTAACATTCATGATTTGCAAATCAGAACAGATTTTCTCCATGAATGATCATACCTTTTTTTTTCCCTGAAGGAGGTACCAGAAACATTTCTAATGACTTCCCTAAAAGCAATGCTGCCCCCTCAGCCTTGGTTTAAGCACAATCGACCCCAGGCATCTACCTGTTAAAGGAAATTATTAAAAAAATGTGGTTCATTTTACTCCAAGTGACAGGTTTCTGAAATAGAAATTATATTTATAACAGATGTTTCATCAGTTATATTAAGTTAAGATTAATGCCTCATTTTTCTTCAGATTAGGAGCAATTCAAAACCACGTACATGACAGGAAATCTTTTAGAATGGCAGATCTGTAACTAGGGTAGGGTGACTTGGGCTTTACCCCAACATGCCAAAGAGATCTGGATTCAAAATCTCTCTTTTGTCCTTACTAGTTGAAAGCTGTTTAACTTATCAGAGCCTCAGTTTCTTCACCTATAAAATAAAGACAAAGGATACTTTTAACACTTTCCTCACAAGGCTACTGTGAAAATTAAGTAGGATTATTGATGCGAAATGCTTCATAACAATAAAATGCCATGTGAACAAAATGCTCTTTGATGATGATGATGATGATGATGATGATGATGATGATACAATATAAGGTGTCAAATATGGAGGAGTACATAAGCATAGAAACGATTATGCTTAATGCTTAGTAATAATGGCTAGTTAAAATGAAAATTTGTGATATATAGGGCTGGAGTGAGCTTCTCCCCTTTCTTGCTACATGCCCATCATCCCTCTACTGAGGGCTCATCTCTTGCTGTTTTCCCTGACCACAGAAATTCCTAACTATGGCTCTATAAAACCATTTATGGCACCTAGCATTAAAATACACGTTATTCACACCATTCTTTTCTCTAGGCCATTGAGATGTTCTTGAAATGTTGTAAAAAGAATCTTATTGTAAATGCACTGTAGGAGCTGCCTGGCATTTAAGGGGATCTTATGGCAAAGATTTGTAAAGAATCTTTTTGTAAAGCGAGAAATTGTCCCTAAATTAGTGCAAGTCCAGTGCCTTGTCCATAGGAGACACTTAATAAACACTCATTGAATTGTTGTTGAATCAAATACTTTGTCGATCTGGATTTCCAATAATCAGGTTTGTTCCATATGCCAAAATATCACTTTTTTGTTGTTCAGCTGTGTCTCATTCTTCATAAACCCATTTGGGATTTTCTTGGCAAAGATAATGGAGTGGCTTGCCATTTTCTTCTTCATCTCATTTTACAGATGAAGAACTGAGGCAAATAGGGGTGACTTGCCCATGATCACACAGCTAGTAAGTGTCTGAGGCCAGATTTGAACGCATTAAGATGAGTCTTCCTTACTCCAGGCCTGGCACACTATTTACTTCATCACCTAGCTGCCTTTGGGTTTTATATTAGAGTTCCCAGTGAAGCTTTTATACTGCCATGCTCTATGATACCATCAGAGTGAGGTTCTTCCCATCGATCAGATCACAAAGCCACACTCTATCTTCACACCTTAATATTATGATGCTATCACTAAAAAAAAAAAATCCTCACCTGCTGGCTAAGCCTCTGGTGAAGAGTTTCTCCACACCTAGCTAGGCTAGCCTTCAAAAAATAGTCATTAAGTTCTTTGCTAGGCCTGCGCTGGAAGCCTCTCCAACTTGGCAAGATGTACCAGACTTTGCCTGCAGGCAACCTTTGAGAACCCAGGTTACATCAAGATAAGGCACTGGAGGAAGACGTTAGTCAAGGCAGTAAAGTTATCATGTTTATTATGATTTATTATGATTTATTATTATCCATTGTGTCAAGCTAGGGGTGGCATTGTGTAATCATCTTTGAGTCAAAAAAAAACCTAGATTCAAACCTCATGTCTCACTTACAAAGTACAGAATATCTGTATGTCTCCAGCTAAATCTCCTTAAGATTTAGCTACTAAGTCACAAATAGCATGTGATTTGCTTCAGTGGAAGGAGTTGTCTTTCTGAAAGTTCCTCCCACAATCGTGAAATCACAGAGCCTTCATATATAGTTTGTATTTATAAATCCACACCAATAATTCACATATTCTATTATTAGTACTATCAGCTGACATTTTTCTAACAATTTACCATTTTCAAACCATTTTGATTACTCTATCCCTAGTGTAGGGGTTCTTAACCTAAACTTTTCATGAACTTGCTGTCAGTATTTCAATAACTTTATTTCAATATGCTCAGTTTCGTTGTAATCCTATATATTTTATTTTTGTATTTAAATTTTTAAGATACTTTGTATTTTTTTTGTATTTAAAAACATTATTCTGGGGCAGCTAGGTTGCGTAGTGGATAGAGCACTGGCCCTGAAGTCAGGAGGACTTGAGTTCAAATCCAGCCTCAGACCAAACACTTGACACTTACTAGTTGTGTGACCCTGGGCAAGTCACTTAATGCCAATTGCCAAAAAAAAAAAAATTGTTTTGAGAGAGAGTCCATAAGCTTCACCAGACTGCCAAAGGGGATCCATGAAATAAGGTTTTAAGAGACCTTGCCTTGATGCAAGTATTGTTACTTCCATTTTATAGATGAGGAAATGAAATGACTTGCCCAAAGTCACACAGCTAATGGGGGCGGGGGGGGTAGAGAGGGGAGAGAAATATAAGCATTTACTTACTATGACAAGGACTTTACAAATCTTGTCTCATTTGAGCCTCACAATAGCCCTAGGAAGGAGGTGCTTTTGTTATAACCCATTTTACAGTTGAGGAAACTGAGGTACATAAAGGTTAAGCGACTTGCTCGGGGTCACACAACTAGTAAGTGTCTGAGGTCAGATCTGAAGTCAGTCTCCTTCCCTCTAGCCCACTGCTCTATCCACTGTACCACGTAGCTGCCAGGGATCTAAGTCCAATGCTCTTTCCATTGTACTACTGCCTGTTCATAGAGTTTATTTTATTCAGAGCTACTTTATGAGTGTGATACTATAAATGACTTGCTTAATAACACAGCTTTTTTTGCATGAATTAACAGGAGTTAAAATTATCTAATGGTGTAAGTCAATGAAGAACTTTTTTCTAATTAAGAGGGATTTGCAATGTGGGCACAATACAAACCAGGCAAAGTGGGCAGTCTTAGACAGAAAGGCTGAGCTGTACGAAGAGGAAATCTATTTGCCTACCAATCTGCAAACTGTATTTTATTAAAAACGCAATTACTCACAGGAATCTTATTTGCAGAATACTCAGAGTATATTGAAGTTGGAAACTGCGCGGCAGGTGCTAAAGTCATTGCTGAGCCCAGAATCATCCCTGTCCTGCTTTGTCGTTTGCGCAGCCATGTTCTTCATCTCTTCAAATGGACGGAGAGAGCAGCTGAGAATATGAAACTTGGGAATGGCATGAGGTTCTCCCTGCAGCCACTGTCATCTCTGGAATTCTGGGACTTCCCTGGACAAAATTAAGTCCCGCAGATTTTGGTGAGATGGTGTAAGATAATAAAAAGAGGCCTGGATGTTAAGTCAGGGAACCAAGGTTCTAGGGTGGGGTGACTGGGACTTCGCCACAGAGGGCCAAATTTACATTGTTCTGACAGCATTTGCTATCTTTTAGCATCATAGCATCATAGAAATACCAGGATTTCACACTTAATAATAAGAATTGCTAGCTAAAACAGGAAGCATCCAAATGGTGACTGGACTGGGATGAACTCGATCCCAACCAGCCCTGCTCTCCATTCTGTTACCCTATAACTTCCCCAGCCCTCCCTCCATGAAGTATCCCATCCTATTCCCTACTACCACCCCCTCCCAGCTGAGGCGTTCTTAGTACCACTTGCCCCAGGTACAATTTGTGTAATAATTACAAACTTTATATTATTTGATGTTAGTTTTATCATACCTTGATGTCATATTATAATGATAGGAATCCAATATAGCATCATATGGGCTAAGTGGTCCTATTATCCACAGGAGCATAGAGGCAAAACAGACAATCTGCACTTTTCCATTATTAACCTTGTGTCATATGGATAAGGCTTAAGTATTTTGATGGGATGAACTTGACCTACTGCAGGGGCCTTGAGTTATTCTCCTTCAGAGAATGTCTTTCTCCTTCATTCACCTGAGATTGTTCAGGTTGGATTGTCCCACCAATTTGTGATCTCAATCAAGAAACTTGCCCTACCCAAGCTTCACCTACGCCTGGTATAGAGAAGGGCCCAGAGAACTTTTCCACTCTGTCTAGGTCTGATTAGGAATCCCCCTTCATCTGGCACCAATTAACTGTTCTCAATAAATCCCATTTTAGGGCATATAATTTTGCTACCTGAACCCCATCTTGGAGCATATTTCTTCCTTGACACATCTCCCTCCCCCTTTCTTATAAGTTTTCTTGGATTCCTGAGATTGAAATTTTTTTTACATTGTCCTTTTATATTGCCATTTAATATGTATGTATGTATGCTTTGCTTACTTTCCCACCAGCTAACAATAAAGCTTATAACTATATCATTTCCCTGAGTACCAATTTTCTAGAAATTCTTGAACCCAAGTCTTTGCTTTAACCAGACTGAGACTGTTAGGCTTGAGATCCTTATGCCCAGATACAAAAAATAATAGCACCATATAGGCCACATACCACAAAATCATGGGTTAAGTTATTTTCTATCTCTGAGCCTTGATTTCATCATCTGAAAAATGGGATCCTTTCTAACTCTGAAATTCTGCAGTTCTCCAAATTTTTTCTCCTGACTCTCAGTCCAATATTCTTTCCACTATTGCTCTGCATCATCAATTGAAAAACAGAAAATACTATATTGATCAATAAATATTTGTAAGTACCTGCTACGTTGGGCACTATGAATACAAGTCACCATAATCGCACATTCTAATGGGGAAGACAAGTAGATATATGGAACAAAGGCTGCCTTTTTCCCAGAAATCTAGTTCATACAGAACCTATTGTTATACTCGAAGTAATTTTATTTTTAGTGTATATTTGTGGCTCAGGGTCTTCTTGGACATCTTATCAGGGCATGGAGGTGGGCTGCCACTCTTGAAGGCTGTGCCAGTGGAGCATAGGTTCTTTGAGCTCCTACTGAGCTAGGAAGTCTTCAAGTACCAGATCGTATGTCTAGGGTCTGAGGACCAGCCTAGCTAAATTTGCAGAGGTTGGCCACAGGGCAATAAATTTTACAATCCACAAGAGCTCACTAAAATAGTCTATCAAGTCATAGAGAGGTCACAATCTGTGTTAGTGGAGACATACCCACAGCAAAGAAATCAGCATGCTGGAAGTACTAAAGTAAGTACAATAAAAAGAACCCTGGATTTTGAGTCAGACAACTTAGGTTCAAGCAGACCTTAATTAGGGTGGGGGTGACTGGGACTTTTCCACAGAGTACCAGATTTAAAGGATTCTTTACAACAGTTGTAGTCCTTCAGCAGTATAGAAATATCAGAATTTGCATCTAGTTAGCAATAATAATTAATTGTTATAATAATTAAAACAAATTATGTTTGCTTCTTTAGTTAAGAATAGTTATTATAATTATTAGAAATACACAAAATAGATAAAAATATAGATTCATTTCCTTTACAAGAAATCTCACTCTATAAATGGTCTATATTCAGGGAAGCCAGTTTTTAGCCCATTTCAGTAAATTGAGTCAGATCATGTCTACAACTTGGAATTATGAAGTGCAGCTCAGGTATAGTGGAAAAGGCAGTGGATTCATTGTTAAGGGACCTTGGTTTGAATTCTAGCTCATTCATTTCCCTGCGCAACCTTAAACAAACAACTTAGCCTCTCTGGGCCTCAATTTCCTCATCAGTAAAATAATAAGAGGGGAAGAGATAAGGCACTTTCCAGCTCTAAGATCATAAAATCATATTAGATCATCTGCTGAAGTCTTAATGTTGAAGTTTGTAATCTGTTGTCCCCCAAAATATCTACCCAAACCAGGGCTGAGTACTAAGAAGTTTTTACCACCTATAGTAATATGATTGCTTAGAAGGAAGGGAACAAATGGGAACACAAAGAAAATAAGAAAAAAGAAAGGAAAGAGGTAGGAAGAGAGAAAGAAGGAAAAGGAGATGAAAGAGTGGGAGAAGCACCCAAACCCGCCTAATTGTTAGCTCTTTTCCCTTTTCTCTCATTTGTTGACATCCAGGATTTTTTTTTTGGACACCTTGAAAATTGTGTCACTGGTCTTGGAGTCAGTGATAAGGCTCTCAGGCAGCTGTTGCAGGCACTCAATAGAAAGGGAAGCCTGTCAGATCTGAAGCCAGCAGCCCTTGCAAGAGTCCCTTGGGACACATTCCTTTGTATTTTCGATTGATGCCTGTAGGTGATTCTTTGAATGCCAAGAAGGTCTTGGACCAGAAGCTTTATAATGAGACATGTCTCCAGGGTTCCTGGTGGGTTGTATTAGCTCATCTCATTAAAAATTATGCTCCACTAAATTCTTCCTCTGATTTGTCATTGTGACATGAAGGGGACCCTAGGCTCTTGAAGGCTTTTCCAGCCTAACACAGTCCTTGGCAGGTCCTACTGAGCTACAAAGGTTTCAACTGTGGATCCAGAAACAGGCTGTATATATCCATTCTCCAAGAACCAGTCTAGTTACTAAGTGCAGAGAGGCTCATAACCCTGAATGTGGGCACCTGGGTGATGAATGTTTGGTCACAGAAAGTCACAAACTCCTCTGCCACCGAGCAGAAAAGTTGCAATTTACACTGGTGCCAGAAACATCCACAGAAATGAAATCACAGACCTTTTGAAGAATTGAAAGTTTCAAGAATATGTTGTGAACAAATGGTTTTGCAGCAGTCATCACATTATAGAAGACACCTTCCCTATCAGAAGGGGTTCTTGGTCAGTAGAAGATCACAATGGAGGTCCATTCACATAGAAGACTCTCGATGGTCCAGGGACTTGGTCTTCATAAACCCAATGGTCCCAGATAACATGGAAAGCTTAGGATAGCTATGCAATTAGGCAAACCCTAATAAAACAATTTCTTCTATGGAGTCTCAGGATGAGCACACCCCTCAAAGCCCCAAGTGCAGCTAGAAGGACCTTGCTCCCCCATACAGAACTGTCCCTCAAGCTAAAATGGGCAAGTGCCATCCCCCATGAGCACTATGTTCATTCCCTCCTAAGACCCTTTTCCTATTGCTGTTTACCCATCTCTCCTCCTCATCCAACAGAGTATGTTCTCTTCCATCCCTTCCACTTCATTCAAATTCTACCTGTTGTTTAAGCCTCAGCTGAAGGCTTCTGAACCCTTCCCTGATCTCTCCCTTCTCCAAATCAAACTTGTATAGCAGCAGCAGCAGCTAGCCCTTATACAGCACTTCACAGTCTATAAAACTCTTTACAAATATTTCATTTTATCCTCATAATAACTCTGTAAGGTAGGTGCTATTATTATCCCCATTTTACAGTTGAGGAAACTGAGGCGGAAAACGATCAAGGGACTTGCTCAGGGTCATACAACTAGTACGTGTCCAAGGTTGGATTTGAACGCAGATCCTCCAGCCTACAGTTCCAACACTCCATCCAGCATACCACCAGCACCCTATAACACTTATTGTCTACAAAGCTCTTGTTTCTGTTTCATGGCACGAGAATATCAGTTCTTTGAAGCCAGGGAAAATCACTTATATAGGACCCAAAACGCCTTCTTCACTTTAAGGAAAATGTAACCTCTCTGGGCCTCAGTTTCTTCTCCTCTTAAATAAGCAAGTTAGATTAGATGATCTCTAAAGGTCCCTTCTAGTTCAAACATCCTATATTCTATGTTCTAACATTGCATTCTATTTGCTAAGATTCTGTGTTTCATTCCTCTGCTACTTTATGTTTCCCGTTCTAACATTCTATATTTTATGCTATGAAACCACATGCAACTCTATCATTCATTGATCCTCTGCTGTTATTTTAATGGGGCTTGCTTTCCTGCCAATCTGAATTCTGGTTTCCCATCATCCTGAAAGGAAAAGATACCATAATTTCTCATGGTCTGTTTGATATATTCGCTAATGGAGTCTAAAATTCAAGGTTTGATATAACCTGAAAAACGAGAATGAGTTACTAATACTTTCTGTAGTCACCTACTGTCTCTAGCACCACCTGCTGGCTGCTTACTTTCTCCATCTCCAGGATACTCAGGCACACAAGAGACAAAGAACAGGAAGATTGAGGAAAACAGGACCCGTGTGGTTTCTCCCTGCCTGTCAGGATTGTTGTGAGGAATGCAAAGCCCTTTGCAAACCTTAAAGCATTATCATTATTGTCATTATTTATGTATATATGTACATAGTTTCTTCCTTTCTTTTCCTCTTTGTCTCTCCTCTATCCATCTCTCTCCCTGGTCTTTCTCTATATCTTTTTCCTCTCCTCAATCCCCTATTTCTTCTCCTTTCCCCCTCTACCATCTCCCTTCTTCTCTTTCCCTCTCTCCCTTCTCTTCTTTTCCCTTTCCTTTTCCCTCTTCCTGTCCCTCTGTCTCTCTCTCTGTCTCCTTCCATCTCTCTGCATCTCTCTTTCTCTGTCTCTCTGTGTGTATCTCTGTCATCACTGTAAAGAACTCCTGGTGAGAAGATTGCCTTCTCTAATACAGATCAGTGATTTATCTATAACTAACTCAGAAAATTATCTGGGCCACTGAGGAGTGAAGTGACTTGCCCAGGGTTACACAGCTGGTATGTGTCAGAGGAAGTTACTTGAACCCAGGTCTTCTTAATGCCAAGGCCACAAGTCTAGCTCTCTTTCCACTATGGTATACTACACACACACACACACACACACACACATATACATTTAGTGTATATCTAGTATAGTATATGTATATACAATACACAGTGCATATGTATATATAAATATACATGTAAATAGTGTCTATCTATAGATATAAATAGACATGTAGGGAGATATACTCATTTTACACAAGTCACAGACCTGTTACCTGGTCATAGGTTCTCTTCCCAGGAAATTCTCCATTTTTGATACACTGACATTTTTTCTGGACCCAAACTATTTTTGATGGAAGACCCAATTCTAACTCTGCTTCTCCTCCTGCCTCTCTGTGTGGCCTGAGAAAGTTGTCTAACCTCTCTAGGCTTTGATTTCGTTATCTGTTAATGAAGTAAAATTGGACTACATAATCTTTCAACTCCTTTCTGGCACTAAGATCCAGAGGTTCTCATATTAGACACTTCAAGAAACCTAGTCCAGTCTTGCTCTAGCCAGGCGAATCCCTAAAGTACCTGAGGCATATGGCTGCCTGTTTAATCAACCTAGGTAATGAAGAAATTCTTCTTCATGTCTAATTAAATTCTCCCTGGCTGCAGTAGAAGGCCATTCCTTTTTGCATGACTCTCTATGGTAAGTAGAGATCACCTGGGTCTTCCAGTCACTTAACCCTACCAGGAAAATTCAAGCTTCTAACTCAAGCCAAAGCCAGCCCAGCCAAGACACCTCAACTCTATGGTCTTTGTCCAGCGTAATTCTTAGTGTTTTTTGGAGTGCCCCATACCCATAGGGTGGAATGTCAGGACTTTACCCAGTGGCTTCTTGGAGAATCTGTACTTGGAAGCCTGCAATCCACAAGCTGGTGAGAACTTTGAGACAAGCTGCTTCGATGTGGCCTGGCTGTGAGCATGCAGCATGTAATAGGTTGGAAGCCACTTGGGAGGCATGAGGAAGGACCACCCAGGGAGGAGTGTGAAAGGAATGTTCAAGAACAAAGACAGTCCTTCTCTTTCCTCACATCTCAATGTGAAAAAATAAAGGCATCTTGAGAAATCACAGTATGCCCTCACAGCAGGGTGGAAAGAGAGGTGTAAATTGAAGCATGAAGCTGTTGGAGAGGCTGACATATTTCATGTTTAAAAAAGTGAACTAGAGGAAGTCAGCACCCTTTCCATTTGCAAAAACTCAGGTAGCTGGGGCCACCTCCTTTGTTTTCTTCTTTTTCTCTTCCTTGCGAAGCCCCATCCCTGAGCTACTCCAAGAAAACCAATCTCATGTACCCTGGGTAACCACCTCCCCAACACATATATTTCCTGGAGGTCAGAACTCTAAAGCTATCACTGAGCTAATTTCATACATTCATAACCCAAATACCAACAAAAGAGCTGTAAATCCCCCAGAAAGAAAAAAATTGGCAAAATTCTACTAGTATTAAAACTAAAAGAAGAATGCTTTATTTATTCATGTGATTTTTCTTTCCTCCAAATATAGAGTTTACCCCTAAAATAAGATCTCTTTGAAAGGAGAAAAAAATGTATAGATATGTACTGAAAAAGAACATTAGTTTGGGACAATACTCAATCTTGATACAAGGTAGATTGGGGGGGGCAGGTTGAGAGTGGAAGGGGAAAGTAGACTGTATTTTGAAAAATATTAAATAATCAGAATCTAAAAGTAGAAGGAAATGGGACAGAAGAGGTAGCTTACACCTTCCAAGCTGGCTCTGTGATAGGCCATGTGTTAAACTCTGTTTTAACCCTGCTGATGAGTACAGGGTATAGCAAGAGAGCGAAAGTCACGAGACAGCATTAGGCACTGGGGATTGGGAATTGGGCATAATTAGGGCTACCTATTGATTTAAGAATAGCAATAACCAAGCTGTTATCAAAATTATAGTTCACCTAGCAATTTTTTTTTCATGCAAGACATGCACTTATAAAAACCAAGTAACAAACTTGAAGCAATCCAGAGAAGGGCAATCTCACAAATGAAGGGTGTAGGAAGACATCCCATGAGAAAAAGAAAAAAACAGGTAAACAGCCAGGAAAAGTAAAGATTTACTGGAGACCTGACAGATGTCTTCAAAAGGCTGAAAGGACCATATTACAGAAGAGGGATTACATGCATCCTTAGGTACTCTAAAAAGTAGAACTGGAACCAATGGGTAGAAGTCTCAGGGGAGGCAGATTTCAATTTAATATGTATTTATTTCCTCAATTTAATAAACATTTACTAAATATTTAGTATATTTAATCTGAGGGGCATTATAACATAATGGATAGAGGGTCAGCCTTGAGATCATGACAACCTGAGTGAACCTACCTCTGATACAAACTGGCTGTGTAATCCTGGATAAGTAACAGTCTCCCACTTGGCCCTAGGAAAATGTCTGTGATTTTTTTTAACTTTCTTTTTAAAAATAAATTTTCCCCAATTACATGCTAAAACATTTTTTACATTCTTTAAAAGTTTTAAGTTCCCAATTCTATCCTTCCCTCCCTCCCTCCCTCGCCTCTCCCCTCGCTGAGATGGCAAAGTAATCCAATATATTGTCTGTGATTTTAAGATGAAGAACAGTTGTCCATCTGCACTGGAAGAAGGCGTTCCCTCACCTAGAATTCCCTAGGCCAATAACACCACAGGTCCAGACAAAAAAATATGCACAGGCATTAGACATACTAAAATGAAAAATAACACAGTGCTCCCTCTCAAAGAACCTACAATCTAAGAATATCATACATTTCTCTGGTACTTTAAGGTTAACAATGCAAATATTTTTCCCCATTTGAAAAAAAAAATGGTCACAAATGTAAGAAAAGATATCCAAATTGACTGAAGTCTTCTGACCTTAAGCCCATAGCTCTCTTCACTAAACTGACACCTTTGCTAAATTTCTGAAGGGCAGACTTTTTTCAAGTGGAAGACTTTTTGTATTCTCTGCAACACCTAGTTGAGTGCCCTACATACAACAGGAGCTGCGTAAGTATTTGTTGATTTGATCCCGCCTGCTTTAAACCTGGGTGTGGAGGCAACATCTGCTTTTCAGTGAAGAATTTGCCATCTACCACAGAGAAGACGGATGCAGAGAGAAGTCAAGCTAAGCACAAGGTCACACTCAAGAGCCCCAGTGGCTTCATTTCTCCAAGGTTAGCACATCCTCTTCCTTTCTTGTTCAGAGAGTCACCTAATTCTCAGCCTGCAGGGTTTACCTCATTGACATCTTGGCTAGAAATGAGTACAGTGATTCACACCCAATAATGGACTCCTTCCAGAACAAAAAATTGTGAGTGCTGCCCTCCATAAGAGGACCATTAGCTTATTCTAAGTTCCTGCATTATAACTAAAATAAACCTAAGACTTTTAAAATCTACCATATTGATCCGAATATAGAGTCCATTTTTTCCTCAAATCTGCTTTGCATAAAATCTATAATCAGTATCATTTTTAACAGATTCCTATATAGTTTTTCTTTTAAAAAATTTTCATTGTGGGTCTGTATCCATACCAATGTAATGTAGTCATTAATAGCAATAATTACTCTATCTAAACTAAGATGTCAGCATCCCAATGTATAAAAAGGATAGTGCAACACTAAATTGGAAAATGTTTCTGCCCTCTTTAATCACTACATGACTGGATATTGAGCTACATTTACTTACATTTCCCTGAAAATCTGGATATGTAATGTATTTGTGACTGAACCACTGTATATGAACTAATTGTTTCATTGTGTTAAATTTTATTTAAATATGCCTTATAAAAATAATGGTTTATCCTCCTCTTGCTTCTTTGTAGCAAAGATGTAGGACTATGATGTGTGTATGTATGTATGTAGTAAACGATGTAGGACTATGTGTGTGGAACATTACACATAATGCCAGACTTTTTTCATAAGTCAATTAGTTTTGCTAAACTATTTTTCCCTTTCTTTTTCATTCTTTGTTATAAGGGACACGGGAGGAGGGGGAAGGATACATTGGGTTATATATTTTGATGTGAAATGTTCTTTAAAATTAAAACTTTAAAAATTGCCTTGTATAAATAGTCTGGGCTTTTTAATAAAATTAGTCATTTTATGTTTGTATAGCACTTTCATATTTGTGATTTTATTTCATCTTTACATTATCCCCTGTGTGGCGGAGTGGGTAGATATTACCCCCATTTTATAAACAAAGAAACTGAAGCTCAGAGGTCTTGAGAGCCTGGAACAAAGTTAAGAGTATACAGCAAGCAAATAGCAAAGCCAGGACTAGATTCTGGGTTTTCTGAAATCCGAATCTGAGTTTCGTGAAATTCTTTTCATTATATCACACAGCTTCTTTAATATTAAAGTGCTTTAGCAGAATTCTATCCTTTAGAGAGAACATAGGTATATAATTTCATCTTTTAAAAAATTGCTAGATAATCAATCAGTAAACATCTAGAAGGGGAAGTTAGAATGACTTAAAAGCCAACTGCCTCAGAAACCACCGATTAAAAAAGGGCCATCATGAAAAGTCATGCTACAGATATATAGACATCTGATATGGTTGTAAATCTCCTTTCCTTTATCCTTTTTCTTATTTGCTGGGGGGGAGAGAGAGAGAGAAAAAGAGAGAGAGACAGAGAGAGAGAGAGAGAGAGACAGAGAGAGAGAGAGGGGGGGGAGAGAGAGGGAGAGAGAGAGACAGAGAGAGAGAGAGAGAGAGAGAGAGACAGAGAGAGAGAGACAGAGACAGAGAGAGAGAGAGAGAGAGAGAGAGAGAGAGAGAGAGAGAGAGAGAGAGGAAGCAAAGGCTAAAAGCTAGGAAATTGGAAGAGGAAAATACATCCTTTCTTTGGATCAGTTATAATCAAGAAGCAAGGCTTTCTCCTACTAAAAAAAGATCATGAAAGCCTGGATAAAAGTCAATAGGTTTTTTGTACTAACATTTGGGCTTTTTGCCTTGAACTTTGGAAACAGAATCAAAACCGTGTACAGATTCCAAGAAGGGCTGTTTGATTCCAAGATAGTTCTGAAGCAAGTAAGACCTCATCAAAAACCAAAGTAGACAAAGATATGATTGAGTAAAAGGTTAATGAGAAAAATATCTAAATGTATAGGGAAGCTAGGTGGCAAGATAACTGGAGCCCTGGGCCTTGAGTCAGGAAGATTTCTTGAGTTCAAACCCAGGCTCAGACATTTACTAGCTGGGCAAGTCACTTAACCCTATTTGTCTCACTTTCCTCATCTGTAAAATGAGCTGGAGAAGGAAATGACAAACCACTCCAGTATCTGCCAAGAAAACCCCAGATGGGGTCACCAAGAGACAGACATGACTGAAAAGACTGAACAACAACAAAATTCTACACGTAAGTTGTTAATAGTTATTTAAATCTTACTTAAAATTATATGTAACTTGAGTCCCAAAGCCCATTGGTTTGGGACTCTGTCCTCAGTGGTGGAGATCAATGCCAGCCCCAGAGAGGCTGAACAGCATGCTTGTCCAGCTTCAAGAGAGACAATGAACAAAGCCAGCCTCACTTCAGGTTGCTGAAGGGAAAATAAAACAATGGCAAGCAGTCGATGTTAGAGGAACTAGTAGGCTCTCTCATGTCCCTGTTTCCGGCTTACTACACTAGAGACTTTGGAGAATTTCCCCTTGGGTAAGATCTGCAACTCTCTCTTATTTAAGCTAAGTTACTTTACTCTCTCTCATTAAGAGGGTTTCTTCACTCTGTATTTTCGGGTATGTATTTTCCTATACATACTTTCTTTGATTTCTGTTTATCTGTCTACTTGGGTAAACGGGTTTCTTTGCTTCTTGCTAAGTGTGGTCATTTCAGAATTGACATTTAGTGGGAAGGGAGCCTTGGATATAAAGCTTAGGGTCTTCTTTTCCCCATTAATGAGCAATGATCAGAAGCTCAACTCTAAACTGAAAACCATATCCCCTATACTAACAATATTTAAGGGAGAAGATAGACATAGTTCTAGCCCAATGCCCCCTTTCTCTGAGGAAGGCAGAGTGGCCAAACTGTTGGCCCCAACCTCCTGCTTCCCCTCCTGTCAGGAAATCAAGTCTCCCTTGGAGAAGGTGAGGGTGAGGTGGAAAGACACTAGAAATGTCTATTTTGTCTTCCTTCAAGCTATACGACCATATCTTCATGCTACGTGTCGGGGACAGCCTTGTTACATGTATACATTGGCCACCGTGCTTTGAGGTTTAATCCAGTTCTTTATTAAACAGAAAAAAGCATAACAACATGAAAATATATTTTTCTGTATTTCTTCTGTACCCCTTCCCTCAAGCTTCATGGGAATAATGAAATAGCTCCCTGGGTGGAAAGAGCTGATGATAACAGCTATGTGAAGTAGGGGGGAAGAGAGCATGAGACCTTGAATCCAAATGAAGTTTGGGGACCCTGCTGTTGGTGTTGCTGCTCGGTCATTCAGCCATGTCTGACCCTTTGTGACCCCATGAACCATAACATGCCAGGCCCTTCTGTCCTCCACTATTTCCCAACATCTGTCCAAGCACGTCTTCATTGCTTCCATGATGCTATCTTTCCATCTTACTCTCTGCCTTCTCCTTTTGCCTTCGATCTTTCCCAACATCAGGGTCTTTTCCATTGAGTCCTGTCTTCTTATTATGTGGCCCAAGTATTTAAGCTTCGGCTTCCTTTCAATGAATAGTCTAAATAAATTTCTTTAAGTATTGCCTGGTTTGATCTCCTTGCTAATCCAAGGAACTCTCAAAAAATCTTTTCCAGCACCACAATTCAAATGTGTAGATTCTGTGGTGCTCACCTTTCCTTACAATCCAATTCTCATAGCCATGCGTTACTGCTGGAAAAACTATAGCTTTGACTATATGGATCTTTGTCAGGAAGATGGTGTCTCTGCTTTTTAGTATGCTGCCCAGATTTGCCATAGCCTTCCTTCCAAGGAACAAGCATCTTTTAATTTCATGGCTGCAGTCACCATCTGTAGTGATCTTTGAGCCCAAGAATATAAAACCTGACACTGCTTCCATTTCTTCTCCCTTTATTTGCCAGGAAGTGTTGTGACCAGTTGCTATGATCTTAGTTGGTTTTGTTTTTAATGTTAAGCTTCAATCCAGCTTTTACATTCTCCTCTTTCACTCTCATCAAGAGGCTTCTTAATTCTTCTTCACTTTCTACCATCAGAGTAGTATTGTCTGCATATCTGAGATCATTGATATTTTTCCTGACAACCTTAATTCTGGCTCTCAATTCATCCAGCCTGGCATTTTGCATGATGTACTCTGCATATAAGTGAAATAAACAAGGTGGTAATATACTGCCTTTTCATACTCCTTTCCCAATTTTAAACCAGTCGGTTGTTCCATGTTTAGTTTTAACAGTAGCTTCTTGGCCCGCCTTTGGATTCTTCAGGAGACAAGTAAGATGATCTGGTACTTCCATCTCTTTGAGATCTCACCACGTTTTGTTGTGAGCCACACAGTCAAAGACTTTAACGTAGTCAGCGAAGCAGAAGTAAATATTTTTCTGGAACTCCTTTGCTTTCTCCATAATCTAGCAAATGTTGGCAATTTGGTCTTTAGTTCCAGCCCTGAGGGAAAGGCAAAGAGAGACAACAGAGACAGTTCAAGCGAGACTAGACATCCATTAAGACCAGACAAGGCAAGGCACCAGCAACCAGAGAGCAGCACCAATAGTAAGAACAGGTGGCAACAAAAGCCAAACAACTGAGGGGGGCTTCTCTCCTCCCTTCCTTCCTTCCTTCTCTCCATCGGCTGAGATGGAAGTCTCCCCTGCCCCCCCCACCCCAGTCACAGGAGCTTTCTGCTCCAATTTGCAATAATGCCTTTTTGTTGTGAATCTGGACTCATGAATCTAAGAGTATATTCTCCATTGTTTTGTTGATTATGACTGGGAATGCCATAGGGTATGGGGCGGGGGGGGGGAACCACAGAAGCAGTTCTGAGGATGTCTATTTCAAAGAATACATATATACATGGAAATATGTTGCATGTGACTGCACATGTCTAATCTATATAAAATTGTTTGCCTTCTCAATAGGGGCAAGGGGAAGGAGGAAGGGAGGGTGAGATTTGGAACTCAAAATTTTAAAAAATGAATGATTAAAAACGTTTTACATGTATTTGGGTAAAAATAAAACATTAAATCAAAAAATACATATATACAAACCAAAACCCCACTCCTAGTTTGGTGGTCAAGGAGACCAAATTATGAACCATTTAACCTCCATGTTTCCTAGCTAAACTACCAAGGGCAGAGATGTGACAGAACCTATACCTCTCTGTCTGCCATCCTGTCTTGTCCATCAGACCTTAAGCCTATCTTTCATTTAGCCAGCGTGTATTCCTGGGAGAGACGGAGCCTAGGGGCCCCTGAAGCTGAGAGACAAAGAGAGGTAAAGACACATAGATAAGACAGAGACACAGAGAGAAATAGAGAGACAGAGATAGACAGAAATATATAGGAGAGGCAGCTAGGTGGTGCAATGGATAGGCTCTCGAGTCAGAAAGACCTGAGTTCAAATTTGACCTCAAGACACTTACTAGTTGTGTGAGTCTTGGGCAAGTCACTTAGCCAGGGCTTACTTCAGTTTCCTCAACTTTAAAATGGAGATAATAATAGAACTTACCCCCCAAGGTTGTTGTATCAAATGAGATAATATTTGTGAAGTGCTTAGCACAGTGTCTGCCATATAGTAAGTGCTAGCATATGTAGATATAGATAGATAGATAATATATATATATAATTGTATTATATTATTATATATGACACATAGATATAGATAATATATATGTATATAATATATAAATTATTATTATTATTATAAAGAAAGAAAGATTTACTTTACTCTATGATTACTTTCTCACCAGCTGCCTGGTCATGGAAATTATAGACTCTTGTTATCCCCTCCCCCATCTCCTCATCCCCCAGTTTCTAGGTTTGGAACAATAATCAAATCATTATTACCACTGCTACAAGAAAAAAAAATGTGCCAATCTACTCCTCTTTGGTTCCACCCACCATCCATATAACTTTCCAAACCAAAATAACGCTCCCTGACCACCACTCCTCTACATGTCTTGTCTCTCCTTATTAGAAAGCATAATGTTTCCTAATAGACAGGGACTGTTTTCACTTATGTAGTTGTATCTCCAGTGCTTGGCACACAACAATCACTTAGTAACTGCATCTTAATTTATTAATTCATTAATAAAATCAATGGTAACATATAGAAAACTTGAAAACTCACAATGGCATACGGTAACACTTCATTACACAGACATAGCTATGTTTCATCAATGTTGTTTAGAAATATGAGTTAATGAGTTATTTATCTATATTATAAACAATGGTGTTATAATAACAATAATTCCCATTCTTACAGCATTTTACAGTTCACAAAGCACTTTCCATACAATAACCCCAAGAGGGTTAGTACAGGAGTGAGGAAGATAGTACAGGGGTGAACATCCCCATTTTATAGATAAGGAAACTGAGGCTCTGAGAAATGAACTGGTATATCCAAAGTCATGGAATTTGTAGGCTGTTTCAAAGTCATACAGCTAGTCAGTGGAAGAGCTGAGACCAAAATCCTGACCATCTAACTCTAAGTTTAGCTTTCTTTCTGCTATACCAAATTGCTCTTTGGGGAACAAAAACCGTAGTGCTTATTAGGCAGTTTGTACCAATTTACTTGTGTCTTATGAGTCTGCAGTTTTTATGCCTGATTGGAAGAGTAGAGATAGAGGTACAGCTGAAACATGAGGATGCTAAGAGGCTAATGGAGAAGCAATCACATTGCTCAAAAAGAAAATCTCTAGGGACATAAAACAAGGAAGAGCCAGGACAATTCTTCCCCTTCACCTATCACCTGATACTTAAACCCTTGGCAGATGCCCAATGCTCCAAGCCAGGCACTCATTCTGACAGCATTGACCATGTTCCAGACCTTGAATAGGCATGAAGGAGATACCTAAATGAACACAGTCCCTGCCCTCAGCCAACTTATATAGGCTAGTAGGGTAGATAAGACTGGGGCACAACTGAGTTAGCTGTAAGATAGTCAAGTGAGCAATGGTTTTGGAATCAGAAAGCCATGTTTGCATCCCGGTCCTGACATTTATTTTAGCTATGTCACTTTTCACAAATCCCTTAACCTCTCTGGTTATTATCTAGGGATGATAACATTACAGACTATATACCTCATAGGAATTTTCCAGATATCAAATGAAATAATGGATGCCAAGTACTTTGTAAACCATAAGTACTATGTTATATTTACATAGTACTTTGGGTACAATAATATTGGTTGTCTATTGATAATAACAATAACAAGAATAATAATAATATCACTACTATGGGATAACTGTAATACATCAAATACTCATAGAAAAAGCCAAACATGCTTATTTGTACACCTAGGATCAGAGATGCAGCTAGAACAGACCTTAGAGGATATCTAGCCCAACTTATTCATTTTACAGATGAGGAAATTACGGACAAGAGAAGTTAACCAAATTGTCCAAGGTCACACAGGTAGTTAAATAGCAAAACCTGCATTTAACTCAGGTCTCCTGACTCCTAACTCAGCACTCTCACACAATACTGTTCATATACCTGCTGATCAAGAATAATAAAATATTCTTTCTAGATTAATTTCTTCTGATTTCCAAAGAGACAGGAAAGGATAAGCTAACTTTGCCTTTATTCCTCATTGTCCAGTTTCCAGACAGACTCCATCTGTGTTATTATTTTCCTCATATAGTCTCATTGGAAAATACCTCAAACATTCATGTCAGAGATGAAACTACATTGGCTTTGTGCCAAGAAATAAACAATCCTAAGAATCAAGGGGGCAGCAAAGCATCTTCTCTACTGAGGTTTGGGAAATGAATTCCTAATGGGGTAGAACTTAAAACCAAAATGTTTGCATTTCAGAGACAATTTGCTCCATGGCTGAAAGCTTTCCCAATCTCCAGGGACTGCTTAAGGAATGACAGACCTGCGTCTCTTACTGAGAACCGTTGTCTCACCTTTCTTAGGAAGTGGAGAGGTTACAGCCAGAAGAGGCTTGAATTCCAAAAAAGAAAACAAACAAACTTCTGCCTTCGTCATGGATATTACTTTGGGTTGATCTCTTTCTGTCTCTCAGTGAAGCTCCCTAGGAATTAGGTGAGAGCTGAAGAAGGGCTTGTTCAACCAGGCAGGTTAGCTCATGCCACATGTCTAGGGGCTTTTAAAAAGGAAGAAAGAAAGTTGGGCTTTTTAACTTGGCCTCTCCTTGTGGTTGGGTTTTCATGGGAATTCATGTTTGACAGCAGGTGGATACGAGTGTACTCTGGGCACAGGGATGTGGAGGGTAGTTGGAGAATGTGAGAAAACCCAGGAGGAGGGCTCAGCTGCTGTTACAAAGCACTGGGAGGAGAGGCTGGAGAAAGCTAAGCACGTTTATTAAAAAAAAAAAAATTTTTTTAAAGCCAGTGTTTTGAGATGTCCTGGATCTTCAAGTCTGAGTATATAGTAAATGTAATCTGAATCACCTCTCAGCAAAACTGCGAACAAAAGCAGTTCATCACATCACTTTACTGTTTACAAACTGCTTTTTTCACAACAGCTGTTGAGCAAATAGATCAATCCAATCAGTATATGTCAAAGGTAGATTCACTCAGGTCATGCTGATGTGACAGAAAAAGAGAGAGAGAGAGAGAGAGAGAGAGAGAGAGAGAGAGAGAGAGAGAGAGAGAGAGAGAGAGAGAGAGAGAGAAAGGGACTCCCATGTGAGGGGACTCCCTCTACAAATATAAGTCATATACATTACAGAGAACTGCAACTTATAGTTTTAAAGAAGCCTTAAGAGGCTGATTTGTCCAGGGTCACACAGTCAATATGTGTCAGAGACAGGAATAGAACCCAGCTCTTACTGGTTTTGGGGTCAGTTCTCTAACTACCACATTAGGCTGTCCCTAATATAGCTATACCCATTTTACAGAGGAAAAAAACAGAGGCTCAAGAATTCATGTTTCTATAGCATTTTAAGGGTTTATAAGTATTTTTGTCACAATCTATGAGTTATAATAGTATAAGTTTTATTATCCCTACATTGCAGATGAGGAAACTGAGGCTCAGAGAGGAAAAATAATTTGCCTAGTCCTACAGCTAATGAATATCAGAGCCAGAAATAGGGTCCAGATCTCCTTACTCTCTAGTCAAAGGTTCTTGCATGATGTTACATCGGGGAATTTTTTCTTCTAACATCTCCCATCTCCCAACTTCAGAGAAAACCACTATGAAGCACTAAGCTCTCTGAATTCCCTTATGTTCCTACTGCTAGCAGCCAGTAGCAGCAGAGGGCTGCTCCTTGTGGCTGTTCACAAGGCAGCTAGGTGGCACAGTGGATAGAGTTTTAGGCTAGGAACTAGGAAGACCTGAGTTCAAATCTGACCTTAGAGGCTAACTAGAGGTATGACCCTAGTCAGGCTACTTATATGAGTTTCTTCAACTGTAAAATGGGGATGATAACCGCATCTACTTCTTGGGGTTGTTATGAGGATCAAATGAGATAATGTTTGTAAAGCCCTTAGCATGCTGTCTTCCATGCAGCAGGTGCTGTAAAAATGCTTATTCCCTTCCTCAACAAAGCCTCTTCCCATGGTCTTTCAAACCTTTGTAAAATTATAGTATTATAGACTCAGAGCTTGAAATAAAACCCTCCAAGTCCAACCCCCTTATTTTATAGATAAGGAAATAGGCCCCATAGAGGTTAAGGTCATATAGTAAGAGGCAGAGCTAGAATTCAAATCCAGATCTTCTAACTCCAAATCCAGCTCTCTTTCCACTCTACCAAAGGTCTCCTTCCCATCAGCACCACAGCGTCAGCTGTAACCAGTTGTCTTGAGAAGAAATTAACTACTTTGCTATAGTCAGAAGGATGTATAAGGATACGAGCAGTAAGAGTCTGACATAAAGTTAAGAAAAAGTTATGGAAGACATTCATAACTACAGATTTGTGTTTCTTGATGTCCGTTTATCTGGTTCTCTGATTACAAACAGTTCCATCTCTTCCTGACAGTTTGAAAAGCCCATATTTTCTTCTTCATTAGATTGGTTTTAGCCAACCCTCCAGTGCCAAGGCCCAACCCCCAGTTAAGAAATCCCACACAACTTCTCAACAGCTGCTGTCTCCACTTTTCTCTACCACTGGCCCACAATGTACTAAGAAACTTGGACTTTACCACTGAAAACCTAAGGAAAGGATTAAGGAGCCAAAGGCAGATGACCCCTTTCTACCACTCCTGACATCCCATAAAAGTCCTTGACCCCTTTAGACAAGATTAGGTCCTCATTAACAAAATTAACATGAAGAAGCCCTTGTTCTGTTCTGACACTGATGATCTTTTTTTAAATAAGGATGAATTCTCCCTGCCCTGGTTCCTTGTTTGCCCACTGACATTATACTAAGGATGAATGATAGGTGACCCTGGGCAAGTCACTTAACCCCATCACCTAGCCAAAAGAAAAAGGATGAATGATTGACTTCGTATACCTGAGCAAAACCCTTGTAACTTGATCTTTAAGAGAGACAGGGACAGAGAGAGCAGGCAAACTGAAAAAAAGACAAGAAATTCAGAAGAGATGGGCTACACAAAAGTTTCCTGGGGAGAAAGTCTATCCATCTGTGAAGCATTTTCAGGGAACTACATGGCCCTAGAAGGGGCAGCAAACAGAAACAATGGTCAAGTGGCCAGCAGTTCCTGTCCCAAGCCTGGAGCTAGCTACGAGGTAGCAACAGCGAAGCAACAGCAGCAAAGTAAGCAAAAGAGTTCCTCGGCCAAGCGTTCTGGATCATGTCAGCATCTAGAAACTTCCTCAGGTTCTGGACCTTGGTGTAGGTTAGAGCCGGGATAGAGAAACAGAAAGGGCTTGAGCCATAACGTGAAGGACCCTGCCCTTCCCTGATATTGTTCGTTATGTGAACTGTGCAGGTCCAAGGCAGAAGACTGCTTGATAGCCCCCAACCTTCTCTCTCAGGGTAACATTATCTGTCTGTAGACTCCTTACATTTTTTTCTGTTTTTATTTTTTTCAATCTTTAAACTTTGCTCTAATATTTCTTTTTATCTCATGGAGTCATTGAGTTCTGTCTACTCCATTTTACTTTTCAAGAAATACACAACTTGAGCACAACTTGAGTGTGATCGTAGGAAAGTCACTCCTATGGAATTCAGTTTCATCTCCTAGAAAACGAGGGGCTTGGACAGGGCATATATTTTGTATATGCATAGGAGCGTGTATATAGAATAGAAACCATAGAATATAAACACTTTGAGGGCAAGGGACCATTTTATTTTTGGGTTTTTATTCCTCAGGGCCTAACACACTACCTGGCACATAGTAGGCTCTTCACAAATGCTTGATCAATGCAATGATCTTCCATGTCCCTTCCAGCTCTAGGTCCTATGAGTCAAAACAACATTATAGGAAGGCTTCATATAATGCAACCCCGTCTAATGTCACAGGATCTTAATTCCCAGATGGGAACTCAGAGGTCATCAATCCTAGAAGTTACAGAATCACAGAATTTTAGAGTTGGAAGGGACCTCAATGTCCATCTGATCCAATGAATATGAAGAAGAATCCCTTCTTTAACCTACTAACTAATTGGTTATACAGACTCTGCCTGAAGACTTCTACTGAAGAGAAATTGACTTTTTTCCCCAGGTAGCCCATTACTCTTTGCAAAAGCTTTCATTTTTTAGTACAATGAGTTTTTCCTTACAAAGAGTCAAAACCTGCCTCTCTTCAGCTGCTTTCCATTGTTCCTTGTTCTTTTCTCAGGAAGTAGAAGTCTAATCCCTCTTCCACATCATAGCCCTTCAGTAACTGAGAGACAGTAAATATGTCCTCCCTTAAGTACAGTCCTCTCCAGGATAAACATCCTCAATTGCTTTTGCCAATCATGGTGTGGTCTGGTCTCCTATCCTCTCACCATTCTGATTATTCTGCTCTGGGCATGTGCCATTTTGTCAATAGGAATGGGGATAGAAACTAAATCTGTGGCTTTTATCAGTGTCAGAGAACTGAGAAAATTCCTTCTACCAATGAAGGTCGCCATTTTCTCTGCAACCTGTAGTCTTCAAAGAATTGTCTAGAGAACTGAGAAGTTAAGTGATTTGCCCAGGGTCAAACAGCCAGCACGTGTCTGAGGCAGGACTTAAAAGAAAATCTTCATGAGTCTGAGGGCAGCTCTCTATTTACCACCTCATACTGCTGAAACTGGGCTATGTAGAACTGAATATAATATCCAGATGTGGTTTGCAAGGCAAGGTACATTGGGTCCAGGAGTATGCTGATAAATGTTTAACAACTGACTCTCTGGAAATACATGACACACTTTTAAGATTAAGACCCTTTTCAGACTCTGGTCTTCAGGTCATGAGCCAAATGACGTTAAGGTTGAATTTTGTGATATCAGCATTCTTTAATCTATAAATGGCTTTATTTTTAAAAGATATGGATGACCCAGTCATCAGATTTGCTGCTGGCACAAAGCTGGGAGGGAAAGCAAGCATGTTGAATGACTGATTTAGGATCCAAAATGATTTTGCACCAAGCTGGAAATCCTGTGAATCAAAAGAGAAAGCAATAAAATTGAAAGTAAGAAAACTATTGAACTAATAAATAAAACTAGAAGCTGGTTTTATGGGGGGGGGGGGGAAACACAATAAAATAAGCCATTGGTTAATTTGATTTTTTTTTAAAGAAGAAAACCAAATTGTCAGTATCAAAAAATTGAAAGGGTGAATCACTAACAATGAAGAGGAAATTAAAGCAATTATTAGCAGCTATTTTGACTAATTATATGCCAATAAATCTGCCAATCTAAGCAAAATGGTTGAATATTTACAGAAATATAAATTGCCCAGATTAACAAAAGGGGAAATAGAATACAAAATGATTCTGACTAGTTCAAGTGATATAAGATTAAATTGCTCAGGCAACAATAAATGACTGTAGTTTTACACTTGGATTCAGAAAATCCACTGCATGTGTAAAGAAGGTGGGAAGTATAGCTGGATAACGTTTAGTATGGAAAAAGATCTGGGATTTGGATATATTCTGTATGAGTCCACAGAATAACATGGCAGCCAAGAAAGCTAACACTATCCTGGGCCACATTAAGAGAAGTCAATCAATCAATCAATAAACATTTATCAGGCACCCACTATGTGCAAGGCACCATGCTAAGTGCTGTGGTTACAAATAGAGGCAAAAGACTGTCCTTGCCTTCAAGGAGCTTACAGTCTAATGGTGGAGACAACATGCAAACAAATACATATTGTTAATTTTTGCATCATAGAATTTTAGGGCTGGAAGCGATAACAATGAACTGACCTAATATTTGAACCTCAAATGTTCACTCCATTCAACGTCTATCTGCTTACTGTCCCACTTATAACACTGTTCCTACTGAATTCACTGGACCTTGTCACGTTGCTTCACCTATTGTTATAGTTCCACACAACTAATTAAGGCATTTGCTAGAATGAGCCTCTAATTCACACAGAACTTATTTTGAAAGTACAAGTGAAAAAAGCCAGATACTCTCAACTAAAACCATTCTACTCCTTTCACTCACCATTTTAAATTTTTATAGGATTTTTCTTCCATAAAAGCAGCCCATCTAATATTTGTGTAGATTATTTGTTTAAAAAAAAACTTTTTTTCAACATCTTTCAATTTTGTTTTTTAATGAATGTAACTTTTGTTCAACTTTTTAAAATTCTTTCCAAATTTTAAAATACTTGTACTTCCAGGTATATTACTTCTAATCCAAGATTTGATACTCTTAAGATACTGCAACTGAAAAAAAAATTACATGGTATCCAGTCACCTCAGCTGGTGATGACCCTTTCTACATTTGACTATCATACTTGGGTAACAACTATGCATTCCATCTCCAGGCCCATACTCAAAACTTTTCCGGCTCTGTAAGAGTACTCAGAGCTTTCATTTTTCTGGCTAGCCTTCAAGACCCAAGGTCAAAATAGAAGGACATGTCCACAATAATGTAAATGAAAGAAATACGAAAAGGAATCCAAACTATGAGTAATTATAATAACCAATTTTGGTCCCAGGCAGCAGACAATAAAACACACCTTTCTCCTCTTGGCAGAGAGGTGGGATGCTATGGTGGCAAAATGTCAAATACATTGTCAGATGAGGTCATTGCTTTTGTTTAAATGTTCTTTGTTGTTGTTGTTTTCACAAGAGAAGGTTCCATGGGGCAGGGGAGGGCATACTAATAAATGACTGTTAAAAAAAAAAATAACAAAGCAAAGCAAAAAAATTAATAAAAACTTTTGTTGTTATTAAAGAGCCTAAGGTCACCACCACATCACAATGAGTCACTGAAGAAAGACTTTAGTGGCAGAGTTTTTTTAAATGAAACTTAAACTTCATTTAGTTCCAAATGAGGCTATCTTATTAACTTGTTTCAAACTGAATGGGTCCTAAAAAAATTTATTACCTAATTTTATTGTTTAATCCCTGAATAAAATGTCACTCTGGTTTGGAAAACTGCAAGGTTGATGATGCCAGTGATATTTTCACATATAAGGAAATTTTGTATATGATGAAACTGAACTACAGAAAGTTAGAGGGAGCTCCCTGAGGTCATGTAGCTAGTAAATAACAGAGCTGACACTCAAACCCAGGTCTTCCACCTCAAATCCAGTGTTCCTTTCACTCCCTTGCACTATGGTAGCCTTGAATTATCATCTAGTAGCAAAAATAATAAGTTTTCTTTTAAAAAGAAAGGAAGAATTTAATGTGAAAACGAAGGAAAAAAGTTATGAAGAGGTAGAAAAGAAACCTTTCTTGTGTGAGGAGATTCAGGGGTAAAAGAATGTTGGGAATTGAAGCTATATGAAAGATATGAGCTTCTTCCCAAAGAGGAGGGAGTTGAACCCTCTAAGAAGGAAAGAACCACTTAGTCTCCCAGGAATGATGTCATGGCTTCACAAAGGCTGTCAGATGAGAGATCACGCAGTAAGAAGTGATGAGAACCAATGGTTAGTACCTCCCCACTGAAGGGCATTTAGGCAAGTATTAGTAGATCTAGTAACGACAGCAGAGAAGTCTACCATCTTCACAAATTGAGAATGAGAAAGAAATTCAAATTCAAATTCAAAATAAGAAAGAAAACCTACCAGGCCATTTCAAACTAAATGACTACTATCCATTTCTGGTGATTCGTGAGCACAAATAATATTGTCTAAAGCATCCTAGTAAACATTGATATAGATTATGAAGTCTTGGGCAAGAGACTTGGGAGAACAGGTGATGTTTTCATCACTTTTCAAAGGCCAACACTATAGTAGAGAAAGTCAAATGTAGGAAGTCAACAGCTAGCTAAAAAGAGAGCAGAATTTTGAATTCTGAAAGATGGCTGTATGACATTTAAAAAATTCAAGAGACTGGTTTCTGAGTGATTAATCATTTTATCAAAAATGCTAGAATTTTATTAATAGAAGGAATGGTCATTTGGCTGTCTCTCCTGGATGAAAGACAACTCATGGTGGAGGGCTCAAAGTTTATTCACCCTTGGAAGAAGAGGTGTTCCTGAGGCTGACAATTAACTCTGATTGGTTAACAATTAATGAGAGAATGAATTTATTATGAGAGGTGGGCTAATTCCATTAAGAGTCTTGATCTATATGACACTGAGCACCCAAATCTTGGTCAAAGAGATTTATTAATTTCCATTATCACCTTCTGACAAAAGGGAGAATCCACATTTTCCCAGACTGTCTTAATAAACACAATGAGCAGGAATCTGCCATTTCACCTAAACTTAGAATTTCTTTATTGTCCTTAATTAGATCTTAGCTTTCCTGGCTGGGTAAGTCTTTGCCCAAGATTTCCCACATTGGTTGATTTCTGTATGAGGAAGCAAAAAAGGGAGAAAACTTTGGTCCTAATTCAATAATTAGTCATTAATATATGATAAAAAATAATCATTTCTCTCAGCTGAACAGGCACCCACCCCAGGATAAAGTACACCAAATGAGGTCTGGTATATGAGCGCATTTTCCTAGGCGCATTGCAAATCTAGTTAAAAGAAATTTAAAATGAAAATGGAAAAAAAGAAGGGAAAAACAATGCAGGAAGTACAGCAGTAATCACATGAAGAAATTAACAGAAAATGAAATCCAAGATAGCAGCTAGAAATAAGACACATGGCCTCAAATATCTATATACAAATGAGTAAACTATGGGTAACAAACAAGGAGGTATGTTTTATCTCATCAATATCACTGAGATTTGGTGAAATTATATTCATCCTTTGAATATCACTCTGTAAGGATATGAAATTGTAAAGGAAAAGGACAGGTCAGAAGGGAATAGAAAGGAAGAACATTATTAGATATTAAGAAGAGATATTTATGTGAGGAAATCCTGGAACCAGAAGAGGATTTGATTTGTTTTCAAGTGAAGATCGATGGAGGCAAAAACAAAAGTGATATTGCCGTCAGAGTATACTACAGATAACTTGGACAGAAAGAGGAAACAGAGAAGAAGTTCAGGAAACAAATCACAAGTCTGGTACGGAGGCATAATCTAATCATAATGCAGATATCTGCTAGAGTTTTCTCATGGTCAAAAGCAGAGCTGCAGATAATTTCCTGACACTTTCAGCCTTCAAAGGACGGAAGAACCAAGAGGATCATCTCTTCTGAGTCTTATTCTCACCAATAAGGAGTACTTGGCTGCTGGACTGAAAATGATAGGAGCCACAGGAAGAAGCAACCATTCTCTATCAGAATTTATGATAGAGGAGGGGAAAACCAGAAATAGTTTGATATGTTATCTTTTTTTCCAAAAGAAGACATTTCAAAGAGGTCAGAGAATTAGTAGTATCCTATACACTAAAAATATTCTACAGGTGAAGTCAACCCAAAATGGATGGGAAGCTCTTAAAGTGAAATAATGATGACTCAAAGAAAAACAATTCCAATAAGGAGAAGGTGGGACACCTGAAGAAACTGATAAAGATGCTCACAGAACTCACTGCACAACTTAAATTTTGAAAAGAACAATAAGATATCACTCAATACTCTTCCATTCAGCAAAAATGAGAAGACAGTGTTGGAAGGGCTGTTGGAAAATAGGCATGGTAATTATTGTTGGTTCAGTCTTCCTGTGAAATAATTTAGAGTTATCCAAGAACAGTTACTAAATTGTTCATATTTGTTGATCCAGAGATTCCACTACTGGGATTGTACCCCAAAGAAGGTTGTTGATAACAGGGGAAAAAACCCATATGTAAGAAGATGTTCATAACAGTATTATTTCTGACAAAAAGCTAGAAACAAAATACATGTCTAATGTTTGAGGGAATGGTTTAAAAATTATGGTATTTCAAGGTAATGGAATACTAGTGCACTATAAGGAATAAGAACTATGAAGAATTCAGAGAAATGTAGGAAGACTCTGATGACATCAAGCAGAGTGGGAAAAGAAGAGCAAATCCAAAAGAATGACATAAACAATGACTAGTATGATATAAATAAAGTAAATATTGAGAGGTAAAAAACTCTGGTCAAATACTGTTCACATTACTTTGTCAAAGTAAAAGAGCACAGCATTTCTCTCTGCTTTGTAAAAGAAAATCCTGTTTTTAGGGGAAAGATCTATTCTGTCAAAACAAAATGTATCAATAATTTACTTGAATATTGGGCACCCAGGATAGAGTGCTGAGCCTAGAGTCAGTAAGACCTGAGTTCAGACACTTACTAGCTGTATGACCCTAGGCATATCATTTAACTCCAATTGCCAAAAAGAAAGAGGAAGAGGAGAGGAGAGAGAGAGAATGAATAGTAGAGAGAGCACTAAGCCTGGAGTCAGGAAGACCTGAGTTAAAATTCGTCCTTAGGCACTTATTAGTTGTGTAACCCTGGGCAAATCACTTAATGCTGTTTGCCTCAGTTTCCTCATCTGTAAAATGAGCTGGAGAAGGAAATAGCAAACCACTCCAGTATCTTTCTGGGGTCACAAAGAGTTGGATGTGACTAAATGACAACATACAGAATATGGAAGAAGAGACCAGCAAGACAGGATGAATACAAAAGTGTGGTAAAATTATGTAAGAATAGTATCAGGAGGTTCAGTGCTGAGGTTCAGAATGAGCTGAGGCAAGAAAGGAGAATGATAGACAACAAAAAGGGATTTTTTTTCAGCTATATTGAGGGAAAGCAGATGTTCAAAGAAGGGATAAGACTGCTGCTGCAGCGGGGAAGGACAATAATAACAGATAACAGAAGAGATTGCTGCTCACCTCTTCTTTAGTTTCTGTTTTCTCTGCCAGTGATAATGATCTTTGGACTGCAATGTATAGAAAAATAGTAGGAAGCTGATACCCAAGATTAGTAGGGAGATAGAAAGAAAGCATCTATTTGCCCTTTAATGAATTTAAATCAATATACCCAAATGAGCATCCAAGGCTATTAAAAGCAGTGGCAGATATGATTGCTGAACCAGCATCAGTGATTTTTTTAAGATTATGGAGAAAAAGAAAAGTGCTACAGGATGGAACAAGGACAAATATCTTGGTTTAAAAAAAATGAAAAAGGGAAGAAAATAAAAGACTAGGAAGTTTCACTTCCATTCCTGGCAAATTTTTAGAGCATGGATTTTCAACCTTTTTTTATGTCATGGACCTCTGACAGTCTGATGAAGTTTACAGATTGTCTCAGAATGCTTTTAAAAACACAAAATAAAATATATAGGGTCATAAAGGAAAACAATTATATTTGAACACAGTTAACAAAATATTTTTCTTTTTTTAAAATTTTGTTTGGATTTTTATTGGTTTTTTATTTTTTTAACATGTGTTTTTAAAACTTTGGGTTACAAATTTTCTCCTTTCCTCCCTCCCCACCCACCCTCATTGAAAAGGCAAGCATCTCAATACAGGTTATAGATGTGTAATCATGCAAAACACTTCCATAATAGTCCTGTTGTGAAAAACTAAGTATATTTCCCTTCACCCTATCCTGCCCCCCATTTATTCTATTCTCTCTTTTGACCCTGTCCCTCCTCAGAAGTGTTTGCTTTTGATCATCCCCTAGCCCAGTCTGCCCTCCCCTCTATCAACTTCCTGCTCTCTTGTCCCCTTCCTCCCTTATTTTCCTGTGGAGTAAGATAGATTTCTATACCCCGTTGTGTATGTTATTCCCTCCTCAAGCCAAATCCTATGAGAATAAGATTCACTCATTCCCTCTCACCATCCCCCATTCCCCCATTTCTAACAGCCTTTTCTTGTCTGTTTCGTGTGAGAAAATTTACCCCATTCTACCTCTCCCTTTCTCGTCCCAGTATGATCCTCTCTCACCTCTTAATTTTATTTTTCAGATATCACCCCTTCATCTTCAACTCACCCTGTGCCATCTATCTATCTATCTATCTATCTATTTATATGTATGTATATGGCATACATACAATTTTTTCCCTCCCACTACCCTAATATTGACAAAGGACTCATCAGTTACAAATATCATCTTTCCAATGAGGAATATAAACAGTTAAACCTTAATAAGTTTCTTATAATTTGTCTTTCCCATTTACCTTTTCCATGTTTCACTTGACTCTTGTATTTGAAAGCCAAATTTTCAATTCAGCTCTGGTCTTTTCTTCACAAATGCTTGAAAGTCCTCTATTTCACTGAATGACCATTTTTTCCCCTGAAGGATTATGCTCAGTTTTGCTGGGTAGGTGATTCTTGGTTGTAATCCTATCTCCTTTGCTCTCCAGAATATCATACTCCATGTCCTCTGATCGCTTAATGTGGAAGCTGCTAAATTTTGTGTTATCCTGATTGTGTTTCCACAATATTTGAATTGTTTCTTTCTGGTTGCCTACAATATTTTCTCCTTGACCTGGAAATTCTGGAATTTGGCCACAATATTCCTAGGAGTTTTCCTTTGGAGATCTCTTTCAGGAGGAGATCGGTGGATTCTTTCAATTTCTATTTTGCCCTCTGATTCTAAAATATCAGGGCAGTTTTCCTTGATAACTTATTGAAAAAATGATGTCTAGGCTCTTTTTTTTTGATCATGGCTTTCAGATAGTCCAATAATTTTTAAACTCTCTCTCCTGGATCTATTTTCCAGGTCAATTGCTTTTCCAATGAGATATTTCACATTCTCTTCTATTTTTTCATTCTTTTGGATTAGTTTTACAGTGTCTTGATTTCTCATAAAGTCACTAGCTTCCAATTCCTCCATTCTAATTTTTAAAGAAGTATTTTCTTCAGTAAGCTTTTGGACTTCCTTTTCCATTTGGCCAATTTTACTTTTTAGGGCATTCTTCTCCTCATTGGCTTTTTGGACCTCTTTTGCCATTTGGGCTAGGCTATTTTTTTAAGGTGTTATTTTCTTCAGTATTTTTTTGGGTCTCCTTTAGCATCATTCTCAGTTTTTCCTCTACTTCTCTTCTTTGCTTCTCAAAATCCTTTTTGAGCTTTTCCATGTCCTGGGACCAATTCATATTTTTCTTGGAGGCTTTGGATGTGGGAGCTTCAGCTTCATTGTCTTCTTCTGGTTGTGTGTTTTGATCTTCTTTGTCACCAAAGTAAGATAATATAGTCTGCCTCTTTTTGCACTGCTTGCTCATGATCCCAGCCAATTACTTGAATTATAAACTCATTATTAAGGTAGGGGTCTGCTTCCAGTGTGGAGAATGTACTGTACCAAGCTCCAGGGCTTTTGTACAGTTGTTTCCAGAGATACTTCTAGGGACCTGTAAATTTTCAGTTCTTCCAAGGTGCTATGATCAAGGGTGAGGTGTGTACTCCTTTCCTGGCCTGTGCTCTGGTCTATGAGTGACAACAAGCACTCTTTTCTGTCTTGTAACTGTGAGGAGGACTTGCTCTCACAGCCACTACAAGCTCCACTACACCAGCGCTCCTCCTCACCCCCCGGGCCATCAAACAGAACTGTGACCCAGGTCCAAACATCGGCAAAGCAAGAGAATCCTGCACCAGCAGAGAGATCCCTGCCAGTTCCTTCTGATCAGCCACTCAATTCCCCCTCAGTCTGTGGGCCGGAAGCTCAGGAGGCAGCCACCACCCCAGGGCCAAGCTCAGGGATTGGAGCAAAGACCACCATGCTTCTCTCTCTCATTGCAGAAACAGACTTTTCCCACTGACCTTCTAAGCTGTCTTTGGCATTCATGGGTTGAGAAGTCTGGAAACTGCCACAGCTGCCTGTGATTCAGTCTTCTGAGGCCTGCTCCAGATTCGCTGCAGCCTGCACACCCACTCCAAACTGCGCTCTTCTCCCAGCCTAGTGAGATATACCTTTCTGATCAACCATCCAGGTTGTCTTGGGCTGGAAATTTGTTTCTCTTTGGTTTTTTGTGGGTTCTGCTGCTTTAGAATTTGTTTAGAGCCATTTTTTGTAGGTATTTGGAGGGATTTGGGGGAGAGCTCAAGCAAGTCACTGCTTTTACTCCACCATCTTGGCTCTGCTCCAACCAAATATTTTTCAAAACAAGTTCATGGACCCCAAGAACCCCCATTTCTAGAACACGAGGTGTCCCAAAAGTTTTGGTGCTATTTCACACTTTAATAGATTAACTAGCTTAAATAACTTTAATAGCTCAAAAAAGGGATCGGGAACCTGCAGGCTGAAGGCCACATGTGGCCCTCTAGATACTTATAGAACAAATCCTTTTATTAAGGGGATTAGCTCTGTGAAGTTTGGATTCAGTCAAAGAGCCACACACCTAGAGGGCCCCATGTGGCCTCAAGGCCACAGGTGCCCCACCGCTTGCTTAAAACTTCACTAAGACTTTGGGGACACTATATACAAATAAAGGGGTGGTTAATGGACGTGGTATGGGAGGAGCAGCAATCACAAAGAACCAATGTTGCTTCATCAAGATCAGGTCATGCCAAACTAACCTAATTTTCTGACACAATAGTGAAACATGTAAAGTCTTGCACTTGGATTCAAAAAAGCAACTTCAGGAATTCAAAATGGAAAAAGTATAGCTAGACAGAAGCTCAGCTAAAAAGAACTCCATGTTATTCAATATGAATCAACAGTGTGCTTCAACAATCAGCTAACGTGATCTCAGTTTTCATTAAGAAAAGTGATCAATAAGTAATCAACCAACAAGCATCTGTTAAACACCTGTTTTGTGTCAAGCACTGTGCTAATTTCTAGGGATACAGATACCGAAAAATCATGCAATTCCCTATTCTCAAGAAGCTTGCAATGTATCAGGGGAGATAACATATCCATGTTATGCAGAAATAATGCAGGATATGCAGAAAATACAAAATAGATGCAAGTCAGTTAAGTACGAGGCAGTTGGGAAGGGAACGCACTAAGAGTAGAGGGGTAATCAGGAAAGGTTTTGTCTGAAAGGTGGTGCTTAAATTGGGTCTTGAGCTGTTCTATGAGGCAGAGTTCTGAAAAGAGCACATTTGCTTAATGGGAGATAGCCAATGTAAAGGCAAAGAGATGGGAGAGTGGACATCATGCATATGGAACAGAGCGAAGGCTAGTTTGGCTAGACTGTGAAGGAAGAAATGTAAAATGAGTCTGGAAAGGCAGGTGAGAGCCAGATTGTGAAGAATTTTCAAAGCCAAATAGAGATTTTTACATTTTACAGTAGAGTTATTGGGGAGCCAATGAAATTTATTGAGTAGGTCAGATCCACACTTAGGGAAAATCACCTTGGCAATTGTAAGGAGAATAGATGGGAAGAGAAAGGTTGGAATAAGGAGACCTAGTAGGAGGGTGTTGCAATAATCTAGGTGACGTGATGAGGGTCTGAAATAAAGTGGTGGTTGTGTGATATGAGAGATATCACAGAGGTAGAAATAGAAAACTTTCACAACTGGTTAGAAATGTAGGGTGAGATACAGAACCCAAGGATAATACAGAAGTTATAAACCTGAGAGAATAGTGGTGTTGTTTACAGAAAAAAGAGAAGTTCCAAAAAGGGATGAATTCAGGGGAAAAGATAATGAGTATGTTTTGAGCATATTGAGTCAAGGATGTCTTTGAGAGCTCCATCTGAAATGTCCAAAAGGCAGTGGCTTACATAGTAATGAAGTTTAGGAAAGAGACTAGAGCTACGTATTGATAACTGTGAGGTATTTTCATACAGATGATAATTAAAGCCGTAGGAACTGATAAAGTCACCAATAAAGTTTAATGAGAAAAAAGAAGAGATCTCAGGACAAAGCCTCAGTAAGGGAGTGGAATGTGAATGATGAGCTAGCCAAGTTAAATTTCCCCTTGTCTGGAATGCTCTCTCTCTTAACTCCTCTCTTAGAATCCCTAGCTTCCTTCAAGATCCAGTTCAAATTCTACCTTCTGCTGGAGGCTTTCCCAGCCTACCTCCTACCCATGCCTTTAGTACTTCCCCTTCTGAAGTTATCTTGTATTTACTCTGTACAAATCCTTTTGCTTCTTCTTTGAACCCCCAATGACTAACACAATGCCTGGCACACATGGTAATAGGCACTTAATAAATGCTTGTGGATTGATTGAAAGAGAAAAAAGGAAAAAAGACTGAGGATTGGTCAGACAGGTAGGAAGATAACCAGGAAAGAGTATTATCACAAAGAAAAAAAAAGGGAGAAAAAAGTATCCAGGAAAGAGGTTATCCAAAGGCGGAAGAGAGAAGTCCAGAAGTATAAAGACTGAGAAAAGTTGATCAGATTTGACGATCAAGAGATCATTGGTAACTCAGGGGGAAAGTGACTTGTATTGTATTGTATTGTATTGTATTGTATTGTATTGTATTGTATTAAGTAATGAGATCAGAAACTATAGTATAAGAGTTGATGAGTGAGAAGATATGAAGTAGAAGAAATGAATAGCATAACTTTTTCTAGGTATATTGCTGAGAAAGAGAGGAGAGACATAGAATAAAGGTTTTTTTCAGGCATGGAGGAGACTGGATATATTTGAAGACAGTAGGGAGAGAACTAGTGAAAAGGGAGAAACTGAAGATTAGGGAAGGGGGGATGACCGAGGGGAGCAATCTGTTGAGGAAGATAGAAGGAGATGGGATTAAGGAAACAAATAGAGGAGTTGGCCTTGGGGAAGAGGAGACCACGGGCAGCTAGGTGGCACAGTGGATAGAGCACTGTCCCTGGAGTCAGGAGGACCTGAGTTCAAATCCGGCCTCAGCCACATGATACTCACTAGCTGTGTAACCCTGGGCAAGTCACTTAACCCCAGTTGCCTATAAAAAAAAAATCTCCAGGAAAGAGGAGACCACCTTATTATCATTGTCCCAACTAGGGAAGTGATAGTTCCACTATATTCAACCTCACCAAACAACATCTGGAGTATTGTACTAGTCCTGGGTACCACAGGAATAATGGATTCTTGAGATCATGCCATAAGGACCACCTGGAGGAAATGAGATGTTTAGCCTGGAGAAGAGGCAACTTACAAAAGATATACAGTAGCACAGTTCAGTGGATTTGAAATTGGTTGAATGCATGGACCCAAAAGTAATTATTAATGAATCATGGTCTAATGGGGAAGACAGCATACAGACAACTTTGTACAAACAAGATATATGCCAGTTAAACTGGGGGTGGTCTTGGACGGAAGGCATAAAATGAAGAAGTGGGACAGGCTTCTGACAGAAAATGGAACTTTGGCTGAGACTTGAGGAAAGCTCAGGAAACCAGGAGGAAGAAATAAGGAGGGAAAGAGTTCTAGACATGGGGGACAGCCAGTGAAAATGCTCACAAATGTGAGAGGTAGTGTTGTGTGCAAAGACTAGCAAGCCCGCCAGTATAGTAATAATAATGATCATAACTAACATTTACATAGTGCTTACTCTGTGCCAGTAAGCATCATATTACTTACTGTACTTATTATGTATACAGTAAATACAGCATTTGCTGTGCTAAGTGCTTTGCAGTCATTATCTGATTTGATTTTGAGCTAGATAGAAATATATCTAACAAAGGCCTGAAGATCTTAGTGGACTGAGAAGTCAGTGTCAGTCAGGAGTATAGTACAGGAACTAAAAAGAGGCTGTATTAAAAGAGGTTCATTTTCCAGGACAAAGCAAGTGATGGCCCTATTCTATGTTGATCAGACTCTATCCTGATCAGAACACACCAAAGGTATTGCTTTCAGTTCTGGGTACCAGAAATAAAAAGGACAATAATAAATTATTAAGCACCCAGAAAATAGTAAAGGGAATCGATATCGTGCCATATGAGGATCAATCGATTGTAGGAACTGGGGGTGTTTTGATTAGAGAAGGGAAAACTTGTGAGGGATATTGAGACTTGGACATTTGGAAAGCTGTCAAGTGGAAGAAAGATTACAATTGTCTTATTCGGCCCCAGGGAACAGAAATAGAAGCAGTGGATAGGGGTAGCAGAAAGACAGGTATCAGCTCTCAGCAGTGAAATGGGCTGGCTGTCTTTGGAGGTAGTGGAACCCAGAACAGCAGCTCCCTGCTCCTTCCCTGCCCTGGTTCCCAGGCTCTCTCACCAAGAAGAGAGAAATAACTGATCCTAAGGGGCTCAAGGGGAAAGTTTTAATTAATGTAGAGAAATGGAGCCTCTACAATGCATAGGAGAGCTAGGCCTAGAAGAAAAATAGTAGAGAAAAGGGGGCAAAAATAACCCATTTCCTTATGCCCCTGAGACACTTCTGATCACTTTCTAGTAACTTTCACTGTATGTCTTCCAGAAAAGACTGGATGGGGGCAGCTAGGTTGCACAATGGATAGTGCACCAGCTCTGTAGTCAGGAGGACCTGAGTTCCAATTCAGCTCAGACATTAACACTTACTAGCTGTGTGACTCTAGGCAAGTCACTTAACCCCAATTGCCTCACCAAAAAAAAAAAAAAAAAAGACCAAATGACCCCTTGTTGGGGGTATTTCAGAGGGGATGTTTATTCTGTATGGGTTAGACTAGAAGGCCCCTGATGAGGTTCCCTCCCATTCTGAGATTCTCTCTAGGGACCGTTAGGTTACCTACCCTGGAGGGAAAGCCACAAAGAGAGAAGTTCAACACTTTAATTTTCATTTCACCTGGGTCACTGCCCTAATAGTTAAATGGTTTTAGACAGAATCAGACCCTTAGACTAAGAAGCCAAGAGTCTCTTGAAATCAATAAGTAAGATTAAAGAATCCCTTCTGCCATGGTCATTAACCATGTAACTTAAGTGATCATTAGCCACTGTACCTTAAGTGTCTCAACAGTCTGCTTATTCAGAGAATTAACACTCTAGGTCACTGCCTCATTGCACAGTTTATACATCATTGAATGGGTTCTGGGTTCCTACCTCTTTATCTACAAAGGAACTCAGGAGCCTCAGTAATGCAGGGTCTCACCAAAGCACTTGAGGGTGGACCCAGAAATAAACCATCTATGATATAGTTGGAAAAGTGCTCAACTTGGAATCAGAAGACCTAAGTTCAAGTTCTGACTCTATTACTTATGACCTATATAACCTTGGCCAAGACACTTAACCTCTCCAGACCTCAGTTTCCTCACCTGTAAACTGGGAAGATTGTAGGATATGACCTAAATACTTCTTCCAGCTCTAATTCTATGATCCTACCAGTTCACCAGTGATAAAGACCTTGTCTTTCATCAGCCATTCACCTCAAAAGAGAAAAGTTCAATTTTCACCTTTATAACAAAGAGGGCACCTTAATTATGTCAAATCTATGGAATAAATCAAGAGTCTCATTTGCAGCAGGTAAATGTACTCAATTAGATATATTAAGATGAGATGTTCACTTGGAACCTCCTACTCCTGACAAAAGACTGTCAGAGATAAGCAACTTCCTGGACTCAAAGGCAGAAAAAAACAATGCACACTCACCCTTCATTGTTTCACATACAGGCATCATAATCCTCCCCATCTCACACTCCTCAAAGGACAAACCTCTTTTGTTATACACAGTAATCCTGTAACATAGGCAGGACAGCTTTTATCAACACCAATTTCTAAGTGAAGGAACTGAGTCACAGAGCATCCCTAAAAGGTTACTGGTAGTGGCAGTCCAGAATAGGACAGGCCCAGGTTGGGAGATATGTCAATAAGGCGTGGCTGACAGATGCTTGTTCAGACAAGATGTCTCCATCAAGGGACTGGCTAATATGGAAGGGATATCAGGAATCCAAAAGGTGCCAAGGTCAGTGGCCAAATAGGAGAGCACTGGCAAGATGCTGAATGTAAGGAAGAAGGCCAAAATCAGTGCCGAGAGACGTAAGTTAAGCAAAAATAGGATCATGGAATCATAGATCTGAAGCTGCGTGGGAGCCAAAAATACTACCTAGACCAACCTTTTCATTTTACAAATGAGGAAACTAAGGCCTGGAAGGTCCAGTTACTTGTCCAAGACCACAAAGATAGTAAATTAAGCAAATGGGCATGAGCCCACAGTCAGGGGATGACATCTAGAGATACAGACCAGGCAGGAGGGTCCAAGCAAGGCATACAGGAAGAGATCTGCATTAAATAATCTAGAGCAGATAATAATGGACTTGGAAACAGACAGCCTGTCTCTAGCCCTGTCTCGGACACTGCACTCAGTCTTGCAGCCTTCTAATTTACTTGTCATGTAACATGCATTAGTCTTATGTGCTTATATGCCCTTATTAGACTGTGAGCACCAAAGGGCAGGGTCATATCTAATATTCATTCCTTCCCCAAAACTTAGGCCTAGCATGCTAGAATCAATCAACCAATTAATCAACAAAGCATTTATTAAGCCCTTACTTTGTGCCAGGCCCAGTGTAGGGACTGAGGGTATTAAAAAAGCACAAAAATTATTCCTGCCCTCAGAGAGTTTATATTCTAAAGGGGAAAACAAAAAGGGAAATCACTAGGTATATCCAAAATATATACAGAAGGTTAGCTTAGAGGGGAAAGGAAAAGAAGAGTAGGCAGTGAATATAGCTGGTCTTCTCAAGGAATTCAGCTAAGGAGAGGAGAGACCTGAGATGATAGCTAGCATTAACGGTGCGATCAAGTCCAGGGCTGGGTGTTCTTTTGTTCTAGGGATGGGGGCAACATAGGCATGTTTTTAGCCAGCAGCAAAGGAGCCAGTGGATAGGGAGAGATTAAAAATAAGCAAGTAGGGGGCAGCTAGGTGGCGCAGTGGATAGATCTCCGGCCCTGGATTCAGGAGGAGCTGAGTTCAAATCCGACCTCAGACACATAACACTTACTAGCTGTGCGACCCTGGGCAAGTCACTTAACCCCATTGCCTAGCCAAAAAAAAAAAATAAGCAAGTAGGGATGATAGAGAGGTAATCCACTGGAAAAGATACAAGTGGATAAGATCAAGGGTGAATTTCAAGGGATTTCTCTAGGTGAACAGATGGGTCACCTCTTCATCAGAGACCAGAGTAAAAGAAGAGATAGTGAGAGCAGAAATCTGAGGGTTGTGAGATGGAGGTGGAGAACAGGGAGTTCTCAATAGAAGGCTTCAATTCTTTCAGGGAAACGTGAGGTGAGATCTTAAGTAGAGAGGGTGAGGTGAGGAAGTGATGTGGGAAGCTTGAGGAGAGGCAAGAAGATTTGGAATAGCTTCTGTTTGAAGTAGAATAGTGAATGAATTAGGAAGGAGTAGAATAATTGCCTTGCTGTGGTGAGAGCCCAGTTGGAATTATTACAGATATTGAAGAAATGTTTGTTGTTGTTGGACAGGAGAATAAGATGTGATAGAGCAGCAAAAATGGATTATTACTATAAGTTTTTTGGCCTCTTCCATATTTTGTTTTTGTTTTTGTTTTTTAGGTAATTGGGGTTAAGTGACTTGCCCAGGGTCACACAGCTAGTAAGTGTCAAGTGTGTGATCTGAGGCCAGATCTGAACTCCCAACTTCAGGGCCAGTGCTCTATTCACTGTGCCACCTGGCTGCCCCCTCTTCCACGTTTTTAAGGTGCCTTCTTGATATTGTCCTTACACAGATAAGAGCAGGTGTGTACTCCCCAGAGTTAGTCAGTCAACACACATTTGTTAAGCACTTACTGTGTAGGAGGCACTATGCTAAACTAAGGATACAAAGAAAGGCAAAAACACAATCCTGTCCTCAAGGAGCTTACAGTCTAACAGAGGAGACAACATTCAAACAACGAGGCACATAAAAGAGACGTAAAGAGTGGATGGAAAGTGATCTCAGAGGGCAGGCACCAGCAGTTGGTGACTGGTGGGTGAAGAGGACCAGGGAAGGCCTTATGCAGAAGATGGGATTTGAGTTGAAGCTTAAAAGAAGCCAAAGAACCTAGCTTAGAGAACACCCACAGGTGCTTGCAGCTGCTACTGCACACAAAGAAGCAAATACAGGCAGATGGATAGACACACCCCGGAGCAGCTCTCCCATTTTCATACAGACAAGTGAAGTGATTCATGCAGGGACCCACAATAAACCAAATACTCTCACATTGGTGCCAAGACCCAGGTCTCTCTCACATCTCTCCACTGCACTGCTCTACCTCCTACATATCGCTGTCTTGGAGAAAAGATCCAGTGGGTCCCACGTGGGTTCGGACATGGCTGAAAGAAAGAAATTTCCTGGCTGTTCTTTATTGGAATGTAGTGAAGTCGACAATATAGCAGACTGATGTGAAGGAGAGAACAGCATTCAGCCGTCTTCCAGTCCCCATGCAAGCCTGAAGTACTACATCTAGGTCCGGAAGACAAAATGATGGGCATAAAAAGAGAAGAGAATAACAGCTAGAACTCAGAAGGGCTACACAGTGTCTGTTTGCATCTATCCATTTATCACCAGGAACTGATGTTTCTAAGCACCCAAATGAGAATACCACTATAATTTAAGTCACCCTTTTCAGTTGTCAGTTAGATTGATCATTGTTTTGAGGGGGTTTTTATCAGTGTGTTTTTAAATAGATCTTTATGTGGTTTATTTTATTCCCCAACACTTTTCCTTATGACAGTACCCAAAAAAAATCTCTTTACAAATGCAATCAGATTTTTGTTCATTCTCTGCCTATTCAACTTCTTGCCTCCCTATCTGACATTCGCTACTAGACCTCTATTTTAGTGATGTCCAACTCCCTCCAGCTTCTTCTTGCTGGTCCTCCTAATTCAATATCTGTAGGTAGTTAAGTGGCGCGGTGGACCTGAGTTCAAAGGTAACCTCCAACATTAGCTGTGTGACATTGGGCAAGTCACTTAACATCTGTTTGCCTCAATTTCCTCATCTATAAAATATGGATAATAATAGCACCTACCTCCAGGGCTGCTATGAGGATAAAATGAGATGTTTATAAAGCTCTTTGCAAACCTTAAAGTGTCATATAAATACTAGTTATTATAATATAATAACATATATTATATATTTCATGCAGGCAGTTGAACAATAAAGGTACAGAGAATGGGACGACAAAACCAGGTATTCCTGACCCTACAATCACATAAACATCAATGTTACAAAAGGTCAGTTTAATACCGCCTTGGATTTAAAGCTTCCTTGTATTCTGTATGCAGAAATTATGTCTGACTCACGTGGGCTTTAGATAGAAATTGTCCTAGAACAAGTTGCTATCTTGTTATCTTTTCTCTTATATTCAGTGTTCTGTAGACTGTTGCACAGATGTTCAAAATGACTGTTTTTTAGCTGAAAAAAAAAAAACCACTGCAACTGTGTACAAGTTACTTGATATAAGCAGTAATGTTGATAGTGTTTCATTCTGAGACCGCAATGATCATGTGTGTGTGTCTATGTGTGTGCTACTGATGACATTAGGTTGACTCAGAGCCAGATAAAACTAGACTGAGCTGATTCAGTTACATTGGATCTCACGCCATAAGTACACGTGTCATTGTTCACTTGTGTTGTGTTTTCATTTCTATCATTCTTAACTATGGATACAAGTTTTGGAGGAGAGAACTCAAGCATTTCAGGGCAGCCAGGTAGCACTGTGGGTAGAGCACTGGCTCTGGAGTCAGGAGGACCTGAGTTCAAATTCAGCTTTAGACACTTGATATTTACTAGCTGTGTGACCTTGGGCAAGTCATTTAACCCCTATTGGCGAGAGAGAGAGAGAGAGAGAGAGAGAGAGAGAGAGAGAGAGAGAGAGAGGGAGGGAGAGAGAGGAGGGAGGAGAGAGGGAGGAGAGAGGGAGGGAGGGAGGGAGGAGGAGGGAGGAGGGAGGGAGGAGGGAGAGAGGGAGGGGGAGGGAGGGGGAGAGGAGGGAGGAGAGAGGAGGGAGGGAGGAGGGAGGGAGGGAGGGGGGAGAGAGAGAGAGAGAGAGAGAGAGAGAGGGGGAGGGAGGAGAGAGAGAGAGAGAGAGAGAGGAGAGAGAGAGAGAGAGGGAGGGAGAGGGAGGAGAGAGAGAGAGAGGAGAGAGAGAGAGAGAGAGTCAAGCATTTCAAGGATCAATCAAGTCCACAATGAAACACAATGAGTCACATGAAAGCATAAGGGAATTGGAGGTCAAAAATGAAAAACAGCATGAAGAACTGACAAATTATTGTTGTACAGCAACCTGATTAAGCCTCAGAAAATTTAAAAAAAAAAAGATATTCAAAGAGACCTGGCTGCTAGAGGAGTTGTCACTGATTTCCAAAAAGTAAAACATAAGCTTTTTGACATTGGAAAAATGGCAAGGAGACCAGAAGAAAAAACACCTGTTAACCATTCCTATGAAGGAAAAATACTTGATAGGGACGAGACAATACAAGAACAAAAGTACTGAAATTTGAAAAAATACATTTGTACTAATAAAATTCACTTTTTCTTTTAAAGTTGTACCAAAACTTCTCTCAGAAGTTCAGATGATGCTGAAAGATCTTGGCATCTTCAACAGACTGTAAAATATTTACCCCCAAAAAAAATGTTTGGAGGTTTGTTTTTTTTTATTTCCAATGGGCCGGGGAGTCTTGTCCCCACTGAGAGAAGGATGAATTCTGATAAATATATTGATTGATATACTAAGAATCAGAATTATTCTGGGATTAGAGAAATTCCTCAATGGAAATGGACTATTATAGTATGACTTTACAATGTATCCCACTTCATTAAAGGTCACACTTCAGTAAAGATCTGTCAGTTGGTCAGTCAGGAAGCATTAATTATTTACTTTGTACTAGAGCCCGTGCCGAGAGCTAGGGATAAAAAAGAAAGGCAAAAATAGTCCCTGTCCTTAAGAGGCTCATGTTCTAATGGGAGAGGCAACACGAAAATAAGTAGGTGTATACATGATATATAAAGAATGAATAGCAGATAATCTCTGAGGGGAAAGTACTAACAATGGGAGGATAGTGAAAAACCTCCTACAGAAAGTAAGACTTGAACAGAGTATTTAAGGAAGTAAGAGAAACCAAAGGGCAGAAGCAAGAGGGCAGAGTGTCCAGGCATGAAGGACAGCCAGGGAAAAGATATGGAGACCAAAGATGGAGAAGGCTATGTTGGAGGAAATGCAAGTAGGCAAGTGTAACTGGATTGTAAAGTGTGTGGAGGGGAGTGAAGTGTGTTGTTTGTGAGAACAAACCCCAAAATCTGAAATAGTTTTTAAAAGAAATTTATTAGGTCATTTGGTATAAAAGGATGAGCCAGAAAGGACATCTAGGCTCTGGAAGGTTTATATTATATAGAATTTAGACAAGGCTGCCTGCACACAAACCACACTCACCCAGTTAAGTAATTTTGCCAAGAGGGCAACTTGAAAGCAAGGAAGATTGAGATGGATATTAGTAAATATAAATATTCAATAAAATTTGGGCAAAGCCAAAACAAAAGGGAACCCAAAACACAAGCTTAGTTGGGCCCATCACAAATCCTGGTGTGGTAACTCAAAACAAGAGTGTTTTGAGTAGATCCAAGACAATCCAATCCAAAATACCTTGTAGTCATCTCCAGCATTACTAGAGAATTACTGATGGCTCTGGAGGAGAAAGTGAGGCTGGTGACTTTAGACAGTCCTTCCTCACTTAAATCTAATTCACTTGCAAGTCATGTCATCACCTTCCTGATGTCATGGTCCTCTTCAAGACAAAGGACAAACAACAAAAACACAAGAACAGAGAATTACTGGGGTCAGGTGACAATCTGGGTGTAGACAACCTTTAATCACATAAGGTTGGATTTAAACAGTATAATAATTTTTCATGAACAATATAATAAATCATCTTCCCCACAAGTATAGAAAGATAGGAAAGGTCAAAAGGGATCAGATTATAAAAAAACCTTAAATGCCAAACTAATGTAATAGGAAGTTACTGGAGCTCATTAAGGATAAGGTTGACATAGACAGACCTAGACTTTTTTTTTAAATCACCCTGGTAGCTTCACGGAATATGGCTTGGATAGAAGGTACAGGAACTTGAAGTAGAGACCAATCAGAAGGCTATTTAAATACTCCAGGTAAGAAGTATCAAGAGCCTGAATTAGGGTTGTGGCTGTGTAAGCGGAGAGGAGACTATAGAAAAGGTATTGTGAAAGTAGAAATCACAAGATTTATCAATAGATTGAATATGTGGATGAATGAGAGTGAGAAGCTAGGGGATGACACCACAACATCTTCATGAACTTTGTTGACTGAAGGGATGATGGTGCCCTTGACAATAAGAAGGGAGTTGAAAGTAAAGGAGATTTGGGGGGAAAATATGATGAATTCAGTTTTGGACGTGTTGAGTTTTCAATGCCTACAGATCATCCAGTTACAAAAGCCCAAAAGGAATCTGAACGTATAGACCTGGGAATAATCTATGTAAAGATGATAAATGAATCTATGGGTGCTCCTGAAATTACTGAGGAGATACTCATGATCGAAATTGCTATCCACACCCAAAGAACTGTGGAGTCTGAATGGAGATGGAAACATACTATTTGCTCTCCTTTTCCTTTATTGTTTTGTTTTATCGCTTCATCTTTATCTGCACAGATAAAGTTGTGAAATGATCCACCCATTTTGGAGATCAGTTGGAACTATGCCCAGAGGGGTATAAAATTGTGCATACCCTTTCACCTCATCCCCATCATACTGATGAAGTTAATAAAACGGAAAAATGTCTTGTGTTGGAGAGGCTGTGGGGAAAATGGGCACAATAATGCACTGTTAGTGGAGATATGAATTGGTCTAGACATGCGGGAAAACAATTTGGAATTATGCCCCCCAATGTTATTAAACTATGCATACTGGCAGAAACTGGGTATAGACCAACATCTTACACCCTATACCAAGATAAAGTCAAAATGGGTACATGATTTAGATATAAAGACTGATACTATAAGCAAACTATTTGAAGAGTAAGGAATAGTTTACCTTTAAGATCTATTGAGAAGGGAAGAATTTATGACCAAACAAGGTAGCGAGAATATTATGAAATGCAAAATGGACAATTTTGATTACATTAAATTGAAAAGTCTTTGCACAGATAAAGGCAATGCATCCAAGATCAGGTGGGAAGCAGAAAACTGGGAAAGAATTTTTACAACCAGTGTCTCTGATAAAGGCCTCATTTCTAAAATATATAGAGAACTGGGTCAAATTTATAAGAATACAAGTCACTCCCCAATTGATAAATGATCAAAGGATATGGACAGGCAGTTTTTAGAGGAAGAAATTAAAGCCATCTATAGTCATATGAAAAAATGTTCTAAATCACTATTGATTAGAGAAATGCACATCAAAATGACTCTGAGGTACCACATCACCTCTATCAGATTGGCTAACATGACAAAACAGGACAATGATAAATGTTGGAGAAGATGTGGGAAAATTGGAACACTAATACATTGTTAGTGGAGTTGTGAAATGATCCACCCATTTTGGAGATCAGTTGGAACTATGCCCAAAGGGGTATAAAATCGTGCATACCCTTTGACCCAGCAATAGCACTTCTAGGTCTGTATCCCAAAGAGATCATAAAAATGGAGAAAGGATCCACATATACAAAAATATTTATAGCAGCTCTTTGTGGTGGCCAAGAATTGGAAATTGGGGGGAAGGCCATCAATTGGGGAATTGTTAATGGAACGTAATGGAATATAATTGTGCTGTAAGAAATAATGAGCAGGCAGACTTCAAAAAAACTTGGAAATATTTACATGAACTGATGCAGAGTGAAATGAGCAGAACCAGGATAATATTGAACATGGTAACAGCCACATTATGGGATGACTAACTTTGATAGATTTGGCTCTTCACAGCAATGCAAGAATCTAAGACAACTCCAAAAGACTCATGATGGAAATTGCTATCCACACCCAAAGAACTGTGGAGTCTGGATGCAGATGGAAACATACTATTTGCTCTCCTTTTCCTTTATTGTTTTGTTTTATCGCTTCATTTTCATGGTTCCTCCCATTAGTTCTAATTGCTCTTTACATCATGACTAATGGGAAAATATGCTTACCATGAATATATATGTAGAGCCTATATCAAATTGTATGCCGTCTTGGGTGGGGAAGTGGGGAAGAAGTGGGGAGAGGAGAAAATTTAAAACTCAAAACCTTATGGAAGTGAATGTTGAAAACTAAAAATAAATTAATTATCTAAAAACAAATTAATAAATAAACTATGCTTACTGTTTGACCTTGCAATGCCACTACTAGGTCCATACCTCAAAGAAACTAGAGAAAAATGAAAGGCAGACAAAAAAATATATTTACAGCAGCTCTTTTTGTGATGACAACTAGAAACTAAGAGGGATACCAATCAATAGAGAAATTGCTTAACAAAGTATGGCATATACATAAAATGTAAAACTATAGAGTTAGTTGCTTAGTCAATAAACATTTATTAAGTGTCTGCTACATGTAGCACTGTGCTGGGGATGTGAAGAAAGGTAAAAGACAGTCCCTGCTCTCAAGAGGCTCCCAGTCTAATAAGGGAGACAACATGCAAACAACTATTCATATCCAGGAGATACATAGGAATTATAATTGGAAATAATGAACAGAGGGAAGGCATTAGAATTAAGGAGAATATGGAAAGGCTTCCTACAGAAGGTAAGATTTTAGCTGGAGGGAGAGTGTTCCATACATGGAATGCAACCAGTGAAAAAGCTTGGATTTAGGAGCTAGAATGCCTTGTCTGAGGAGCAGTAAGGAAGCCAGTGTCACTGAATCACAGAGTACATGACAAGGGAAGGACTTAAGGTGTAAGAAGACTGGAGGGGACAGCTAATGAGGGGCTTTGAAAGCCTTGGCTTTCAAAGGTTTTATATTTAATCCTGGAAGTGATAAGGAGCCTCTGGAATTTATTGAGTAGGGAGGATGACATGGTCAGACCTGTGCTTCAAGAAGATCATTTTGACAGCTGAGAAGGAAATGGGAAGGAGTGAGGAGAGGTCAGGGGGACCAAGAAATAGGCTATTGCAAAGGTCTAGGTGTGATATGATAAAAAGCCTGCACTATGGTGGTGGCAGTGTCAGAGAACAGGAGGAGGTGCATCCATGAGATGTTATGAAGGTAAAATTGACAAACTTTGGCTTGAATATGGCTGAAAGAGAGTGAGGAAGAGCGGACAATACCTAGGTTGTGAGCTTAGGGGGCTGCTGGTGACCTCCACAGTAACAGGGAAGTTTAAAGAGAAAGCTACTAAGTTCAGTTTTGGATATACAGTTCTAGATGTCCAATAGGCACTTAGACATGTAAGACTGAAGGTCAACAGAGAGAACAGATAAGCACATTTGAGAATCATCAGCATAGATAATTGTCACCATGGGAGCTGACAAGATCATCAAGTGAAATAGGATAAGGGGAGAAGAGAAATGGGCCCAGGACACAGCCCTTTGGGACAGACCTAGTTGGTGGAAATGCCATGGATGAAGATCAAGCAAAAGAGATGAGAAGAAGCAGTCATAAAAGTAGTAGGAGAACCAAAAGAGTGTCCCAAAAACCTAGAGAGAAGAGAGTATCAAAGAGGAGAGGGTGATCAATAATGTTCCAAGCTACATACAGGTCAAGGGTAATGTGGATTGAGAAAAGGCCATTGAACTTCACAATTAAGAAATCACTGGTAGGTAACTTTGGAGAGAGCAATGTCAGTTAAGGGATGAGTTCAGAAGCTAGCCTATAGAAAGAGTCAAGAAGAGAGTGACAGGAAAGGAAATGAAGTCACTTTTGTAGACAGCCTTCTCAGGGATTTTATCCACAAAAGGGAGGCTCTTGCCTACTGGGAACAGATGGATCAAATGAGAATTTTTTTTGAGAATAGGACATAGGCATTTTTTTAGGCAGAAAGGAAGAAGCCAGTAGACAAGGGAAAACTGAGTGTAAATGAGAGAGTGGGGATTATAAAAGGGGTGATCTACTAGAAAAGAAGGATGGAAGGGGATTACTTGTGCATGAAGAGGAGAGTGCCTCGGCAAGGAGAAGGGTCAAGGAGACGGGGATGAATGAGGAGGCAACAGCAGGCAGAAGTCATCTGGATGATGTGAGATGATGAGGAGGGGACGAGAGGGAGCTTTTGGTGAATGGGCTTGATTTTTTCAGTAATATATGAAGTAAGGTTCTCAGCTAAGAAAGCAAGGGAAAGAGACAAGCCATGTAAGGTTTGAGGAGGGATGAAAAAGATTGGGAAGGCCACTATGGTGAGTGGAGTATAAGTTAATTAAGAAGACGTAAAAGAATTGCCTTGTAACAATAAGGGCCCAAATGAAGTTATGTAAAATAAATCTATAGTAGACCCAGGTAGCACAATATTGTGGCTCACCCCAGCTTCACATATCTGCACATGTGGGAGTGAAGGCAGCAGATGGTGGGAGTGAAGGCAGCGGATGGTGGGAACATTCTAAGGCTAATACTTGGCATGGCAAGATCAGTAATACAATAAGAGAGCAAGGGAATAAGGAGAAAAAGACAGGATAGAGTGAACTGGTTTACCAAGGAGTAAATTTGGGGAAAAAAGGAAAACACAGCTTGATCAAGGCTGATGCTCTGGGAAAGAAATGAATTTTGCCCTTCTAGGGGACCAGTACACAAAGGAGTGCCACTTGAATCACAGCCCTCTGTCTTATGCCAACCCCAAACCTTATGCTGCTCATCTATTTCTTAGTTTCAGAGGAGAAATGTTATCACACTGGATAGGGTATTTGCCCAATCATCGGTATTGTTAGAGCCCGACTGACTTACTTTTCGTAATTTCTGCTAGAAGGTACCCTGGGCATGCTTGAGCTGGTATCCATTGCAGACAAGGAGATGAACCTGAGACATAGTTTGTAGTATGAAGACTAGGTTAAAACACTTGGTATACCCTTTGGGCTTTGTACTCATTAGTACTATGGGATATCTGTACTTAGTAATTTTTTCTTTCCCTAGATTATGAATTATTATTATGTTAATTATTATTAATAATAATAACCTGGGAATTGTTCATAATAACTCCCTCAAAGTTTGACCCATGTTGTAAGGCAAGGGATGGGCAATAGCAAAGTAAGGGGCTGCCAGGCAGAACGATATGTAGCAGGGATTCTGTGTGCCATATGTAAGACTACTATAGCACCTTCACAGGTCTAGTAGAAATTCTGAAAAGTGAGTCATACTCAAGGCACAGTTTAATGCTGATTTGTAATACAGTTGTATGAACATGAATAATTTACTTAGAATATAATAAAAATCATAATGATGATGATGATAGTATTTATAAAGTACCTACTTTGTGCCAGGCATTGTACTCATCTCTTTATAGATATCTCAATGAAGTTTCACAACAAGCCTGAGAGATAGGCACTATTATTATTCCCATTTTAGAGTTGAGGAAACTGAGGCAAACCAAAGTTAAATGGCTTGCCCAAAAACAAATAGCTAGTAAGTATCTGAGGCTGGATTTTAACTCGGTTTTTTGAACAGGTTTTCTTGACTCCAGGCCTGGCATTCTATTCACTGTGCCACCTACCTACCCTTTGACCAAATAAGAATCTGACATTGTCCCCATTGGGGATATCATTTAAAGTAGCAGCCCCTCTTCCCATTCACTTGGGAGAATAATTTCTCAGTGGTTAGGTTGGACAAGATCAGATAGGTGATCTGTGAGTACATTAACCTCTTCAAGTGGGTCCATGATCTGGTAAACTTTAAGACCCTGGAGACAGCTAGGTGGCACAGAGGACAGAGCTGCAGCCCTGGGGTCAATGTGACCTGAGTTCAAATCCACCCTCAGACACTTGACACTTACTAGCCCTGTAACCCTGGGCAAATCACTTAATCCTAATTGCCTCGCCAAAAAAAAAAAAAAAAACTACTGCTCTGACACTATCCTGAGATATTAGGGATAGCTAGGTGGTACAGTGGATGGGGAGGAAAGGGAAAGGAATAAGCATTTATATAGCACCTACTATGTGCTATAAAAACTACTATGTAAAGTGCTTTTTACAAATATCTCATTTGATCCTCACAACAACCCTGTGAAGTGGGGGTTAAGGATATATAAACAAAATGAAAAATAGTCCTTGCTCTCCAAGAGTTTCTGTTCTACTTGTGGAAAGCATATGTAAACTCACAGAATTACTTGTGATTGTTTGAGAAGGAAGAGCATGCTAATGTCTGTAGGTCCCAGACAAGGCTTCCCGCAGGAGTTGGCCCATGAATTGAGCCTTAAAGAGAGCCACAGATTCTGAGAGGTGGAACTGAGGAGAGAGAGTCTTCCAGGCAAGGGGAGGGAGGGGAAGAGAGGGCAGCCTTTATAAAGACAGAGAAGGGGAAATGGAACATTGAGTTTAAGGAACAGAAAGGAGCTCAGTTTGGCTGGAATGTAGTGTCAGGGATGAAGAATAATGTGAAACGATGCTCCCTCTCCAAACTGGAAAGCCTCTAATGAAACATGAATGCTCCTACTCTTGGGGGAAGCATGAGAAAGTACAGTGAAATACCATGGGGGTATTTGGCTTTGCTTTTTACAGCCCAAGGATGCTGGCTCAGCGCAAGCTCCAAGTTTAACCAAGAAGCACCATTGTTAGCACTAAACATCATTCTGGGCATACAATCTTCCCAGACTGTGAGTTCCTTGCAGCCAGGGACTATGTCCCATTCACCTTCACATCCCAAGCCTAGCACAAGGCTTTGTATTTAGTAAACATTGGTTTAGTGATTTGAAATGAACTGAAAAAGTTCTATCTTCTATCTCCATTAAAAAGATAAAAGATTATGTCAGCCTTTCCTTGGGTGACTGGGATATAGTTTGTCTTTACCCAACTCTGGCTCTTCCCTTAACTCTTCGTGCCTTCTGATTCCTTCTTCCCTTAGCTTCCAGATTCTGCTTGGAATATACTCTTTCGACAGCCCCATTCTATCTCTCCTTCTTCAAGGACCAGCTCAGGCACCACCTCCTCTAAGAAGCTTCCCTTGATTTCCCCAGCTACATGTTACCTCTCCATCCTTGAATCGCTCCTGTCTCTCCGAACCCTGCTTTGCACCGATCGCATTCTAACTTAAAAGCACTCTGGCTCTGGGATCTGAACACCAGAGTTCAGTTTTCACCTTTGTACTTAGCTACCTATGTGATCTTAGACAAGTCACTTAACTCACACGGGCCTCAGTTTTCTCATCTGTAAAATAAGGGGGTTAGACTAGATGTCCTCTGGGGTTCCTTCTATTCTCTGTGCACCTATGATCTTATTATTGTTTGCTTAGACATCTCATTATCCTTACTACACCTTCAGTTCCTTATTTCTTAAAATAGTACAAAAATTACTGGACTTGAATTCAGGAAAAGATGGGTTTAAATCCCACACTTCCTTTCAAGCAGCATCCCCCACTCCCACCCCCCACGTTACAACTTCTAAGTGCTTCAAACAAGTCCCTAGGATTTGTTTACTCAGTCATAGCTGGGTGGTGACCTGAATGGGTTACTGATAAAATCCTAGATCTTCTTTTCATTCTGGCAGGCCCACCTCCCATTTCCCCTTTGTGTTCCTGGTGCCCAGCCCAAAGTCTTGGACCCTCGGGAGGTGCTTATTAAGGTTTGCTGAACTCAATTGAATGAAACTATGCTAAATAGCTCTCATGATAATCAAATTCAATTTAAAATGACAGCTTTTGAGGTAAAATGACATACAAAAACTCAAAAGATCCTCAGGTAATGGGAAGAGAAAGGAAGAGGAAGCAGTAACTGTTTTTTCTTCTCAGGGTGATTCATCAAGTTTCCTAATATAATAAAAACCCTAAATAATAATAAAACTGATAACATGCCTGCATGGATGAGTCAGCCAAAGTTTATAGATTTTTTTTCTGCTAGACAGTCTCCTTGTGTGTTTCCTGAAGAAACAGCTAAAAATGTAATGAGGAGTGGGGATTAAGAGGAGGAAAGAGAAGGGGCTCAGGTTTTTATATTGCTTATTAACGTGTAACAGAAATATAAAATTTATTTATTTTCTGAAAAAAACTACACTGGAAAGAAGAGAATAAAGGTGTCAAAAGATCGATGACTTTTCTGGGACTCCAAACTGAAGAAGGTTGATTTGTATCACAATCCAGGCCACTCTTTTCAGAGCTGTGCAGAGAGGTCTAAACAACTCAAAGCCCATGACTGTTTTTACCAGGGAGCAAGGTTTTGTACAGCATTTCCCTTACTTCTCGAACCCCCCCACACACATACACTCTTGCTGCCTAAAGAGTCTAAAGGACTATTAGGCATTTGTCATTGGCCTGTAGGGGGAGTAGGCCGCCAAAGAAAGTAATACCTATACCCCTACCACCTAGCACAGTCTCTGACATATGAGCATTTTTGAAGTACCTGCTGATTAGGCACTTTGGGAACAGTAAGGTAAGAAGCAATAGATGCTCAGTGCTCCCAGCATCCTTTAGTTCCAGTAGGTTTCTTTTGTTGTTGAGTCATATCTGACTCTTTATGACCTCATTTGGGGTTTTCTTGGCAAAGATACTGGAGTAGTTTGCCATTTCTTTCTCCAGCTCATTTTACAGATGAGGAAACTGAGGCAATCAAGGTTAAGTGATTTGCCCAGGGTCACACAGCCACCAAGTATCTGAGGCCAAATTTGAACTCAGGAAGATAAGTCCTCCTGACTCCAGGCACATCAATCTTTCGACTATGGGCTGAGAGTTCCACTGCCACAGCTGATTCAGTCACCCTGAGGCCTTCTCATGGTTTGTTGGCTGTGCTGGCGTGGCCTGCACTGCATTGTGCCTTTCTAGCTGCCTAGCTGCCCCTCCAGTAGCTTAGCATTTGCCAATTTGCCCATTCTGTCCAGTGAAAGTAACCTAACTCTAGAGAGGGGCAAGAGAAGAGAAAAGAGAAGGAAAGAACTTTATCCTACTTCAACTTTGACTACATGTAAGATAGCCAGACCATGAATGTTCAACTGAACAATCACTCATATGTAAAGACCTAAGACAGTGGGGTCAAACTCAAATAGAAATGGAGGCCACAAAAAATATGTAAGGCTCCCTGTGGGGGCATACTGACTTAGAAGACCACATGTTAATATTATCTGTTTTTATTGTGAGTTTTTTTTGTTAAATATTTCCCAGCTACATTTTAATCTAGTTCTCTAGGGATGTTGTGAGCCACAATGAGACAGGCAGGCCACATGTTTGACACCTCTGACCTAAGGGTTTTGGCAATTGCAGAGTGAGTTAAAGGTGTCCCACAGAGCACCACCCCCACCCCCCCAAAAAAAAACCCTAATACCATCTTAGATTTCTTAATAGAAACACAGTGTACATCAATTAGGGAATGACTGAGCAAGTTGTGGTATATGAATGTGATGGAATACTGTTGTGCTATAAGAAATGATGAGCAGGCTGACTTTAGAAAAACCTGGAAAAATTTGTGTGATCTGATGCTGAGTGAAGTGAGCAGAACCAAGAGAACATTGTACACAATAACAGCTATGTTGTGCAATGACTAATATTGATAAACTTAACCCTTCCCAGAAATACAAGGATCTAAGACATCTCCAGAGGCCTCATGATGGAAAATGCTATCCACATCCAAAGAAAGAACTATGGCAGTTGAATTGCTGTTTTTTTTTTCTCTTCTGTTGGGTTTTGTTTCCTCTTTCTGATGGTTCCTCCTAGTGGTTTCAATTTTTACTTACAACACCACTAATGTGAAAATATGTTTAATAGGAATGTAAATGTCAGATTGTGCACCGTCTTGGGGAGGGTGGTGGGGAGGAAGGGGGAGAAAAATTTTGAACTCAAAAGCATTTGGAAGTGATTATTGATAAATCAAAATAAATTTAAAAAATTTTAAAATAAATAAATAAATAAATAAATAAAATAATAGATAAATAAAATCATAAACATTAAAATAAATAAATAAATAAATGAGTGAATGAATAAATAAATAAAAATGAAGAGAAACACAGTGTACAAAACAAAGGAAATGATCATCCCTCTATTCTGTGCCCTGGTCAGATCCTTTCTACAGTGTCATGCCCAGATCTAGATGCCACATTTTAGAAAGACAATAAACAATTAGTGTATGGCTTGACAAGGGTAATCAAGATGGAAGAATGATGATGTGAAACAATTTTCCAGTCAAAGACAACTTAGAAGTTCAGCAAGAAAGATCTATTGCACCTGGATGGGACAGGAGCACAGGTCCAGCACAGGTTGTGCCAGCACAGACCTTTAACCCGACAAACTAGGAAAAGTTCTAAGGGTGACTGACACAGCAGTGACATAGAAGTTTTCAGCCCACAGATGGTAAGGGGGCTAAACAATGGCTCAGAAGGAGATTACAGGGGTTTCTTTCCTTGCACTGAGGCACAACTCTATCGCTTTGCTCATACTCAGATCTGGAAAAGCAGAGCTAGAATAGCAGAGCTTGCAGCCACAGTGGAGCAGGAACCCTCATCACAGTTCTAGGGCAGAAAAGAGTGCTTGTGGTCACTCACAGACCAGAACAGAGGCCAGAAAAGTAGTAAACATACCTCTCCTTAGATCATACCACCTTGGAAGAAGTGAAAACTTACAGGTCCCTAGAAGTATCTCTGAAAATAGCTACACAAAACCCCTGAAGCTTGGGACAGTGCACCTTCCACCCTGGAGGGGAGAGCCCCACTTTAACAAAGAGTTGAAAGTCAAGAAATAGACTGGAAAAATAAGCAAACAACAGAAAAAAATTCTGACCATAGAAAGTTACTATGGAGACTAGGAAAATCAAAACACACTTTCAGAAGAAGATAACAAAGTCAAAGCTCCAACATCCAAAGCCTCCAAGAAAAATACGAATTGGTCTCAGGCCATGGAAGAGCTCAAAAAGGACTTTTGAAAATCAAGTAAGAGAGGTAGAAGAAAAATTGAGAAGAAAAGTAAGAGTGACGCAAGAAAATCATGAGAAAAGAGTCAACAGTGTGGTAAAGGAGGCAATTTTTAAAAAATACTGAAGAAAATAACACCTCATAAAACAGAATAGGCCAAATGGTAAAAAGGGGTCCAAAAACCCAATAAGGAGAATGCCTTGAAAAGCAGAATGGAATGGAAATGTGAAAAGAGGCACAAAAATTCACTGAAGAAAAAAAATTCCTTAAAAAGCAGAATTGGCCAAATGGAAAAGGAGGCACAAAAGCTCACTGAGGAAAATAATTCCTTAAAATTCAGCATTGAGCAAATGGAAACTAATGACTTTCTGAGAAATTAAGAAACAATAAAACAAAACCAAAAGAATGAAAAAATGGAAGGCAACTCATTGGAAAAATAACTGACCTGAAAATAGATCCAGGAGAGATAATTTTAAAATTATTCAACTATCTGAAAGCTATAATCAGAAAAAGAGCCTAGACAGCATCTTTCAAGAAATTATCAAGGAAAACGGCCCTGGTATTCTAGAACCAGAGGGTGAAATAGAAATTCAAAGAATCTACCAATCACCTCCTGAAAGAGATCCTAAAATGAAAACTCTCAAGAATATTATAGCCCAATTCCAGAGCTCCCAAGTCAAGGAGAGAATATTGCAAGCAGCCAGAGAAACAATCCAAGTATTGTGGAGCTATAGTCAGGATAACACAAGATTTAGCAGCTTCTACATTAAAGTATCAAAGGTCTTGTAATATGATGTTCAAAAGCACTAGGATTACAGTCAAAAATCACCTACCCAGAAAAATTGAGTATAATTCTTCAGGGGAAAAAATAGATATTCAGTGAAGTATAGGACTTTCAAGCATTCTTGATGAAAACACCAGAGCTGAATAGAAAACAGGACTTTCAAATGCAAAGACTCAAGAGAAGAATAAAAAGGTAAACAGGAGAGGGAAATCATAAGGAACTTCATAATGTTAAATTGTTTATGTGCTTATATGGGAAGATGATACTTATAAATCATAAAACCTTTCTCATTATTAGGGCAGTTAGGAGTGTATAGACAGAGGGCATAGATATGAGTTGAATATGAAGGGATGCTATCTAAAAAAATAAAATTAAGGGATGAGAAAGAGGAATGCACTGGGAAAAAGGGAAAGGGAGGGGTAAAATGGGGTAAACTATCTCACATAAAAGAGGCAAGAGGGCAGCTAGGTGGTACAATGGATAGAGCACTGGCCCTGGAGTCAGGAGGACCTGAGTTCAAATCCAACCTTAGACACTTGACACTTATTAGCTGTGTGACCATGGGCAAGTTACTTAACCCCATTGCCTAGCAAAAAACAAACAACAAAAAAATGTGATTCATCCCCAGACAAAAAACTGAATACAGATTGAAGTATACTTTTTTTTTACTTTATTTTTCTGGAGTTCTGATTCTTTTTTGGTCTATGTTTTCTTTCACAACATGATTAATACAGAAATATATTTTGCATGATTACACATGTAGAATCTATATTGAATTGCTTGCCTTCTCAGTGAGAGGCTTGGGGAGGGAGGGAGGGAGAGAATTTGGAACTCAAAGTTTTAAAAATTAATGTTGAAAATTGTCTTTACATATAATTGGGGCGAAATAAAATACTAAATAATTTTTTAAAGAACATGGTGCTGTCTGAAGTCACCTAATACTAAAACTAACCAGCTGTGTGACCATGGGCACACCACCACCTTTCAGAAATCCCAAACCTATACCCCATGGGAAGTAAGGTTCTAATGCTTCATGATCTTAAAACATCTATGGTCACAGTGTGATCCTGGAAGCACAGCAGGGCTGCAAAATTCCCCTTATTCAATAAACATTTGCCCAGAGCCCACTAAGTACAAAGCACTGTGGGAGATTAAGAAAAATCGGGGGTGAGGGGGCCCGGAGAAATTCCCCTACTATGGGGGAATGCAAAATCACAGGTGGGGGGGGAAGAGGGCAGGAAAAGAAATACTAAAGACTACAACAACAGGTTTCTATTTTTCTGTTTTCTACAATGATTTGTCCCTCAAAAATGTTCTGAAGGCATCAACACCAAAAAATACACACTGAAGAACATGACTACCTCTAAAAGTCTGGGGCTTGGTATCCTGTAGATGGGATAAAAGTCAACCCTGAAAGAATTTATTCTCAAGAAGTAAATAAATTGGCCAAGCTGACTACTTCCATGGACAGCAGAAACTCTTCTCTTGGACCAAGGAGCAGGCCTGCAGGGCAGTCCATTACCTTTGGCTAGTAGCTAAGGGCATTTGCAGAAACACAAAGCAGGCCTTTGTGCAAGAGAATACATACTTGAGATTAAAGGGGAAATATTGGATGGCTGCTGAAAGTGTCCTGGGCAGAGATTGATTTTGTGCAAGAGAAAACAAACATTTCTCAGAAGTCAAATGAGTAAGAGACGGAACATGCTGGGTGCCTAAGAGAAAAGTAACCCTATTTTGCTTTCTTTTAGGTCTTTGCATTTTCAATAATATACCCCCTCATAGAACTGTGTGTCAGTGGACACATGTTACAGAAATAATGATCAAGTTGTTTTCCACCCAGAAAGCTTTCTGGAACACTTGTAAATAACCACCTCACTTAAATAAATGCCCCTGAATGTGAAGAGAACAAGATCGTGAGTCAGTAAATCCAATTTCAACTAATGAGCTTTGTGACCTCAAGCAAATTAATTAAGTCTCTAGGCCTCAGTTTCCCCATCTGTAAAAGGAGAGGTTTGGACCAGATGACCTACAACACTAATATGCTACCTGTAAGGGTCCACCTCTAACATTTTGTGGTTTAGGTTCTAAACTCCCTTTCAATTCTAATAGTCTGTGTTCTAAGATCCTTTCTGCCTCTAGTGTTCTATGTTCTGTTTTAATGTTGCCTGAAACTACATAGTCTACCATCTAAAGTCCCTTTCTCTAACATTCTATTTCTATGTTCCCAATTCCCTTACAGCTTGATCATTTTATGATTTAAATTCCCTTCTAAATCTGACATTCTCTGATCTATGCCCCAAGGTCAGTTCTCACCCTGCATTCTAAGTTCTAAGTTCTCTTCCAGCTCTGACATTTTATATTCTAAAGACTCTCTCAGATAGGCCCATCCTTGGAAGGCCCATTCAAGATCTAGCCTCCTATGACACTAGTGAAGGAATTGAGCGGATTAGGAAAGCAAGTGGTCAATTGCAAGAATTGAGTGAACCACACGGACTTCATCTTGTGACTCAGTTTTGGAGCTAGCTCAGTTCTCTTTCTATTCAACTATGGGTCTAGTCCAACTTCCGTCTTGTGAGAAAACTTTACTCAATTGTGGGAACTGGGGAAAAACGTTATTCCATTGTTTGAACCTAGTGCTGCATGACTGGGAAGCTGGACCATCTCTACCTCCTATTTAGAGACCCTTAACTAAGGACCGAGATTATACTGACCAGAAACCAGTCAGATCCAAAAATTGATGCGAGGAGTTTTCTCACAGTTATACATCAAAAGCAATACATGTGTCTTATCTGAAAACTGGACCCATACTGGTCAATCAGTTATTTTTATCATGTTCCTTTGATTCTTTACAGATACTTGAGGAGAGTGGGATATCTCTTTTTCTGAATTTAGAGAATTTCATCTATTCATTCTCTCCCTCCCAATGTGGAAAGTCCCCAATCCTTCATCCAGTTAGAAATCAGATTACCTAATGTTGTATTATTTCCTTTTGATTAATTGCCCTTATTTGATGGATTATTTTTAATGTATAAAAGTCTGTCTCCACCAGTATTCTGGGTCCAGCCCTAAGCTGAGGAAGGGACGTGTTCCTGATTTTTAGGCAATTGGCCTTCATTGCTTAATAATGTATTGCTCAGAAGATCAAACTTTTGTTTTCCTCAGTCATTTCATCTTCACCTACCACACTAGGTCATTCTACACACTGTACTTTGCTCCTATTAACTGTGGCTTTTAGTCAAAGATAATTATACTAATCAGCAGCAATCACATTTTCCCCCTGTGGGGCTATACCAAAGTAAAGGACACCTCCATAATATGTCGTAGTATAGAGGAAAACACACTGGACCTAGAATTGGAGACACAGTTCTAGCTCTGACTCTATCACGACTTCATTGTGTGACCTTTATCAGGTCTCTTCACCTCTCTGGGCTCAAAATGAGAGGTTTGAACTAAAGGATTTCTAAGGTCTTCTCCAGCTCCAACCTGTAGGTATCTGCACTGATTTAAACCTATTGATCGGCCCTTTTTCTTCTTAAGTTCTCAACATCTCAGTTCCCTGATTTGAAAGACAATATCCCAATAATATGAAAGAAGTTATTTTGAGTCAAGCTATTTGATCAGGTCCAGGCACTGGCTAATGATGAGTCATGCATGCACCCTCCCTAGCCTTTGGAAGACATTAAATGTAATGGTGCAAGGTTGGCCACATATAGATTACTGAGCTGGAAAATGATGTTGGACCTCAAGTATCTTTGCTTCAGCTTTATGGGTAATTAAGCTGAATGTGCTGCCAGGGCTCGAGAAATCTATTAAATCGATGGATAGAAGAGAGTGTCCCTATCCACCTATTGTCCAGGGAGGTGCTTGGGGCTTATTGGGAAGACTGATTGGCCTTCCTCACTTCTGCACAAGGTGGGTGGACAGCTCTCAACTAAAAGAATTAAAAGAACACTCATTACAAAGGGGGCTGCAGGGAGAAGAGCATGCACGCAAAGTAAAAGAAACAAGCTATGAGGGGAAACACTGCATAAATGTGGGAAGGGGCATTCTGGGCTTCCAAGATGACCAGCTTCTTTAACTAAACCCTACCAATGATGTAATGAGTTAATACAGCCTTTGAATGCCAGAGCCAGAAGGAATCTTAGAACATAAATTGTCAAAGCTGCAAAGGACCTTAGAAAGCATCTAGTTTAACCCCTTAATTTTAAAGATGAGTAAAGTGAAATCTGGAGAAGGAAAAAGACCTTAACTCCAGTATTCAGATCAAGTCCTGTCTCTGCCTCAAAGCTTTCCCTGACTACACACAAAGGTTCATTAGACTCCTTAACATTATTGTCTGTGCTATATGGTTTATCATTATTACAAAATTATAGAACGCTATTGTTTGAAGAGATCTTATAATACATGCAAGAAGAGTTCCTGCATCAATTTAATGAACTCCCCAGTGAACCTGATGTATTTATTTGTGATTATCCTTTAGGGTATCTAATGGGCAATATCCCTTGGAGAAAATGGGCATGACCATTGAGAGGATAATGGATGGCTCTAGAGTTGTTTTAGGGAGCAGGGCTGCCTCCAAGATGATTTCATTGGCTAGGACTCTGGGGAGAACAAACTCTTGTAAGAAGATGGGCCTCCCTGTGTCAGTACATGAAGGACTGCTCTCAGCTCTGTTTTCTTTTTTGGCCCTTTCTTACCTTTTCCTTGTTTAGAGGCCAGAGACCTGAGAGTGGGCTTTCCTGGCACCAGAGATGGCCACAGATAAGAAAATTATAGAGTTCCTGCAGAAGCATATGGCAGAAACAGACATGTGCTTGACCACATATGCTGAGGGAAACTCATGGACAATGTTTCTGGACCCCAACCCTTTTTTTTGTAGAGAAGAGTGAATTTTCATTTCCTAGGCAGTGTGATGTTAGCATCTAACCTTCTAATCGGTGAAGGGAAATTTTGGAGTAGCAGTAGCAACCTCATGAAGTCTCTTGTGAATAGCTCAATAGCAATAGAGATGAAGAAAAGGAGAGAAAGTATCAATAATACATTTAAAATATGAGGAAGGAAACAAAAAAAATTCAGAAAGGGACAATTTTGTTATTAGCTTGTTAGATTTAATAGATACTTTTAAAAAACAGGCTAAATACAAGGGAAGTTCCTGTTTTTATATGTAATCCTCCTTTTGTTCTTTGAATATTGAAATGTTTGTTGATTATTATTAAGACCATTATAAAAAGGTGTTGTTGTTGTTATTTTTAAGAAAAATAGAGTCAAGCACAGGTAGGTGGCACAGTGGATAGAGCACCAGCCCTGAAGTCAGGAGGAACTGAGTTCAAATATGGCCTCAGACCAAACACTTGACAATTACTAGCTGTGTGACCCTGGGCAAGTCACTTAACTCCAATTGCCTAAATAACAAAAGAAGAAGAAGAAGAAGAAGAAGAAGAAGAAGAAGAAGAAGAAGAAGAAGAAGAAGAAGAAGAAGAAGAAGAAGAATAGAGTCAAATTCAAGAGTTTGGGACCTCGTCTTTTAAAAAAAGGCATATTGCTGAGCAGCATTCCTTTTGAAGAAAGAAAATCACTAATATAATCTGGGAGCTTAAGAAATAGTAATAATTAAAGCCACAAAATGGGGTGGAGGGCCAAGAGATAAGGACCATCACCTATTGCTGTCACAGTGAACTCATTGGACCATGTAAGTACAATGGGACGGGGGTATCCTATTAAGCGACTCCAAAGTATATTTGACTTTCCACAAGAGTCTAAACTACAGGGCATACTTACAAATCTGGAAGGAACTGTGGAGAATCTTATGAGAGAGCTAGTAATTCACCAAAATGCTTGAGTGTTACACTATTAGCAAACCTGAATTCAGGTTTTTCTGAGGGGAATTACTATGAGTGCTTACATATTTTAATATATGTTTATGGGCTTCTTTAAGTCCTGTGCAGGTTCTGTAATTTATATGAGGGATGAAATAAAGGTTGTCCTATAAGCAACATGCATTTGTTACCTTTAGTGCTTATTTAGGAGCTGTGGACTCTGTTATCTACATTTTAGAAACCTAGACATGAGTAAACTTAAAGATTTTCCAGCATAAACTCTAGGTGAGAGCAAAGAATCAAAGAGAAAATAACCTTTATGAGTTAATGTCTAAGACTAGACCTATTATATGTGGGCACAGAACCTCTGGAAGACCCTGAACCCGGGACTGCACAAACAGCATAAAATACTATGGACCTTAGAATACAGACTTTCAGAGCCAGAAAGGACTTTAAAAATAGAATGTTAAAGCTGGAGAGGACTTTGGAACACAAGAAATTAGCTATCAGAGCTTGAAGGCACCTTAGAAGGGGAGAGGAGGGGAAAAACATGTATTAAGTGCCCACTGTGTGCTGCATACTGTGCTAAGTACTTCACAAATATTATCTCATTTGATCTCCACAACAACCCTGGGAAGTAGGTACTATTATTATCCTAATTTAATTAATAGTTGAAGAACCTTAGACAAGCAGAGGTTAAGTGACTTGCCCAGGGTCACACAATGAATAGTAAGTAACTGTTTGAGGCCAGATTTTAACTCAAGTCTTTCTGACCCCAAGACCAGCACTCTGTCCCCCGCATTTCCTTCTAACTTAGAGATCATCTAATCAAATTCCCCTATGGAAAGAGAAGGAAATGAAAGCCCAAAGTTAGGAAGCTGTTTACCCAAGACCACATGATTAGTTAGTGTCAGATTAAGGCTTAGATCTCAGGATTCCTCACTCCTAGTCTAGTGCTTTCTCACCGTCCATAGAAATATATACTCTCTGGCAATGTCATCCATGTATTCCTAAGAGAAACACCAAAGGACTCTGTGGTTCCAAAGAAATGTGGAAGGAATTGTATGTATAGTGACTTCCTTGAAGTACAGATCTGTTCATTTTAGAGAAGTCTAGGGAGTTTTAGGAAGTCATACCTGGAAAGACAAGAAAATCTTCAATAAATGGGGTTCACCTCCCTCTTTGCCCAAATGAAAATTATAGATATATCTGGTGCCATCTACCTATAATTTTCTAAACTGCTCAGTTGGGCTTCATGGGATCAATAAAAAATTGTAGACTTTTTTCAAAAATTGTAAAATGCATATAATAGAGCCAACAGGGTATTGTGCCTTAGTATAGGTCCTACACAAGATGTTCTCTCCCAAAAACCTGTGTATCCTGGAGAAATTTCATGAGGAAGAGCAAATGTACTTATTCTGTTCAGACCTCAAGGGAACATCTGGGACTGATGGAGGGAAGATATGGGGAAAGAGCTCTAAGCTCAGCAGAAGGAAAAACATTCTACCTAAAATAACTATCCAATACTAAAAAAAAAAATAAAAATAGCTGTCACACTAAGTAGGGAGCTCCCCACAACTGGAGGTCTTTACATAGTCTAGATGACCACTGGGAAAAAACCATAGAAGAGATACATGTTTTCAGATATGATTTGGGCTACCGCAGCAGCTCTAACATTTTTTCATCTCAGGACCCTTTTACACTCCTAAAATTTATTGAGGGCCCCCAAAGAGCTTTTCTTTCTGTAGGTTATATCTACATTCACCATATTAGGAATTAAAACATCAGGGCAGCTAGGTGGTACAGTGGATAGAGCAGCTGCCCTAAAGTCAGGAGGACCTGAGCTCAAATCCAGCCTCAGACCAAACACTTGACACTTACTAGCTGTGTGACCTTGGGCAAGTCGTTTAACTCCAATTGCCTTTAAAAAAAAATTAAAACATCTTAGTATTATTATAAAAATAGTTTAGACCTCATAGGCCCCCTGAAGGGGGTCAGGGTACCCCCACGTGTCCCTGGACCATACTTTGGGAACAGCTGGACTAGAGAACTGTGACGTTTCTTCTGCTTCCAAGATTCTATACATCTATGATTCTCTTAACTGCTCTGGGACTGAATTTGATCATCTGTTAAATGAGGGAGTTAGACTAGATGATGCAAAAGGCTCCTCAAGGTCCATTTTTTTCTGTGTTCTGTAGTATAGTTTTCCCCTTTGCAGGGTCCCCTTCCATTCCTGACCTTCTGTATTTAAAAGTCTCTTCAAGTTCTAACATTCTATTGTCTATGAATTGCCATAAAGTTGTATGTTAGTTGGGGCAGCTAGGTGGTACAGTGGATAGAGCGCTGGGCTTGGAATTAGGAAGATTCCTACAAAAATCTATCCTTATCCTCCCAGAAATTACTCTGTACTTTTTTTAAATTTAATTTTCTGTGTACAAATTTCCCTTCAATAGAATGTAACCTTGCTAAGGGTAGAGGCCATTTCATTTTTATCTTGTATCTTTATATAATATATATATATATGTATATATATATGTGTGTGTGTGTGTGTGTGTGTGTGTGTGTATATATATATATATATATATATATATATATTATCCAAACCCCAATGCCTTGCACAATTTCTAACACATAGCAAACACTTAATCAGTGCTTGTTGAATTAATGAATAAATGAGGTTCCTTCCAGCTCTGATGGTTTATGATTCTTTCATTGTTTAAATGATTTCTAAGGTCCTTTGCAGTTCCAAAATGCCACTTGTCTGTATTTGAGTACAATAAGTATTGTCTCTGTTTCACTGAGGTACAGAGAAGTAGGAAGAAGAGATTGGAGACCTAGAGGTAAAGGGCCATTTCAGGTCATCTAGTCCAACCCTTTCTCATATAGGAGAGGAAACCAAGGCTGAGATAAGTTAAGTGAATGTTTGAACTAGGGTTCTCTAATTGCAAAGCCAACACTTTTTCATTGCACTACACAAAATCTAAAAGAGAGGGCTCTGTCCCTGCTACATCCACTGAACCACACTGCTTCTGTTCATCTAATTCTTCTAGGGAGCATATATTTCCTTTTTCCCAGTTCCGTACCTGGGACATTTTTTTACCTCGCACATATGGATGTGCAGGCATGCACACACACACACACACACACACACACACACACACACACACACACATACACTTTCTATTATCTTTCCTTTCCATAGAACCCATGCAGAAAACTTTTATCTTCTGCAGGAACCTTTAACGTGAAGCTGCGAGAACATTCCCCAAGCTTCTGTATTTGTTCTTTAAAGAACAGATCTCCCTCTGTGAGCTTAGTGATACTCAGAGCATGTTGGATGGGAGATTACTGCTCTTAGTAAATCTGGCGTGCGGTGATCCATACAGCACTCATCCACTTATTAATCAATCATTCATAACCCAGTTTGGGCTGAGATATTCTCAGGGGCTGTTATACTTATTAGGAAAAATTGGGACTGCTGTCGCTGTCACATTGGGTTCTGATGGCCTCATCTGGGGGCCGTCTCCTATGTAGCTGTCACATGTACTTAAGAACCTGCTCTTTGTGCCATCATCTGATTTCAGAAGAACAGAGGCATTTGCTGTTGGTGATAAAAATTATAACTTATCACTGCAGGGCTAGGCAAGGAGAAATAAGAAATGCAGAAGTTACAAGGAAAGAAGGAAGAAGAAGGGGGTGGGGTGGAGAGCTCGACTTCTTAAGCTCTTATTCTGCTTTGAGCCTAGTATAAGCCATCTGTGTCCTCCATCTTCAACCTTTGCCATTAATTATTGTCATCTTTCTCAAACTGGGGCAGGGCAGCCCCTAAGGGGACCATGGGGAAGGTCTAAGGAGAAAACAGAGACAGAATAGAGAGGATTTGACCGAATAGCAGTTCATGTGAAAAAGACCTGGAAGTTTTAGCTGATGACAGACTCCATATGAGGCAACACTACTTTAAAACTGTTGCTGGTCAGAGAACCTGGTAGGGTCTTGTCTGTGACATTTGTGGACTCTCTGACACTGAACAAGTTTCATTTCTGATGCTTACTGCCTGTATGACCTTTGGACAAGTCAATTAAACTTCCAAGGCCTCAGTTTCTTCATCTGTAAAATGAAAGAGTTAGACTGGAGGTCCTCTGAGGACCCTTCCAGTTCTATATTCCAGAATCTATGATACCATGACCTCACTGGGCTTCAGTTTATTTATCAGTAAAATGGAGATAATATGGTACCTAATTCACAAGGTTGTGATCATCAGTATCAGGAGTGCTTTATATGTTCTACCTCACAGGGCTGTTATGAGGAAATGTTTTATAAACTTTAAAGTACTATTTAAAAAAAAAAAACCTCAAGTTTCATTCACATGAGCAGAGCCTCCATTTCATGATGGCAGCACTAACCTATACAAATAAAATGAGTCAGATCTCTTCATCACTATATGCCTTCCTCCATATGCCCCCTTTACAAACTTTAAAATCTATTACAGGGACATGAGGAGAATGAAGAGAAAGTTGGTTTTTTTGGTGGGAAATGGAAGACGAGGGAGTAGAAAAAGCAGGAGATGAGATATCAGGACAAATGATGATTATTTCTAGTGATTGGAAGGACAGCAAATTCAATTCAATTCAGCAAACTCGGCCAATAAACATTTATTAAGCCCCTATTACTTTCAAGGCACTGAGCTAAGCATGAGGCCAAAAATAAATAAGCAAATAAAAAGCAGTAACTGGCCTCAGGGAAGTTTATGTTCTACTGAGGACGACATACACAGACGAAGAAACACAAAATAATTTCAGAAGCGGGGAGAGAGAAAGAGACAGAGAAAGACAGAGACAGAGGAGTAAGTAGTAAGGGGATGAGGAATGAACCTCAGATGATGAGGTTGACACACGCATCGCCAGATCTAGCTCAGTGTTTGGGAGGCTCTTAAAGAATGTGTGGGAGAGAAGCGGTATTAGGCTGCCTACCAAACTGAAGGTCTACAGAGCTGTTGCGCTAACCTCATTGTTGTGTGTCTGTGATACCTGGACAGTATACCAGCGCCATGCCAGGAAACTGAATGGCTTTCCTCTGAATTGTCTTAGAAAGATTCTGAAGATCACCTGGCAGGATAAGGTACAGGACACTGAGGTCCTTTCTTGACCTAAACTGCCAAGCATTTAAACTCTACTGCAGAGAGTACAACTCCAATGGACTGGCCTCACTGTTCAAATGCCAAACATATGTTTGCCTAAAAGACTATTTGATGGAGAACTCACACAAGACACACCCTCACATGGTGGTCAGAAGAAGTGGCACAAGGACCCTTTCAAGGTCTCTCTGAAGAACTTTGGGATCAGTTGTGAGACACGGGAGATACTGGCACAGGATCATCCCACATGGCATGCCCACATCAAAAAAGGTTCTGCTCTCTATGAGCGCAGCAGAACTGAGGTAGCTCCAAAGAAGAGCGAGATGCAAAAATGAAGAGACATCTCTCTCCCACGGTCATGTGGACTGTTTGCACCTGACCTGTGGTACAGCCTCCCAAGGTCATGGTGGCATGATCAGCCACAGCTGAACACACCAACATAGGGGTGTCGTTTTGGCCATCTTCGAGCCCGAAAGACCAACAATGATACCAACAGCAACACCTGAGGAGAGCCTCGAAGGAAGTTACAGACACTGAGCAGCTGAGGTAAGGAGATGTTCCATTCTAAGCCCAGAGGCCTAGGGAGAGGAGATGGCAGACTCAGCTCAGAAAACAGCTGAAAAATCAGTGTGGATAGAACATAGTTTGTAAAGCAAATATTACAAAATGATACAAAAAGATATGGGAGCCAGGTGGCCAAGAGCTTTAGCTCCTTGCTATGCTAAGGAGGTTATGTTCTGCCTCCAGAGGCAATGGGCAGCAACTGAAGGTCTTTGAGCAGAAGAGTGACAGTCACTCTTTGCCTTAGGAATATTAATTTAGCAGCTGTGTAGTGGGTGGGTTGGAAAGAGGAGAGCCAGGAAGTAGGACACCATTAGAGTGGTCCAGTCTAGAGAGGATGAGGGCCCACTAGAGAGCAGAGGCTTTGCCAGCAGAGAGAAGACAGACGGGAGAGATGCTGCTCTCAATTGTCAATGCCTTCTGGAGAAGGAGGGAATCGGAAGCCCAAAAACTGATTTTTTAAATAATTAGCCCTCAGCAGAAGAAAAGAGCAAAGACTCCAAGAACGTGACCAAACACCCCACAAATCTAGGAAGCAAGTTTGGCAAGGTGACACGATCAATAGAACATTGGACATGGGAGTCAGGAAGAGCTGAGTCCAAACACAGCCTAAACCAGTTATTGCTGGTTATATGACCCTGGAAAAGTCATTTAACCTCTGTGTGCCTCAGTTTTCTCATCTATAAAATGGGGATAATAATAGCACCCATCTCACAGTGTTGTTGTGAAGACTCAATGAAATAACCAAACTTATGTTAGCTGTTATTATCACTGATCAATCTGACAATATAAGAATTTCTCTCAGAGCCAGAACCTGCTCCAATCCTGAGCTAAATAATGAATCCTGTTTACGATATCCTCAACAAGGAGCCATCCAGCCTCCCTAAGGGAGCATCTCCAGTTCAATTAACTCAACAAACATTTATGAAGTACCTTAGAGCTCTAGCCCCCTATAAATCCAGCATTGTGCTCATTAAGATCTTGTATCTTCTATCTCTAAAGACATATATTCTTGTCTACCCTTGAACGTCATGTCTTACTTTTAAGGGGAACTCCCTCCACACATCTCCCCACTTACACCACCAAAAATAAGTAAATAAAGGGTGTTTCCCGAGGCAATGCAAGCTGGAAGATTCAGAGAATGCATTGATTCTCCCTCCCCCAGTTCCAGCCCAACTCCGCTCCCTCCATGTTAGGTCCAGCTGGCAATAAGCCAACAGGACTTGACAGAGTATTTGTTTCATTTGTGTTTTTCTCTCCCTAGAACCCAGCACGGCACAATGCCTGGAACATAGGAAGCACTTGATAAATACTTCATTGATCGACTTGAATAATCACACTCAGCCGCCTAAGAAATATTCTTCAACACTTAAGAGATGATTAATGAGAAATTAGGGTGCATTAACAGCTTCTGAACGAATTGATAGAGCTCTCTCTGGTGGTGTACAAGCCTCCCACTTTGTTGTTCAATAGTGTCTGACTCTTCGTGACCCCATTTGGGGTTTTCTTGGCAAAGATATCGAAGTGGTTTGGCATTTTCTTCTTCAGCTCATTTTACAGTTGAGGTAAACAGGGTGAAGTGACTTGGCCAGGGTCACAAAGCTAGTAAGTGTCTGAGACCAGATTTGATCTCAGGAAGATCTTTCTGACTCCAGGCCCATGGCTCTATCCACTGCTCCACCTAGCTGCCCCCACTTTACCTATGTTATATTTGATTTGAGCCTTACAAACAACCTGTGAGGTAGATGCAATTATGATTTCTGTTTTACATTTGTGGAAACTGAGGCATATAAAAATTAAGTGACTTGCCCAAGGTCGCACACAGTTAGTGTGTGAGGCTGGATTTGAACCTGTATCTTTTTTACTCCAATGATCCAGACCCAGTGCCCTACCCACTGTACCGTCAGTGCTTAGCACAGTACTTGCCACATATTAAACTTTTAAAATACTTCTCCATTTATTCAGAGTGTAACCTTTGTTAACCCAAAGCCTAGAACAGCACCCGGTGTATGCTAGAGTGCTTAAATAAACACCAATTGGTTGAGTAGCTTCAAAAAAAAAATCTTTTGCAGTCACCACAGTTGCACCTGCAGTTGAATGCCGAGGGATCTCTCGTGGAAGGAGAGCCACAGATCTGTTTGGTCCCTAGGAATGCTTTCACGAGGCCAGAAGGAGGCAGAAGTAGAAACAAATGGGCAACCTCACAATGAGGACATATCTCCTCTGTCACTGCAGTTCAAGAGCTACTGTGGAGAAAGAACTTCGTTTCCTGTAAGGCAGGGATAAGGAAAACTCTGAAGGGCATTTCTGTGGTAGCAAAGTCTCTTGTTGCAAAGTCATGTCCAACTCTTCACAATCCATGGACCACACTGAGGTTTTCTTGGCAAAGGTACTAGAGTGGTTTGCCATTTCCTTCTCTGGTGGATTCAGGGAAATAGAGGTTAATCGACTTTCCCAGGGTCACAGGGCTAATGAATGTCAGAGCGTACATTTGCACACAGGTCTTCCTGACTCTGGGCCCAGCACTCTTTCCACTGAACCTCCTAGCTGCCTCCTACCAAAGACTCTGCGTGGTAGCAAATCTCCTTCTGCCTCAAAGGATCATCTATACCCTGGCAGGGCAAAAGGCTCCAAGCCAGTAGGAAGAGAGCTACATTGGAGCTCTAATTGTGAAGAATCATGGAAGAGAGAGCTATCCCTGAAGTACAGATCATGAGTTCCTCAAGGGCAGGGACTGTCTTTTGCCTTTGTTTTCCTGAGCATTCCACGGGGCATGGAACATAGTAAGGCATGGAACACATGGAAGAAAAGCTATGCCTGAAGGATGGATGGGAGCCTCATGTGTGGGGATGCATGTGACTCTAGAGAGGTAGGCAGTGGAACACAGTGGAAAGAAGGCTGGATGTGGAGGCAGAGGAATGAGGTTTGAATCGTGGTTCTGTCGTTTATTACCTGAATGACCTTGGGCAAGTCACTGAACCCTTAACTTTAAAATAATGGGGTTGGAATAAATGACCTTCAAGGCTTTCCTAGCTTTAGATCTATGGCCTAGTGTGAGAAGACATGGAAGTTCGCTTCCAAGTCTGAATCTGTGATTTCCTGGCCTTCAGGGATGTTTTCTTCACTGTTGATGTTGTTTCTGTCGTGTCCAACTTTTTGTGACCCAATCTGGCATTTTCTTGGCGAAGATATCGGAGCGGTTTGCCGTTTCCCTCTCCAGCTCACTCTACAGATGAGGAAACTGAGGCAAACAGGGGTAAGTGACTTGCCCAGGTCATACATCTAGTAAGTATCTGAGGTCAGATTTGAACTCAGGTCTTCTGGACTCCAGGCCTGCACCACCTAACTGCCTCCTCCTTTTAAATAAAACTTTCTTCTGTAATATTGTCAACCAGGTACTTGCAAGCAGAGGATCAATCTTGGCACATTGGGAATATCATTTATATATTTCTTAAGTTTCTGGGCAGGGGCTTAGAGCCAAAAGGATATCTACTCCTCTTCTCCAAATAAAGAGCACCCAGGCTTAGTGCAAGCCCTCATCAGCTCATGTCCAGATGATTACAATAGCCTGCTGGTGGTTCTGCCTGCCTCAAGTGTCTTCCTGCCCAAATCTATCCTCCATTCACCCACTAAAAGTGATTTTTCTAAAGTCTGACCACGTTACTTCCCTCTTTGATAAACTCCAGTAGTTCCCTATCACCTCCAGGATCAAATACAAAATGCTCTGTTTGACATTCCAAGCCCTTCAATCTAGCCCCCTCCTACCTTTTCAGTCTTCTTACACCTTACTACTTGACAGGTATTCTTTGATCCAGTAACACTGGCCTCTTGACTATTCCACAAACAAGACACTCTGTTTTTCATCATTTTCTCTGACTTTCCCCCCCATGGCTAAAATTTTCTCCCTTCTCTGCTCTAACTACGAACCTCCTTGGCTTCGTTTAAATCCCGGGTAGAATCTCATCTTCCATACGGAACATTTCCCAGCACTTCTTAATTCTAGTGCCTTTCTGCGGTTAATTATTTCCTATTTGTCCTGTATATAGCTTGTTTGTATATATATATATATTTTCCATGTTAGTCTCCCCCATTAGATTGTAAGCTCCTTGAGGGCAAAGACTGTCTTCCTCTTTTTGTATTCCCAGCACTTAGTAAAGTGCCTGGAACACAGTAGGTGCTTCATAGATGTTTGTTGATTTATTGATTATGCCATGAGTCTCTGACACAAGTGATTACTTCAGACCACAACTTACCTTTGGATGAGGTAAAATCATAAAATTCTGCAAAATGGAAGAGAATGGGTCACAGCACATATTCCTAATATAAAGTTTATAATGAGATAAGTTGAATTAGAGAAAACGTCAGAAAACCAAATAGAAGAGCTTGAGTCTTATCCTAAAAGCAGGACAAATTTTTCTTCCTATTCTGCTTCATTTTATTTCTTTTCCACCAATCATGCCACCTGAGACTCTTCACACGTTGCCAGAGACCCCATCAGCCCCTACCAGCTTCAGAACCATCTCCTATGAAGGAAAGTGGATAGGGAGAAAGGCACCAGATTGAAAGACAGAAGAGCTCAGTTCGAGTTCCAGTTCTGCTCTTTGTTAAATTCGTGGCCCTGAGCAACTCACTTAACCTCCCCGAGCCTCATCACAGTCTCATCTGTGAAATGGGAAACAAAGGAAACCTTTCTTACCCTACAGGGCTGTTGTGAGAAAGGCATTTTGTAAACCTGAAAGCGCTAAAAAAAACCTGTGAGCTGCTGCTATTACCTGTGCTGTTCTCTAATGGCCCACCATGCCCAACTTTCAGTGTCTTTATCTGAAACCAGGAGAAAATCCTTCCTTTATCACACAGTTGGCTGGTCTCATAAGGGCCAGGAAAGGCTGGCCGAGCACAAGATTACCTCTATAATGCATAAGATAGGACTTTTTAAAGAGCAGGAGGATGAAAGGATCAAATATTCAGACGAATAGGGCTGGAGATAATAGCAGAGCCTAATGCTCTTGCAGACAAACTTCTGGGGGCTTTCTTTGACTCCATGAATTCAATAACTGTTACTTTCCCATCAGGCAAACCAACATCCTCTCCTGCAAAATGCCAGGTGAACATTCATTCATTCAATAATAGCCCTAAGTAGGAATTGTGGGAATTGAGACACATTCAGAAGGTGGACAGAGGGCAGTTCAACCAGAGGTTCACTGGCAGGGGCATGTAGTCATGCTCCAGAGGAAGATTAAGGGCAGATGCAAGCACGCCAGGAGATAAGGAAACCACCTCCCATTTCCCTTCCCCATCGAAGTTGAGGGGAGGACAGGTCCCTAAGGTGGGGTACCATAGTAAGGGGGACTCTAAGGAGAGTAGATCAGGGAAGCCTGTACCATGCTGTGACAAGGTCCAGCAGAGGACCACAGGGTGAGAAAGTGAATTCCTTCAGAGGAAGTATACTCCTCATGTGTCACTGCCCTAAGCCAAGGCCCCATTTGTCCCATGCTAGTTACAGTTCTATACTCCATACAACACTGAGGAAACACTTACTGTGCATAAAGGACCATATTTAAAGCTATGGAAGGAGAGGAAGGAAGGGATGGGATAATAAAAAGACATTTAAGGCACAGTCCCTGCTCCTGTGAAGGACACACTCCAGAAGCGGGATGTGATATGTGCAGTAAGTGAACAAAAACTAAACAGAATTTGCCTTGACAAAAGAGAAAAGGGTGTAAGTGCTAGGGGAGGTACACGGATGGAAACTGGCATTAGGCCATGCAGCCAATGAGCTAAAGAAATTTTTGGTAAAGCGAGTCAAAATCCTTGTAAAATGTGAATTGGTTCCCCTTCACTTAGTGATTTTACAACTTTGGGTTTTCATATATTGGGGTTTTAAGAAAAAGACATAATTGGGCAAAATGGGAGTAACATAAATACAGAAGCTTTACTGATGCACAGGTCAGACCTCTGATATTTTCTATCCTTGCAAAGCTATCAGAGATTCAACAGCCTACTTGTTGAAATCATAGACTTTTAAAGCTAAAACGGGCCTTGGAAATCCCATGTCCACTTTGTTGTACTATCTGCACCACAGATGAGACAAGACGTTGACAAGCTAGAGAGCGTCCGATGGAGGTTAACAAGGACAGTGACAGGCCTGGAGGCCATGCCATGGAAGGATCAATTCAAGGAACTAGGGATATTTAGCCTGGAGCAGAGAAGACTCAGAGGTGGCATGGTAGTTACGTTAAAGCATCTGAAGGACTGTCGTGTGGAAAAGGGATAAGACTTCTGCTTGGCCCCTGAAGGAAAAGGTTTGTTGTAATTCAGTCGTTTTTGACTCTTTATGACCCCATTTGGGGTTTTCTTGGCAGAAATACTGGAGTGGTTTACCGTTTCTTCTTCAACTTATTTTACAGATGAGGAAACTGAGGCAAATAGGGTTAAGTGACTTGCCCAGGGTCACACACACAACTAGTAAATGTCTCAGGCCAGATTTGCACTCAGGAAGATGAGTCTTCCTGACTCCAGGCCTGGCACTCTATCCAACAAGCCCCTAACACCCTCTAAACAATCAGAGCCTTCAAAAGTGCAATGATCAGTCCCGAATAGGTTATAGGTCCTCCCTCAATGGAGGTCTTTAATCAGTGTGGAAAACCAGCTGTCAGAATTTATTGGTAGGGATTTCTGTTTGTGTATGCGTTGGACTAGATGGCCATCTCTGAAATGCTCCTATGAGGAAACTGAGGCCCAGAGAAGGGAAGTGAGGTCACCCAGCTAACAGGGAGTAAAGCTGGATTTCAACTCAAATCTCCTGATTTCCAGTCCAGCATCCTTTCCCACCACACCATGACAACCCTAAGCATAAATATTGGTCTGGGAGTCAAAAAACAGGTTCAAATTTCACTTCGTGGGACCACAGATTTAAAGCTAGAAGAAGTCTTAAAAGTCTTTTAATCTAATTCTCTCACTTTACAAATGAGGAAACTAAAGCTAGAGACATTAAGTGACTTTTAGGTAATAAACAAAAGACATGATATTTGAATCCGGGTCCTCTATCTCCAAAAACGGGGCTCCTTCCACTACCTCACACTGCTTCAAGTCCCCCAACACTGTTCCATCATGCCTCCGTGAAAAACTTTTTGTCAGATTCCCAAATTCCTAATATATTTTTCCTCTGGTCAGGTGGCCTGTCATATACTCCAATGACAATGTCATTTATTTCAGCTGGTTCCTCATTGTGGAATGGCAACCCATTACTATCACAGCCCCAACCATAGCCATTCCAAACCTTCTCTTCTCTCCTCAGTCCCCTAATACCATTCCCTAACTACTCTCTCTCAGCAAAGGACCTCATCTCCTATTTCATTACTATAGCAATGTCCCAAACTACTACCCCAAAAATTTCCCCGGTCCTGCTTACTAACTATGCAGCCTTAGTCAATTCATTTCATTTCTCTGACCCTCAGTTTCCTCAGTTTAAAAATGGCTAAAGTAACATGGGCCCAATCTGCTTCATAGAGGTACCATGGCTGAGAGAGTATTTGTCACAGTAGAGCAGTACAGAAATGGGAAATGTTGTTATTATTGTTATTGTCCTCTGCCTAGTGTCTTCGGGGGGGGGGGGATCCCTATTTATGTTTCTCCTCCCCCCATTTTGGGCATCTCATCCATGCCTGCATTCTACTTTTCAAACTCAGAAAAGGCCTTAAGAGGAGGCACTTAAATCCCAAAATAAAACAGGTCAGAGTTGCAATTATGATCAATGAAGCAGGCCTCAGTGTGTTGAGCATAATTAAAATGACTGTAGGACCTCTCTATAAATATCAGCTGGAGAAGAAGCATTTCTTTCAGTACAGGCAGAAAAGTGAGACAGAGGCAGCCTCTTGTCCCCCAGGTGATAACTTGACCTTGAAATAACTTTACTATTTCCACACCAAAGTAATCGCCCTTCAGAGGGAAAGAAGATTGTGTTTGCCCTACTCACTGCTCTCATCCGGGACAAGTTCTCAGGGTCGGCCACTATACCACCATTAACCACTCAGTAAAGATGCCAGCATTATTCCCTAGTCAGGAGATACCTCGTCTATTTTTCTAAAACCCCAAAGAGACCAGCAGAAGGGAGGTTCAATTTCTCCCCTCTAAGGCTCCCAGCCCTGCGTCCAACTGAGGATGTGCTTGGAATGAAGAGCAAATCCCACCAAACCCTGGCCGTATGCACACCTTTAAATATTTTACTTAATGCCCATCCGTCTTCCCTGACAGTGCCGTGCTCCTCACTGCTTGGCTGGAACAGAGCAAATTCTCTCACACCATTTACTCAGTCTTTTTTGTGGGACTAGGAGATATTATTCACCCTCTGTCTAAAAAGCCCGCCTAGTGTGGGGGGTGGGAGCAGGCAGCAAGCCTCATTTTCCTAATTTCATATTTGATTGAGCATTATTAAAAGAGCCGTTAAAGTTATGAAATTCAGTGCTCATGGAAGGCTTAGGATGGAGTAGCTAAGAATACATATAAAAGAGTTATTCTGCCTTCCCCTCTCTTAGCAATAACACTTAGGACTTATATATTGCTTTTCATCTCCAGAGCTCTTTACAAACATTAACTGTACAATTTCGCCACAGTAAATGCTAAAACAGAGTCAGAGAGGTCCTATAATTTTGTAGTCACTTCTGTGACATTCAGTGTGTCTCAAGATGATATAGGCTGCACCTCAGCACCTACATTTAACCTGGCTTTGGAGATGGAAAAGGGGGAGGAAATAGTTCAAAGTTCTCATTGAGTTTTGAACCCATTCCCATCCCCTAAGGAAAAGGATCTGGTTCAAAGTTCCTAATGTCTAATATTTGTTTTAACTCCTCTGCCAGGGATGGGTTTTTGTTGACACGTTCTACTTACGTCTTGAAATGAGGAATCTATCAATTAAGTTTTGTTACATTATTAATTCGGATGTCTGGCCTAGATTTCTTGGCCTGTTGCTAGGATCCTAACCCAGTACTATTTCAGTATAAGGATTCAGTATAAGGATATGAACATGTGAAGGGTCTGTGATTTTGTCAGTATTGAGAACTCTCAGTATGAGAACCCCCTCTACCCACTTAGCCTGCAACCCTTCTATGACTTCATTGGATCATACGTAGATTTAGATCTTGAAGGAACCTTAGAAATCATCTCGTCCAAATTTCTCTTTCGAAGCAACAGAAAACTGAAAGAGGTGAAATGACTTAAAATTATAGGCTTGTAACACAAAGAGAACTTAGAGGTCACCTAGTTCAAACCCCTCCCCACCCCCATTTTACAGAGGAGAAAACTGAGGCTCGAATAAGTTAAGTGACTTGCCCAAGGTGATATATATATTAAGCAGAAGAGCCAGGTTTTAAACTTAGATCATACAATTCCAAATGCATTCTTTGCACTTCATTACACTGAGCTCCCTCCACCCATGCACATCACATTTTATCTCTGATTCCATAACACCACAGCATCATAGATTTAAAATCACAGAATAAAACCCCCTTATTTTACAGATGAGGAAACTGAGGCATAGAGATGCTGAGTGACAGACTCAGGGTACCACAGACAGAGGTGAGATCAGAACCTAGGCTTTCCTAACTCCAAGTCCGGCATTCTATTCATTATGTATACCATGCTACCCATACACTGAAGTAATGACTATTTTCAAATCTTTCCTGAGGTTTGTATTTATCAACCCACACTTTAAAGCTAAATTTCTGTTGTATAATGTTGGCAAAATGTTATGCCTATTTGCATCATCCACAGCAGTTATTATTAGACAAATGACAGTATTATTCACTGGAACACCAGGTTCTGTCTAGCCCTTCACAGTCTCTCTCAGATTCACCCCTATCTCTCATTGCCTTCAGGACCTCATCACCTCACACCTGGATTTCTGCTAAAGCAGCAAAATTAAAGGAACTCATATACTCACAGCCTGAAAAAAGTAAAGATAGACTGGTTTAAAAAAAAAGAGAGAGGGAGAAATACTGGAAACATTTTATTTCTTTTAGTTTCCAGTTTTTTTACCACCACAAAAGGAGCTGCTATAAATAATTTGTACATATAGGACCTTTTCCTCTTTATATTATAGGAATGTGACGGAATGTTATTGTACTATAAGAAGTGAAGATATAGATGATTTCAAAGAAATAGGTAAAAACTTGTATAAATTGATGCAGAGTGAATGAAGTAAGCATCTGAGCAAGCTGTCTGAGGGCAGAACTTGAACACCACTCTTCCTGATTCCAAGGCCAAACAGCTAACCCTTATACCATTCTGCCTTTCCAGAAAAAGCAAGCCACTATTAATTATGTTGCTGTTGCTGTTAAATCAGCTCCTCACATCTGAGTCCTCGTGGCCCCATTTGGGGTTTTTTTGGCAAAGATACTGGAATGGTTTGTCAATTCCAACTCATTTTACAGATGAGGAATCAGTTTCCTCATCAAACAGGTGACCTGCCCAAGGTCACACAGCTAGTTAGCATCTGAGCCCACGTTTGAATTGAGGTCCTCCTGACTTCAGGGCCAGCACTCTATCCACGGCACCACCTAAACCTAGGCAACTCACAACTTCTTTATGAGTGTGTTTCCTCATCTGTAAAAGGGGGATATTAGAAACTAAGGTATATGGATAAATGAATAACAACTGGTTCTCTAGAGGGGAAAAAATGTACTCATGACACATCTTTAAGTTTAATCTGTGTTATTAAATTTTCTTTGTCACTTAAGCCTAGACAGTCAACAAAATAATAAAAAAAATCAAACCATGATTTGTAGCATCTGTTGATTTCCTCAGCATATATGCTCACAATAAAAGTTTAAGATGTAGACTGAAATCCAGTTGGCCAGCTCACTTTCTTTTCCTATCACACATTTCCCTGATGGCATCTTTTACTCTCACTCTTGTCTGAAGCTTCTCGTCAGTTATATCTTGCAGTGTGCTCACATCCACCATGCTCCTCCCCATTGGCCTCTGAAGGATATTCATGTTCATTTCTCAAGAGACTGTTCCACATCCTTCAGACATGTAACCACACTGGTAGAATGGTTTTTAATACCAACAGCAGTTGATAACTGTGTAAAATGGGAGATTTATCAAAGGAAGATAGCCTATCATAGGATTCACGTACCAGGAATGAACCCTTAGAGACAATAATGAGTAGCACTTATACAGTGTTTTTAAGTTTGCAAATCACTTTATAAATATTACATCATTTTATCATCAACAACCCTGGGAGGTAGGTGCCATTATTATATCTGTTTTTACAAGTGAAGAAACTGAGGCAGATTTTGGTTAAATGACTTTGCCCAAGGTCACACAAAGCACAGGTAAGTGTCTGAGGCTTTATTGGAATTCAGGTCTTTCTGGTGATGGGTCTAGCACTCTACTCTGCCCACTGCTGCTGCATCACGTGCACCAATCCCCTCCTTTTGTAGATGAAAAAGCCGAGATCCAGAGAAAGATTTACCTAAGAGTACACAGGTATTAAGTAGCAGAGCCACAAAATCCTCAACCTGGTGTTAAAACCCTTCTGCATTCTGGTAGCCACCTACCTTTCCAATTGTATTTCATATTACTTGGCCCCAAGTGCTCCAGTAATTCCAGATCCAGTTTATTTTTGCTTTGACAAGAAGCTCAATTAAAAAGCAGTAATCAACAGCATGGAAAGCTGTAGGGAGATCAAGTCAGATGCGGACAGAGAAAAGGACATTAGATTTAACAGTTGAGAAATTATTGGTGACCTTGAAGGGACCAGTTTTAGCTGAACTGAAAGTGGGAATGGAAATCAGATTATAAGGGGTTGAGAAGCCAATGGGAAGTGAAGAAGTAGAAGAATCTGACTGTTAAAGAAAAGAAAAATAGGATGCTGGCAAGGTCAAGTGAAGGTTTATCAAAGATGGAGTGAACTAGGCACGTTTGTAGCCTGCAGGGAAGGAGTCAATAGAACTGGTTACTTGCAGATAAGAGAGAGAAGGAGGGAACGATCTCTGGGGAAAGTTCCCAGAAGAAATGGGAAGAAATGGAATTGCCTGCACAAAGAAGTGGATAAGGCATAACAAAGATAGAGTTGCTTCTTTCTTTGAAACCGGAACAAAGAAAGATAGGATGGGTGAGGATGTAGAGGAATGGCTAGGAAAGAAGCAGCTTAATTTTTCTCAATAAAGTAGAGATAAGATCATCAGCTCAGAGACAGTGTAGAGACGGCTTAAGGCGGTGGTGCCAAACTTAAACAGAAATGGGGGCCACCAAATTGCACATACAGATCCCTGCAGGCCATATATCGACTTAGAAAAACATTTATTAACATTATTAGCATGAACGTTATCTGTGGTCTGCTGTATTTTTATTGATTTTGGAAAACATTTCCCCATCTGTTTCAGGTATATTTGGGAGTGTTGGAAACAACATGTGTTTTTAACACCCTCTTGGGGTAAGGCCTAAAAAAAGAGAAGGATCAGAACAAATGCTAAGGGCAGAGTAATACACCGGCAGTTAGAGAAGAATGAAGGCATGCCCATGCAGAAGTGAAGGTCCACTTGAGGTAACATGACTCTGTAGTAAACCCACTGGAATAGTTAGAGGATTTCCTCCACAATGTGCAGTAACTTGAGAGCAGAAGCAGAGAAAGTAGATGGCTGGAGTTAACTAGATAACCTTTAGGGTCTCTTCCAATTCTGATATTCTGAGATTCTGGGATTCTGGAATTCAAGTAAATTCAACTCATCATGTACTTATTAAATTCTTCATATGGATAAGGTTCTGGGAATACAAACAAAAAAAAAGCAGTTCTCACCTTCAAGGAGCTTACATTCTGTGGAGGGAAGAAGTGATACAACATGTACACTAGTATAATAGGATCAATATCTACCAGTACCCTCTCACCCCACCCCACCCCAAAAAAAAGCCAACATGGGGATTAGGCTAAAATTTCTCTAAAATGCAACTAAATTGGTCCAGAGGAAAGGCAAGGCTCAAGTTGTGCCTCCCTAGATGAAGCTTCCTAAATGCCTCTGTGTTGAGGGGACTCCCCGATCACCTAGGGGCATAAAGGCCACACCCATATGAGGGTCAGGGCCCTTCAGACTTGGTGGAGGCTCAAATGCCTCCAGCAAATGCATTTCACATTTCAAGGACACAGTATACCTGAGCTAAATGCCACTGTACAGAAAATCCTTTCTAGGTTAGACCTCGTTTTTGTCCCAACAGCAAAACTGCTTTCCGGTGCCTGCCCCAGACATAAAGTAATTTCGGGAGAGAGAACGCTAATAATTGTGGGATTCAGGAAAGGCCTCAGGTTGGGAGGTAGCTCCTGACCTTTGCTTTGAAGGAAGCTCACGATCTTAAGAGGTGGAAGCGTGGAGGGAGTGCATTTGAGACCAGAGGGATCACTTGCCCAAAGACGTAGAGGTAAGAGATAGAGAGTCATACACAGAAAATTGCCAGCAGGCCAGTGTGACTAGAACAGAGTGTGTGAAAGGGAGTAATTTGAGATAAGGCCAGAAAAGGAGGTGGGAAACAGACTGTGGATGGCTTTTAATGCCAGGCTGGGGATTCTGTATTTTATCCTAGGGAGCTATTGAAGTTTTTTGAGCAGTGAATGATACGGCCAGATCTGTGTTTTAAGAATATCCATTTGACAGCCCTGTCAGAGGATGGATTAAAGAGAGGAAGATACTGAAAGCTGGAAAACTAATCTGGAGGCTGTTAACAATAGTCCAATCAAGAGGTCGATGAAGGTCTGAATTACGATAGAAGCTGTTGGTGAAAAAAATAAGGGAACAGGTGTGAGAACACAGAATTAGTGGACTTTGTGTTACTTAGGGGAGGCCTATGCTGCAAAAGAATCCACATGAGAGCAAGTTTTCTCCATCAGCCGAGGTTCTTCAAAAGAGAAATCCCTCAAGAAAACCTAAGAGTAGCTGTGTGAAAGGCACAGGGGCAGAGGGAATGCAATGAGGCAAGTATCAGTATTTATAGAACATATTTTCAAAGTATTTATAATCTCTGTGAGACAAGTTGTTGAATTTGAGATTTGTTCGTGAGGATTTTGTTCTCCTGTCTCCTGTCCAAGATACCAATCATTCCTTTAATTGACTGGATCACTCACTTGCCTTTACAATTAGCTAATAGCTTCTTTTGGCTGCTTCACATAAAAGATACTGAATATTGACCAGGATCAACCCAGAGATAAGCTAAAATTGGACAAACGTATTGGACAAATGTATTCGCTTGCTATTTAAGATTGTCTTTCGCATAACTAGCATTTGGGGGGAGGGAGCCAAGCTTGGATAGAGTAAGATAACTCTTACCCTCTCCTCTAGAGTGAGCAGAGAGTGTGGTTTCTACTCTGATCTCTGAAGAGATCATTATAACCCTACACTGCCAATATTTGATATCTGGTGGATAAATATAATTCTGCCCCAATACCCCTCTTGAAGAGAGGAGAGTGAAAGAGAAGTTACCCAACCCCAGCTCCCCCGGGGCCTGCCTGATCTTCCCTGGCTGGCACACTGGTGATCTAGTCACAGCCCCATTCCTACTCTCCACAGCCTCTCTTGGAGACACAGAGAGCTAGAGCCCAGATCTAGCCAAGCCACATGCGGAACAAATCATCTATATTAGCTGGTTATCCATATTCATTTATCAAAATTGAATCCAACAAGCATTTAAGTGCCTACTTTACATACTTTATTTAGGATACTGCATTTGACACTAGAAAAGGGAGACCAAGAAGAAAAATCACACAGTCCCTACCCTCAAGAGGCTTATAATTTAGCAGGGGAGAGAATATGTGTACAACTAACAAGGTACAATCAAAAAGGATGCATTCATAGAGCTCTCAGAGTGGCACTGGAGATCCAGAGAGAGAAGTCCTTTCTGGTGGGGGGTATCAGGGAAGGAATTGTCCCCTGAGCTGGACTTTGAATTATAAGCTAAATCCCTTCCCCTTGAATAATGGAGTAGCTTAGCCTTCAGGGAACAAGTTTGGCTTACCTTTAAACTGACATTTTTCCATTTCTAGTACTTTCTGATCCTTCTAAATCCTCCCTAGTGTAAAAGAGAGGAGGAAATGACCTAGTGTGTTGGCATGAAAAAATATGCTGAGTACTAAGAGACTCAGGTTCTAATCCTGGCTTTGTCACTCAGTGACATTGGTTAAATCACAACCTCTTTCTGCCCTTGTTTCCTCATCTACACAAAAGGCAGATTTAGGAGAGCCCTAGATGAACTGGAAAGCTAAACCGTAGCACTGTGCTACAGTAGAATGACCACTGGTCATCTAGGCTGTTAATCAGCCAGTTCTAATTCTTGGAAAGCATAGGTCAGGAAACCAAAAAACATGGACTAGGATGGGAAAGGGCCTCGAAACCAAGAGAATCCCTTGAAAAAACTGGGGTTGTTTAGCCTGACAGAGACTTAGGGGAGCCCTGATCACTTTCTTCAAAGACGTAAAGGGTTGTCCTATGGAAAAGGGGTTACTAGACTTACTCTTCCTGACCCTAATGAAGAAAATAAGGACCAATAAGTAAAAGCTAGCAGGAATCATTGTTCATCTTTTGTTCCCGAAGAGGACTGATAACATCAAGAAGGTGATGTCTTGACTTGCCAGAGAACTGGATGTAAGTGAGGCAGAGCTTCGCAAAGTCATCAGCCTTACTCTCTCCTCCAAATTCATCTGAGTCCAGTGGGAAGACATAGATCAGGAGGCTTGTCCATGGCCCTACACGCAGTGGAAGACCTTAGCTTTTTTAAACGAAGTAAGGTCTTTCCCAAATCTGTTTGTCTGAGGGAATGTCCATTGAGTAATTAAAGGCCAGGTAAGAAATGAGGCCAAAAAAAATGGCCTGGTTTGCCTTCATAATCAATGTGGGAAAAGAAAGCCCTCAGAGTTTTGGACTTGGGCTCTACATAAGAAATAATTCCCTAAAATAGGCACTTATGATAGCATGGGGAAGCAGGGGAAAGGCCAGCGATAATACCCACCCCAGGGTGTACCTATGTAGCAGGCCCACCTTCTATGCACATCAATGTTCCTTAAGAACTAAAGCTTCCCGATAAACAACTAAGTTGCCTGGAAAGTTAATGAGTTCCCCATAGCTGGAAGTATCTGAGCAGAGGCTGGATGTCAATCAAGAGTGCTCTAGAGGGTACTCACATAGAGCTAGAGGAGACTAGACTACATGATCACTACTCTGTCTACAACACCTTGATGCCTATAAATGTATTTAAAATATAAAATGGGAATTACGGTACACCAGATTTATTGTCTCAATCCTATCAGGTCTCTGCTTTTCAAGTATTAAATCACAAAATCTTATGAAGGGAATTCTTCCTAACAAGCTTACTTACTAAAAATATGTATTTACTAAATATGTTTAAGGGCCCCATGGTGCAATTCGGTATCAAACTCAGGTAGAAACAGATCCCTGCAGGCCCCATATTGGGTGAGAAAACCACAAATTAACATTATCTGTGTTGTATTGTATTTTTTTTTTTGTTAAATACTTCCCAATTACATTTTAATCTGGTTTGGGCTGCACTTGGGGGTTTTGTTGGCTGTCAACAGCTCCTGTGTACTGAAGGATAGCAGCTAGAAACTTAGTTAGTAGGTAGGCTTATTAGGAAGAATTACCAGCATAAGGTTTTGTTACGTAACATCCAAAAAGCAAGGCCCTCTCGTTTGTGAGATTCAGGTAGAGGGGCAGTTGGGCCATGTGACCTCTAAGGTCCCTTCCAACTAAAATTCAGGGCATAAAAACAATCTCAACTCCTTCCCAAGTGTGCCATGAGGATCAAATTGCAGAGTGCCTATAACAGGGCTTTGAAAAAGTTTAAAATGCTGTAGAAAGGAAGGTGGTGGCATTTGGATCTGCCCTCATTCACCCGCCTCCAAGCAAATCTTGTCTTAGCCTAGAAAATCTAGATGGGTTTTGTGAAATCTTCAAAACCAAAATAGGCCAGGCATCAGAATGAGACTTTCAACTGAGTCATTATTTAAGTCAGTGAAGAGATGCTCTGAGGTTTCATAAATCCAGGAGAGGGGAAAAAAATTGAACTGGCAAGGAGCAAAAGCTTGTGCTTATAAACAGGCTTACCTGGCTTCCTTCAATCATGTAAAAATAACATGCTAAACCCCAGGCCCTGTTGCTATGCCACACTGTCTCTGAGTTAGGTGGGTACAAAGGGATGGAATTTATATGTCCCTGAGGACAAAGAATAACAGTGCATCTAAAATGGTCACATCCCCTGAGAGCAACACGTAGGAGGCACTAAAAATGGGAAATGGAAAACACCTGATTTATTGCCCTAAGCCTGTCACGTCCCTGCCTTTCAGGTATTACATCACAAAACCTTATGCTGGCAATTCTTCCTAATAAATTTATTTACTAAATATCTTTAGAGGCAGCATGATGTAGTGAGTATCGCATGAGACTTCAATCAGGAAAACCTTTGAATCCTGTCTCAGATACTTGCAACCCTGGGCAAATCATTCTGGGCCTCAGTTTCCCTATCTGTAAAAATGAATGTATTAGCCTCAATAACTTCTAAGCCCCTTCCATCTCTAAATTTATCATCCTCTGATCTTACACTATATAGTGTCTTTTCAATACCCATGTATAGGGAATGAAGCAGGACAAACTGGGGCTGTTTCTGAAAGAATTTGAGTCAAGTTTACCCAAACTTGAAAAGTAATAGCTAATACTAATAGATAGCACTTCTATAGTGCCTACTATGTGCCAGGCATGCTGCTAAACTCTTTATAAATATTTCCCCATTTGATCCTTATAACAAGCCTAGGAGGTAGGTGTTATTATTAACATCATTTTATAGTTGAGGAAATTGACTTGCCCAGGGTCACACAGCTAGCAAGCAGCTGAGGCCAAATTCGAACTCAGATCTTCCTGACTCCAGACCCAGCGTTTTACCCACTGTATCACCAGGGTGCCTCAAAAAAAAAATTTAAAAACCCACCCCACTACCAGTTATCTTTTTTCAGAGCTACAGACCCATGCCCCAGTGTGTTATTATTATTATTGCTGTTGCTATTATTTTAAGGTCTAAACAAAATCATGGTACGCAAGAACAAACATGTGTTTTGGTACAGACCTATCATTTTGTTGGTATGGGCTACTCCCAGTGCAGAAACTCCCTCCACTGTTACTGATCAATAGAAGTTCTGAAGTTTATAGTCTAAAGAGTGTTGCCTGGAGAAACTGAAAGTTTAGTGAAGTGCCCAGAGTCACACAGTCGGTACGTGTCAGAAGAAAGACGTAAACTGTGCTTTTCCTGATTTTAAGGTTGGCTCTGTCTCTACTCCCTCAGTTGCCTCCTTTATCAAAATATAATGGTATTTTACAGGCATAATGGTTAGAGAGTTTGTTTGGGGCCAGGAAGAACTGAGTTCAGCTAGATGGTTCAGTGGATAGAGCACCAGTCATGGAGTCAAGAGGATCTGAGTTCAAATCCAGCCTCAGACACATAACACCTAGCTGTGTGACCCTGGGCAAGTTGCTTAACCCCATTGCCTAGCCAAAAAAAAAAAAGGAAAGAAAAGAAGAACTGAGTTCAGAACCAGCCTTTGATACAAGCTGACTGTGACCTCAGTGCCCCCAGAAATTCCCTAGGGGTGTAAATTAAAGAAAAAGTATTGACCTACAATCAATAGATGGAGTTTCCTCATCCAGGTGTTCCATATGCCACTGAAATCATAAGTCAAGTTTCTATCTCCATTCTTAGAATCAAAATAATCAATTATTGGTAATCCAAATTAACTAGAAAGAAGAGATAGAGATTATTCCCAAAATAATGACTAATCCCAAAATACTTACACAGTATACCCACTTGAGGAAAGTACAATGTAAAAAGGAATTACTGACAGAACAAAGGATTCATTGGCAGTCTTTTTTTAGTAGCAGAAGTAATAATTCTAATAATGCCAACATAGGGTGACTTAAAGTTTTACAGAATCTCTATTAGAAGGGACCATTTATTCCAGGGCCATCTATTCTAACCCATATCTGAACAAAACACACACACACTCCTTCTTCTTCTTCTTCTTCTTCTTCTGCTGCTGCTGCTGCTGCTGCTGCTGCTGCTTCTGCTGCTGCTGCTTCTGCTTCTGCTGCTGCTGCTGCTGCTGCTTCTGCTTCTGCTTCTTCTGCTTCTTGTTCAGCCACTTTCAGTCATGTCTGACTCTTCATGACCTCATTTGGGGTTTTCTTGGCAGAGATACTGAAGTGGTTCATCATTTCCTTCTCCAGCTTATTTTGCAGATGAGGAAACTAAGGCAAACAGGTGAGTGACTATATGTAAGTGATATGGACTTGGTTTTCCTTTAAGATACTAGTTCCCAGAATCCATGGCCAAAAACAATCTCACTGAGCTTTCACATCATTATATAACCATAACTAATATAAACATTTGTGCTTAAGTTGTAAACAGCCCACTGCACCTACTCTGTGCTAAGTCACCATGATATCGCTAAAGGTAATGTAACCTACTTCTGGCAAAGTGCTTTCTTTGTCTGTTTCTCTATAAATCAAGCAGCACTGGTCAGTGAGTGCTGAATGTGGAATGTGAAAGCTGAAAAGCTGTGCCTGTCTTGACTCGCCACCATTGAGACTTAGGGGGATGCTATAGGAGCTCATGTTCCTACTCTTACTCTCACTGGTCCGTGTAAAAAGAGTAATTGAGAAGAATAAAATAAATTAGCTCCTTATCATGTCTCCACTGCTGTCCTTCGACTGCCTGGATCCAGAGCGAACCTTCTAGAGGCTGGAGCCCAGAAGCTCCTGTGTTACAAAGATTTGGCCAGGGTCTCACAGCTGGTGCTGGGGTCAGATTTGAACTCGGGAAGATGAGTCTTCCTGACTCTAAGCGCAGCACTCTGTCCACTGTGCCCCTCCACACACACAACACACACACACACACACACACACACACATACACACCTTCAAATATCCCTGACAAGTGATCATCCAGCCTTTGCCCAAAGATTTCCAGTAAAGGGGAGCCTATTACCTCCAAAGGCAGCCCATTTCACTTTCAAATATTTCTAATTATTAGAAAGTTTTTCCTTACATCAAACCTAAATCTGCCTCTTTCAAATTTCTACCCCTGCTCTTAGTTTTGCCCCCTGTGGCCAATCAGAATAAGTCTAATCTCTCTTGCACATGGATAACCTTTCAAACACTAGAAGATGGGTATTCTGTGCCCCTGTGCGTCTTTTCCAAGCTAAGTATATGATCCAAATACCGCAAAGAAAGGAAGCCAAGTCCTGGGTGCGGACTGTAGAATCTGGAGATACTGGGGAAGTATCTTCAAGCTGAAGGATGGCAAGAGGACAAGAGAGCAGGGTCAGGGGAGATGCCAGGTTTGGGAAAATGCCCTGAAAGCACTCCAGTGAGCACTACAATGCCCAGATGCTCTTGCCCTAAAAATCCTGAACTCCTTCTTCAGAATTGTTCAACTGAGTCTGTTGGAGGAATGTTTTTTGTGTATGGGAAAATATTGCTAATTTAATGATTAAATTCCCTATTCTATAAATTGAAGAAAAGGCATCCATCTTCACTTGCAGATTAGCATGTCTTAGAAAACATCCTGGTTGGCACCATACCTCTGTCATCTAACATTAACTGTGTCACTGGCTCAAGTATAAATTATACTTTTCTGGCTTTTATGATACCCAAATAAAAGTGCCTCACCTGAAGCTCCCTTTACCTATGAAATCATGAGTCTGGTCAAAAAGAAAATGATGGAACTATAAATATGAGGTTTCTCTCCGCAGCTATTGAGAGTGGGGTATTTATGGCAAAGGACATCGGCCATGGTGCCCAAGCTCTGGCTGTGTACTTATAATTTTCTGATCTCTTAAGATGATCTTCCTAGCTAGAATACTGAATGTTCTTAGTGGAAATTGTGGTGTTTGGAAATTATTGCTGAGAGACTTAGAATTCTCAACAGAAATTCCAGGAAGCCAGAGGCTTCTGGGCAATGTGTGAATCACAGGGAAAGGATCCACCAATTTTGCTTCAGCTAAATTTTAGGGCTTATTCATTTGCCTGGATTGGTCTGAATATAGGTCACCCTTGAACAGAGGCTGTATCACTAAATATGAGATCTAAAATCAACTATATTTCACTGACCTCTAGAAAAGTAATCTTGCAAAAATACAATCAGCCCCCCAACAGGACCAGACAAAATGCTTGGCTATTATATACCACCTTGTACCCTTTATTTAGAATTAATAAAAGAAGAGGGGGAAGCTATGCACTTAAAAATGAAATCAATTATGGATTTATTTGGGTTTCATAAAAGCCAGATATGAGGAGAAAGTACAATTTATACTTGAGCCTGTGACACAGTTAATGTTAGATGACAGAGGTATAGTGCCAACCAGAATGTTTTCTAAGACATGCTAAGCTGATATCAAGGCCATCAGAAGCTACTCTTGACTAAAATCCAGGAAACTATGTCTGTGTACCATGGCTCCCACTTGACCAGTCTAATAATCCTGTCACAAAAGAAAATAAAGTTAGTTTAGTATGACCTGTTTTTAATGAAACTAAGTTTGTTCCCTATTATCATTTCTTCCTTTTCTAGATGTTTATTAACCATTCCTTTAATAATAATTTCTTGAATTTTGCCCAGATTTAAGTCAAGCTCACTGGCCTACAGTTTACAAACAATATTTTTACTTTAAAAAAAAAATCAGGACATTTGTCCTTCTCCAGAGCTGCAGCACCACCTCTCCTCTTCTTACAGTCTTTCAGAAGATCAATGACAGTAGCTCAATAATCATATCTACCAGCTCTTTCAGCACCCTGAGCAACATAATTCTGCTGTCCCTGGTGGCACAAACTCATCAAGATCAACATAAAATCTTGATGTCAGCTTGCTATCTTCCTATTTGCTTTAGGTTTCAATTCCCTATCAGTAATTTTTGTTCCATTGTTTCAAGTCCAAAGATCATTCTTCGAAGAGAAAAATAGAAGCAAAATGAGAGGTGATCATCTTTTCCTTCTCCCCATCATCTGTTACCAACATTCCATGAACTCCATGAAGCAATCCTTTGATCCTCCTCTTTTCCCCAATATACTTTTTTTTAAAACTGCCTGTTATTTGTCTTCATCACATAACCCCAGCTTTCGTTCATCCTGAGTTTCAGCATCCTTGACACTATTCTTATAGAACCATGTCATTCTTTTGTATTAATCCTCCACTGCCTTTTGAACATATCTCTATTTTTTTTTAATTAAGGTCAGTCAAGGAGTTTCCTGTGTAGGCACACAAGCCTCTTGAGAGAACTCTTCCAATTTCTCCTCAGGAATTGTTTCCTTTGTGTCTTTGGAATTTCCTATCCCTCTTATACTGACATCCCCCATGGAATTTTAGTCCACAAGATGCTATTTATCTTTTCTCTGAAACCTAATCTCCTCCCCCAAAATGAGAGGTGCATGCCTGGCTTTCCCTTCCTTCTATTACAAATTTTAGGATAGAACAGTTATTTCTCCACAATGCTTCTATCATTTTTACTTTACCACCAAGTTCCTCTTAGTGGTGAAAATCAAAGCCCAGATAAGTCCTTCATGGTTTCCTTTACCTTTTGAAGAATAACATCATAAAACAAAGCCAGGAATGACTTAGGAGCTTCACTTATAAGGGAAAAAAAGCTCCAGCAAATGTCTGGACAATTGATATTCCACATTAGGACTGTCATTCTTTCATGCTGGGTTTGTGATCAATTTTCCAAATGCCTCATCTACATCCTCTTTCTGTCCGGATGGTTTGTAGTATATTCCAATGGCAATATCACTTCTGTTTCTGTATCTGTTGATCCTCATCCAAATTCTGTCCACCATACTTCCTACTTCTGGTTCATGAATGTTCTCACAAAATAATCTCCTTAACACCAATGCTTTGCCACCCTAATTTTAACTATCTTGTACTTTTTGAACAAGGTATGCCCATGTAGAGCCATATTCCAATCGTGGGTTCCATGCTACCAAGATTCAGTGACACTTGAGAGTTCAAATTTGCCAGCTAGTTCACATCTAATTACCCATACTTTGTGCATTTGTGTATAGACATCTAAGGCTATAATGGGTGGATTTTATCTCCTGTTGACTTCTCAACACTTCTATTGCAATTCTTTTTCCAGCTGTACCCATCCTCTCTCCTGAGCTCCAGTCCCAGATCTTGCCTTTTAAGGACACATGACTTTTGAAAACCACAACCTGGATATCCCATCGGCATCTCGAACTCAAAATATCCAAAAGAGATTTTTCTTTTCCCTCAATCATTTCCTCATTTCTGAACTTCCCAATTACATCAAGGGCACCACCGTTCTCTGAGTCATCCAGGCTCAAAACTTCAGTTTCAACCCTACCTCCTCTTCTTCCCACCCCCAAATATCTAATTTGTTGCCAAATTGTATCACATTCAGAGCATCTCTTGTATCTGTCTCCTCTACTCTCACACAACCATCACTGTAGCACAAGCCTTCATCACATCTTACCTGGATTTATATTTTTTACATTGCAATAGCCTTCTAATTGTTCTCCCTGCTTCAAGCTCTTCTCCCTCCAATCCATGCCAAACTGATTTTCCTAAAAAGTGGGTCTGACCACATCACGCCTCTACTCAATAAACTTCAGTGGTTCCTATTACCTTCAAAATCTATCTGACCTCATCTCTACCTTTCCAATCTTATTACATGTTACTCCTTTCCTTTTCATCTTAGATTCCATGATACTAACTTACTTGCTATTCCTTGAACATAAAACTCTATCTCCCACTTTCACGACTTTTTGCTGGCTGTCCCCATGCCTGTAATGGTCTGCTACCTCACCTCTGCCTCATAGCTTCCCCAGCTTCCTTCAAGATTCATCAACTTCTGTAGGAGGCCTGTCATGGTCTCTCCCCCTCCCTCCTTGCCTCAAGCTGTTAAAATCTTCCCCACGAGGTTACATTACATCTGCTCAGTATATATCTTGTATGTACCTACTACCTACATTCCCCCCCCATTAGAATGTGAACTCCCTAAAGGCAGAGACTAACGTTTTTGACTTTGTCTTTCTTTGTAATCTCAGTATTTAGCACAGTGCCTGGCACATGGAAAGCACTTAATAAATGCTTACTATCTGATTTCTTCATTCCAGCTATACTACCCAGTTGCTAGATTGGTAGATATAAATAAGCAGTTTCCTCTCTCTTTCTCTTAACTTTTAGTTTCAATCCCTTTAGCTTTAGATTTTCAAGTCTCCAGGGAAATAAGTTTTTAACCTACCCATGTTAGGGTAGTACTTATATTTTAAGCTGTGGGTCAGAAAAAACAAACTCATTCTCAGACATCACCTTGTTAGCCATCTCTTTACTCCCAAAGTCTGCCTTTCTCTTTGGCAGTTCTTACGTTCAGCAGCAGCATCGATGAAAACACCACCTGTCCCCCCTAAGGTCTTTAGTTTGCCCCAAACTTTGTAACCATTAGCTGTGCCTTCAAGATTCCTTCTGACAGTATTTTGCCAATAACGAAACTTGCCCCAGAATGATACAACTAGGAAATGGTGTTTCCATTACATCACACGGCCTCCCATCATGAATTCTTCCTTCATACTGAAGACATGTCTTACAGACAACTTTTCAAGAACACAAGTTCTACATAATATGAGCATCCAGAAAAGGGTAACCAGGATGTCAAAGGGCATTAAGGTAACAAGATATGATAATTACTTGAAGGAAATAGGGGCATTTAGCTTGACAAGAAAAGAATTGGGAGATATGCTAACTGCCTTCAAATATTTGAAAGGCTGTCATTTGGAGGAGGGAATATATTGTTTTGGTTTCGTTTCAGAAGACAGAACTAGATGCAATGGGTAGAAGTCAAAAAGTAGGAAATTCAACTAGATATGAGGAAAAAATTCTGAACAATTACAGTTATCTAAAAAGTGGAATGGGCTGCCTAGAAAAGGAGTGAGTTCCCTATCACTAGAAGTCTTTAAGAAAAAGCTGGATGAGCTTCTTGTCAGTTGTAGCAGAGATTGTCATTCTGGTAACTAGTTGGTCCTTTTATTTATCTGTTTGTTTGCTTACTTATTTATTTATTTTTAGTTTTCAACATTCGTTTCCATAAGATTTTGAGTTCCGAATTTTTTTTTCTCTCTCCCTCTCCTCCCCTCTCCTCAAGATGGCATGTAATCTGTTACAGGCTATAGATGTGCAATCATATTAAACATATTTTCACATTAGTCACATTGTGAAAGAAGAATCAAAACAAAAGGGAAAACCACAAGAAAGGAAGAGAGAGAGAGAGAGAGAAAAAATAGTATGCTTTGATCTGCATTCAGACTCTAATTCTCTGGATGTGGATGGCATTTTCTATCACCGGTCTTTTGGAATTATCTCAGATCATTGTGTTGCTGAGAACAGCTAAGTCTATCAAAACTGGTCATTGAACAATTGCAAAACTGCAACAATGTTGCTGTTACTCTGTACAATGTTGCTCTAGTTCTGCTCACCTCTCTCCTGTAAGTCTTTCCAGGTTTTTCTGAAATCTGCTTGCTCATCATTTTTTTATAGCACAACAGTATTCCATTACATTCATATGCCACAACTTGCTCAGCCATTCCCCAATTGATGGGCATCCCCTCAATTTCCAGTTCTTTGCCACCACAAAAAGAGCTGCTGTAAATATTTTTGTACGTGTGGGTCCTTTTCTCTTTTTTATGATCTCTTTGGGATATGGACCTAGCAGTGGTATTGCTGGATCAAAGGGTATGCACAATTTATAGCCCTTTGGGCCTAGTTTCTAGTTGGTCTTCTCAAACTTGAGATTCTGTGACTCATTAAAAATTTGTTTAAAATATCAAGACAATAACAATAAAAATATTTATTAAGTGTGCAAAGCCCTACCCTAGTCAGGGCTTTTTAAACTTTTTCCACTAGTGACCCCTTTCTGTGTTTTAGCAGTGTCTATTGACGTTGCATAGCCTGAGGGCATGCACAGTGCAAAGTGCACATGCTTTGTGTTCAGAACCAAGGCTATAATGAAGTTGCACAATGAAGCGCCAGCAAGGGCTTCCAGAAACACCTCAGATTCATTACCTGTTTGATTTCTAATTAATTTTTGATCTTTGCACACTCAGAAACCTTTTACTATTGCCAAACGTTTCGTGATCCCAACCCACAGTTTAAGAAGTGCTACAACTACATGATGGAGAGCAATACAAAATTTTGAACAATGTGAACCCTTCCTTCAGGGAACTTAGAGTCTAATATGGGAGGAAAAACACAAATACAGTTTTATGGCAACACATATTACGTGAGTATATCAGAAAACCCCAAGTCTGGAGAACTAAGGATGAAATATACTACCCACCTCCTGCCAGAGAGGTGTTGGACTTAAAATGCAGAGTAAGATAAACATTTTTAGGCATTAATAATGTTAGAATTTGTATTGCTGGACCATGCGTCTTTTTTATACAGATTTTAATTTCTTTTTTGTTATTCTATTGGAGGGGAAGCAGTGAAAAGAATGAATAATAAATGCTTGTAAAAATGTATTTTAAAAGTTTTAAGAGTACATCAGACAACTGAAAAATAAAGTGTAGAATGAGGTCCAAAACGGCAACAGTCTGAAGCACATATTGAATCTGAAGAATCCTCAACCTCTCTCTGTTCTCGTCCTGACTCCCATCGAATTTTCTAATATTTGAAGAACTGTCGTAGAGTAAAGCAATGAGATTTAGCTGTAACCAACTCCAAACCCAGGTCCTGCAGTTAACTTCTCTGACTCTAGTGGAATGGTAGAGACAAAGCTCCAAAGTGTCTCAGGTCATCTGAAAAGCAATGAATATTAATGCTAGGTCCCTTTAATTTGTGTGAGGCAAATTCCATCTAAATGGACCAAACTGTAGCAATATATCATTCCAGTAGGCGTAGCTGAATAAAGAACTCAATTCATTTCAATTAACATTTATTAAGCATCTACTGAGTGCAAGGTACTGGAGAAATGGCAAACTGCTTCGTATCTTTGCCAAGAAAACCCCGTTATCCATGTGCGGTGCGCGATCCACAGAGGTCACAAAGAGGACACAACTCAACAACTAAGCAATAAGCACGAGAATGCAAAGACCAAAACTAAACGAGTCTCTGCCCTCAAGGAGCTTACATTCTATTGGGGAATACAACATATGCATAAATAAGGGTAATGAGAGGTTATTTGGGGAAGAAGGGAGTTGGCAAATTGGTGGGGGGTGGGTGTGCCAGCAAAGAACAGAAGTGTCCCCTGAGCTGAGCTGTGAAGGAAAATAAAGGTTCTGAGAAGTGCAGAGGGAAAAGTGTATTCCAGGGATGAATGACAGCTTCTGTAAATGCACAAAGGCCAGATGTGGAATGTTGATTACCTCTCACCTGGACTATGGAAATAACCTTCTAGCTGCTCTCTCCCTGTCTCAAGTGCCTCCCCACTCCAATCTGTCCTTCACTCAGAAGCCGAGGTGATTTTTCTAAAGTGCAAGTCCGGCCTGCTCAGTGACCTCCAGGGGCTCCCTATTACCTATAGGATCAAATACCCTTTGTTTAGCATTTAAAGCTCTTCATAACTTGGCCCCTTGCTGCCTTTCCGGTCTTCTTAAACTTTCGTCTCCTTGAGGCACTCTATATTCCAGCAATGAATCAAATGGAAAAAAAAAACATATTAAGCACTTTCTATGTGCAAAGCACTAAGCTAAGCAGTTGGGATACAATTAGAAAAGTGAGACAGTCCATGCCCTTAAGGAAGTCACATTCTAATAGGAGACGACACACATAGGAGATCTCAGATACAATTCTAATGGGAAGGTCCCACCATCTTAGGGCTCAACAGCAAAGTATGTGGTAATACATTTTCTTTAAAGTCATTTCCATCAATGAAACCATGTATATTTCTAATGTTAAAGCATTCAACAGTACCAAAAACTTTGGTGGAAAGAACTGTGTTTTCTAGGTTTTTCAGTAGCTGTGGCCACTTAAGAGGTGAGGGTTACTGCACCACATGCAGAAGTAGTTGCCAAGTCATATCTCCACAAAGAGCACTCCCCTCAGTGATAGCTGAGAAGGCAGAACTGGAGTCAGGGGTGGGAGGTGGGGGAGAGTTAGGGGACGGATGGGAATTCTTTTTCCCAGAGCTCTTAGGCTCAGTTTCCTCAGCTATCTCATCTCCTCTGGTTCTGGGGCGGGGGGATGGTATTGGTTTGGTACATACCATCTGTCAACTCAAGGTGCTTTTCTGCTTCAGCCAGGCTGGCTGGCTTACCCTTAAGGTGAGAGTTGGTGGGAGTGTCTGGTACCTTCTCCACAGGAGTTGCTTCCCCAGATCATAGCTGTGGGGCATGGGCTGGAAGGGGGGCCAGTGATTTAGGGGTACACTGCTATTCCCAATGCGGTTCTATTTTCAGTTCCTCGACCCTGATACTCCTTTCCTATTTCTTTGCTTTTGCATTAGCTATCCTCCACACCTAGGATACTCTACTCCCTCACCTTCCCCCTTAGTTTCCCTGATATATTTTTGCTTTCCCATTATAGAAAGCCTTCATTTATTCTCATCCCACCCTATCTCCAGCTTCTAATGCCTTCCATCTGTGATATAGATATAGACATGTACACATATATCTATATATATACACACACACACATATATATATGCATTATGCACATATCTTTTTTGTTCCTAGTTGTCTATGTCTGCCTCATTAAAATGTAAGCTCCTTGAAAGCAGGCACTGGTTGGGGGGGTTGGTTTTGTTTGGTTTGTTTTGATTTGGGTTTGGGGTTTTGTTGGGGGGGGTTGTTTTTGGCTTTGGTTGCGGGTTTTTGCCTTTCTTATACCTCTAGGCTTACCATGGTACCTGGAACATAGTCAGTACTTAATAAGTACTCACTGACTGACTGTTACATTCAAAGAACCAGTCATCCAGGTCTCTGAAGTCAACAGTCTGTCTAATTCAGACACAGAACATAGATTCTAGGGAGTATTATGGAAGGCTGGAAAGGTAGGATTGATCCATTATACACCAGACTGAATAGTTTCTATTTTATCCTAGAGGTAATAGGTAGTCATTGAATACTTTAGAGGGTAGTGGCATGATAAACCTGTGTATTAGGAAGATTATTTCAGCTGGCGCATGGAGGTTGGATTAGAAAGTGAAGAGATTAGGGCCAGCTAGGTGAAGCAGTGGATAGAGCACTGGCCTTGGAGTCAGGAGGACCTGAGTTTAAATCCCACCTTAGACACATAACACTTACTAGCTGTGTGACCTTGGGCAAGTCACTTAACCCCAATGCCTAGCCAAAAAAAAAGAAAAAAGAAAGAAAGTGAAGAGACTAAAAGCAAAGGGACCAGTTAGGAGGCTATTTTAGAAGTCAGGCATGAGAGAGTAAGAGCTGGAAGTAGGGCAGTGACTGCGTGAGCAAAGAGAAGTGACATGAGGGAAATATTGTAGATGGAGAATCAACAAGACTTGGAAACTGATTCAACATGGTGGTTAAGGGAAAGAGAAGAGTCAAAGGTGATCCTGAGATTTTGAACAGAAGTGAAAAGATGAACTGGCATATTGTTGAAATAACCCCTCCATTAAGCTTAGAACATTCCTGCTTCCCCAACATTAACATTAACTGTTAGCTTTTTTAACATTAACATCACTGTTGTAACTACTACTACTGTTATTGGACTTGACATCAAGAGGCTTGGCGTTGAATCCAGGCTCTGATGACTTAGCTAAGAAACCTTGGACAAGTCACTGATCTCTCTGAATGTCAGCCGCCTCCTCTGTAAAATAGGGCAAATGCTTCTGTGCTATTTACCTCACAGAATTTCAGTAAGGAAAGTGTTTTGTAAACCTTAAAGTGCTGTAGTAATGTGAATTAATCATGATGACAGCACACTTATACAGTACTTTGCCAAAGTCCTTTCCTCACCCTGGCCCTTGAGGTAGTACAAGTTTTAATATCCTCAGTTTACATAGTAGGAAACCAAGGCCCAGAGACATTACATGATATAGTTGGCTTTTCTGCATCGTCTTTCCCTTCTCCAATCTGTCTTCCACTTAGCTGCTAAGGTGATTTTTCTAATGCACAGATCTGATTATATTACCTTTCTGTTCAATGAACTCCATTGGCTTCTTCTTACCCCTAGGATCAAATATAAATTCCATTGTTTGGTATTTAAGGTTGTTTACAACTATTGCAGTCTTCTTAAACTTTATCTACCTCTGCGCACTCTGATAGAGCCACACTGGCCTAGATCACTTCCTCCTACACAACACCCTATCTCCAAGCCTCAACCCTTGCTTAGAATAATCCCTCTCCTTACCTTTGCCTCTTTATTTCCCTGGCTTCCTTCAACATTCAGCTCAAGTCTCACTTTCCACAAGAGGCCTTTCTTAGTTCCTTCTCCTGTCCTCTCCTCTACCCTTTCCCCTCTGAAATGACCTCCTATCTATTCAGCTAGGTGCTCAGTAGATACAGTGCTGGGCCTGGAGTCAGGAAGACTCATCTTCCTGAATTCAAATCTGGTCTCAGACACTTTGTGTGACCCTAGACAAGTCATTTAATCCCGTTCTCCTCACTTTCCTCATCTGTAGAATGAGCTGGAAAAGGAAATGGCAAACCACTCCAGTATCTTTGCCAAGAAATCCCCAAATGGGGTCCTGAAGAGCTGGACACGACTGGACAACAACAACATTCCATACCATATCATATGGTACCCTATACCAAACTAGATATATATTTTGCATGTACCTCGTTATTTACATGTTGCCTCCTTCAGTAGAAGATGAGCTCCTTGTGCCAGGCACATAGTAAGCACTTAAAAAATGTTTGTTTACTGTCTGACTAGAGCCAAGACTTAAGCCTAGGTCATTCTGACTACAAACCCAAGACTTGCCTCGATAACAATCAACGGTCCTTAAGTTTTTGAATCCTCTCAAATAAAATGCGGTCACCAGAATTTCTCTCTGCCCCTTTCAACAAGCTTCCTCCATTACCTGATTTAGCATTTCTCTCAAAGCCTCTTCTAGGAAGCGCTAACTAAAGGCAGCAGATTGATGTTCATTCCAAAAGAACAGTTAATGCCACCAACTGTATGCTGAACTTCCAATCAGACTTAGAAAGTATGCAAATAGAGCTGTCTCTGGGAGCAGTTACCTTGAAGCACTCATTCTCAGCAAGGCGAATCACAGCTTGCAAATCTGACACATCAGTGATTTGCACATCAGGCATGCTCAGTCTGATGTTAGTCACCCTGGAAACAAACTGTAACTCTCAAAGGACTTGTGAGGAATGGACCAAAGAAGGCACTGTCTCTGAAGTATGAAGGAAAGGCTGACACAACAAATCACAAGCTAGGAGCTGGATCTTCAGTATCCTAGTATTTATAAGTCCTCTGTGAAGTGGCCCTGGGTAATCACTATGGAATGTCTCCACGCCTCCTGCACAGACCATCCCTGCGGGTCTTGACAGATAATTCTTGTTTTTGTTGCTTAGCAGTATCACCTTGGACATGTCCATTTCCCCTCTGGACCTGAGTTTCTTTAGGAAGTTGAATGCTTAACCATCATTGCCAATATTGTGGGTGCCCCTAATACCCAGTTACTTTCTGGCCATTTGGAAATGGGGAGGGGGGTCATAATATCTCAGACCTATCTCAGACAAAATCTGCTTGATTCAAAATTGACCTGCCACACAGAAAAAGATGATATGTCATGGTCACTGACTACTCCATCCAGAAAAATTAGCTCCGAAGTCATGGTAATGGGATTGAGAAGGTGGTTTTCCATTCTAAACAGTGTAGGAAATATCTGGTGTAGGCCCTCAGCATACCTTTGAACTATTACAATAAGCCACTGTTCTCTGCCACAAGTCTTTCCCTATTCCAGCCCATCCTCCACTCACCTGTCAAAATAATCGTACTAAAGCACAGGTCTGACCATGTCACACACACACACACACACACACACACACACACACACACACACACATGAACTCAGTAAGCTCCAATGGCTTCCTATCACTTGTAGTGTCAAATATAAAAGCTTCTGTTTGGTATTCAAAGCCCTTCATAATCTTCCACAGAAGGGGCAGCTAGGTACAGCAGATAGAGCATAGACCCTGGAGTCAGAAGGACCTGAGTTCAAATCCAGCCTCAGACACTTATTAGCTGTATGACCCTGGGCAAGTCACTTAATACCAATAGTCTCTAAAATAATAATAACAATCTCTCTCTCTCTCTCTCTCACACACACACACACACACACACATGCACACTCACTCACCTTTCCAATTTTCTTCTACCTTAAACCCTACCACATACTCTTCAATCTAGTGACACTGTCTCCAGACTGAGCATTTTTACTGACTGTCTCCCATTCCTGGAATGCTCTCTCTTCACCCTGCCTGCTGGTTTCCCTGGCTTCCTTGAAGTCCCAGCGAAAATCCCACCTTCCACAAATTATCTTTCCCATTCCCCCTTAATTCTAATGCATCCTTCTGTTGATTTTTGTTTGCATGTTATCTCCCCCATTAGACTTTGAGGTCCTTGAGAGCTGGGATCATCTTTTAACTTTCTTTTAATTCCCAGAACTTAGCATAGTGCCTGGCACATAGCAGGCACTTAATCATTATTTATGGACTATTGACCACTGATTCCATTGATTTAAAATCAGCTACTTTATTGGAAAAGGTACACCACCTCCACTGACTTTCAAATTTGTCTCTGGCTAGAATGTATAATGTATAATGTGGCCTCTAATTCTCAAGAGGACAAAGCCAAATAGGCCTATACCCTAGCATATGGCTTAACTAGAACAGAGGTAGGAGGCAGCTTTATGGGTCTTCTGAAGGTTCTTCCTTTCTCCCTCTCTCTTCCTCCACCTGGCAGGCAGAAGAATAGAATTGGCTCTGTTCTATTGCACTCTTTAACACCCTAGTTGACAGAACAGCAGAGAATTTGGAATCTGCTTCCCCTTTCTTCCTTCTTCCTAGAGGACAATGGAGTAGAAGGCTTTTTTTCTCCTCCTTCTGTGTAGTATGTCTGTGTGTTTATTAGTTGTTTTCAGCTGTATCTGACTCTTTGTGACCCTATTTGGGATTTTCTTAGCAAAGATACTGTAGTGGTTGCCATTTTCTTCTCCAACTCATTTTACAGAAGAAAATGAGGCAAACAGGGTTAAGTCACATGTCCAGGGTCACACAGCTAGTGCTTGAGGCTGGATTTGAACTCAGGTCCTCCTGACTCTAGGTCTGGCACTCTACCCACTGCACCACCTAGCTGTCCTGTGCTAGGAATTATAGGAGTTGGGACTGGAAAAATCTACATGTCTTTGTGTCAACAAAGTAGGTCCAGCTGGTCCCATGAGAAGTAATCCACTGTCCTCCTCCTTCTCCTCTTCTTCTTCTTCTCTCTCTCTCCCCTATCCTCCCCCAGCCTTCTCTCTCTCTTTCTCTGTCTGTCTCTGTCTCTGTCTCTCTGTCTCTCTGTCTCTCTCTCTCTCTCTCTCTCTCTCTCTCTCTCTCTCTCTCTCTCTCTCTCTCTCTCTCTCTCTCTCTCTCTCTCTCTCTCTCTCTCTCTCTTATTTAGTTTTTCCTGACAAGTTTTCTTTTGGCCAAAGAAGAATGCAAAGCATTTTTTAAGCACTTACTGTGTGCCAAACACTGGGGATAGATATACAAAAACAGAGGTAGTCCTCATCCTCAAATAGCTTACTTTCTAATGAAGAAAACAACACACAAAGGGGAGTGGTAACTAGGAAGCAGCACTTTGGTCCAAAAGTTACAGGATTGGAAAGTAGGAGCTAAAGGGGAGTAGATTCATAGATCCCACCCAGAAACAATAGCAAAGTTGATTTGATCATAATTCATGGTTTCAGTTGGGGGAGGGAGTGAGGAAGGTACAGGTAGTAGAAGGAAAGGATATACAGTGCAGTTGGTGAGGAGATGGCCAGACAGGAGGAAATGAAGTGAAGCATTGCAGCTGGGGTTTTTCAAAAATAGTGGTCCAATACAGGCTGTCACCAATCAGGTATGGTATGGTCCCCAGACAAAAGTTTCTCCAAAAGAGCCGGGTGGCCCCCAAAGAGGAGAAGGCCAGAGAGTAGGGAGTGAAGGTTTTAAGAACACTGGCTGTCAACAGATTTATGGTGTCATAATCTCATAAATGGTTTTCTCCTCTATAAAATGAATGGGTTGAAACAGATGGTCTCTAAGGTCCCTTTTAACTTTAACATTCTATATTTTACATTCTAAGGTCCTTTCCAATTTTAACATTGTATGTTCTAAATTCCCTTCTGTATGCTATGATTCTAGCTTTTATGCATAGAACCCCAAAACCATCAAGAAATCACATGAGCCTATAACATAAGGAAGCTGTAATACATGCACAGCTTCTTTTCACTCACACAGAAAACCAACTTAGTTCAAGCCTTCAACATTTCTTGCCTCTAACCTTTCCCCTCTTGAGTCCATCCTTCACAGCTGCCTACATTACCTTCCTAAGGCATACGTCTATGGCCCTTCTCTGCTTGAAACTTTCTGTGAATCCTTATTGCCTATTAGAAAAAAATCTATATATAAGCATCTTAGTCTGTCATCTATGGTCTTCCATAATTTTGTTCTAATCTACCTTTCCAGCCTGATTACACATAACTTCCTTTCACACACTATATGTTCCAGACAAACTAAACTTACTAATTATTCCCTGATCTCATTCTTCATCTGGGGAAGTAACTCCTGTACAGAAGGGTATCACCATCAATGGTCAAGCAACTACCACAAGCAGGGCAGGCCAGATGCCTAGCTCAAGTAGTAAGGCATCCCGAGGGAGAGACCGGCAGCTTGTGCCAGAGAAATCAAACCACCAGCATCCTCACCACCACCTCAACCACCAGCTCCTCTCAGATACTGATGGAAACAGTCTGGGGCCCTAAATCCAAGAGCCTTGGGAGTAGCATTGCTCCCAACCCCAGTGCCTTTGGCCATCACTGTAGGAAGCAGCTCTTATGGAAATGCAGCCTGGCAACTGCTCCTGATGGTGCTACAGTCATAGCTACTGAAGACCCAAAAAGGAAAGCTCTGGCTACAAAGTTCTTAACAGACTGTCTAACAGACAGTTAAACTTCAGAAACTGCTGGGATTTTATTAGTGGGAATGACATTAAGGATGAAGCACTAACATCTGTTTTGCCACTGCCCCCTAAGATGGGACTTTTCTACCTGACTTGCAGCTGAAACCTTCCATATATGTTGTTACCATTAGATTATAAGCTCCTTGAGGGAAGGAACCATCTTTTACCTCTTTGCATCTTTAGCAATTAGCACAATGCCTGGCACATCTGTTGTTGTTGTGTTATTGCATCATTTTCAGTCATGTCTTACTCTTCATGACCCCATTTGGGGTTTTCTTGGCAAAAAATACTAGAATAGTTTGCCATTTCCTTCTCCAGCTCAGAAGCTCAGGAAAACGAGTCTTCCCAAATCCAGTCCCAACACTGCACCACTTCACTGTCCCTGCCTGATACATAGTAGGTGCTTAATCAATGTTTATTGATTATTATAGCCTCCATTCGAATGTGAGGTCTTGAAAGCAGGAATTGTCTCCCTTTTCTGTTTATATCCACATTGCCTAGCACAGTCAGCTAGGTGGCACAGTGGATGGAGCTCTGGGCCTGGAGTCAGGAAGACCCATCCTCCTGAATTCAGCTCTTGCCTCAGACACTTACTAGCTGTATGGCCATGGGCAATTAGGTAGTGCAGTGGAAAAAGTACCAGCCCTTGCATCAAGAGGACCTGAGTTCAAATCCGGCCTCAGATACTTACTAGTTCTGTGACCCCAGCTGGGCAAGTTACTTCACCCTATTTGACTCAGTTTTCTCCTCTGTAAAATGAGCTGGAGAAGGAAGTGGCAAACCACTGCAGTATCATTGCCAAGAAAGCCCCAAAAGGGGTCAACAAAATTCGATAAGACTAAAGAAACTACTCAACTGCCTAATACAGTATTTTATACGTAATAAGCCCTTAAGAAATGTTTCATTCATTCATTCTGCCCTTCCCTCCTTCTATGAAGTTCCACAGGCCATTCTCTAAGCCTGAAATATGCTCCCTCCTCCTGCTGAAATCCTTTTCTTTTTCAAGGCCCAACTCAGGTCTTACATTGTCCTTCATGCTTCTTTAACATGCACAGATGAAAGTCATTTCTCCTTCCATTTTTTCTCCTAGAACACTTTTTCTTGTCCTATCCTTTGTACCTATTACATTCTTTTTTGTATAATACTTACCTGTGTATATATAGTATCTACCTCCTACCCACCAGACCCCCTTAGTAGATGAAAAGTTCCTTGAAGGCAGGGACTGGGTCACTTATCATCATTAAATCCCCAGTGGCGTCTTATGGTATCTTACACATAATAGGTTCTTAATAAAAGTTGATTGAATCAAACTGATGATGAAATGGAAAAAGCCAGCTCTCCATGAGGTAATACACCTAGCAAGCTCTTTCCTATAGCACTTGACCATGGTGATATTGTCCAAAGCCCACTCTACTCTTATTATACCACTTGCCTTCATCCTGGGGCAATACTCAGAGGAAAAACGAGCTGAACCATCATCATCAAATCCCAGGGAACTCTGGGATGCCTCAGTCTCCCTTATCTGATTTAGTACACTTATCAGAGGAGAGCTCCATCCCTTGAACTTATTTACAAGTTTTACCATTATACTTGCCCACATTATGCAAGCAGTTTGCAATCTTCCCTAATTCTCTGACTTTAATTATATAATTGAACAAGCCAAAAACTCATTTTTCCCAGGAAACATTAAACATTACCATCTTAATGAAATTCTTAATGAAATGGTCCACTCTGCATGCAAATGACTGGTACCAGCTTTACCATTTGCTTATCACACTTGCTAGGCAAAAGGACAAATGCCCTTTCTTTTGTCAGTCACTGGGAATGACAGGCCTTGCCGAGATTCCTGGCTGGGCCGATAAAACAGCCAGACGAGGAGATGGGCCCCTGTGAGATGCGTGGAAATAATTAGGATTGGGTGAAAGGGTTGAAATACAAGTAAGAAGAGATCTCAACCTTTACCCAAAGCAAGAATCTGAACCAGGCTTATGTTCTACTTTGAAAGAGTTCATTTCAACTTTTCTCACACAAATGGGGGTTGGGGCAGGGGAAGTTTTAAACTTTTTCTGCTTCCTTTCCTTGGAGGCTGAAGGGCTATGAGATAAGCTTTTTTATCCTCAACCTGTTTCCAGTGGGACAGAAACCACAGAATGGCCAAAATCCAGAAAGCATCTCAATCTTGTAAGATCCCCAGCACAATTAATGCTTGGTTTTTCACTTGTCTCCTCCTTCCATCACCATAAACATTTTCCCCTATAATCGATGACCTGTATTATAGATGATAGAATGTTAGTGCTAGAAGAGTCTTTAGAAAATAGTGTCAGAATTGAAAGGGAGAGTAGGACAGTGGGGAGCAGGCAGCAGCTATGGTTGAGCTTTGGCAGCTCTGATCAAAGTATATAGGAATAATAATAGTTAGGGGATGGGGGGGGCTGGGGAATGGAGGGGACAAGGGAGGGAAGTCTTCATTCCTCTGATCAATCAAAGATCACTGATCTCAGTTTCCATATTTCTTGCCTTCCCTATTTCCCTAGCTGCTGCCCCACTCAGCCAGAACCCATTGAGCCCCACAAAAAAAAAAAAAAAAACACCTCCAGCCCTTTCAAAGGGCCAGCATTCAATGTACCCTGGGCAGACTCAACTTGCACAAAGTAGTATGGGGACAAATTACAGAGGGCCTTGAATATCAGGTTAAGTTTCATCTTATTTCATAAAACAAGAAAACTATCATAGATTCTTAAATAAACAGGAGAATGACTTAATGAAAGTGATGTATTAGACAATTGAATTGGCAGAGGTATACAGAATAGACTGGGCACAATCCATTGGAGGGAGGATAGAGGATCCAGAAATAGAAAAGCAGTTGGGAGGCTATTAGAATAATCCAGGCATGAAGCACTGAGGAACCATAAAGTTATTACAATAATAATTTTTAAATATAAATTATTACATGGAGCTTTACAAGGCACTTTCACATAATTTACTCCTTGAAGCAGCTGTGTGATGGGATCAGCATTATTAACCTTATTTTCATGGGTCACCATGGCCAAAGAATTCATGACCTTGTGGCCAACCTACTGATGATATGCTTCTTCATACTATGGTAAGCTGGTCCTTGGACCACAGACCCCATCTATAACCAGGCCTGCACTCAACACCTTTCCAGCCTGAAAGAATCTACCAGAGTATTCACTGTACTGACATAGACTTCAAGAATGCAGGGTCACCTCCTTGCCACAATGAAGTATCATAAAAGAAGGACTTTTGTGGAGATTTTTTCTCCAAAGAAGGTATTGGAAATCAGAGGTGATTTGACTAAGTGGTAGTACTAGGGCTTAAAACCAAGTCTAATAAGATTTTTGTAAATAATCTTCATAAGTATAGAAAGTGGTAGGCATGACTAGAGAGAAGTTTGTTTGGAAAAAGATCTTGGAGTTTTAATGGATTGCAAGGTCAATATGAGTGAACAGTGTAATATAGAAACCAAAAAGATGATATTATTTTAGGTTTCAGTACAAGAGATGTAGGGTCCATAGTATAACCATAGGGAGCCAATAATCCCATTGCCCTAGTCCAGGACACATTATATTAGGAGAATTCTTTTCAATTCTGGGTGCCATATTTTAGGAAAGACAATAATTTGGAAGAAGATAACTTGAATGGCAATGGGCTTTGAGATCATTCCATGTAAGGATTTGTTGAAAGAACTGGAAGGTATTTATTTAATTTATTAAATAATATTCCTTAAAAATCTTCTAGGTGCCATGTTATGTGTTAGGTATCAAAGAAACAAAGAAAAAGGCCAAATTTTGCCTTCCCTAAAGGAACTCACATTCTATATGTATTCACAGAATAAGCAAATGGAAAGCATATATACAAATAAACAAATACTATAAATGCATATATGTATACTTACATGTATATTTGTGTGTATATGAAATAAATCCAAAGTAATTGGAGGAGAGAGCACACCAGAAACCAGGGAGATCAGAGTAGACTTCTATAGCAGGCAGCCATTTAGGTTAACTTTGAAAGAAATTAGGGATTCTAAAAGGTGGAGGTGAGGAAGGGAGTGATTGCAGACACAAGGTACAGCCTGAGCACAGGCACAGAGACAAGAGATGGGATGGCATGTACAAGAAACGGCAAACAGCTCCATTTGGCTAGAATGTAGGATCTGTGAAGTCAAGTCGGTCAGATCAACAAGCATTTAAGTGTTCACTATGCGGCAAGCACTGTGCTAAAAGTTGGGAATACAAATACAAGCAGAAAGTCCCTGCCCTCAAGGGGCTTCCATTCTAATGGGAAAAGACAACACAAAAGAGGGAAGAGTACCCATACGGGGCATGGAAGAGAAAGTCCAGAGAGGCAGTAGTGCAACCTGGAAAGCAATGAAGACATGGCCCACCGAGTTTCCTCCTTAAAAATGAAAGTGCTGGAAAAAATAAAAAATTAAAAAAATAAAAATAAAAAATAAAATAAAATGAAAACGCTGGGAAGACTCAGCCAATCAGAGTGTGAGGCTGCAGGGGACACGGATATTACTGATGTGAAAAGTCCAGGAATAGAGTGAACTTCCAGGGTGAAGACATTTCTGTGCTATAGTAGAGAAAGTCCTGAGAAAGGGCTGGGAAGTAATGTACAATAAACCTAGAAAGGTAGGTTGGTAGTACATTGGAAGGGCTTTAAATGCTTTATTGTAGGGTCTATATGAAATCACTGGCGCTTCTAGAGAAGAGGGCCTGTGTGGTCAAACCTGTGGGTTAGGAATATGTTTTCAAGTATTTGAACGGCAGTCACGTGAGAGAAAAAAAAATTAGTTATGTTCCATTTGGCCTCAGAAGGCAGAACCAGGGGCAGTGAATGAATGAAGCTTCAGACAGGCAGCTTTGAGCCCAATGTAAGGAAAAGCTTCCTAACCACTAAAAGCTACCAAAAGTAGAAGCTGGGCCCAGACATAAATGGGTTTCCTCTCACCAGGAGTCCACAAGCAAGAGCAGTATGACCATTTGTCAGAAATGTTGTACAGAAATTCTCATCCAAGTCTCAGTTGGGCTAGATGGCCTCTGAGGACCTTTCCAACTCTGAGATCCTGTGAAGTCTGCGAAAGTCTCCTGCCTTCCAGACTACTCTGTTGCTTAACAAACTCTGTCTTCAAAGATGATGCAGAGATAAACTTCAGCCCATCTCACAGGGAATTATCACAAATGCTGAAGAAGTGAAGTCTGGATTAATGAGGTTTTACTGTCTAAGAGGAAACCATACCTGGGGACAAAAGAGAATGAAGCCAAGGCTGCACCTGGAATCTAGTTATTGAATTCAGGAAAAAAAAAAAAAAAATATATATATATATATATATATATATATATATCTCTTAGAAAGAGGCAAGTGCAGCTGAGAACATGTAGTATAATGCAGGGATCTTTAGTGATAGAGAGAATATAGAAATCAGATCTGTATTCCTTGCAAAAGCAGCCACTCAGAGGTGACCCTACTGAGCTATACAAGTTTCTGATGGGAATCAAAATGAAAGAAGTTCCCAGGCTCTTTCAGCTCATATCAAATACAATAACCAGAGGGCATGAACTAACCTCAGGAAGGACTGAGCCCCAGGGAGTCATGGCAGGATTTTTTCTAATCCAGGAAGTAGTTAATATATGAACCAACAGTAGTCATTTTTGAAACACATAAATGCTCTGTTTCTTAGTAGCTATTATGACCTTGAGCATGTCAATTGCTTTCTCTGAGACTCATTTCCCTCAATTTCCTCACTTTAAAAATGGAAATGAAAACACTGGCAGCAAAACCCGGATAGGTCTGATAGGAAAGCTCTTAGTAAATGATAAACCACTATAGAAAAGTTGATAATGACAATAACAGTCTTGTTGAAAAGCATAATTATGACTTCCCAGCATTATGGTGGAAGGGCACTGGATTTGAAGTCAGAGAACCTGGGTTCAAATCCTGGTTCTGACACCACCTGTTTGTTGCTGCTCAGTCATTTTTTTCCATGACTCTTTGTGACTCCACTTGGAATTTTCTTTGCAAAGAGACTAGAATGGTTTGTCATTTCCTTCTTCAGCTCATTTTACAGATGAGGAAACTGAGGCAAAAAGGGTTAAGTGACTTGGCCATGGTCACACAGCTAATTCTGAGACTGGATTTGAACTCAGGAAGATGAGTCTTCCCAACTCCAGGCCTGGCAGTCTCTCCACTGTGTCACCTAACTAACCTACTACCTGTATGACCTTGGGCATTTAACTTACCCTCTGGGGATTTCAGTTTCTCATCTATACAGTGTAGGCATTAGACTACATGGCATCTCAGATTCCTTCCAGCTTGTGATTCTATGATCTGATTTCTATCTCTGGACAGCTCTGTGATTCTTAACCAGTTTTTTTTTACTCCTTGGGCGCTGACTTCCTCATCTATGAAAAAATGAATCAAGGTGAAGACAATAATACCTTTTCCCTCTGTTCCTCACAAACTTGCTATGATAAAGGTTTGAGTTTCATGTAAAAAAAAGACTACAAATATTTGAAGTATAGTCTGCTGGACAACTTGGGCATCTTGCCAGTGTCTGACAACAGAGCAGATCAGCAAAGTAGCAGGAGTGGAAAATTACTGTCAACCAATACAGCATTTTTTTTTTAATACAGAAGCATGATGGCGTGTTGGAAATCTTAGAGTCAGAAAAGTGGTCTAATCACTGTTAGCTGTGTGATATTCAGCAAACCATTCACCCACTGGGCCTCAGTTTCCTCCTCTGTAAGATGGAGACAATAATACTTGTACTACCCTTTACAGAGGGCATTGTGACAATCAAATAATGCTCAAATTCTAGGTTAAACCCAGAAAGGGACCTTAGAAGTCATCTAGTCCAATCCTTTCATTTGACAGAGGAGGAAACTGAGGCCTGGAGAGATAGGGTGGTTTACCCAAAATCCAAAAGTGGTAGTGCTAGGATTAGAATTCGTCTCTCCTGAATGCTAGTCTAGTCCTCTCCCTGCTCCGCCCCCAGTGTACCCCTTGCCCACTCTCACAATGGATGCAAATGTGCTTCAGATCTATAAAGGGCTCTGTAAATGAAGGTGGGGTGATTATGCAAGTCACTGTGTGAAGAAAAACGGAAATGGGTCTATATTCCTTCCAAATTGGCAAGAGGAAAATTTGGCACAGGCATAATGTGAAAGATAATGAGGAGTGGGGCAGAACGGCACTATGGAAATTATTAGACCCGGAGTCAAGAGACTTAAAATTCTGCCTCAACTGCCTGCAATTCTGCCCACCTTTCTGGGCCTCCTCAGTTTTCTTCTCTGTCAAATAAGAGGATTGGACTTCCTTTCAATTCTGACATTCTTTATTCTAAGGTCCCTTCTGGGGCTGATGATCTAAGTTCCATGGTTCCTTCCAACTCTTCAATTCTATTATTCTAGCCTCATTTCAAATGACAGTCATCTTTACCTTTCTCTGAATTCCTACAGCTTGTTTTCCACAAAAAAAAATTCTACTCTAATGTCTCGCCATAAAATTCACTATCATCATCACTAGTCCTCAAACATCTATCCTAATATCCTCTTTCTTTAAATAAAAATGTTCTCTCACCTTCCTAGGTTCTCAAAGTTCACGCCAGTGAAATGCAAGTACTGGCAATTTCTGGATTGGAAAGCCTTCAAGTAGAGAGTCCCAGCAACTGACTAGGTCTGCTACCTGACAACCAACCAGGCTGGTAAAGGACAGAGAGGCTCAGCACCCGTGGCTGGCTCACTGGGCAATGTATTCTTTGGTCATAGCAACCCATGAAAGAAATAAAAATGAAAAATAGGCCTCAATCCTGAGAAATCCTTTCCTTTTCCATAGTGGAAGGGCAGATGGCAGAAACAAAGTAGGGAAGATGGGGAGAGAATATGCTAACAATCACCCAGATTTTTAGGCCATCTGTGAACATTATTTTGACTGTTGATTCCCCAAAAGTGAGGTCTTTATTTGGTAGCCAATGAGCTTATATGCCGTTGAAGCATGTCAATGTTTACATTCTAGCTGAAAATGAAACCAGAAAGTATAAGGAAGTCACAGCTAAATGGAGAACCTAAGGAAAGAACTGGCAGACGTGGTATCCCAGTCCATTGCAGCCAGTTTTTAGACTAAGGTTTTCATGGGAGAGTCACTAATGACAGAGGCAACAGGCGTTTTTACAGGTGCATTTGAACTTCCACAAAAGAAGGCACGAAGCCCAAAATGAATTACCCAGGAGAAGGAGAAAGGTTTTGGGACAAGCTAAGAGAAACTCAGGGCATAGGCTACATCCAGATCTCAGTCCCCAGAGAAACAAAGATATATGTCTGGGCTTAGTTGCCAGAGAATGTATCACTGAGCCTGAGGTGAGGTGATCTTTTGAGAAGTTGTTCCCTGGACTGGACACACTCAAGTTATACCAAGCTCTCATCATGTCTCCTAGCTAAGAATAAGGATGACTAGATTCCACCCTCCAAACCTCAGAGTCTTTCTGTAAGGCAAGCAATCACCAGCTGCTTCGTAGCAAAGAGTGAGATTTTATGTAGGTTTATCTGACTGGTTTCTTACCTCTGATGTCACTGGCAGGAAGATGCCAAGAATTGGTTAGCAGACCCAGCTGAGTACAGCATGGGGCTTGAAGTTTCCAGCATAGAAGATTCCAGCTATGAAAGATAAGAGGAAAGGAACAGAACATGAGGATCAGGAAGGAAAGAGGGCAAGTATAGAGCAAAGACATCATGTCACAAAAGGAGGTCACAAAACAAGGGAGGAGTTTTTTTTGGTTTTGGTTTTGTTTTACTACTGTAGCTAATTTCATTGTATACCCAAAGGCAATAAGAAATATCCCTTCATGAACATTTGTTTAATTCACTTTTTAGGGTTCCTGAGGGATATAAATAAATTGAATAAATAAATGAAAAAATATACAAATTAAGCATTGTGCTAAGTGCTGGGGAAACAATAGGAAAAAAAAGTATTCCTACTCTCAAGGAGCTCATCCTCTAATTAGAGAAGACAACAAATATCGAAGGATTCAGCTTTGGGACACATGGAAAGGCCTACATGTTCTAAGGATGCAACTACAGGCCCAGAAGGCCCTAGGATATATTCTCACAGGAGAGGTCCACCATCACTGGGAAGGCGAGAGTGGGTCTAACCATCATAATTAACAATTACTCACAGACATTTATTGGCAAGGATGAAAAAGCAGAGAAATTGTATGAAAACTCCAAAGTATGACAAACATCCCCAAATGAATTCAATTTATGCCTTGATAATCAATGTGGGCAAAGGCAGGCAAAGAAGAAGGCAGTACAAAATATTTTAGAAAAGATGATCCAGGATTAAGAAGCAAAAGAAACTAGAGGCTTATAGACTATTTAGAAGCCTTAGGCCTCAATATTATAAATGTTTTCTTGAAGAAGAAAGTCGGAATATCCTGTATATGGCAAGTATCATGTCTATATATCAAAGGGAACATTTAGAAACAAAATGAGGGGCAGCTAGGTGGCGCAGTGGATAGAGCACTGGCTCTGAAATCAGGAAGACCTAAGTTCAAATCCGGCCTCAGACCAAACACTTGACACTTAACTAGCTGTGTGACCCTGGGCAAGTCACTTAACTCCAATTGCCTTAAGGAAAAAAAGAAAGAAAATGAAGTTGGCTTGCCTTAATGGATAGAAAATGACTCCTTACTAATATGAAAGTCATTTCTAAGTGAGTTGTCTTTAATTAGATGAAGCAATTTTTTTTTTAATTAGAAGAAAGGGTAGAGATGAGAAGACTGGATGCAATTGCAATGGCTTCAATATGACCTTTAAAAACAAAGTGTCGACTCAGAAATTGGAAATGGATAAAGGTAAATATATTGACTCTGTTTCCTATAATAGTTTAACTGATATAAAGAAATCACCACACTGAAAAAATACAAAAGAGGCTCTAAGCCACCTCAGTCAACAAATGTTTGATCCCCTTGCCAAGCAAAAGTAGAAAGATAGAGCCACAAAGGGCAACATTATTTTATGGCATATATTTATCTGCAAAATATTACAGATGAAGACGGCAGAAGATCAGATGCAATTGCCTTACAAAACTGTAAAAGAATAGCGGAGGATGAAACAAATTTGCAGATATCTTGGCATAAGTTAGATTAACTACTAGATTTACTACTACTAAACTAGATTAACAACTAAGCCAGATTATCCCAAAAAGCATTTATAGCTGAAACTAGAAGGGCTACAAATGGATGCAAAGTAGAACAGATTTGCCAGCATTTCTGTGGAGATCTATTCTCATCATTATCAATGACAATGAAACCACTACATTTAGATCCAAACAGCTCAGTGCCCAACATGGTATATGGAGAACTGAAAATGACACCTAAAAAAAAAAAAGTAAGAAACAATGACTGGCCCAGAACAGATATGCAAAGAAGAAATTAATGTTGGAAATGGCACAATTTGGAAAACACTAAGGGATTAATTTTCAGGAGAAAGATACAAAACAAGTAAAAAAATGTCACAAAGGCAACTGAGAAGACATCAGTAGTACTAACGCTTATGACTATTTTCTCATCTTTACAAATTCTTTATTTCAGTGATCTAAATGCACGTCAATGATGAAAATACACATTAGGCAAACCTTCAAAAATGATATTCTAATTTAATTTCTTTATTTTAAATTTTTTTTTTTAGGCAATTGGGATTAAGTGACTTGCCCAGGGTCACACAGCTAGTAAGTGTCAAGTGTTTGGTCTGAGGCCAGATTTGAACGCAGGTCCTCTCGACTTCAGGGCCGGTGCTCTATCCACTGCGCCACATAGCTGCCCCAAAAAATGATATTCTACACCAGATTACATGTTCACAGTCATTCATATAAGTGACTGAAAGGTATAAATAATTCAAGATCTGTCTCTGTTTATTAGAACCAGTCAGATTTAAAGTCTCTTCTCCAGGAAGGGATCTCTCATGCATATGCTAATATCACACATTAAATGATTCCCTGATAGATATTACCACAGAAATAACTTTGTTTATCAGTCCTTGATGCTTCAAGGGGTTGTTGTGAGATTCAAATGAGGTAATGAATATAAAGCATTTTGTAAACCTTAAAGCATTATATAAATTTTAACTATTATTATCATCCCCTATCAATATCAAATGAATATAAATATTTACCAAAGGTGCTTTCCATGGTCATGGAGGATGTGCAGAGTCCATATGTAAGAAAGATTCCCAGATGGCGCAGTGGATAGAGCACTGGCCCTGGATTCAGGTGGACCTGAGTTCAAATCCGGCCTCAGACACATAACACTTACTAGCTGCTTGACCCTGGGCAAGTCACTTAACCCCATTGCCTAGCCAAAAACAAAAAAGGATTCCCTAAAATCCTGAGGTCCTTCAGCTGTTCCTGTTTTTAGGTGATATTATATCAAGGTCCAGAATACCACAGTATATCCTAAATGAGATGCATAGCCACTCAAAAGAGATCAGCCTAACAATCTACAAAGGGAAAGTCAAATGAATGAAAAATACGTATTACCCAGATAGTAACATACAGATAGACGGGCAATCCATTGAGTATTCCATTAATACATATATCTGTCAATCATTGCAGAGAGTCAGTTAACTGGGCCAGAATTGAATATGAAGAAGCAGGTGAGTGGGATTGCACTGAGAATTGTATACCACTTTCAAGGATACAAAACTGCTCCCTAACACAGAAACTAATCTAAATTGATAATTAATTTATGAAATTATGAAATGCGGCAGGCATACCCGGTGCTTTGGGTACTCTCTAGGAAAGGTCACAATAGCAGTAGGGAGTGAGACTGCAAGCACACTTTAATAGGCACAGAGGGTGCAGGGGAAAACAACCCACATGGAGATGGAAGAGTGTTGGGGGAGAAGAGAAGGGGGCAGAGAGAGCAGGAATTTGAGATCTCATTTTTATAGGTTTGGCGGGGGAGACAGACTGACTCTTATCTGTGCCACCTTGAGATTAGTTCATTAACATATCCAAATCATCTTAAAGTTGTTGGTAAAACCTTAACTCAACATCTCCACGTCACTCATAGTTGGTGTTCTACTGGTCTTACTGAGGACGTATGAAGCTTATCTGAAATTTGCTGATCATAGCACCAAAAATCCCTGACAGCAAGGCCTAGATGACTTCCCCTTGATTCAGCTCATATATCAGTGGATGTGATTTTTGGCTAATATATGACATAATTTGAAATCTTGATTCTGTTGATCTTTGGGACAGATTGTATGTGACCTCTAGTTTTTCCTTTATAATCTTACTTCTCATTGTTGCCGTTTCATACTGCTACTTATAAACTCACTATACTGACAAGAAGGGGGCTGGGGTGGGGGTGGGGAGTGAGGAAGAACAGAACAAGATAAAATGTTAACACGCCATCTTTTCCATACCAATATTCTCCTAGCGATGCTTTATGACTGTGAATAATAGAACATCACAATCTCTGAAGAATCAAATTTTCAGGTAATCTAAAGGACAACGGAAAGATGCATGGTAGACATAAGTAGACTTTGTAGAATGTTACCAATAATGACTTGCACACCAAAGGTGACCTAAAAGATATTATCCAGGAAAGGTATAATTGTAAAAGGAGGGTGTGCCAGTCATGTAATAAGAGCGACAAATAACTGAGAAAATTATGGAGCCATAGATTTAGAGTTCAAAGGGAACTTAGACGTAATCTAATATAACCTTCTGGTTTTATAGATTAGGAAAATGAGGTCCATTAAGGTTAAATAATGTTTTCAAGGTCATATAGGTAAAGGAGCCAAGCCAGGATTTGAACTCATGTCAAATTTCCATTGCTCCACATTACCTAAATAGCCTAAGAATTCCACCAGCACTTGTGAAATATTAAAAGACTTAAAGGAAGGGCTGCAGCATTTGAATTAATCCTCTATGGAGGATTTATGGGAGTCCATGGACAAAACACAGAATGAGAACATATGGATGGTGTGTGATCTATACCACTGAGTGGAATAGCTACTTCAATGAAATCATGAACCCATCGAAGCAAGTCCCACTTGGTCATTGCTTGGGTCCTGATTGGCTCAGAATGAATGTAAATAGCAATTGTTTCTATTTTGGCCAGTAACCTTGGGGGCCTTCCCTCTGAAATTGATTTTTTTTTTACTAGGTAAAAGAGGCCATTCTTTGCCTCCTTTCTTCCCTAGCCTTAATCACTGAATGGGCGTTGCCTCAGCCAAACTGAGACCTGTTAAAGACCTTAGCTTAAAAAGGCCAAGGCCTCCCACTGCATCCAGGGCCATCTCCAGTCATCTTGACCTACATCTAGCCACTGGATCCAGATGGCTCTGGAGCAGAAAGTGTGGCTGCTGACTTTACACAGCCCTCCCTAGTTTAAATGCAATTCACTTGCATGTCATGGCATCACCTCACTGACGTCATGGTCCTCTTCAAGAATGAAGGACAAATAACCACAAACAACCTTGCTTGAATTTTTGTTGTCCAGTCGTTTCAGTCATGTCTGACTCTTTATGACCTCACTCTGGGTTTTCTTGGCAGAGATACTGGAGTGGTTTGCCATTTCCTTCTCTAGTTCATTTTACAGACAAGGAACTGAAGCAAACAGGGTTAAGTGACTTGCCCAGGATCACACAACTGTTAAGTGTCTGAGGCTGGATTTGAAATCAGAAAGATGAAACTTCCTGACTCCAGGCCCAGAGCTCCATTTTGTACATGTATATCTTATCCTCTCTAGCTAGATCACAAGTTTCTTGAAGGGTAGAAACCACATCTTTTGTATCCTAGAAAGTGTCTAACGCAGTGCTGAGAATACAATGGACACAATTAATTTCGATTGAATACATGAAGATTGGTGCACACAAGACCTTACTGCCCAAATGAGGTGTAGGTGAGCTAGTCAGGTAGAATCGAGCTGAATACCTATTTGTAACCATCTATTTTCATAATGTGGCCCACAAAAGATACATCACCCAAATTGTCTGTGTTTTATAGCTCTAATAATCACAGATTTAGATGTGGAAGGGTCATTGGAGAGACTACCTAGTCCAACCCTCACCATTCTACAGTTGAAGAAACTAAGGCTTAGAGAGATAAGATGGCAGGCAGTAAGTGGCGGCAGAGAATGAAGTTGGCCCCAGGTGCTCTAACTCCAATCTTACTCCCAATCTACCATGCCACACTAGCATCATCTCTTTTAGGTTCTCACAGCCCTTTCTACTATTATCTCTCCTTGCCAACAAAGCTCTTCCAACTGGGATACTGCCAGACTACTGGAGCTTTCTTCCTTCATTTCTTCCTCATCATTCTTCCCTCCCAGGGAGCTTCAAAGAAACCACAGGTAGGCTGAGTAAGATAATGTTAGCTGACTCTCACTTAAGCTAGGCAGCTAGGTGGCTCCGTGGATAGAATCAGAAAGACTCATCTTCCTGAGTTTAAGTCTGGCCACTGATACTTACTAGCTGTGTGACCCTGGGCAAGTCATTTAACCAATTAACCAAGTCATTCAATCTATTCCTCATCTGTAAAATGAGCTGGAGAAGGAAATGGCAAACCACTCCAGTATCTTTGCCAAGAAAACCCCGAATGGAGTCACAAAAAAAAAGAGTCAGACCTGACTGAAAAACGACTCATTGAAGCCAAATTCACAGATAGAAGCAGATAGAATAGCTCCCTCGACATGCAGAAGACCCCAAAAGCTAAGAGTTTTGTGGAGGAAATGGGTTATGGTACACAAAGCTCTCTCTAGTCCTAGGGGACCCTCTGCTCTCTCAAAATCCTCAACAAACATTTATTAAGTGTTTACTGTGTGCTAGGCACTGTGCTGAGTGCTGGGGATACAAAGAAAGGCCAAAACATTGACCCTGCCTTCAAGGAGCTCACTTTCTACTAGAGAAGACGACAGGTGAAGAGCTACATATATACAAGATATACAGTGTAAATGGAAAGTAAACTCCAAAACCCTGTTCTTCTACTGCAGCAGGGTTCCAGGAAGAAAGGCAATCACCCGACCCTGGGGAGAATGCCAAAGCCCTAGGAAGCTTCCCCAAACTCCACCTCAAGCCAGACCTTCTTCCTCAGGTCTCCTGCTTGAGCCTAGTGTGTTTATTCCCATCTAAAAACATCCACGCCCTTCGAGCAGCGCCTGGTGCTGCAGTGCGGGGCAAGGCAATTCCCAGCTAGTGCCTGGGATCCCTCCTGAGCCAAAGATGTGAGAGAAATTTAATATCATTCTCATTATCCTCTCTGTGCTCCAGGCTTCTTTCTTGATCTGCATTTCTCATTATGAGACTGTCCCTTGGTCATGTCTTTTTGTCCTTGATACCATTATATTCCATTCCCCTCTCTATGGAAGTTACAATTACCTTCCATCACAATATCCTGGAAGGAGCATTGGCTTTGGAGTTGGAGAATCTGGGTTTGAATCCTAGCTCTTCAACTGACTAGCTGTATGACCTTGGGTAAGTATTACCTCTCTAGGCCTCCATTTCCTCATCTATAAAATGCAGGGGGCAGACTAGAATAGCTCCAAGGTTCCTTCCAGCACTAAATCAATTGCATTCGCCTCTCTATGAAAATTGCACTGGCTATAAGGGAAAGAACACTGAGTATGGGGCTGTGGAATTTAAGTTCAAATTCTGATTAGACTATTTACTAGCTATCTGGCCTCAGCTTTCTCATTTGTAAAGCTAGGGGATGGGACTAGAGCATCTCCAAGGTCACAGAATCGTAGACTTGAAGCTGGAAGAGACTTTCAAGGTTATGTGCTTGAGCCTCCTTTTTTCACAGATAAAGATATTGAAGCCATGAGAGATTGACTCAAACAAGCATTTAAGTGCCTACTATGTGCTAAGTGCTGGGGACACAAAACACTCAACAGTTCTGTCCTCCAGGATTACATTGAATGAAGTCACAGATGTCAAGTCAGCATTTAATAACTGTCGCCTACTGTGTGCCAGGTCCTGTGTTAAGTGATAGGGATACAAAGAAAGTCAAAAAATGGTCTCTCTTCTCAAGGAACTCATGGTCTAATGAAGGAGCCAGGCTGCAAAACTATGCACAAATGAGATATTGACAGGACAAAGTGAAGGGGGGAGATACTGACACTAAGGAGGACTGGGGAAGGCTTCTTGCAGAAAGTAGGACTTTAGCTGAGATTAAAGGAAGCCAGGAGAGCCAAGAAGAGGAGATGGAGGAGGGAAAGTGTTCTAGAAATGGAAGACAGTCAGGAAGTGGAGTGTCTTGTGCAGGAAGGCCAGTGTCACTGAATGGCAGAGTATATCTGGTCTAGATTCTAGAGAGCTGGGAAGGGGCCGAGGTATGCAGGAATTTAAAAATCAAACAAGATTTTATATTTGATTCTGGAGGCAACAGGGACACACTAGAGTTTGGACGTGACATGATCAGACTTGAGCTTTAGCAAGATCAGTTTGATAGCTGAGAGGTGGATGGACTGGAGCAGGGAGGGGCTGACCAAAAGACTATTGCAATAGCCCAGGTGTGAGGTGATAAGGGCCTGAGCCAGGGGAGTGGCAATGTTTGAGGAGAGAAAAGGCCATCTATATGAGAGATATTGGGAAGGTAGAGAGATGTATAAAGGTAGAATCAATAGAACTTGGCTACAGGTTAGATGTGAGGGAATGAGATGAAGATGACCCTGAGGTTGAAAGCTGGGGTTACTGACAGCATGGCAGTTGCCTCAACAGAAATAAGTAGTCACCCCAAATGATAGTATTAGACAGGATCAAGTAAGATAACACAAGCAAAGCCCTTTGCAAACCTTACAGCACTATACAAATGCTAATTATCATTATAACATTAACACATCTGTGTCCAGACATATTACCTTACCACACAGGTGCACTGGACACAGAGGAAACCTGTTTGCTGAAAAGAGCCAATCAGGAGCCTGCAGTGGGCCAAAGTCTTGCTCACTCCCAAATGCCTTTTCTGGTGTTTGCTGGCTGACCTTGCTCAGCTGTTCCCTCCCCCTTCTCCCCCTCTCCCAGCACCAAACTGGCCCAAACCAACCTTTCAGTCAACTGCTCTTGCAAAACATCCTGCTCCTGACACAAGAAATGTCAACTGGCAGAAGCCCACCACTCAAGATGCAGAGGAGTCCAAGCTGAAAGCAGAAAAGTTTTATTAGAAGGAAAATCAGATACAGACACTTATCATTAGTCAGCTTCTCTGACTCAAAAAGTTATTTTTCTTCCCACTGCACTGGGTTACCCTGTCTACCTCTTCCAGCTCTGATATTCTACTATCCTTCTCAGACTCCATTGAAGCCCCAACCCTTCCCCACTTCCACACAATTTAACTGATATATTATACTTTGGGTATCATACTCTGGGCTATCTGGGTCCTTTGAAACCTAAATGTCTGAGGAAAACAAGAGAAGTACATTAAAACAAGCTGTCTCCTGAATATTTCATTCACCCAGTCAAAAGTCAAAAAGCATTTATTAAGTGCCTACTACATGCAAAGACACTACTAAACGCTAGAGATGCAAAGCAAAAGACATTTCCTAAACTTAAGGAGCCTCCCCTGAGCTGCCCAGAGCCCACCAGATATATCTTGCTACCCAAGTTCTATCCAGCTTGTTCTGCAAAGCCTGTCTTAACTTTATTCCTGTGGTTTGGATGTACGGATGGGGAATTTTTCCAAAGCAGGACCCTCTAAAGCAATCGAGCTAAAGTGGGAGAGGGGGCATTCTATCTGCTCCCCTTGCCTGCATAAATCTGGCTCATTAGAAGAGTTTCTCAAAGTTCCAGAGGTTCAAGTTTCCAAAGCCAATGAAAATGGCTGAGCCCTGAGGTTGCTATGGAAACCACATTCCTTCTTCTCCCCAGGTGTTCTGCTAAGGGCACTCACAGGAGGCCTGAGCCAAAGGGGGGAAAACCTATCTCCAAGGCTCCATGACAGCACCTTATTAATAATAATAATGCTTGAATTTTGCCTTAGCACTTTATGCTTTTAAAGCACTTCTACAGGAGTGACCTCATTTGATTCTCCCAACAGCCCTAGGATAGAAGGAGGCAGGGCAGGCCTTAGCACTCCCTCCACCATGAAGCAGCCCCCTTTTTACAAGAGCTGAAGCCTAATTTCCATATTCAAGATCCTTGGGATGAGACGGGAAGCCACAGTATTATTTCAGCTAATGAGAACATAATGTTTTATTGTTGGCTTCTACAACCATTTAAATTCATCCATCTCTAATTAGTTTCGGAAAACAGAAAGTGACTCGCCAGACAGACTCTGCAACCGCCTGTCAGACCGTAAAATTATCTGTGCTGACATTATCTGGGGGAATGGAGGGAGGCTGGGGTTGAGAGGGAAGACGGGAAGGGGAGCCCCAGGTCAGCTCCACAAAAAGAGAACTTTGAGCAGCACCAGCATCGGAGAAGGAGGGACAAGTGGGGACCTCAGCCTGAAGGATGGCTATGAGTTGGGTAAGGGGAGTGCCGGAAGACAGATGGAAAGAAGTGGATATTTAGAGGTCGGAGAGCACAGAGATGTATCCTGGGGACAATGAGTAAACCAAGTACACCAGAGCATAGGGTAATCAGTCTCCCTAAAGGAGAGGAAATATGGCATGGTGGATGGAGTACTAGATATGACCAGGTTCAAACCCTCCTTCTGACATTTACTGTGAACACTTTCCTTATCCATAAAATGAGTATAATAATACTATTTGGGTTTTTTGTTATCTCAAAAGAGATAACATATATAAAACACTTTGCAAACCATAGAGTTCTAAGTAAATATTAGCTCTTATCAGTGGCAGCTAGAACTAGGGAGCAGACTGCCCCTCTCCCTGGAGTGGGGAGATGTATCTGAAAAACTTCCCACTCGGTCCAGTTATATTTGCAGAGCTCTTGGAGAGGAACAGGGAACCCTCAAAACAGCCCCTGGAGGAAGGTAGCTAGCTAGCTAAGTAACTAGGCATTTATTTACAAGGATTATTATGCCCACTGAATTCAGAGCCAAAGTGGCCCACCCAAGGTCACACAGCTCACAGTTATGAGACACTGAAGATCTCGTACAGAGCGGGCAGCTAGATGGTGCAGAGCATGGAGCAGTGGCCCTGGAGTCAAGAGGACCTGAGTTCAAATCCTGCTGCTCATACACTTACTAGCTATGTGACCCTGGGCAAGTCATTTAACCTTGATTGCCCCCCAAAAAAACCACACAAATTTAGAGCTGGCAGGAAACTTAGAGGTCATCTAGTGAAGTCTAGCTCCCTCAGGTGAAGAAACTGAAGCCCAGAACAGAAAATGGCAGAAGCAGAATGGGAAATACTCCTGACTTCAGAAGCATTTCCATTTATTTCCTTCACCTGTTTGCACTTGGGAAGTCCTATGGAGGAAGATAGTGCATGTTTTGTTTCTCCCATTTATGGACCTAGGAAGTGAGGCTCAAGGTGGGGTGGAGTGATCTGCCCTAGGTAAGACAGCTAATTAGTGTCAAACCCCGGTCTAACTCCAAGCCCTGACCTTTTTCCATTACACTATTCTGACTCTCTTTAATAACCAGGTCAAAGATTAACTAAATGCAAAGAACTCTTTCTGCCGACTTATTCCTAAAATCAGGGCTGCAAATAGCCCTGCCTCCTCTCAAAGTAGGAAGAAGAATCTTATCTTGTCCCTCAGTTCCGCTGGGGGCACAGACTTAGCAGTCTCTTTATTCTTTCCTTACATTTAAAATCTCCTTACCTTCAATCAGCACGGCATTTTAGTCCGTTTAGTCACAGAATTTGCCCTTGACAATTGAAAAAGCAAGCCTGTTATATTCTTATAACTTTAATGAAGTGAGGTTTATTTGAGGTCCCTTATTTTCTTTGAATCTTTTCTAATTTCTGTGCCTTCCTCACAGGTCCAGTCAGTCAAAGCAGTGCCTAGGATAAATAGAGACCAATACAAAGCAATGAAAGGTTAATTTAGGGGAGGGGGCTGTAAGAAAGGACCGGCATAAAAGCACTAGAGCCTCCAAGTCTTGTCTGGTAACTGCCTGACAGTAGCTTATTGTTTCAAGCAGGTTTCAGTCACACTTTCCTTCATTAACTATTCTCCAGCCCGTCCCTTTGATACTTTTACCAACTGGATCAGGAACCAGGATCACATCAACTCTGCCATTCTTCTCAGAGAGGTAACAGTCTCCTCCCCTATGATGCCATGCTCAGCCCCCTGTGTGTTACCTCCCCCTAACAGAAATAAGCTTCTTCAAGGTAGAGATTGTCTTTGCTTTTGTTTATATCCACAGTCCTTAGCATAGTGCTTGACAATTAATAAATGCATTTTAATTCACTGTTTTATACTAAGACTTCTTTAAGTTCTAACATTCAATGATTCTAATGCAGAACACAATGACTATGAAGATGAATTATAAGAACACTTTGAAGAGTTAAAAGCATTATTCATATATGAGCTATTATAATAAGAAAAAAAAGAAATATTATTACTGAATAACAAAACCTTTATCAAGAAATTACTATGTGCTAGGCACTGTGTTAAGTGCTGAAAATACAAATACAAATAAGCAAGACAGTCCCTGCCCACAAGGAGATTACATTCCGGTGGGGGGAGGCAATTCATAAAAGGGAGCTAGGGAGGAGGTGGTTGGGAGAGGTAGGAAAGAGGAAGGAGGTGGGGGAGAGTATACCACAGCATGATTTGGAAACAACCAGATAGTAAACTATAGTCCTTTTATACGAACCATTCAACAACTGGGAAGGAAGGAAGGAAGGAAGGAAGGAAGGAAGGAAGGAAGGAAGGAAGGAAGGAAGGAAGGAAGGAAGGAAGGAAGGAAGGAAGGAAAGAAGGAAGGAAGGAAGGAAGGAAGGAAGGAAGGAAGGAAGGAAGGAAGGAAGGAGAAGGAAGGAAGGAAGGAAGGAAGGAAGGAAGGAAGGAAACAATCATTTATTAATCACCTACTACATGCCAGGCACTGTGCTAAATGCTACAAAGAAAAGCAAAAAAAAAAAGTAGTCCCTTCTCTCAAGAAGCTTGTTTTCTAATGGGAGAGACAACACACGAATGGCTGTGTATAAGCAAGATGTAGACAGGATAAACCGGACATAATTCAACAGCGGGTAAGCACTAGTATGAAGAAGGATACAGAAGAATTTTTTGTAATAGGTGAGATTTTGGTTAGGACTTGAAGGAAGCCAAGGAAATGGGGTAGGGGGAGATTAGAAGGGAGAGCATTCCAGGAAGGAGGGAAATTTTCTGTAGTGGCTATGTGACTTTCTCTGGGTAAGCTACAATTACTTTAGCTTCTATTCTTCTTGTTCAGGGTAGTGACACATGGAAAAGTAGCTGACATTTTACATGCAGCATATACATGTACATGCATGCATGCATATAATACATACATATATGTGTGCATATACACACATGCATACATGTATGTATGCATATACACACATGCACATCCCCAACCCTAGTCTTCCTCCAATGAAGGTGATCCTGGGTTCAAGGGCTATGCCAATAAAGATTAAGTTCTAATGGATCCTATCAAACTGGAAAGAAATGCAAATAAAGGTTTATTGATGCCACTCATGTTTGTTGGTCCTGGGAAGACAGACTTATCTTAATGTAAAAAGAGAGATTCACCTCCAGAAGGTTGGCCCCCTAGTGAAGTTTTTTTCAGCCCCAGTAATTCGTGAAAATTCCTCTAGATTGAGAGGGCAGGAAGGGGGAAAGAAGGTAGACCTAGGTTATCATTGATAAAGAGTACTCCTGCTTACCCCACAGATGCAGACTGGCAACTTCCCTATAATTTATGGTTTTAGGAAGTTGCCTGGGGGTACCACAGGTTTAAGTGACTTGCCCCAGAGACTGGACTTGACCCATATCATCCTGATCCCAATGACAGCCCTCTATCCAGTGTACCATACTGCCTCTGCTGTCTAGGTAGAGAGAATCAATCACATTTGTGGGGTTGTTTGAAATTTGCAAAATGCTTCCTTCACAACAACCCTGTGGGGCAAGCATAACATGCCTCTCATACCTCTAGAGCTGGTGGTAAGATCAGTAGTAAGCCGGTGTATCTATCTTTCCTTTAATATGAGACTCACGTGCTCTGAATTCTGCCGGTGCTGCTCCCCGGTTCTGAGTTGACTCCCTGAAGATTGGGAATTAGGCCAAATGACATCCAAGGAGCAGGGGAAGACAAGGAAGACTTCTGGAGTTGTCACGGCATGACCTCTGGAAATAGTTGGACAACAAACTGTACTCCAGTCAACTGTTTAGAACAGGATAAATATCAAGTCCTTCTTGGCCAACTGAGGCTGCTTCCAGATGACATGTCACATCATCACCAGCATAATAGCTACCATATGTTAATTCATTTGATCCTCACAAGAATCTTGTGAAATGAGTGCTTTTATTACAGATGAGGAAACTGAGGCAGACAAGGGTTAAGTGCCTTGACCAGGGTCACGTAGCTGGTGTCTAGATTTGAACCCACTTCTTCTTGACTCTAAGTCCTAAGTTTAATCCACTACCTACCTGACATGTATTCATGGTTCCTGCTAAAGGGTAGATAGGACTTTTTAAATCATCCAAATGACTGTGGCAGTTAGCTGCCTGAAATTTTTGTCATCTTCAGTCACAGCCTGGTCCTCCACACATCGTGCTCCATGAGGTGGCCGGCTCTGTCCCTGGGCTCGTCTGGATCCTCACATTGCAATCAGTCAGTCCGAAAACAAGTATTAACACACATGCTGTGCAGGACCCTGTGTCTGAGGACTGTTGAAGAAGAAGGAGGTAGGATACCAAAGAAATAAGAAGCATGAATTACCCCTGTCCTCAAGATGCTGCTAGTACATTTCAAGACTTTGGTGTCTAGACTGCTAGCTCAGGATGATTTCAGGAGTCCTCAGGGAAGAAATCAAAGGCTCATAGAATCATAGGATCATAGAAAAAGAACTGCCAGGGATCTCAGAAGAATCGTCTAGTCCAACTACCTCCTCTCAGAGGAGGAAATAGACATGGAGAAATCAAGCGATTTGTCCAAAGTCATATAATTTAAGTAGCAGAGGTCCACTTTGAACCCAGGTCCTTCAACTTGAATTCCAGCACTCTGTCCACTGGATATGGAGGGGAAAGATGAAGGTAAACATCAAAAACAGAAAAACATAGCACTTTTCATTTTATGCAGTGACCTGCCCTCCAAATAAATAAATTTCATTTATTTACATAATGTAGTAGAAAGACTGGGAGTCAGAATAACTAGATTGCAGTCTTGATTTTACCATTTCCTTCTTTCCTGACCTTCCACAAGTTATTTACCTTTCTATATCTCAGCTTCTTTATCTCTAAAGTAGGAATAATCATCCTCCTACCTTACAGGAGCCCTATGAGGACCAAATGAGGTGATGCTTTTGTGAAAAATCATTTCACTTACATAGCCCTACCTCCCTAAGATGCAAGTAGGCCAAGGCAGAGGAACCCAGAAACTGGCATTTAACCCTTTTCAGCCTTGGGCCAGAATGTACTGTTAGAGTTAAATCCCCTCTTTCCATGCCCCTCATTCCTCACCCCTTGTCGGACAATTTAGAAAACACCTGCACTTTATTAGATAACCCACTGGTGTCATAATGGTTCTTTGTCTCCAACTACTTCTAAGTTTGAGCCCTCGAGGGCTTGAATAGGGATTAGTTCCCCTCCCTGCCCTTAGCAGAGGATCTGGCACAAAGTAGGTGCTTAATTAATGTTTACTGACTGAATTACTCTTCACTGTCTGTCCCCCCGCCCCCCACACACACACACTGTATGCTCCTCACTTCAGGTGCATGGTGGCCACACATTGAAGTTGTCCCTGCTAGTAACTGTTCTCAGTTTCCCCTTGTGAGTAGCGATAAACTTTGTTCAAGCTATCTTTGTGTGGAATGCTGTTTTTCATCTGAACTTCCTTGAACTATGGCATATAAAAGTCCTTAAAGCCTATGTACAGGGGAGTTATGATGATTCTTTAATTCATTCCACAAACATTTATTAAACATCTTCTTACTACAAGGTGCTGTGGCCAGGACTGGTCCTGTGCAATAGTATGAAGTCTGTCTTTGTCCCCTCTTCAGCCTCATAACCTCCCTATTCTACTCCCTTAAAAAAAAAGTCTTCCTAATGGTGGCCCCTTCCCACATTTTGTCATTGTTGTTATTGAGTCATTTCAGTCACACAGGACTCTCTGTGACCACATTTTTTAGCCACCAAATATCCCTCTACTTCTGCTTCTTCTTCCTTATCAAAACTCTTCGCTGGAGGATTGTCATGACAGCTTCATTCACACTAAGGTACACATGGCTCAGAAGGTTTTAAGTATTAAGCTTTCAGAGATATTCTCATTTTAGTAGAAGTGTAGCCCCTCCTGCAAGTTTCCAAAGAAATACTTTTCAATCCCTGAAAGTTTATGGGAAAGGCTACATTTGGCTTTAGAATGAAGCCAGTATAATGAAATTATACCAGTAGAACTTATTAATGAGGAAGGAAGGAAGGAAGGAAGGAAGGAAGGAAGGAAGGAAGGAAGGAAGGAAGGAAGGAAGGAAGGAAGGAAGGAAGGAAGGAAGGAGAGAAAGATGGAAGGAAGGAAGGAAGGAAGGAAGGAAGGAAGGAAGGAAGGAAGGAAGGAAGGAAGGAAGGAAGGAAGGAAGGAAGGAAGGAAGGAGAGAAAGAAGGAAGGAAGGAAGGAAGGAAGGAAGGAAGGAAGGAAGGAAGGAAGGAAGGAAGGGGAGGGAGAGAAAGTCCATTGTCCCCTTATCCTATTAAAGATATGACCCACACAATCCTCATGCCAGCTGACAATGGGTTTCCTACAGGATTCTATGCTAGGCCATCTTCTTCTCCCTTTGTACTTTTTCACTTGGTGACCTCATTAGCTCCCATGAATTCAGCTCTCTTTCTGTGCAGAGGATTCTCAGTTTTGTTTTTCTAGCCTTAACCTCTTTCCTGACTTTCAGTTTCTCATCTTCAGCTGCCTGTTGGACATTTTAAATTGGATGTCATATAGACATCTTGAACTCCATATGCCTATAGATTCATTATTTCCCCAAACTCTCCTTTCTTCTATCTTCCCTATTGCTGTGGAGGACACCACCAACCTCCCCGTCAACCTGACTCAAAACCTACTCATTAACCTTGAGTCCCAATTCTTTCATCACCACTCCCATAACCAATCAGTTGCACAGCCCTGTCATTTCTGCCTTCATAATGTATCTTGTATATGCCTCCTTCTCCCATCAGACACTCCCATCACTCGGATGCAATCCCTCATCTCACACTTGGACTATTGTGGTAGCCTAGTGGTTAGTCTCTCTGCCTCAAGTCTTTCCCCACTCCAGGCCACTCAGCTTTCAAATTGATCTCTCTAAGGTCCAAGTCTAACCATATTACCTCCCTACTTAATGAACTCCAGTGGCTCCCTATTGCCTCCAGAATTAAATACAAAATCCTCTGTTTGGTGTTTCAAGCCCTTTATAACCTGGCTCCTTCCAAGACTCCAAGAATTTTCACTCGCTATTCCCCATGCCTGGAACTCTCTTCCTCCTCATAGCTGTCTCCTGCCTTCCCTGTCTTCTTCCAAGTCCCACCTAAAATCCTGCCTTCTGCAGGAAGCCTCTTCTGATCAGCTGAATTCAAGTGCCTTCCCTCTATTGGTTATCTCCAGTTTATCCTGAATAAGTTTTCTTTGTACACAGTTGTTTATACACTCTCTCCCCGATTACATTGTGAGCTCCTTGAGAACAGGGACTGGGTTTTCTGTTCTTGTTCTTGCCTCTTTTTGTAACCCCAGCACTTAGGACACACAATAGTTGTTTAACAAAATGCTTGTTGACTGTCAGGCATTCAGGTTTTATGCAAAGCAGGGACAAGCTCATAACCCTGAATCTTGTCTAGTGTCTCAGCCTGGACACACAAGCATAAGCTTTGGTTTGACAGGCAGAGCAAGGTGCACAAAAACTCATGCTTTTACTGGAATCAATAATGCGGATTTCACTTTATAGTCTACTGGTAGCAACACTGACTACATGGGACCCTATTAACTTTGGTGTCTTCACTTCCTGTTCTAAATGTTTTAGCATTTTTGGATCTAAAACTTTTTGTTTATTGTTGTAAAGCCATTTTTAGTTGGGTCTGACTCTTCGTGACCCCATTTGGGGTTTTCTTAGCAGACACGCTGAAGTGGTTTGCCATTTCCTTCTCCAGCTTATTTTACAGTTGAAAAAACTGAGGCAAACGGCATTAAATGACTTGCCCAAGGTCCCACAGCTAGTAAGTGTCTGAGGCTTCATGTGAACTCAGGTCTTCCTGACTCCAGGCCTGACACATTATTCACTGTACCACCTAGCTGCCCCAGATCTAAAACTAGAAGGATCGTAGATCAACTAGTAATCTATTAGGTATTGTCTCTATTTAGAGGCACACCTCTAATTAGTCCTGTGTCCTCTTCCTCCTCTCAGGAATTACTTTATATATCCATACATATATATGTGTGTTTATATATATATATATATATATAGTGTGTGTGTGTGTGTGTGTGTGTGTGTGTGTGTGTGTGTATTATATATATATATACACATACACATATATGTATATATGTGTGTATATATACATACACATATACATACACACATATGTATGTATGTGTATATATATATATATATACACATACATATATGTTTGTATTTAATTTCCTTTGGACACTTATCAAGCACCTACTATGTGTCAGGCAGTATGCTAAGTGCTGTGAATACAAAAAGGGTCAAAAGACAGTCCTTGCCTTCAAGGAGCTCACAATCTAATGTGGGAGATGACCAGTAGATAAATGAGTCCAAAGTAAGCTATACAGGTAAGCAGGATATATAGGAAATGATTAACAGGAAAGGCCCTGGGATTAAGAGGGCTTGGAAAAGGCTTCTTATAAAAGGTAGGATTTTAGATGGACTTAAAGGAAGCCAGGAAAGCCAGCAGATGGAGATAAAGAGGCAGAACATTCCAGGCATGAGTGAGCCAGAGAAAATGCCTGGAGCTGAAAGATGAAATATCTTGTTCCCAGGACAGCCAGGAGGCCACGGTCACTGGATCAATGATTACATAGTGGAAAGTAAGGTGTGAAAAGACTGGAAAGGTAGGCGAGGGATAGGTTAGGAAGGTTTTTGAAGGTCAAACAAAAGATTTTGTATTTTATTCTGAAGACAATAGAGAACCACCAAATTTTATTGAGAAAGGGGTTAACAAAGTCGAACCTTACTCTTCCCTCAATAGAAGGTCCATCAGGCAATCAGCTTGTATTTATTAAGTACCTTTTACGTGCCAGGCATTGTTCTAAGCGCTAGGGATACAAAGAAAGGCAAAAACAGCCCCTGCTCTCAAGGAACTCACAATCTAATGAGGAAGACAACCTGCAAACAATTATCTACAAACAAGATACAGACAGGATAAATTTGAGACTGTCAACAGAGGGAAGAAGCTAGAATTAAGAGGGATCAAGAGCAGTGACCTT